>NW_026126422.1:0-1200000 GCF_943737965.1 Phodopus roborovskii | reverse complement strand
GCAGGTCTGTAGTGATGTGGTGACACTGGCCGCTCAAGCTTTGGCATCTGCCCCAGATCTTAGTGTCCTCCCACAAAGTGACAGAGACTATGCAGGCTTGGTGGCCTTCTCAGCCAGTTTCTGTCTCCAAAGCACTCAGGAACATCTGAGGTCCCCTAAACTCTACCTATTTTCAGGCAATTGGTACGATCTTGCAAAACACTGAGATGTGGACTACCTTTCTGTTACTCGCCTTTTCCTACAAAGTGAAAACTAGTCCTGCATGGCTAGTTCTCAATGGAGTTTGCGTTAATCCCAGGCCATGGTTGTTGTTGCACTGAAGAAATGACTGAGTCCCTTGTGACTCCCTTGCCCTGTTCCAGGCATCCCTTGGTCTCTCTTTCCGAGTGTTCTTAGCCTACCCCTCCAGTTCTGCTACATCAGAGCGCGTGTGGGTGGGGAGAAAAGGTTCCCTGCGCATTGCCCTCCCCACGCTTCCTGTCTCTTTTTCTCTCCTCTGTAGCCCACAGAGATAAAAAGGGCATGGACTCTTTTAGTTGAAACTTCCTGCCTAAATGAGATCTTTCGCACACAAACTGCAACACTAATCTTTTGAAGTAGTAAGGGGAGAGAGCAAAGAATTTAGCACACCCCCTTTATATCTCTTACAAAACATGGCTCACTCAAACAGGATCTTCCAAAAGAGGTTCAAAGAAAGTCCTCCTGCTTTCAGGCTCATGACTAACCAAAGCCACTTTATTTTTGTCATAGTTCCACAATCCTCATTTGATAGGCCTTATGACTTGGCTTTGGGGGGGGGGTGGGCGGGATGCAGAGAAACATCTTTAACAGAGATTCTGCAGCAGATTAGTACTTACAAACTGTTATCCTTACCACATGGGTAAATCACACTAAACCCTCATCTCAATCTGCTTTGCCATCTCATCCCCCTTTCTTCTTATATTCAGGGGTTTTAGACCAGACACTGAAAGCTGAGCTGGGTCAGAGGAAAGGTAAGTGCACTGCCTACCCATCCCCCAGCCTCCCAGAGTCCCAGAGACAATCAGAGGCAGCAGGAAGGCTAGTAAAACAGGAACTCATTTATAGTCCCATAGCAGGCATCTTTTAAAGGGGGGGGGGAACTGCCAGCCAATGGTTGTAAAGGTCAGTCTATCACATGTTTAGGCACCAATATATTTTACCTAGTGAACCAGAGCTGTTCATGCATTGACCTTATCTGGTTCAACCTAGGCAACCAATCATCTTCTTTTGGTAAACAACTCAGGACTTGTCCTCTTGACTTCCCCTCAACACCTTTGACTGGCTCTTGTGCCCTACAGATTTCCCATTTTTGTTTTAGACTATGGCCCACCTCATTTTGAAGCACGGGCCTCCTGGCACCTCCGCAGAGGTTCACCTCTAATAGCACCTTTTGTCAAGGTTCACTCAAAAGGGACAGATCCTCAGGGCAGAGCCTATCACAATGTATTCAAGGGGTCACCAGTTGGGTCTCTTGAGTCTTGTTCTGATTAGTCTGACCAGCCTATTGAAAAGACAAGGCCCAAAGACACAAATTAAGGTTATCACTATAAAGGAACCCAACTGGGTGGAGATTGCCTTATCCAGGGGCTGGTCCACATTTTCTCAAATCTTCATTGTGCACAATAGAAGGCGTCCACCCCACCACATTCAGAAGTGTCCATTGCTGTTCAATTACTCCCCAGGCATATGTAAAAGTCAGTGTCCTTTAAGGCTGCCCTATTGGGAACATGTGAGAAGCCCGGGAAGTGGGGGGGTCCGATACGTGGGGCAGGTGATACTACCACAAATCTCCACATTCAGACTGTCCTTGATGAAGAGAAGTCCAGTCTCCCATGTCCCAAGATCCTCGGACCAGGTCACAGAGGTTGAAGAAGAGAGTGGGCCTCCAGGTCTGGGAGACTGCCTCATTCGTGGTGCTGTTGAGGACACCTCCATTGGTGACATTGATCACCATCCACATCATCTTTTGGAGCATCAGAACAATAAGAAAGTAGGATATCATTGTAATTTTTAAAGAACACAAGAGCTTCTCAAAGGTTTGAGGCCTTTCGACATGGTTAGGTATCATTGTATTGTTCCTCTTATTTTGGAAGACAAGCTTTGACCACCATTGTCAATACCTTTCCTTCTGGAACATCCTGCCTTGTGAGAACAAGCAGGAATTTTAGATTTTTGGCTGGAAGCCAGATGGGCGCTTCCTCCCCTATGGGGATGACACATCCAAATCCTATTCCCATTGTAATTGGGTCTGGGCTCCTCCATTGGGATGTTAGAGGATCTTTCCATTTGACCTTGACTTGGGGTTTGGGGTTTAAGTAGCCCCAATATTTTTGGAACTTAGATTAGACGGCTTCCTTAGAAAAATTCAAAATACTAATAGTAAATAAAGCCATCTGATTCATCCTTTTTGTTTTAGAAGTTTTTCTTTAAGACATTGATGGTTTCATTCTACAATTGCTTGTCTCTGAGGGTTGTAAGGGATTCCTGTAGTTTGATGTGCCATTTATTGAAAAATTCTGCCATGGAATTACTGGCAAAGCTAGGGCCATTATCAGTCTTAACCTGTGTGGGTAATCCTAGGGTTGAGAAACATTGGAGGAAATGCGCTTGAACATGTTTGGTTTTCTCCCCTGTATGTGCAGTGGTCCAACAGGCTCCTGAATAACTGTCTATGCAGACGAAAACATACTTCTGTTTGCCAAAAGCTGGAAAATGAGTAACATCAGTTTGCCAAAGAGTATTAGGCCATAGGCCTCTGGGGTTAACTTCTGGCTGCTGTAGAGGGGAAACTCTTAGATATGGTTGACATGATTTGCAGGTGTGAACTATCTTTTTTAGTTCTTTTATAGGAAACATTGGGAATCTATTATGTACTCCCCTCCAACTGACGTGGGTCATATCATGCAATCGGGTGGCATGCTGTAGGGTCAGTGCCTCTGGGGCTGTCACCAGTCTATCTGTTCATTCATTGCCCTTAGTTAGGAAGCCTAGAAGACTGAAGTGTCCATGAAGGTATATCCTCTAAAGGCAACGTAGGCAGAGCCTGCTTGGCCCCTATCAGTGAAGATGCGAATGGCTTCCGGGATAGGCTCAGATGGAAACAAGGAAGGCATCTTAAGGTGTAGTCCTCTGAAAAAGAGGAGCCCATTCGGACAGCCCATAGTGGCCAATTAACACTCCCCATAAATCCTTCTCAGTTGAGAGCAAGGCAGGCATTACCCCAGGCAAGCCATTCAACACCTGCCACCTGGAAGGGGAAGACAATGGTATTGGCGTCTAACCCATAGTGTCACCTTGCCCTTTATGATGGTGTCAGCGAGCTGATCTGCCTGAGAGTATTCTTCCCAAAGATGTATGGATCCATTCCAACGACTCCCCTTCCTGGGTTAGAACCGCTGTAATCGGGGAGGCTCCAGCAAACACCCTCTCAATTATTGCTAGGAGCCTTAGCTGGGGTCATCCTTGTAGATTCCTGAGAATTTGTCTAGCACAAGGTTTCTGCCTGACCCCATAATGGTTCATTCTAGCAAATATCTCTTTCATTGCTCTCTCCCTTTGTCCTTCCCCCAACTCTGTCTTCTTGATCTCCATGCTCCCATTCCCCATCCCCTCCCTTTTACCCTTTTACCCCCTTCCCAGTTTACCCAGGAGATCTTATCTATTTTCCTTTCCTGAGGCCCTCCATGTGTGTCCCTCATAGGGCCCCCTTTTTACATTGCCTCTCTGGGTTTGTGGATTGTAGCCTGGTTATCCTTTGCTATACACCACAAACCTTATTCTCTGAGCATTTTCTGAACAAAGCATAGAGTATGAATTGACACAAAAATCTATTTTGTCTAGACTATTCTCTGCCAGCTTACCTTCTGCTTGGAATGGTTTTTCTTAGCCTTTCAGATTTAGCTGAAATGTCACTTTTCAGTGATGCCTTCTGCAGCCACCTTATCTGTAAGAACAATATGCAAAAATCCTAACCGTAATGTGTGCATCCAATTATGCACTTTGTAACTGTTGTTTACTGCCAGCATCCTCAACACTTCAGTAGCAGAGCCAGAATTGTATTGTCTCAGCACCGTTAGCCCCTGTTATTCTGTGTCATCTGTCCATGTTTACCCGAGACAGCAGAACAAATTTGACCTTACATTTTAAAAGGTTACTCAATTTTTTACAGTGAGGTATGTCTTATTTATTTTGAGTTTTCTACATGACAGTGTGGAATCGATAAAGACTAAAAAGATACTTCTATTAATCTAAAATCCCCTCCCATAACAATTCCCCCCCTTTTATGCAAGGATAAAGAATACATGTTATGTAAAAATTGTGATGAATTTTTAAAACCCACCATTTTGTGGGAACTTCAAAAAGAATTATAAACTAAAATCTTAAGAGTCCTCCAGACTCTATTGTATTAATAAACAATTAGAATGCTTTGGATAAAATATTCTAGTTATGCTTGGATATGTAAATTAGAAAAATGAAGACAGAGATAATAGTTATTTGTATATTTTAAACTTCAATTAAGAGGTTTTTGTCCTAATAAAAGAGATAACATATCTGGAATTATAGCCTATCTTCCGTCATATTTTTTCCTTTCATGGTAAATAACACCAAGGATGTTTCATAAAACCTCAAGGCATTATATTGTTTTATACTTAAATAAACTATCTGTGATAAGCATGCATATACAAATAAAGTCATGCCACTTGAGTTGACAATGCTCTCTGCACCTGAGCCACAGACTACCTACCAAAAACTCTGTACCAGGCATGAGAAACCTCCATTTGAGTGGTTGGTCAGGGTGGTTCATATGACTACCAAAACAATACAGGTCATTGCTTTTGTCCTTAGCTGCCTTTCAGTGCTGAATGTAAATCCCTATTGTCTGGAACACAGAAGGACTTCAGCTGGATCTAATCTGAAAGCTCTTCCTGCAGTCTAGCTTTCATAGTACCAGAAAGTACTGTGTAAACAGCCAAAGGAGGGGAGCACTCAGCAGTCTTACTGATGTTGAACTGTAATGACTAGCAAGGCAAGGTTTCCCCAGAGATGCAATAGTGGTACTAATAACTTGCCCATAACCAACAGCTGTCTGATTGGACTTAAGACTCATTCAGTAAGACAGAAATCATGGCTGGTAGTAGAAACTTAACCAATTACTCAGGGTTAGTGAGGTCATGGATCTAAAAGGAAAACCTGCCTGGACAACCATAATTCCTAACTACATTCTAAAACTTATCCTTTACACTCACAGATAAGTGTAGCTCTCACGCCACCAGCAAAATGGAGAGCACTACAGAAAACCACAACAGTTCATAATGCAGAGATCAACAGGTCATTTGGACTCAGCTCCAACCAATGTGTCTACAACACAATCTAGCGCTCAAGGAACATCATGGAAAAAAGGCAGAAAGATTGTATGAGCCAGAGGATCAGGAAATCTATTGTGAGATTGTGTCTTCTAGAAATGACAGGAAATCTTTACCCACTATACCTCAACAGTATGGCTGTTTAAGGAAACCCCAAATAATGATTGCATGATGCTAATGGTAATCTCATAAGGTCCCAACACTCCATAAACTGACTACTAAAAGAGAATTAGCCTCTCCCAGGGATGAGCCCTCTAACTGGTTATCTATTACAAAGTGGTTCAGTCTTGAAATCATATACATCTAAGTGTAAGACCCTCAGAATGAGGAGTCTCCCAGTTTCGGTCGGTACCCTCAAGAACTCAATGCCCAGTCCAGTTGCTGCAACACGCAAGAGGCTTTAATGAACAGGAAACATTTGCGCAAACGGGCTCCTCCCCGGGGCACAGGTGTTTTTAAAGGCAAACCCATAAGCTTAGGGAGGGGTGGGACCCTCTGTCCATTGAGTACGTGACTCTTTGAGACCAGATGTTCTCGTCTTTTAGGGTCAACAGAGCGTAGGGCCTCAGGGTGTGCTAATTAATCTTGTCTGGGCAAACTGAAGATACAGTTGTTATCTCTCTGTCTCTTAAGGACCCTATTCACCACCTGCAGACTCACAAGAAAGGAGGGGCAGTGTGAATTCTTGGTATCTTGTTATCTCAGAGCCTTGTGAGGGGAAGTTAGCAAATTCCAAGGTATAGATATTGGTCTGGGTTAGCTTTCCAGGTCAGTCTGTCCTTCATTTCAAGTGGGGGGGTTTCTTTAACTTTACTTTCTTGTCTTTCATAAGTAAGCAACACTAAACAGACTCCGCAGCTTATGTCTATAATTTATGCATTTTATTTATGTAACAATAACAATTTTAAAAGAGGATATTAATTTTGGAAGGAGTGAGTATTATGGGAGGGTTTGAGAGAAAGGGGGGTGATATAATTGTATTTTAATTATTTTTTTCTTTAGAAAAGCAGGGCTTGTCTATTACAAGCAAGGAAAACTATGTCCGAAGAATGAGTCAAGGGGAGGCATGTGCTGAAGAGGTTAGAGCAGAAGAAATTGGCCATCTTGACATTTCCTCCATGTTCTGTGACACTTTGCTCAAGCCAAGCACTCTTTCTGTAATTTTACATCCCTACTGCAGCATCGTGGCTGTTATTTTCCTGTTTGAGCCTTACAACCAAAACAGATTCCTTCAACATCTTTGCAAACCCCAGAAACGGTACAACTGTGGCATTCTCATTATGAGGCAGAGAAGCATAGCTGTGAAATATTAGAGTTGTCCACCCAGACTCCCAAGCTTAACCTTGCCTAGAAGTAGATTATTCAGTGATGATCTTGAGAGGAGAGCAGCATGGACTAGGTGAGCCCTAAACTGAGTGACAGATTTTTTTTTAAATAAGAATTGCAGATGTGCAGAAACACACGGAGGATGTGGGGGGATGGGGTGGTGACTGGGGTGACGCCGCTGCCACCCAGGGAACATTGTCCACTGCTACAAGTCATCAGAACCTGAGAAGCATTGGCCGTGGTTTTCTTTGGAGCCACCAGAGAGGGCAGGCCCTGCTGACAGCTTGATTTCAGACTACAGCCCTCCAAACTGAGGGAAAATAAATTTCTGGTGTTTTAAGCCACCAGAGTTTGTGATAAGTGGCCCAAGGAAACTTGTATGGTCTAGTACATAATTCTTATCCTCAACTTACTCTTGACTATGATTTCTTTAAGAAAATGTACTTACCCAAAAATAGCTATTTTTGTTACATTGATGACCACGTAGTTTGGGATTGTCTTTTGCTTTTCATTTTGCCATCGATGCCAAGCAGTCGCTAAACTGCATGTGTCTTCTTTGCAATGTTTCTTGAGTGCTGCTTGCCCTCTGTCTAACAGCTGCCTTTTCTCCAGGTGTTCAGTAGTAGCTATGGCTACCCTAACCACACCAGCCATTTAGTTTCTTTTTTCTTATTTATTTGTGACGGACTTTACAGAGTCATCTTCACAGCACTAAAGACTTCTACGTCGCTCCTCGGCTCAGGAACTCTCCCTGGCTTCTTCTTACGTGGACAGTTAAGTTGCCTGGTCTTCCATTCAAAGCTGTTACTTATTCTCTCCGAGTCCGTCCTCTCCACTTTCCATCGCCGGTCTTTGAAGTTGGCAAACTGACTTCCCAACAATGTTAACTAGCAACAGCCAATTTCGGATTTCCCTCTCCCACTTCTCCTTTCAAATTTTCATCCTGTCATCACTTCAAGGGAAGTTCCTAGAAGGAGAATTTGCTCAAATTATAGAGACGAAGATATGGCTCCGAGGGATTTATGCATGACTTTGGAGAGCTGCTTTATTTGAAAAGAAACATACAAAAATGTGTAGAACCATGGTTTGTTGGAACATAAAATGTGAATTACATGTTTATTAGTAATCAACAGTTTTTAGATTTGATCACAGAGTAATGAATTAAAATTAAACTTCAGGAAAATTCTTACGTGTTTTGGAAATGCACATCTTAACTTTCAGAACCTATTTTTAAAACACTAACGGCATAATTCTCATATAGTTGTGGATTTTAAAGGATTTAGAAAGATGACAGCATTATTACCACTTCCCAATAGTTCTATGGTAAGGAGTACATTATGCATATTTTCCTTTTCACTATCAAAGAAAAATAGATCTGCACACTGCTACTGTTGCTAATTTGGAGGGTTTTTTTTTTTTTGCAGATACCTCATATTTTGATTTGTCATATGTGAAATGTGAACTTCTGAGATGTCATTTGTATAGTACAACCTTACTCAAGTAGGGAATTAACATGTCAAATGAGGTTGAGACATTTCCCTGAACAGTATCCTGGGTATAAACTCATCAGTTACTCTGAATATGATGTGTGATAATGATTGTCAACATGACAGCATCTATAATCTGAGGACGGAAACCTCCAGATATATCAGTAAGGGGGCTCCTAGAATGGAGTGCTTGAGGAGGGAGCCCCTCCCCCAAATGTAAATGGAACCATGTTGTTTTCCTGGGGCCTCTGAGTGAGGAAAAGAGAAAGCGGGCTGAGCGTCAGCAATGTGATGCTGTCTTCCTGACTGGATGCCATGACTCATTGCATTACATTCCTGTGGCCATGCTGTCCTTGCCACAGTGGACTTTACCCTTACACTCTGAGTCAGAATCAACCTTCTCTTAAGTTGTCTTTGACAGTTACTCTGTTGCAACAATGAAATGTAGCTAATGCAATTGGCATGTTGAAAAAGTACAGGAGAACAAAGGAAACTTCTATGTAGAACCTGAACATACTCAGCAAAGTAGAGATTTCTGAGACTTTGCAATAGGAGGGAATAATGAAGGTCATGAGGACTCCAGTTCAGAACTTGAAGAAAAAAAATTGACGATGCTAAGTGCAGTTGTGATCTTAAATACTTGGATACTGTTCTAGAAGACACAACCATGTTCACAACAGCAACCTCTTCCTCCATGAAAGGTTTGGCTTAACCAACTGAAGAATTTGCTTTCTATGATAATATCTATCTAATTCTTTAAATAAAATAGAAAACGGGATTTTACCAAATTAGCTTTTAAGGACATTCAATAGGATCCCATCATCCTTTAAAGAGTAGGTGGCCTGGATAATTTTGATGCTAATTTGATACAATCACTGGAAGAATAATTGTGTTTGGCAACAGATATTCACATGTATTAATTGGCACTTCAATTCTGCTACTGACTTGGGCAGAGTCAGAACACACACACCCCAAAGCCATATGTTATTTAGGCTGGTTGTGAACATCTGTTTTTTGCCTCTGTAGTGTTTATCCACTTTCAGCTCAAGGAAGTAGAAAGGCCAAGCAAGAATCTGACAATTATTCAGCTGGAAGATGTCAACAAATCAGAAAACACTTTAGCTAGAAAATTGCTCAGAAATAGATGTTAGAAATAAAAATCAGAAAGTAAAGGTTAGAAAAAGAGTGAAATGGATTTAGACATAAAAACAAAAAAACCTTACAGGTACACCTCTATATCTTGCATTATTCCTTGTGAAAATGGTAGCCACTCAAGTTAGCCTCTCACCGTAGAGACAAGAAATACACAGACTGAGGGGGGCGTCTTGGTCAAGAAAGTGATGTTTAGTAACAGCGAGGAAAACCTGACTACAAGGTCACAGACGACAGTCTCTATAAACACAAATGGGCTATGTCTCTGTCTGTCCAGCACTGGAATTATGAGCAAGTGCCAACATGCCTGGCTTTTTATTGAAAATCTTCTTTAAATTTTTCTTGAGGATTTCATAGTGGTATACATACATTTTCACCCTTCCCTCTTCACACATAGCTTACTGAGTTCATGTGATGTTGCTAGTATGTGTGTCTAAGGATGGGTCTAGGACTGATCAGTTGACATAACCGATCAGTGGCCTCATTCTTAGAAAGAATTTTCTCTTCTTCAATAGCCATTAGCCAAGAGCCTATTGCTCTCTAGACATTGGTGTTGACATTGTGCAGGGTTTGCTTCGGCAACCTTGTTATTGACATTTCTTGGTTGCAGTCTCCCTGTCATATCTAGAAGGCACTATCTCACAGCAGTCATCCTGGTCCTCTAACTCTCTTAATGAATTCTACTTCTTTTAAATATTGCATTAGCATTTTCTATGGACTGCTGTTGCTCATGTCTGTCAGCTTTTTGAAATGTTGGCAGAAAACTAGATGGGTAGATGGATCACAGGTTAGATCCTAAGAGTCAGTCACTCACAGCTCTAGGAGGGATGGAAGCCTAGGTGAATGCAAAGAGAGCCTTGGAGAACCATAATAACAAAGAGAGTCAGGCAGTCAGTCGTGTTTGTGTTTGATTCAGGGCATCCTGGGAGACAAGCCCATGAGAGTAGCTTAAAGCCACTGACTCAGGAACTGCTCATCAAATACCATTTCCATGCACAATCTCCAGTGACAACCATTGTTAGTGACCTCTTACTTGGCCTTTTGGGAATTTCCCAGGCATATAGAAACACTGACATTTTACTTGAAAAAGTATCACATTTAATTATTAAATTGTACTAAAACAAAGGACTTTATAATGTCTTTAAAAAATAGAGTTCTTGGAGATGGAGAGAAGGCTGAGTGCTTGCCAACACTGCATGCTGTTGTAAATGACCTGGATTGAGTTTACAGCACCCACATAGGGACTCAAAGCCACCTTTAATTCTGGTTCCAGGGGTTTGACGCTCTTTTCTGTCCCCTTTCAGCATCAGGAATGCATGTGGTACACATACGTACATATAATAAAAAAAATAAATAAAAAAGGAGAGTCCTGAAATGTACATCTACAAAAACTGAGCAAAGACAGAAAAATTAAGCTTCCATTCAAAGGGTAGCATTCATTAGTGAACATATTTTTCTTATGCTTAACAAAAATTATAGGAATCAAACCACTTAATTGGAACCAATCATAAAGAAAATGAATGAACACACTTAGAGCAAGCACATGCATTTAAAATAACAGCAGGATTATACTATAAGCTGCTTTTGGACATACCTTTATCTTTCTTAAACTCTAATACTTTTTTTTTAAAGAGATCTTGCCTTATCAGTTTACATAGATTTACTTTAAAAATTTTATCATTTTACAGTTTCTATTGTCTTGTTATTATTTTTACAATCAGTCCAACACTAGTCAACACTGAACAAAATCCCAGTTTTGTTACTTTAATTAATGTAATGTTATAGTCAGTTTTATGATACGCTTTTGCACACATGTGCAGGTAGAATTATGCATTAAGTTCTTTGCAAATGCAATTACTGCACCAATTTTTAAATTTTAATAGTTACTGACAAATTGTCCTGCATACAGATGTTCCCTTACCTTTATGGAATGCAGGAAAAGGCACTTGTTTCCCTAAAAAGTAACTGATATTTTAGCTTACTAATCTTTGTTAATGTCCCAAGTGGAAAAAGTGCTACATCAATTTTTTAAAGTCCTTTGAATTAATTAGACTGAAGTTGATTATTTTTTCATAAGATCCTTGGCTATTTTTATTCATTTTTCCCCCTGTTAGCATAAGCTAGACTCTCAGTGTTCTCCCAAATCCTCCCTGTGGAGTTTTGTTTTACACACTTGTGTTAGTGTTTCTATTGCTATAATGAAACACCATGACTAAAAAGCAAGTAGGGGAGGAAAGGCTTTATTTATTTGTCTTACCCTTCCATCCTTGAAGGAAGTCAGGATAGGAACTCAAGCAGGGCAGGATCCTGGAGGCAGGACCTGAAGCAGAAGCCACAGAGGGGTGCTGCTTACTGGCTTGCTCAGCCTGTTTTCCTACAGAACCCAGGACTACCATCCAGGGGTGGCACCACCCACCATGGGCTGGGCCCTCCCCCATTGATCACTAATTGAGAAAGTGCCTAAAGCTGGATCTCATGGAGGCATTTCCTCAACTGACACTCCTTCCTCTCTGATGACTCTAGATTTCGTCAAGTTGACACAGAACCAATCAGCATTCAGAGATTTTCTGTGACCCACAGACGTCTAAAAGATCTGGCTTTGCTTTCCTTCTGACCTTATTTGTAAATTCCTTTGTTTGTCTCTCTGCTGGCACCCACTGGTCCTCACTAGTCCCCAATATGCAGATACACATACATGCCAGGGCCTCTGCCCTTGCTGAACCTCCTGCCTGGAATTCTCTCTTGCTGTAGGGCAGCCAGAAGCTCACACAGTCAGTTCTTTGCTCATCTGTCTTGTGAAACAGCTTTTGCCTCACTACTCCAGTAGAAATTAGTGCATTGAGTCCTTTCACACTGCCCTTGCTTACCCAGCCTTATTTTTCTTCATAACTCCCTGCCTGGATGTTCTAAAGATATCAGTTCTTGTCAGCTGCAGTTGGCTGCATCTAGAAACATTTTTGAATTTACAACTGGGGTTTGAGAGTTGCTTCTACTAGTATTGGGTGGTAAGGGCCAGGGATGCTGTTAGGTGTTCTATGATGCACAGGACAGTCATCACACAAAGAATCGTCTGCTCTATAATGTCAGTACTGCAGAAGTTCATAACTCTGATAGGCATTTGTTATGGGTTGTTGTCTTCTCTTACTAGCAAAGATGCCACTTAAAATAACTGGAAGGGACCTGTCACTGTGCATCCGGCACAAGCCATAAAAGCCGTGTATGACTGGCTATGTAGATGCTCACCAGCTAGGTAGCAGTTCTGCCTGCTAGAAATTAGACTCATTAGGAGATGGTTCCCTATGTGCACTGGATCTTTGTATTTTGTCTTTAGTGTAGACATGTACTGTTGTTTGTCTTTTGGGACCTCAATGCAGTGAAATATGTGTTTCTGAAAAACATCTAGGTTTTGTCATTCTGAAAAAAAACATCTTGTGTTCAGCAGTGCATGGTAGCATGTATCTGTAATTGCAGGACTCAGGAGGCCAAGAGTCTGAGGCAGGAGGCTTGTGAATTTATGACAGCCTCAGCTACATAGTGAGACAGTATCTTATCAAACTAAAAGCTAAACAGAACAAAAAAAGTCTCCTCTAAGGGGGGGAAAAATAAAACAAGCCATAACATTTTTTTTTTTTTTGCAACTAAACATTCATACATCTGGGATTCATTCTGAGTGTTCCAAAATGCTAGCCCAAGTATCCAAACTAACTAATCACTGACTAATCCATTTATTAAATAATATGAAGAGATATTCATCATGTACTGGTTTTCTATGTGAGAATTTATTTTTGAACTGATTTACAGATGTGTTCTAGCTCTATTCATACATTTGTTTTTGTAGATTAAGCTAGTTAGGTGTGTGTGTTTTTGTTTTTATTTTGTCAACTATAGCTGTTGTGTTTGTTTATGTAAAATGTGCTATATTTGTTTATGTTGCAGAATACTTGTTTAACTATGTAAAGATGTATTGCATTTGTTTAATTTTGTAAAGGTGTGATGCTGTTTTACCTTGTCTGTCTAGGCACCTGATTGATCTAATAAAAAGCTGAACAGTCAATAGAGAGAGAGGAGGTATAGACGGAACTTACAGGCAGGGAGAGTAAGTAGGAGGAGGAATTTAGGCTTGGAGAAGAAAGAAAAGGAGATGACAGGGGCCAGACAGACAGGCATGGTGGAAACAGGAAAGTAGGACATAAAGAATGAAAGAAAGGTAAAAAGTCCTGAGGCAAAATGTAGACAAATAGAAACAGGTTAAATGAAGTTATAAGAGCTAGTAGGACAAGCCTAAGTTAAGACTGAGCATTCATAAGTAATGATATGTCCTTGTCTTTATTTGGGATCTAATTGGTGCCCACAGAAAATGCCAACTACATGTAACATTATTTTCCAGCTTCAAAATGACAAGAAGAAACTTTTATAATTTTATTGGGGATGACAATGAATTAACTTAATAGACTGTAAGAGGATTCTTGTTCTTGTGCCTTCTTAGTTCAGGGCACAGCACAGCATTTTCTTTCTTTTTAAAAAGTAAACCTCCCAACATTGCTCAACAGTGTCTACATTTTTCTTCTCTTAAGTTTACTCCTGTGTTGATCACAGAATTGGATTTTGAAAGTGGGGTCTTTCTGTTGTTTTACTTCCTAACCTATTTTGGTCCAATGACTTCTTTTCTCTCAGGTACCAGGCACAAAAGGATTAGAAGAGTGAATCCAAGCTAAAAAAAAAAAACGGGTTAAGCAAGTTTGAGGACTATCTGTCTACTTACTCTTGTTGCAATGATCTGTCTTTCACCCCTTGTATACTTTGTCCTTGTCCCCGAGCTTACACATGCTTGGTAGGTAGGAACGGAAGTAGCACTTGGTCATTCTGGATAGCCAGAAGTTTTGAATTGCCTGGTTTGTAAGTTCAAACACCTAAAGGAAATTTCTGCTTCAAAATTTTAGTATTCAAAATTTTAGTATTGAAAACTGTAGTTGAATATGCAATGTTCCCAGCTAGTGGTGCTGTTCTGGAAGGTTATAGAAGCTTCAGGAGATGGTGTATCATTGGAGGACGTGGATCACTGTGGGCGGGTCCTATCGTTCTACAGCTGGGCTCTACTTCCGGGGGCCTGCTCTCTGCTTCCAGATTGCAGATCCAATGTGACTAGAAGACTCAACTCTTGTTCCACGCCTTTCCCACCATTTTGGACTGTACCCTCTCAAATTTATTTTGTGAACCAACACAAATCCTTCCTCTCTCAAATGCTTGTTGTCAGGCGACTTTCTCTTTAGTCAGAGCAAGGAGGAGAGCTAGCACTGCAGTGCCATTTGCCAATTCAAAATCTTGGACAAAGTCACCTCAAACTCAGAAATCCATAAACTATGCTGAATCTCAACAAGAAGTTGCTCAGCTACTGAGTTGGTTCTTCTTTTTTCTTTTTTCCTCCTCAAGTAGCTCCTTCATTAGTATGATAAATTTCCCTCACTGTGCGCTAGAGGCAAGCTTTATATACCAGAAGACTTGGGGCAAACACCAGGATATGAGACTTCCCCCAAGATAACAGGCTTCCGAGCATCTTACACAACTAAACAAAACAATATCTCCAAGGAGGCCAAGTGACAGCACCTAAAGTGAGAGGTGCAGCCAGTGTGACCCCAGTTCAGATCCCCAGGGCCCACATAAAAAGCTGGGCATGAGTGTCTGTCACCTCAGTGCTTGAGGTTGTACAGAGACAAGCAGATCCTGGAGCATATTGGTCAGCCAAACTTGCTTATTGATGAGCTTTGGGTTCAGTAAGAAAGAAGAGAGAGAGAGAGAGAGAGAGAGAGAGAGAGAGAGAGAGAGAGAGAGAGAGAGAGAGAGAGAGAGAGAGAGAGAGAGAGAGAGAGAGAGAGAGAGAGAGAGAGACTATTTAAAAAACTAAGGTGGAGAGTGATGATATGTGATATCATCCTCAGGCCTCCACACTCACAAATACATGTGCACACATGAATACATATATGCACCACATACATGCAAACAAACAAAACTAAAGGAGTTCAGAGAGATGGGAATGTGTGGAAGTGTTTGTCTAAAGCTTCTAAACATTCTCTTGGTAAATGGGTGGATCTGCCAGGTGTTAAAGATAGCAGACAGAAGGAACACTATAGAAACCCAAAGGAAGCTGGGCTTTGGTGGAGCATGCCTTCAATCCCAGCACTTGGGAGGCAGAGGCAGGCGGATCTCTGTGAGTTCGAGGCCAATGTGGTCTACAGAGCTAGTTCCAAGACAGGTTCTAAAACAATACAGAGAAACTCTGTCTCAAAAAAAAACAAGCCACCAAAAAAACCAAACAAAAAAACAAAACAAACAAACAAAAAAACAAAAAATGAAAACAAAACAAAAAAAACAAAACAAAACCCAAAGGTAGCATACAGGTTGCTAACACTGTTTATAAGGTCTGTTTTGATCAGAAAACAAATGCCAAATTACACTCTATCCCACACTGTGCTTCAGGCTTCTCATTTACCAACACACTTGGACATCAGATAGATATAAATTAAATAATTTATAGTGCCTAAAACTTAGAAATACTTATTGATTCCTAAATTAGGGTAATACATTTTAGCTGAAGCAGTCTTTTATCAATAAATCTTAATTGAATTTTCAAGTAAGAGCCTACAGGGAAAATGTGCTCTAGTTTTCTTTTTTCTTTTTTTTTTTCTTTCTTTCTTTCTTTCTTTTTTTTTTCTTTTTAGGTTTCCCAAATGTTGTGAATATTCCCTGACTAAATTTATCTGGATAACTTTGCAACAAAGATGAGTCAATTCTCTAAATTTACTCAAATGAAAATCATTCATACATTCCAGGCATAAGGTTGTGGAAAAGTAATTAGCTTTCCTTGTAAATTGCATTCAGTGCAGTAGAATATTACTGAATAATGCTTCTTTAGATGCATTGTTAAATATCAGTATTTTCAGTGCAACATCTAGGAATGTGCCTGACTACATTTTGAAGGCAGAAGCCATTATACTACATTGTTAAAAATGTTTCTATTTACTGTTAAGAGCTGAGTTGCTCTGTTTCCTGGAACCTGTCCTTCCCCAACCCATGACTTTGACTTCTTTTGAGAACACCCTTGACCTCCCTCTCCTTCCCTGAACCCTCTCTAGTCACATGGTAACCACATGATATGGGGTGTTTTGTTTTTGTTTTTGAGATTTTCTTTTTCCTGTATTTCCTTATTGCTCTATTGTCTGTCTCACTTCTGCAAAACTACCCATGATTTTATTCCTTAAAAGGGACCCAAGAAATGGATTTCTGGGCTGCTCTCTTTAGGAGGCAGTCAATGGTCAGCTCTTGGGTAGACTCCAATAAAAATCAAGCTTGCTTCAAATTTGGCTGAAATTGTGGTAGTGGTCTGATTCTCACCATTGGTATTAACAACATACATTGAGCTTTTAGCTGTATGATAAACAAGAAGGATGACTTGGTATGTGCATCAGTTACTTTACTGTTGCTTTGATAAAATACCATGCCCAAAAGCAACCTAAAAAGCAAAGGGATTATTTTGGCTTATTCAGAGAGAGAGAGAGAGAGAGAGAGTTCAGAATGCCCAGGAAGGCATGGCATGGCTGCAGAAGCAGAAAGCTTGGTGGTTGCATTTTCTTGTCCACACAGGAAGCAAAAAGAACAAGCAGTAAGTGGGATGGGGTTATAAATTGTCAAAGCCTACCCCTAGTAACATACTTCTCTTGGTTGTTTTTACTCTTTGCTATTTTGGAAGCTCACCACCAGCTCCCAAACAAATACACAGAGGCTTATTCTTTTCTATGAATGCCTGGCCTTAGCTTGGCTTTTTTCTAGCCAGTGTTCCTTTACTTAAATTACCTGTCCCATCTACCGTTCACCTCTGGGCCTTTTCCTTTTCTTACTTCTGTATATCTTACTTTCACTCTTACTACATGGGTGACTGTGTGGCTGGGTGGCTGGCCCCTAGCATCTTCCTCTCCTTGCTCTCTTGCTCCTTGATCCTTTATCCACTCCCCGAATTTCTCCTCTTTTATCCTCTAGGCCTGCTAGCCCTGCATATTCTTTCTCCTGCTTTGTTACTGGCCATTCAACTCTATTAGACCAATCAGTAAAGGAAAAGTAACAAAGCTTCCTAGAGTTAAACAAATGCAATATAAAACAATGTAACACATCTTTGCATCATTAAACAAATTTTCCATAGCATAAACACATGTAACATACCTTAAACTAATATTCCACAACATACTTCCTTCAACAAGGCACTAAGTCCTAAACCTCCATAACATCCCCAAACAGCACCACAAGCAGACCCAAGTGTTTAAATACAGGAGCCTGTGGGGCACTTCCTCATCAAAACACAGTATGCTACCTTCTAAAAAGAATAAATAATACACTGTAAATACACTAATGGGATGATAAGTCACAGGAATGGTCCCACAATGAAAAAATATTAGGTGGGTAACACTTTGACATAAAGAAAGCAATGGTTGAGGCATTCCTTTGGAATTGCGGTTTTGAATGCATCTGAAATGTTCAAAATTAATGTTGTTTTCAGTCTGATCTGTCTTCACTGGCTTCCCTCAACTGCAGATCCAGTATTCAGATGCTGAGGGTGGATTAGGGAGATGATCCAAGGTAGCAGGCAAAGTAGAGAAGCCAAGTTGATACAAGCCAAGGGGCAATGCCAATAAAGGGGACATTAGTGGACAACGTACAGCAGCAGCAGGCTGCTGGTAGTCCAGGAAAACCAGTCACCAAAGATACATTTTATGAATTATGTTACACGAGGAGCAAGAGCAGGCAAAATTAATTTAGCATTAATAGAGATAAGAATAGATTTGCAATGGCAAAATGGAGAGTTTGTTGTTGCTGGTATTTGTTTTGTTGTTGTTGTTACCACAGCGCTAGGTATGTTCTGTTCCTTTTGGGCTACAGTTCGGTGAGTATATTTATATCAGCCTGCTTTCCACTCCTATGACAAAATGCCTAAGATAAGCACCTTTAAGGAAGAAAATTCATCTTGACGCATCCTTGGCTGTCGCTTTGAGGCCCGTGACAGGCAGGACACACTGTGGAGCTCGTGGAAACAGGGACAGAAAAAGTGCCAGGATTTCAAGCTAAGCCCCTCTAGGGAAAGTCCACAGTACTCCATTTCCTTTACACAATGACCCACCAGCTCCTAATAGTGCCACCAGTGGGTCCAAGCCTGTGACACCCAAACCTTTAAGGACTCCATCAAAGCTAAACTACAATAGTATTTGTAAGCAAAATTTCATCTAACTACGTCAAAAGACTTTCAAAATGGTGACAATTGAGTTAGTGTTCTAGTAGATATGCAGTGAATAAATAATGAGGCATGTTCTCCAGTTGCACAGATGCTTCAAGATGAGTGTGTGGGAATGCAAAAGGAAGTGAAGAATAACAGAGAAGGTCATATATGGTGAATATTGGCTGTCTAAAAATAGTAACAGCAATCTCATGGTATTTATATCATAGAGAATTAAAATATTTGATAGCAATAGTGCATAAGGAAGGGGGAATTACTTAACAGAATTAGTGGTCTCTTCAATTTTATTGTTTAAAAAACATATTAGTCTTTAAAATCTGTTGAAAATAGACACATTAAAGTTCTCACATGTGGCTACCAGCTATCATATATTGGACAGTCTGGCTCTTGAGCAGAGTTCTCAAGAAGGAGGATTATTTACCTAAGGGGTTATTTGGCAATAATCTAAGATAGTTTTTGATTATTGTTACTTTGGAGGAAGAATGATGCTGGTGATGTCTAATAAGCAGGAGCTACATATGCTGTGAAGAATACTATAACATATATAGATCACCCATCCTTAATCCTAATAAATAGTTGTTCTGTCTAAAATGTCAATGTTCTGGGGACATAGTGTACTTTCCTTGCATGTGAAAAACCTGAACTTCAATCCCAAGAGCTGAAAAAGTAAATGAAATGAAATGTCAATTGCAACATAGCTATGAAACTGCTGCACAGTAATCCATAAATTAACATTTAAAAATGTGTGACTAAGAATCAAATGGTGGAAAGGGGGAAAATAATAAGTAAAAACTGCTTGACTAATACAAAGGAGTAGCAAAATTGAAAGAAAAGAATATATATATATATATAACACAGGTGGGTTAAAAACAGTAATAGAAAAATTACATTAATAAAAATAAACAAGTCTTCCAAATAAAGATGAACATTGTTAGGGAGACAGTAAGTCTCCAACAATATGTTGCAAAGGGAGATTGGTTTACCTATTTATTTTCAGTGCCTTGGACTAAACCTAGTCCACCTGCAATACAGGCAAGAGCTGTAACACTTAGTAGCATTTTCAGCTTCCTTTGGAAGCTGAATTTATGTTATTAGTTTTCTCTCAAATTTACATTCTTTCTGCAGTTTCCAGTCCCTCCATTCCTTCCAGTTCCTCCCCCACTTAGTCTCTCCCCCAGATCCACTCCTCCATTTCCCTTCAAAAAAAAGAAGAAGAAGAAGGAGGAGGAGGAGGAAGACAGGAAGAAAGAAAGAAAGGAAAGAAAAAAAAAAGAAAGAAAGAAAGGAAAGAAAGAAAGGAAAGAATGGGCCTTCCAGGAATATCAACCAAACATAGCAAGTTACAAGATTAGGCACAAGCCCTCCTATCAAGGCTGGATAAGGCAACCCAATAGGGGGAAAAGGGTCCCAAGCATAAGCAAAAGAGTCAGAGATACCTTCACTCCCACTGTTAGTAGTCCCACAGGAACATAGAGCTACACAACCAAAAGAAAACATTTTAAATATAAGGAGATGAGAAGTTAAAGGTAAGTGGTTTAATAGTCTACTATACAAAATGTACCCAAAGCATAAGTGGCTATTGTCCTAACAAAGTAGATTTTAATGCAAGATGTACTATTAGAAGCAAAGGAGATAGTTCGCATTTGAAACAAGATCTTCCGTCAGAATGGTGGAACTGAAATACCAGATGATATTACTTTGCTGATGTAAATTCTCCAGTGTCTCTTTGAACATCTTTGCATTGACCTTGGGTAAAGTTTGGCTGCAGTTGTGATAGATGAGATCCTTTGTGCATCACCCAAGTTGCCTCTTACAATGTAACACTTCTTTTTCTTAGAATATATCTTTAAGGATGATGAAGAATGTACAACTGTGCAAAATCACCCACTATTTTTATACTCTGTGCTTTCTGCTGCTACTAGTTGGGGCAACATGTTATTGTAAAAATAGGTTTTTAAAGATGTGCCCTGCTTCCTCCTACCACGCTCATCTGGTTTCCCTCACATAGTTATTGACTCAGCATATACCTCTGTATGGACTTCATAAACACTTGAAAATAACCATTTACTCTACTGAACTTGTTTATAATTTCTGCCTTTCAGCTAACCTGGAGGAAGATAGTAGGTGCTCATCAATTTTAGTGAAATTAATTTATACGTGTTGGTAAATGCAGATATTATGGAATTACTTGTTATAAAATGGCTTAATTTTCTCCTAGTATAATTTGGTAATAAACATAGCACTCTTATAAACCACAAATTATAAATACACACACACACACACACACACACACATATATATATCTATTGTTTATATAACTTTGGTTAGATTTTAAATCTAATACTTCATGAGTCTTTCTCATTTTGTTAATTTTATAGTTCAAATAATGTCATGTAAATAGTGAATACTATTACTATGCCAACACTTCAAAAAAAGTGTATTCATATTATTCTCTTGCTATAGATTGCTTGACTTCTGTGTGTGTGAGTGTATGAGCATGCATGATTGAGTGTGTATGTGTTCATGTACCCATGCATGTAGACTAGAGGTACATGTCAAGTGTCTTCTTTAAATAATTCTCCCTTAATTTTTGAGTCAGGGTCTCTCATGCAACCTGGAGCTGATGGTAGTCTAGACTGACTAATCAGCAATCACAAGGACCCTCATACTTGGATTAGGCACATCCCTGAGTCTAGCTTTTTGACGTGGGTTCTGGCATGATCTGTCTCAGACCCTCATACATGTGCAAGCACTTTACCAACAAAGCTATCTTTGCAGCCCAGTTGTTTCATTTTTTTTTTATAGTGTTGTTAGTTTTCTAGGCTGACTTCTCCAAATTGTAATCAGTAATGAATTCATTTGAAAATTTACAATATTAAGTTTTGTTATAAAAAGTAGAAACAACATTTTGAGAATTTAGAGTAGAATTTTCAGAAGTTACTTAATGCTGGGCTCTGTCAGATGAGGCTTGAATTTCCAGATATGTTTCAAAAGGTATTTGGTTAATTCTAAAATTATTTTTACTAGACTTACAAATTAAAAAGGTAAAGTAGTTTTGCATATGAATTGGTTTTTTAACATGACTTGTGCTGTTGTTATAATTTCTAAGTAGAAGAATTTCGGGTCAAACTGCCTGGAACTTAATTTATGCTCTCTATATCCTTACTGTAAAGTCTTGAGTAATTAACTCACCTTTCTTGTTCTCTGTTCTTTTTATCTGTAAAAGTTAGGTAATAGTATTTCCCATCTCATAGTTTATTTTGAAGCTTAAGTGACACTTTCTTGGTTTCTATTACATAGTAAATGCTCAGTGGAGATGTGTGACTGTGGAAGAGAGAGCTCAGTGGGATCAATAAATCATATAGCTAATTTAAAAGATTATTTCACTATAGCTAATTTAAAAGATTATTTCACTATAGCTAATTTAAAAGATTATTTCACTATAGCTAATTTAAAAGATTATTTCACTATAGCTAATTTAAAAGATTATTTCACTATAGCTAATTTAAAAGATTATTTCACTAAAGCTAATTTAAAAGATTATTTCACTATAGCTAATTTAAAAGATTATTTCACTAAAGCTAATTTAAAAGATTATTTCACTTACCTTGTGTATTTGTATACTGCAAGACTGGACAGTTAGGGCTGGGTTTCAGCTCCATTGGCAGAGTGATTACCTTGCATGGACAAGCCCTGGGTTTCAATCAGCAGCACTCTCCGTAAATTGGAAATGGTGGTGTACGCCTGTAATCCCAGCACTTAGTAAGTAGAGGCGGAGGGAATCATAAGTTCATGGTCCATCCTTCACTGTACAGGGACTTCAGGGCCAGCCTGGGCTACATGAGACCCTGTCAAAGAAACAAATTAAAATCAGAACAAAACAAAAAATGAATACCCCCAAAACAAAGAAGAAAATCCATAGTGTTTAGTGAGCATTGTGTTATTTTATGTATATCATGTTGCTTGATTGTATCTCATTATGAATAAACTTGGAAGTCAGGCAAAGTGTTCTTAATGTATATCTAAGTTAATGGAATCTCAGAGAATTTATACCCAAAATTTTGTATTCGGATAGGATATTTTGACAGAATCATTTGAAACTGACATTTTAATGTCAAAGATATTTTGGTGAAACCTACAAAGGCAAATCTTTAAATTTTCTGTTCCTCGTTGAAAAATGGAAACAGCTTTATTATGCTCTTTTCACCTTAGAAAACACATGTTAAAAGAATCAAACAGAATTTAAGAACACAGAAGAATCACCCATAATTTTATTATCAAAGGTAGTGAATGTTAATACAATGGGTAGGCTTAAGCCCAGACACTACCAGTTATCTACTATATACCCATTTTTCCCTTTTTCTTGATAATAGAATGAAAATTTTATATGGCTCAAACTAAAACCCCAAAATGGGGTGGGTGAGATGTCTCTCAGCAGGTAAAGGGGTCTGACAACAAGCCTGAAGAAGACCCAAGTTCAATTCCCGGGACCCACATAATGGAAGGAGAGAATCTATTCCTACAGCTTGTCGTCTGACCTCCACACATGTTTAGTCAAAGGGTGCCATATATATTTTATTTGTACATTTACAGTTTATAATTTCATAATAAATATTTACTTAACTATATTTCACTCAGGTAAATATGTTTGGCTTTCCTTCCTGTCACCAAGTCTTTAACAGATTTCCAATTTTATTTAAATGGCATTTTGCCTAGCAGTCGGAATGCATCCTAATTAGTATATATGTTAACTCTAAGCTATTCATCCTCTTTTGCCAGTAATTTCTCTGAAAATGACAGCGTGGTTACCATTCTGGCCAATGAGACCTAAGAAGTCTACTGAGGGCATATGGAAAAGATTTACTACCCTGAAAGCACATATGCAAGAACATTTCCTCCTCCCTTTGCCCTTTCTTTAGCTTGAGGCTTTTTGAAGACACAGTGTTTGGTGCTAAAACTGCCACTTCCAAAAATAAGGGGAGCTCACACTGACACTCATATGAAACAGTGCAGAGACTCTGATTCTAACCAGCTTTTCTTGTCACAAGCCGTCCATGGACTTCTTGAGCTTCTTCTGACTGTTTTTCATTTGGAGACAAAAGAATTTTATGGAAAACAACATCATAAACTTCTGTATGTCAGATACTATATTATACACTGGGACTATATTGCAGCCAAACAGATTCTTTTGCTCTTATAGAACTTATTTGCGAAGGGAGAGCTGTGTTAGAGAAATAACTTGTAGGCTGGTGAGATGCTCCAGTGAGTGAAGGCACTTGCTGCCCAAGACTGACAGCCTGAGTTTTCTACCCAGATCTCACAGCAGAAGGAGAGAACTGAGTCCCAGAGGTTGTTTTCTGACTTCCATATGGATGTGTGAGCATGTGCAAGCACACACCATGGACACCAACAAATATAAATTTAAAACTAAATATATATTAATTAATCAAGTGGCACTATGTATTGAGAAGCAAAAGAGGCCATGGAGAATACAGGGAAGGTGCCCAGGCAATGTGAGTGTAAGGTAACTGGACACAGTCCACTGAAAAAGACATAGCTGCAAAGTCTGGGTAAGTTGGTAAAAGAGTTAACTTTGTGGATTTCTGGACACAGAGAGTTCCATTCAGAAAGAATGGAGAAAACAGACACCCTGAGGGGGTAGAGTACTCATCATGTCCAAGGAGCTCCAAGCAGGCTCCTTTGGCTGGAGCAGGGTGAGTGGCAGCAGAGGCCATGCCTAGTGATGCAAGAAGACAAGGCCTAGTCTTATGAAGACTTTGGCCTTTACCCTAATTGAGATGAATAACTGCTCAATGATTATTATTTCACAATATACATATAACACGATGCAACTTGCATCTTGCTGGATTTTTAGAGGTCAGCAAGAATAATTTAGTGGCAGAGTACATGCTTGGTGTGTGTGAAGCCCTTGGTTCAATTTCCAGGACCAAAGAGAAAATGAAAGAAAGAACTCTGTAGGCTGCTAATTTGAGACAAGACAGGGAGATGAAGCACATTAGCTATGGTGAAGCAAGAGTTGCTTGAACAAAGGCAATCCCAAGAGAGTAAAATAAGCTTCGTCTCAGTTCTGGTAGAGTGTTTCTGTTCATGAAGTCAGAGACGACATTCCATATATTCTATTTTCTTCTATCCTTTGGACATTGCCCTTCCCCTACTTGTGTTCACAGGATCATGCACGGCATCTTAAAGAACAGGGAGCGATAGTTTCCATGGCAAGTGGTTTGCATTGGGGCTGAACCCTAAATTGCACACTTCATCTCTGCTCCTATTCCATCAAACATAATCATCTGGCCACATCTTGCCTCAGCTGAAATTAGAACTCCATAGTTGCTGATGGAGGTGGGGATGGCAATGGACTGTGGGAAGAGTTTAAATTCTGTGAAAGAAACGAAACTGTAGAAGAGCTAGCTAGAGTTTATGGGACAAGGGCCGAAGTGGAGGGACACTTGGACTCAATCACAATAATGCTCTACTGTATATTTGTGTTCTTGGACTGAAGTGGTTACAAAGAGAAACTGAGTAGTAGTTAGATTCTGAATATATATAAAAGGTATGCTTAACAAGATTTGATGGTAAATTGGGTATGGTATATGAAAAAGGGAATCAAGAATTTGCCTACTGTCTGTAAGTTCAATAAATATTTGCAATAAAAAGAAACAATGGTTAAAACAAAAAAAGAATTTGCCTATTGTTTTGGCCCAAGTAAGTAAAAGAATAGATTGACTGAAACTAATACAGGGTAGGATGTTGTTAGAGCTGACTTACAGAGGTGAGGGTACGACTTTTAGAATTAAAAAACGTTTATCAATTCTGTATATAAATGAAACAAGAAGTAGCAAGTCAGATATTCTATGTCAAGAAATACATATTTATACCATTCATTTTCATTCTTTAATTATTTCATAAATACTGACTGATGAAAGTCTACTCCTGAATGGGATATACCATTCTGTACATATGTTTCTCATACTGGTTAATGAATAAAGCACTGTTGGCCAATAGGAAAGCAAGATAGGCGGGACTAGAAAACAAGGAGAAAGAGGAAGTAGGAAGGAGGAGTCAAGATGGAGAGTCTGGAGAGAGCAGAACCACCAGCCGCCTCTCCCCGGTAAGATAAGACCATGTGGAAATACATAGAAATGGGTTAATAAAAGACAGAGCTAGCTGATAAGAAACTAGTACCTGGCCAACAGCATTATATCACATACAGAGTCTCAGTGTGTTAATTGGGGCAGGCGTGGCGGCGGCGGCGGGACCAGACCAGAGGTGGGAGGAAAAACCATACTCCTTACATTCTCCCTGTCCCCTTGTTTGTTTTTAAAACATTATCCACAGTCTTTGACTAATATTATTGGACACTCTTTGGGTGTCTGACAAAGAAGGGTTAATATACCAGGCACAAGTTGTTCTCAGAAAAGACTGCTTATGGAGTGTGCACCTGTAATCCCAACACTAAGGAATCTGAGCTGGGAGGAGCATAAGTTTGACACCAGCCTGGGGTATACAGTGAGTGTTCAAAATACTTTCTTTGAAACCTGTGCATCACTTTTTCAAAAGTATCTAGGAATTTAGATTTTTCGTGGGTTCTAAGTAAATAATAGAGACTCACTGAGCCTAGGCAATTTGTATAAATTATATGTTTTATATTCAACCCGTGATGCCGTTTTCTGTCTGCTTTTAACATGAATCTACTACCAGTAAAATTGTCATTGCTGCTGGGCGGTGGTGGCGCACACCTTTAATCCCAGCACTTGGGAAGCAGAGGCAGGCAGATCTCTGTGAGTCTGAGGCCAGCCTGGTCTACAAAGCCAGTTCCAGGACAGTCATAGAGAAACACTGTCGTGAAAAACAAAAAACAAACAAAAAAATGCCATTGCTAATTTTTTAAATTTTCACCAACAATGTAATGATGGAAATTGATATCTGTTGTTTTGATTTTTATTTCTATTCAAAAATTTATATTTTTGACCATCTTTATTTCTTATCAAAAATATGCTTTATCTTTTTAATATTCTATTCAGAAGTTCATTCGGTTGTGTGCCTGTGCAGGTATGTGGGGTATAAAATAATATACGTGTTCGTGTATGTGCATAGACTGATGTACCTGTGTGTATGTGTGTACACACGTGTCATGTGTTTAGGGAGGTCAGAAGTCAGGTCTCCTCCTTACTTTTTCCCTCCTCAATCCCTCACTCATTGCTTCGCCTGGCTTGCCACTGAGCATCAGGGATCCTCCTATCTCCACCTCTGAGTTCTGGAATTATATGTGTATGCCATCTTGTCTGGCTTTTTAATGTGGTTTTGGGTGATTCGATTCTGATCGTCATTGCTTATGTGTCAAGCATTTTCCTAGACCCCATTTAAGTTTTTAACCCCACAATATAATCGTTCCCCCTCCCCTCAGAGTTGTTTATGGTGTGGGATCTAAGTCGGAAGCTATTGGCCACTTTTAAATATGCCTTTGTCCCTCTTTGCCCCTACTTCGCATTATCAAAGAGCTAAATGTTAGAGGTTCAAGAGGAGCATAGGTTAAATCTGTGAACTCTAGGTTGAAAGGAAAATTTATCTGTTGAACATATACTTGAATGGGGTTTTCAGCTGCTGCCGGAGGCCATGTTAATATCTGTGGCCTGTGCTGCCATCCGATGCTATGTTGGCGTCCATGATCAGGGCTGCTGTATAGAAGACCGTGTTTATGGCCATCGCCCATGCCACTGGCTGCTATGGACAAGGAAGCTTCATTTGCTTGGTGTTGGTATCAGTGATCACAAACTCATAACTGAGCATGAGAGACACATTGATCCCACACCCCCAAAACAAACATTCCAGACAGGAAGCTATTGAAGAGAGTTCTTAAAATTTTTCTTTTGGGTTGGGGGGTGGGGTGCACAAGTGTGGGCGGGTAGACCTGGGAGGAACGGGAAATGAGTGCGACCGGATGCACTGTCTGAAAGTCCCAAATAATTAATAAAAATATGTGGGGGGGGGTGAGAAGAAAGGGGTCTTCAGGAGTTCTAAATGAATGGAGCTAATGAAAATGCTTCATCATTTCCCCTGAAAGTTTGTTGCTTCAGTACTTCCAAAACGGGAATTGATAAATGGAAGTCCGAAGTCTCAGTGCGGGGCTCTAAGGTCTGCTCAGGATGCGGGTCCGGTTTCTCAGGTGATACACTGCACACTCTCAGATCTCCGGCATGTTTTCCCTTCCCACGCTTCCCGAAATAACCGCTAGGATTAAGCTCTGACACTTGACACTAGTTTTTGGTAGCACCACAGAAATCAAGAAGCATGAGTCGGCTCAAGGCCTTTCGTGGGGATTGCCTACAGAGCTTTTCATGACCTGGCTTGTTTTACTGTGGCAGACCTTTGTTCTCTGTCCCCTTATCTGCTGCTGTCTTTCACTGGGCATTTGCTTCTCTTTTATTAATAACCGCTGCCTTCCCAAAGCCCAGACCCCTAAGCTCTCCTACCTCCAAAAGAAAAACTCTTCTTTTACCCCTGCTAAGATCTACCATTGAAGCCCTATTTTCATTTGCCGCCAGGGCCTGTACCTAGCAAAATTCGCAGTAGGGACACAGCAGGAGGACACATCAGGACAAGCCTATCCACCCTCTGGCAGGTGGTCTACCCGCTGACAGGTGGTCTAGCCTCAGGCTTCCTTAAGGTATGAGTGCTCTGTAGTACTTCAGGCTGGACAAGTCACAGATCTGCTTTGTTCATTCTTGAAGAATGCTTGAGCTGTGACCACAGTGTTACTTGCCATTCACAGCGGTCAGGCCCAACCTAGTGCTTTTCAACTATACACTCAGCAAAGAACTGCTCTGTCTTGCATTGCTCCTTATATATTCAAGAGATGCAAAAACTGTTTGTAATTTTCTGAGCCTGGAACCTGACACCCTTTCACATATACATATTTAAAAAAAAAAATTAACTTCCAGGAGGTTTTTAAATAAGTTTGGAATTTTTTCAGGAATGCAAATACTGGGCATATTTTGGGAAAACTGTATAATTTTTCCTTTTAAATTTTGCCAAAAGTTGCTTCTCATTGTGGAAAGCCATGCCACTGACATTCAATGCTGGTGAACGAATTTAAATTGCTACTCAAACGCTGATCAGTTTGCATTCGTTGTTCTTTTCATGGTGATTTCAAATGTCAAGCAAACAGAAAGGGTCAAAAATATTCGGCTGAATATTTCCCTGTGTTTTAAAATTGTAACCTATTCTTTGTAAGCATGTACAAACAACTACTGACTCGATATGCCTCCTTGTTAGTTGTGCTCATACATTTACAAAAGTTTTACATATATCTGTAATATCTTATATATGTATTATATATATATGTATATATATATATGGATATATATATATAGTTTTATTTTGAACTAAATTCCTTTTATTTCTTCCATGTGCATGCTGCCTTTGGGGGTGAAATAATGTATTTACGGTCATGCCAGCAATGATTTACATTTCAAGATGACAGTAAAGTTCCTTGATTCTAAGTATTTCTTTTACTTCCAAAGCAAAGGTGTTGGATCTGATACAATCAATGACCACCAATGAAGAGAGCTATTTATCATTGTTGTGCGTTACTGGCCAGCACTCTCTCCATTTTTTTTCCTTTTTTAAAATAACTGTGGGCAGATGACTTTGCAACATGAAAAAAATACTCTTGCCAACCAAGACCAGAAATTAGCACATTGTATTTGCAAAAAGCAAATTTGACACATAGTTAATAACAATGTATACTGTTATTACCCTGCAATGATAATTAGGAATCTATGATAAGCAGTTTTAATGACTGTAATTATACCACTGTTGCCAAGTCAAACTCCTCCCTCTCTCTTTTTAATCATGGTACAAAAATGTTTTAAAAGAGACACATAGGTACAGAAAAACACATGGTTTGTCAGCCATCTATCCTATAGAACGAGAGTAGTCAAAAGTCAATACAGATTTTATTTTTTTAAAAAATGAAGTGAACACATTGAAGTTGAACTACTATGCAGCTTTTCTTCCTTCTAGAGACATCACATGTGTGTATATTTTTTCTCTGGACAATAACGGTCTACCAAAGACCAAAGTAACCCTCAGGAGATTTGAATAGCAAAGCTATTCACTACATCCCACTCCTGACAAGCTTGTACACCAGAGGAGCACTCTCTATGCAGGAAAGATATTGGCAGAAGCAAGAAACCGCAGATGGTTAGCGTTGCCAACAGGCAACCGTGGAGACTCACCAGGGAAGGGGGTCTCGGTGAGGCATTGTCTAGGTTAGGTTGGCCTCCGTTAGGTTGGGCACGGCTATGGGAATCTGTTTTGAATGCTTTAATTGAGGCTTCCCCACTGCCTCTGTAGCTTTAGATTTGGTGAGAGGCAAGGCAATCAGGTAGAGAGTGAGAATAGGCCCTCCTCTGGATTCATGAACACCTGCATACAGATGTGTACACATTACGAATAAATAAGCAAAAATGAGTGTGGAGTGCTGGGGTACAGCATAGTAGCAGCATGTTGTAAAACAATGCTTGGGGTCTTGGATTCCATCCCCAGTGTAGGAGAAGGAAAAAGAAAGAAAAGTATGTATACGAGTTTATTTCTTTTGTGCCTTTATTCTCCTGCAAAATTTCTTTTCATCACTGGGACTCACTATTCATGACACAACAGTTCTAGATATCCACCAAATTAAATAGCAGAGGAGGAGAATGACAGAAAACCTGCTCCATGTGTAGCCCAGCACTGTAGTCATCTTGCAAGCCAATTGTCAGTGTACTTTCCACAGCCGAGCTCTGTGGTGGAATGACCTTTTATGTACACTGAAGATGTGTCCTTGCCAAAGTGCCATCTGATGGGTTTAATAAAGAGCTGAGTGGCCAGTAGCCAGGCAGGAGGAGGTTAGGCAGGGATTCTAGGCAGAGAGAAAAAGGAGATGAATCTAGGATTGAGGGAGACGCCAGAGGAGCCAGAGAGGGAGCAGAGCACCCAGGAGGAGAGAGGCGAAAACACAAGCCATGCAGCACACATGGATTAACATACATGGGTTGATTTCAGTTATAAGAGCTAGTTAGAAACAAACCTGAGCTGAGCCTGAGCTTTCAGAGTTAATAAGACTCTGTGTCATGACGTGGGGACTGGCGGTACAGAGAAACACTGACTACATAGCTCAGCCATCAACCTGGTTCTAGGATGTTCATGGACATACAGGGCATGTTCTGGAAGATGGGCCTCAATCACAGCTCAGATTTCAGCCCTGTCAGTGCCTTCCAGCTATTAGTACATGCATGACTAGTGGGGCCTTCTGGTTCAGTGTTCTCTCTGGTCATCTGGTAACTCCCCAGACAACACCACCGTCTACACCTCCCAAGACAATGCCACCATCTACACCTCCCCAGGCAGCACCGCTAGCCATGGATAAGGTGTTGTTAATACATGAGCCAATGGGGGACATTTCTCATTCAAACCTCCACAGTAGCCCCAGCTGATGCTTAACTTGAGACTTAATTAATATTCTCCTGCCATAGCACTGTGGTGCTGTCTTTATATTACAAGTTTATCACACTGGGCGTGGCAGTACACACCTCTAAAGAAGCACTTGGGAGGCAGAGGCAGGCCGATCTTTGTGATTTTACATATTAAGCTCCAGCACTGCAAGGAATGTGTAGGGAGAGCCTGTTTCACTAAACAAAGCCAGGTTTTCATCCATTTTCTTCATTCACAAGTATTCTTGTGCCCTTAGTGCTCATGTTCTAACAGATGTTAGATTCTTCCCTTCCTTAAGAGCTTGTCTAGAGAGCAGCAGCCCAGGTACATGGGAAGAGCTGGATATAAAGCTGACTCAGCTTTTCTCATAATTTTAGCTGCCAAGTGGACCATCAGCTGGCTCCCGTGATTTCTACCAATGAGCATTAATCCCTGGGCTATGGCTCTGACCAGATCCTCAAGGATTCTGGTTTCTATGCAGTGTAGGCCCCGTGACCCTCCTTAGACCATCTCACCAGGATCGTTAAAGAAGGAGCTAGCAAGGAAGACTCAGCTTTTGAAGAATAGAGTTAAAAATCTGTGAAAAGTGATGCTAGTAGTCCCGTCTTCTATGCTTGCTTTCAGTAGGAAGTAATAACACCACCAGATGTGTGGGGGGGGGCAAGAAAAGGGAGGGTGGGAGGAAGGGAGAGAGAGAGGGAGAGGAGGGGTGGGGAGTGCCGTTTCTAGTTCTGAGGTTCTAAACACTGGCAACAGCCCTGGCAGTGGTAGCTGATGAAGGATTCTGGGCAGGGGAACTGCCTCCCTGACTCCATGTGACTCTATACCATCTGGAGCTCAGAGCTGCACAGCTCCTGCCCAGGGCTCAGGTGTGCCTCCTGTACACAGTTCCTCAACCTCTGGCCCCAGGGCTTTATCATCTATCAGCAAGCCTTCAACTCAGGCCCCTGAGAAATGTAGCCACACCAGCATGTGGAGGAGTCCATCTCTAGGAAGACTCCCTCTTGCAGGTGGGGGAAATCTTGGGGAAAAAACTCCTGCCTACCAAGTAAGCAATCACTTATACCGTTAAACAAACCCTTCTATTGTTAACTGTGTATAGTCTTTGCTGTATATTTACATAACAAAATTTCAAGAACATTTGTCCCAAGTCTATTTCCATGTCTTCCAAGAAGGACAAAAAAAAAAAAAAATAGTTGGCAGATTTGAAATGACAACCCCCCCCCCACACACACACAGTCTAGAAAAATGGTGAGAAACCAGAGCAGTGTTACTCACTCAGCATGGCCTAGGGGTTATAAATGCACAGGAAAAGTTTGCTGCTGTAGGCTCAGATATGGAAGAATGGAAAGGCTTCTATTACCTGAGAATTATGACACTAAGATGAAGGAATTGAGAGTAAAGACGTACATTTAAAATGCTATAGCTGGAAGGGAGGGTTCTGGCTATATAGTCTGGAAGTGGCATTGGCTATCTAGAGAAAACAAGTTCCAAGGAGTGGGCCGTATCTTTTTACCTTCTCTTGGCCACGTACGACTAATCTCCCTTGGCCTTTTCATGGTTTCCGTCCTGTGGGCAGTTTAAATCAGATAGTAGCACTACAAATAAAACAAACAGATGAACATGTTTCTCTATACAAACAAAATAAGTAGATGAGCATGTTTCCCTGTATTATCATTCCTGGTTAGGACTTAGTATCAGTTAAATATAATTATTACCTTAACTATAGTAGAGACATATAATGTAAACACTGTGTGCATGATAGATATGTATACACAGGTGTCACAGAAAAGTCAGAATGGAGTCCAGCTGTTAGGCCAATTTAAAATGGGGTCAGGAGGCCTTTGTTGTCCAGATCGCAGATGCGAAGCTGAGCCTTTGAGCAGGGCTGCAGATAACCATGCCCTATGGATGGAGAAGACTTCAGACTGGGCTCTGCTGACAGTCTAGAGCACTGGTTCTCAACCTCCCTAATGCTGGGGCCTCTAAAACAGTTCCTCATGGTGCGGTGACCCCAACCGGAAAATTATTTCATTGCTACTTCATAGCTGTCATTTTGCTACTGTTAGGAATCGTCATGTAGATGCCTGATGTGCAGAGCATCTGATATCTGACTCCCTGTGGACGCTGCGACCACAGGTTGAACATCACTGATCTAGATGTACAACAGAGCACGCTGCCCAAAGGCTGAGGCCACATCCAATCTTCCTTATAAGACAACTTAACCTTCGCCAGTGCCAATCATAATCCTTGACTGGTAAGTAAGGTAATTTCTGATCCCTCTTACAATTTAATCTGTTATAGCCATCATTACTTAGTTACTCTTTCAAAATGTCATATACATATATATATAAAAGAAACCATTGATCACAGTCACCCTTTTTATTCTCTCTTGTCCCCTTTTGTTCCCACCCACCCACCCTCCTTCTTCTTCCCAGTAAGGTCCCCCTCCTACTTTCATGTTTATTTGTTTTCCTTTTTTTTTTTTTTTTGTTTTTTAAAGCTATTGTGTTTAATTATGGTGGTCAGCATGGGCACAGGCAGGGAGTTATTCATTTGTACTTAAGCAAAGGCAATTACCAGTGGGCCCAGCCACTGATGAGTAGAACTCTACTCCTCCTGCCCCCAGCAACCACTAACTGCCTCTAGCTCCTCAGGGAGGAGTGGGTCTCATAAGCTCCTCCCAGCCCCCAGTGGAACCCTGATACCCCAGTGCTGTGCTGGTCACTGCAGTGCAGGGGCCATAGCTGCAGTAAGCATTTTCTGAAATCGGGAAGGATATTTTCAAGACCATTGGGAATCATTAGTTTTCAATCTAATGAAGCCTAACTTATATTAGTTTGTTTTCTATTGATGTGATAAAACATGTAAACAAAAGCAACTTGAGGAGGAAAGGGCTTATTTGGCTTACAGGTTAGGGAGCATCATTAGGGGAAGCCAAGACAGGAATTCAGGGTGGGAACCTGCAGGCAGGAACTGAAGCAGAGACCATGGCAACGGGCTGTGACTGCTTCTTTCCTTACTACTTGTTTAGCCTGCTTTCTTATATAATCTAGGATCACCTGCCCAGAGGCAGCATCACCCTCAGTGAAGTGGGCTCTCACTCATTAATATTGACCAAGAAAATGCCCCCATAGACATACCCATGGGCTAGTGTAATAGACCATTTTCTCAACTGAAGTTCCTTCTTCCCAGATGACTCTGGCTTATGTCAAGCTAACCAAGACACAACTGAGTGTAATTTTTTTTTGTTCTTTACTTGGTTTACTTCCAGTAGATTAACACAGATATTACAGATAATTTCACCATTGAGTGCATAATAGATGTTGAGTATCATTGATAGTCTATACATGTATTAACTATAATCTTCATGAAAACACTGTCAAATTGTGTCTGTGATTTGTTATGTGAAAGACAAAATGTACTGGAAAATTGAGATAATTTTATTTGAGCAAATTGCAATAAGGAATGTTATAATCCAGTCAAACCTGGCCCCACCCTTTGGGGACCTGGCAGAGTGTGCCAACTTTGTGCATGGCATGCAGTACCCTGGCTCTGTAGGCAGGTGTGAAGGTCCGTCAAAGAGACAAGCTCCACCTACTTTTCCCCCTCTGCCATTTCTCTGAGCAGACAGCTCTCTCTCTCTCTCTCTCTCTCTCTCTCTCTCTCTCTCTCTCTCTCTCTCCTTCCCAAAACATGCTTTCCACACAAACTGTGTCTGCAGGTCTCTGTCTTACCTGCCATGGGATCTGCCAAAGGTCTCATGTCACACCACGTGTCATAACAAGGAAACATTTGTTAATGAGGAATGTCAGACACCTCAGAGAACAGGGAGGAGTATACGGTTTTATAACGGCAGATAAATAAAAGAGAAGGAGGAAGGATGGAGACATCTGATGATGTGGGAAAAGTGAGGTACGTAAGATCAATGGTGGCTCTCATCTGTGTCATCTGAATGAGAATGTCCCCATATGCTCATGTATTTGGAAGCTTGTTCAGTTGGAAGTGCTGTTTGGGAGGGTTTCAGATGTGTGGCCATGTTGGAGTAAGTATGTCACTGGAGGAGGGCTTTGACTAATGCCATTCCTAGTTTGCCCTCTCTGCTTCATGCTTTTGAGGTAAACCATGTGTGAGCCTGAGTTTCCTGTTTCTGTTACTTGCTGCCACGCCTCCCTCCCATGACAGACTCAGCCCTAAGCCAAAATAAACTCCTTCTTCCATAAGTTGGTGTTTTATCAAACAGTAGAAAAGTGACTAATACACTCTCAGGTATGCAAGCTATAAGAGCCAAGGGACAAAGATCAGTGTTCACTGGGGCTACCCCAAGCCGGTGTCTTCTGGTTCCTTAGTCTCACAAATGCAAAGACAGAAATCCATTGGCAGTGGGATGATGACTTTAGTCAGAAATCTGTAGGTCTATAAGGAAAATGGAAAAGATAAAGCAACAAATGCTCTCAACCACTGAGCTATCTCCCTAAGCCCAAACTTGAAAGTTCTTCAGAGGCCGTCCAATGATATGTTTTTGGTGTTAACAATGACAGACCACCAAGATCAAAATAATAAGAAAATTAAGATTGCCTTCTGAGAAATCTACTCTAAATGGCTTCAAACCAACCACCCAAAACAAACAGATATCAAAGGAACTCTGTCCGCTTGGGTTAGAGGTTATTCTCAAACATTAAATAGTGTGTCCAGGAGAAACTTGGCTGTTTGCTTAAATTGTTGACTTTGTGAGAATAAACTTGGGGCAGATATATAACTGTAGACCAGAAGAGTTTGTGAGCATCCTAAACTCCAGCCGCACGATCCTGTGTGCAACTGTACGAGGCTAGTCTGGAGTGTGCTGTAGAGCAAGTACAACTTGAAGCAGCAGCATTATACTTTATTTAGAGAGATTATATAAACGTTCTATTTGGGGTGGAGAAAATGGAAAGCCTAAATGAAGAGTTGCTAATATTCATCAAGGCATTGTCTGGTGGAGAATGCACAGACTGATAAAAATGGCCTGGGAAGGTGAGAGCTCCCAGCCTCAGCCTGAGGCCATTAACTGTGTGAATTGTATAACTAATGTTCCTATTCTAATTCCGTGCTTATTAAGCAATACTGTAATTCTAATTTGGCTTCCTGTGGCTGTCAGGGAAACAAATCTTGGTTGTCTTGAGAATGTATTGTCTGTACTAACCATGACAAAATTGAGATGCAACAATGCAGTGAGTTATTTCTTTTCAGATATTAACTCTTCTCCCTTGGAAACTAAGAGACTGAAAAAAAAAAAAAAAAGCAGGAACTTGGCAAAATTATATTTCAGAAATGTATTCCAGATTTTAGTGAGGAGACAGGAGTTAAGACATAAATACATGACTGAGTTCAGGCAAACAAGATAAACAAAGTGAGATTTTCTAGTCTGGAGAACCTGAATTAGGAGTGTGTAGGGTTATGAGAATGTGGACTTGAAGAGAGAATATTTCTCTGCATTCTTATTAGGAATAAGTACTGATTTACTGATTTGAATAGCTGAACATTGTTATTTCTTTATTTAGGGTTTAATGTGTTTTATTACAGATGAAGTTAGGAAATTGTTTGGCTAGTCCCTTTGTTCCTTTGTTTAATATCGATTAACATTTTATTTGATTTTTTTTTTTTTTTTTTTTTTTTGTGGTGCCGGGGGTTTTACACAGTGGTGTACATGTGGAGCTTGTACTTTACAATGAGCTACTTCTTAGCTCATTTTTTGAGATTAATTTTTTGAGTTGAATTCTTTTTTTCATAGATGCTTTCTAGCCCTTAAATTTGCAAGAAATTTAGCGCTCCCCCCCCTTTTTTTTTTGCAAGAAACCATTGAGAATAAACAATACTGGCAATGAGATCATTTAAACATTGCAAAGCCAAATAGAACCAACTGAAATGCAAAGCAGTCCTATTTTCCTTTAATGCAATGCATTAACATTGCTTTGACCTTCAGGTTTGATTTACACAAAGCTGCCTGGCAGACAGAATTTACTGACTCTACCCAGACTTGTACTCTCAGTATTGAAACAAAACAAACTAAAGAGTAAGTGAGATTCTCTCAAATTGAATCAGCTTTAAGGTTTTTGTTTGTTTGCTTTTAAGACTACTAAATGAAAGTAGGAAAAGCATCTACAATCGATCCACTGCAATGTTTTGCTTTTTTTTTTTTTTTTTGCTTGTGTTTATTTATTGCATAATAAGCAAAGATAATGGCAATGAAGGACACTTTATTTTCTTTTTATAAAAAAGAGAGCTAAAATGCCCACAATTCCATCACTATAACACCTATTTTATTTTAATTTTTAAAACTGGCTCTTTGTGCCTGATAACCTGCACAAGGTTTGGAGAGTCACTTCAGTGGGCGTCTTCTCTCAAGGGCCTACTTCTTTGAAGCTGCAGGATTTTCTGACACAGTAATAGCTGCTATTCCATTAACACTCAAGTGGTATGATGAACAGTTCCTTTCTGTGGACCAAAGAGTTTTATAACCCGAATTTAAATTTGAAAGATGTACACGTAACCTCTTCTAATCACATTACAAATCATTTTGCCCTTAACAATTTCTTTTCATCCATTGCTTTCAAATACTTACTAGTATTAAAGTAGCTGTGCATCTAGTCATCCAGTGTTAACATTTTGAAAGACTCTAGAATCAGGTCTGGGCTTTCCTCTTAGTCCCATAACTTTAAGTTTCACATTTACATCAATACTATTGAACTTTAGTTTTGTCTTACTTCTTTATTTATTTTTCTGAGACAGGGTTTCTATGGGTAGCCCTGGCTGTTTTGGAGCTTGCTCTGTGTTCCAGGCTGGCCTTGAACTCATAGATCCCTCTGCCTCTGCCTCTGCCTCAACTGGGAATACAAGCATTACAAGAATGAGCCACCACCACCTGGATAATTTTGTTTTTGTTTTTTTTTATTTTATTTTATATAACGAAGTCCATTTAAATGAAAACAAACATTCATAGACAATATTTGGGAATTTGGGCATTGTTCTTTCCAAACTACTTCCTGCGGGTAAGGGGCGCTGTCATGGGTGATTCGAAGAAGATTCAGAGATCCTGGCTGTAGTCTGTAAGGCTGCTTTATCCAGCTGTTTTGAATGTAGGATTACCTGGTACTCTGTTTCAGGTGGTCTGGCTTGATGAAACCACATTAGTCTGGAAGGAATCCACATCTTTTCATTTTCTGTGGAAACAAAAATAGAAATCCTTTTTCCCAGTAACTTGTCCTTGAACTTAAATTTTAGAGTCAAAGCATTTTCTTTTAATATAATTTATTATTTTACATGTCGATGCCAGTTCCCTCTCCTTCTCTCCCTCCCTCTTCCCTCCCTCCCTCCTTCCCTCCCTTTTACCCTCTCTGCCCTCTCACATGCACTCTAACCACCCTCCCCTCCCATCCCCCCACACCAATTCCATATGTAGGGGAAAGCCATCCAGTTGGGGTCATGTAGGTCTGACAGGTCATGTGAAGTAGGGACTAGGGCTTCTCTCCTCTGTCTCTTGATTAAGGCAGTTATCCCTCCATGGGGGATATGTTCGCAAAGTCCTTTTGTGCACCAGGGATACATCCTGGCTCCACTGTCTGAGGTCCCTTAGACTGCTCAGTCCTTTTGGCTGAGACCCATATTCAGGGGTGTCTGAGTCAATCCCATGCTGGCTTCCCAGCTATCAGTCTGGTGGCCCGTTATGTCCTCCTTGCTCAGGTAAGCTGTCTGTATGTGTTTCTGCCTCCTGGTCTTGTCCTCTACATCTGCATCTGAGTTCTACTTCGACTCAGTGTTTATGTACGGGTGTTTGCTCCTGTTTCCAACAGGCATTAGTTGAGGGCTCCATGGATAAGTTAGTTGTTGATCTCACTCTCCTGGAAGGGCATTTATGGTAGCCTTTCCACGGAAGATCAAATTGTTAATTCTATAGACCTTATTTTGTGTTCAATTTTATCTTCAAACCAATATTGGCTCCCTCTTTTATGTTCTCCCTCTCTTTCTCTCTCCCTCTCTTTGTCTCTCTCTCTCTCTCTCTCTTTCCTGTCTTCTATTCCTAACCAGGCTCAATCTTCCTGGTCGCACATGTTTTCCTTTCCTCCCCCTCATTTTCTCCTACTTCTCTCTCCATTCACTGCCCCCCTGACTTCCCCTGAGCTCTGGAGGACTTGTCCCTTACCAGTTCTGTGAGGACTATTATATGAATCTCTTAGAATACACCTTGTATCCTAGTTCCTCTGGTAGTGTGAATTATAGGCTAGTGATCCTTTGATCTAGGTCTAAAATCCATATATGAGTGAGTACCTACTGTGTTCCTCTTTTTGTGACTGGGTTATGTCATTCAGGATGGTTTCTTCAAGTGCCATCCACTTGCCTGCAAATTTCAAGATACCATTATTTTTTTCTGCATAGTAGTATTCCATTGTGTAGATGTGCCACATCTTCATTAACCATTCTTCAATTGAGGGGCATCTAGGGTGCTTCCAGGTTCTTGCTATTACAAATAGTGCTGCTATGAATATAGTTGAACAGATGTCTTTGTTGCATGGATGTGAATCCTTTGGGTATATGCCTAAGAGGGGGATTGCCGGGTCCTGTGGTAAACTAATTCCCATTTTCCTGAGGAACCGCCATACTGATCTCCAAAATGGCTGTATGAGTTTACACTCCCACCAGGAGTGGAGGAGTGTTCCCCTTTCTCCACATCCTCTCCAACATGAGTCATCCTTGGTGTTTCTAATTGTAGCCATTCTGGCAGGAGTAAGATGGTATCTCAAAGTTGTTTTGATTTGCATTTCCCTGATAGCTAGGGATGTGGAGCATTTTCTTAAGTGTCTTTCAGCCTTTTTGATTTCCTCTATTGAGAAATCTTTCTACAGTTCTGTGCCCCATTTTTTTAAATAGGGTTATTTGGTGTTGTGTTGACTAGTTTCTTGAGTTCTTTGTATATTTTGGAGATCAGCCCTTTGTCGGATATAGGATTGGTGAAAATCTTTTCCCAATCTGTGGGCTGCCGTTTGGTCTTGTCTACTGTGTCCTTTGCCTTACAGAAGCTTCTAAGTTTGAATTGTTTCTCTCAGTGTCTGTGCCCCTGGAGTTATGTTCAGGAAGTGGTCTCCTATACTAATTTGTTCAAGGGTACCTCCTACTTTCTCTTCTAAGAGGTTCAATGTGGCTGGATTGATGTTAAGGTCTTTGATTCATTTGGACTTGAGTTTTGTGCATGGCTACAGACATGGGTCTATATGAAAGACCTAAAAAGTAATGTTAATGATGGACTAACCTAGAAACCAATATCTGTTCCTTGGAATTTGCTAGCTTCCTCTCACAAGGCCCTGAGATAAGAAGAATTCACACTGCCCCTCCTTTCCTGTGAGTCAGCAGGTGGTAAATAGGGTCAAGAGATAGCTGTAACTCTGGTTTGCCCAGACAAGATTAATTAGCACACCTGAGGCCCTAAGGTCTGCTGACCCTAATAGCAGACCATCCAGCCTCCAAGGGTCAAGTACTCAATGGACAGAGGGTCCCACCCCCTCCCTAAGCTTGTGGGGTTGCCTTTAAAAACACCTGTGCCCGGGGGAGGGGGCTTCTCTCTAGCCTGCATGCTGGAGGAGCCAGTTTGCGCAAACGTTTCTGTTCATTAAAGCCTCTTGCGTTTTGCAGCAACTGGACTGGACATTGAGTTCTGCAGTCCTCATCCAATTGAGTCAGCACCATTTGTTGAAGATGCTGTCCTCTCCCCATTGTATAATTTTAGCTTTTGGCAAGATTGCCATTTTTACTACGTTTATCCTACCTATCTAACAGCATGGGAGATCTTTCCATTTTCTGATATCTTCTTTAATTTCTTTCTTTAGAGCCACAAAGTTCTTATTATATAGGTCTTTTACTTGTTTGGTAAGCGTTACACCAAGATACTTTATGTTGCTTGTGGCTATTGTAAAGGGTGATGTTTCTCTGATTTCTTTCTCTGTTTCTTTGTCTCTGAAAAAAGTAAGGCTACTGATTTTTTTTTTTATTTTATTTATTTTTTTTTTTTTGAGTTTATCTTGTATCCTGCTAGTTTGCTGAAGGTGTTTATCAGCTGTAGGCGTTCCCTGGTAGAGTTTATTGGGTCGCTTATGTAAACTATCATATCATCTGCAAATAGAGACAGTTTGACTTCTTCCTTTCCAATTTGGATGCCCTTGATCTCCTTTTGTTGTCTTATAGCATTAGCTAGAACTTCTAGTACGATATTGAAGAGATATGGAGAGAGAGAGAGGGCAGCCTTGTCTTGTTCCTGATTTTAGAGGAATTGGCTTAGTTTGATGTTGGCAGTTGGTTTGCTGTATATTGCCCTTAGTATGTTTAGGTATGTTCCTGTTATCCCTGACCTCTCCAAGACCTTTATCATGAAAGGGTGTTGAATTTTGTCGAAGGCTTTTTCTGCATCTAGGGAGATAATCATATGGTCTTTCTTTTTCAGTTTGTTTATATGGTGGATCACGTTGATAAGATTGTAGTATGTTAAACCATCCCTGCATTCCAGGTATGAAACCTACTTGGTCATGGTGGATGATTTCTCTGATGTATTCTTGAATTCGGTTTGCCAGTGTTTTATTGAGTATTTTTGCATCGATGTTTATCAGGGATATTGGTCTGTAGTTTTCTTTCTTAGTTGTGTCTTTGTGAGGCTTGGGTACCAAGGTTATTGTGGCCTCATAAAAAGAGTTTGACAATGAATCTTCTGTTTCTATCTGGTGGAACAGTTTGAGGAGTAGTGGTATTAGTTTTTCCTTGAATGTGTGGTAGAATTCTGCATTGAATCCTTCTGGCCCTGGACCTTGTTTGGTTGGAAGGCTTTCAATGACTGCTTCTATTTCATTGTGGGTTATAATTCTATTTAAGTTGTTTGTCTGCTCTTGATTTAATTTTGGTAAGTGATAGTTATCAAGAAATTTGTCCATTTCCTTTGAATTTTCAATTTTTGTGGAATACAGATTTTCATAGTATGACCTGAAAATTGTCTGGATTTCCTCTGTGTCCGTGTTATGTTCCCCTTTTCGTTTCTAATTTTGTTAATTTGCATGTTCTTTCTGTGCTTTTTCGTTAATTTGGATAAAGGTTTGTCTATCTTGTTGATTTTCTTAAAAAAACAACTCTTGGTTGCATTGATTTTTTGTATTGTTTTCCTGGTTTCTATTTTGTTGATTTCAGCCCTCAAGTTGATTATTTCCTGGCGTCTACTCCTATGGGGTGAGTTCGCTTCTCTCTGTTCTAAGGCTTTCAGTTGCGCTGTTAATTCTCTTATGTGACTATCCTCTGTTTTCTTCATATGGGCACTTAGTGCAATGAACTTCCCTCAGAGCACTGCTTCCAAGATGTCCCATAAGTTCGAGAATGTTGTGTCCTCATTCTCATTGAATATTAGAAAGTCCTTAATTTCTTTCTTTATTTCTTCTTTGACCCAGGAGTAGCCCAATTGCACATTGTTCAGTTTCCATGAGTTTTCAGGTTTTCTGCTATTTGTGTTGTTGTTGAATTCCAATTTTAAAGCATGGTGATCTGATAAGATACAGGGGACTATTCCTATTCTCTTCTAGCTGTTGAGGTTTGTTATGCAACCTAGTATGTGGTCGATTTTAGAGAAGGTTCCATGTGGAGCAGAGAAGAAGGTATATTCTTTTGTCTTTGCATGGAATGTTCTATAGATGTCTGTTAACCCCAGTTGAGACATAACTTCTGTTAGTTCTTTTGTTTCTTGGTTGAGTTTCTGATTTGTGGTCCTGTCTAGTGTTGAGAATGGTGTATTGAAGTCTCCCACTATAAGTGTGTGAGGTTTTATATGAGCTTTGAGTTTTAGTAGTGTTTCTTTTACGAATGTGGGTGACTTTGTATTAGGGGCATAGATGTTCAGAACTGAGACTTTGTGTAGATGGATTTCTCCTGAGATGAATATGAAATGTCGGTCTTCATCTCTTTTGACTAGTTTTGGTTTGAAGTCTAACTTGTTAGATATTAGGATAGCTATGCCTGCTTGCTTCTTATTTCCATTTGATTGGAAAATCTTTTCCCTACCCTTTACCCTGAGGTAATGTCTATCTTTGAAGCTTAGATGTGTTTCTTGTATGCAGCAGAAGGATGGATTCTGTGTTCATATCCATTCTGTTAGCCTTTGTCTTTTTATAGGTGAGTTAAGACCATTAATGCTGAGGGTAAGTAAGGACCATTGATTGTTGATGCTTGTTTGATTTAGGTTGGCAGTGGTATTGTGAATATATTTCTTCTGCTTTACCCTTGGTTTCTGGTGTAGTTGGATTATATGTTGCCTATATTTTTGTGGGCGTAGTTACCTTCCTTGGGTTGGAGTTTTCCTTCCAATACTTCCTATAGGGCTGGATTTGTAGATAGGTATTGGAAAAATCTGGTTTTGTCATTAAATATATTGTTTTCTCCATCTATAGTGATTGAGAGTTTTGCTGGATATAGTAGCCTAGGCTGGCATCTGTGTTCTCTTAATACTTTTAGAACATCTATCCAGGACCTTCTGGCCTTGAGAGTTCCTTGGAGAAGTCAGGTGTAATTTTGATAGGTCTGCCTTTACATGTTACCTGTCCTTTTTCCTTCACTGCTCTTAATATTCTTTCTTTATTCTGTATGCTAGGTGTTTTGATTATTATATGTCAAGGGGTCTTTTTTCTTTGGTCCAGCCTATTTGGTGTTCGGCATGCTTCTTGTACTTTCATTGACATGTCCTTCTTCAGATTTAGAAAGTTTTCCTCGATGATTTTGTTGAATATGTTTTTGGCATCTTTGAGCTGGGCTTCCTCACCTTCCTCTATGCCTATTATTCTTAGGTTTGGCCTTTTCACGGTGTCTCACATTTCCTGGATGTTAAGGATTTGTTGGATTTATGATTGTCTTTGGTCGATGAATCTATTTCTTCTAGTTTATCTTCTGTGCCCGAGATTCTCTCTTCCATCTCTTGAATTCTGTTGGTTATGCTTGTGTCTGTAGTTCCCGATTTTTTGCCTAGGTTTTGTATTTCCAGCATTCCTTTGTTTTGTGCTGCCTTTATTTTCTCTATTTCCGTTTTCAAATCTTGAACCATTTCCTCGCCTGCTTAATTGTTTTTTCTTGGCTTTCTGTAATTTCCTTAAGGAATTTGTTCATTTCTTCCACTTTTTTGTCTGTTTTTTCCTCCATTTCTTTAAGGGATTTTCTCACATCTTCTTTGAGGGCCTCTATCATTTTTATGATGGTAATTTTTAAGTTGTTCCCTTCTTTTTCCTCTGCTTTGTTGTTGTGTTCTGCTCTAGTTGGTGTAGATTCCCTAGATTCTGGTGTCATGTTTGTCTTTCTGTTGTTAGGTGTTTTCTTGTATTGCCTTCTTCCCATATCTTCTTTCAGTAGGCGTTGGTGGGGTCTCCCCTTCTCTCTATGGTATTTCCCCAGTGGGCTTATGTGGGTCAGAGATTCAATATCTATAGCTCTGTGTGGTCCAAGCTCTGTAGGAGGTCTCTCTGCAGACAGGGACCCAGCGATGTGGTCAAGGATGAGGATCCAGTAGAAGATGGCAGTAGGAACTCACAGTGGTCCTGCAGAGATAGGCAGATCTCTGGGAGGGGCCCGGGACTCCAGCAGAGGACTGGAGGTGGGGTCAGAGACCAAGCAGGTGGAAATTACGGGTGGTTCTGCGTGGTCTCCTTTGTTCAGAGTTGCTCTGAGCAGTCTCCAAAGTAGGGTGGACTGTTGGCTCCAATCTCTGTCCCAGTGCTCAACCAGAGCGGCAGACCATGGGCAGCGTAGGACACAGGGTAGGGGGTGTAGGCTCGCGGTGGGAATGGGTGGGGGTGTATCAGAGCTCCAAGGGTGCTCTGGGTGGGGACAGGAGACAGGGGCAGCAGGATCAGGGGCCAACCCAGGGAGTTTGTGGGGGGGGGTGGCGAGGTTGTAGGGGAGAGGCAGCTCCGATTGGGCCCAGACTCACCTCTGGCCAATAGCTCGTGGAAGGGGACAAAGGCTGAGCTGAAACTTGGGAAGGTTGGGAAGGTTTTGCAGGATAGTTGGATCTCATTGGAAACTGGAACTCTCCAGTTGAGGCCTCTTTCTTTAGCAGAGGCCCGGATTTCGATAATTTTGTTTTCTGCAAATAGAAGAGTTACATGTTTTTCTTTTTCCTTTCTTTCTTTCTTTCTTTCTTTCTTTCTTTCTTTCTTTCTGTCTGTCTGTCTGTCTGTCTGTCTGTCTGTCTGTCTTTCTTTCTTTCTTTCTTCTTCTTCTTCTTCTTCTTTTTTTTTTTTTTGTTTGTTTGTTTGTTCCTCTAGACAGGGTTTCTCTGTGGCTTTGGAGCCTGTCCTGGAACTAGCTCTTGTAGACCAGGCTGGTCTCAAACTCACAGAGATCCGCCTGCCTCTGCCTCCTGAGTGCTGGAACTAAAGGCGTCAGTCACCTATGCCTGGCGTGCCAAATCATAATTTATGAGTCCAGCAAATGTCTTTTTAATCTATGAGTAATTTTTGAATACATTGTTTTTTGATATTGACCTAGGAATTGAGTTTGGGCGCCAAAAGATTAATATAGAAAAATTCATGCACATTTTAGCTTTCTTGGCACTTACAAAATGACTGTCATCAATATCCAAAATGTTTTTACTTTTATATTTTCCCAGTCCTGCCTTCAACTCTTAGGACTGCATGACCAACTACAAAGACAAGATGGTAAAAAAGAAAAGAAAAGAAACAAGTAAAACAGAAGGAAGGATGGCTATGTAATAAGCAAAGAGTAATTTTTTAATTATAAAAATTGTTTGGAATATCAGTGCATTCATCCTGACTGTCTGACCATTCTTAATCTTCTCTTTTGTGTAATTTGCTGCTGTCTGGCTCTGTGATGTCCTGAACTGGATATAACTTGAAGAAGTCTGGATTAAGTCAGTATTGCCCATCTCATAAAAACCATACCTCTCAGCCTGGCAGTGGAGGCACACACCTTTAATGCCAGCACTCAGGAGACAGAGGCAGGTGAATCTCTGTGAGTTCAAGACTGGCCTGGTCTACAAAGGTACACAAACAAACAACAACACCACAGCTCTTATCCTGTAGGAAATAGGAGATCGTTCATTCTGCAGACATTTTGAGTTACCATGGCCTGAGAACACAGGTTTAGGCTACCTCAAATTCCATGTCCCAAAGTGGAAGCAGTTTCATGCTTTTATAATTTTTTTTAAATAGTTTTACAGAACAACACCAACAAAACTATAAATGGAGGAAGTTTAAAATACACCATTGGTGGGTTCTTCTGAGAGGCAGAAACATCAAGATAGGAGAAACATTTCTTTAGGCCTAAAATGTTATGTGATAGCATTCTTAGTTAAGTTAACAGCTTCTAAGAGTTTATTATTATTATTATCATCATCATCATCACATGGTATGAGTTCAGACACAGGGTGGAGTAAGGAATGGCTCTTCCAAAGGCTAAAACTACAAGGCCCATAAACCTACAAAATTTCAACCTCCCCACAGTACTGAAATTCACATGGGTCTGTCTGTCCCTGGGGTCACAGAAACTCCTTCCAGGAATTTGTTTGTTTGTTTGTTGTTTTGTTTTATTTTGTTTTTGCTCACAGCCAGACAACAGTTTCTTTTCAGAAATTTTCATTCATAGAGGGAAACAGGAAAGAGCATCCAACATTATTTGCAAACAAGGTTTCAGAAGTCTGGATTTAGCTCTCAATGCTGCTAGTAAAGCAGGTACTTAGAAGTTGCTTTTGCTGAAAAGTGTTGACCCCCCCTGGCTCCAGAAGGGGCCTGTCTTAGTCAGGGTTACTATTGCTATTATGAAACACCATAACCACAGCAACTTGAGGAAGAACAGGTTTATTATGCTTATGGGTCCTCATCACTGTTCATCACTGAAAGAAGTCAGGACAGCAACTCAAACTTGGCTGTAACTGGGAGGCAGGAGCTGATGCAGAGGCTATGAAGGAGTGCTGCTTACTGGCTTTCTTTTCCCTCTTGCTCAGCCTGTTTTCTTGTAGAACCCAGGACCATCAGCCTAGGGATGGCACCACCCCTAATGGGCTGAGCCCTCCCACATTAATCAATAATTAAGAAAATTCCATGCAACTTGATCTTATTTATAGAGGTTCCTTCCTCTCAGAGGACCTTAGGATGTGTCAAGTTGACATAAAACTAAGTCAGTACAGGAGCTAAAGGCAGAATGAAAACCGGGTGTCTTTGCTCTCGATTCTCAGTGTGTCTCTTCTGCTTTGGTTGAAGACACAGGGGTAGGTCCTCTCTGACCATGCAGTCATTTTGTGTTACTGTCATCTCACTTTGACCTCCTCAGCTATCCAAACCTTGTGAACTCTGTCATCAAGAAGTCGGAGGAGACACATGGAGTTTATGGCAGATCATAGAGTGGGACACTTTGTGACACTCTTAAGGGATCAGAGTGGGCAATGGCCATCCCTGTGAAGCCAAACACAAGACCAGTAAAAAAAAGTCCTGCAGTTTCAGTTCTTCATGTTACAAACTGGAGGCTGTGAAGGGGCTCAGTCATGACTTTGGGCCAGCTAATATCTAATTTGCTAACTATATGCTTGGATTCCCAATAAAACAAGCCACGAAGAACAGAGCATATCCTGGGCAAGGATCATTATTCCTACAGGCAAGGCTATGCCCTGGGAGGAGATCACTTTGTAGGAATTAGATCGATTCACTCAACTGATGACAGCAAAAAAAAAAAAAAAAAAAAAAAAAAAAAAAAAAACCAAAGCAGAGTGAACTACCCTGAAGAACAGAAGGGCCACAATGGTCGACTAGACCGTACCTTGACCCAGTGTCATGAATGCACCATGTTAGAAACATAGAAAGACTTATTTGTATGCAATGGACTTTTCTTTGGACTGCCAGCTCACAAAATGACACAGAGACTTATTATTGACTATGAAAGCTCAGCCTATAGCTTAGGCTTATCCTGCGAGGTCTTATAACTTAAACTAACCCATTTATTTTAATCTACATTTTTTTTTTGTCTTGTGGCATTTTACCTCCCTTCCATCTTGCACCTCCTGTTTCCTCTCTGTATCTGTGTCCCCTTTCCATGTCTCTCCTGCACTATTAACCTGTATTTATTATCCTATTAAATAGCTTTCAAGGTTGAAAACTTTACATTTTTAATGAGCTGCATAGGTAGAATACCTTAAATAAGAACAGAAGCATATATACAGTGTAACAAAAATTAATTTGTGTCAACATATAAAAATCCATACCATTGTAAAATATTTGGGATTAGTGGTTGTTCAACAGTAGGCTCAACAATCCACCTTTTATACAATTATTTATATGCTGCATCTTCCCCTTTTCCCTTTAGAAAGAGACCCTTGAATCTAATCTCCTTTGTTTAGCTTTCCCCCTGACCATAATCAGTAACAATTTGTAATCAACCACCCTAAATGATGACAAACATCTATAACCCACGGAATGACCAAAAACCCACCCACACTTCCTCTTGGGAATATGGGTGTCATGTTCTCTAGATGGCTTTCTGATGTCTAGGGGCAATTGCACCCTGAAAAATTTGAGATAATGGTGAAGTTATAAGGAAACTAGTTATAACATTTGTTTTCCAGTCTCTGTGCAATGGGAAAGCACAAGGCTAATCGGTAGTCCTGGCTAGGATCGTCTATGAGGCTGGACCATCTCAGCTAGCAGCCTTGAATCTGTTCTGAATGAAAAAATCTCTGAGGAAACTGCAACAGCAGCACTCTGAGAGACTGGATCACCTGGGTCACCCATCTTCATTGGTGTCTGGTCCCCTTGCTCTGAAAACACACAACCTTTCAAAAGTAACACACACATTTGCATTAACACAAGTATCGACTGTGTGTTACACACAAGCCAGCCAAAGATGATTTTTTTTGTTTTATGTTTGAGCAGGTAAAAGTTACATCATCTAGCTTGTAGTTTTTCTATGTTTATTTTTTCGTGCCTGAAGCCAGAATTTTCAGGGGTCTCCCCTAATCAAACCTGATTTCTATTGACCTGGAAGGAATCTGCTACCCTTCAGTTTCTGTCTAAACAAAAAGCTTAACTTCTTCCCCAACATAATACATTTTCTGACTTCCAGTTTCTAAGTTAAGGCATTCCTAAAGTATCTAGGCTGGTTTAATTCAGCAGTCCCTCTTACAATCCCATGTCTCTTAGCAGCTGTCATTTGCTCATCAGCATTCAAAAAATTTAAAGTCCACCAGACTTTCTGTGTGTTTTCCATCTTTATGTAGCTTATCCTTTCTTTATGTGATTTTATTATCTCTTTAAAGACTTTATCTTATTATTTATAAACTGTTCATTATATGATTGTCTATAACCATTTCCTTTTCTTCTTTAAGCCTGCATTCATTTTAAAACACATTGTACCTTTTTCAGAGGTGTTATGTATCTGGACCTGGCTTCAGTAAACATCTGCAGCATTCTCTTATTGCATGAACCAAATCTTAAACTGCAGTGCCAGCTGCACAGCTCAGTTTAAACACATGGTGCTGGCAAATGATGCTGGTGCCTGGCTGTAGCCAGCAGGCAGCTGTTGGTAGCCATGCCTCTGTATGTTGAGCACCATTCTGACTTGAGAAACTGTGGGACTAGAAAGCCACATCTGGCTTCTTGTCCACAACTTATTTTTAGCTTTCTGAGGCCCTATGTTTGGATATTCAAGACCCCATCTTGGACACCGTATGTAGAATCAGTTTTCTTTGGGCAACCAGTTCACAAAAAAAAAAAAAAAAAAAAAAAAAAAAACCAACATGGAGACTTATTATTAATTATGAAATCTCAGCCTACAGCACAGGCTTGTCCCACTAGCTCTTATAACATAAATTAACCCATTTACATTAATCTACATTTTGCCTCGTGGCTTTTTACCTCTCTTCCATCTTGCACCTCCTGTTTCCTCTCTGTGTCCTCTGGTGTCGCCTGTGCCTAAATTTATCTCTTCTTCCCCTCTCTCTGCCTGTAAGTCCTGCCTAACCTCTTCCTGCCTAGCTATTGGCCATTCAGCTCTTTGTTAAACCAATCAGAAGGTGCTTTGGCAAAGACACATCTTCATAGTGTACAAAAAGATTATCCCACAACATTTGTGTCTTTTCCAAGTGTCAGAATTGATTGAACAACAAATTCAAAAGCTGCTTTGGTCTTCTTGACATTTTGCCAACTACCGCTGACTTTCCAAGGGAAACAATCTTAACCACTAATTTTAACTCTTAGATCACATATAATATACATTACATATTAAATATATGTGGGTCACAAATTGGAAGATTAAAGAGGCTGCACAGAGTTCAAGGAGTTTGAAAGAGGCCCAATTAGAGGCAAGCAGAAATACGATAGTCATGCAAAGAAAATCAGTAGACAGTAGCACAACGAACCTGGTAAAAGGTGACCTGATGGCATTGCTGCAGGGTCAAGCAGAGATGGAGATGGAGAAGCAAGGTACAGGACTGTGTTGATTATAAAGGCAAAGGGCAGGGCAAGGCTCATATGGATGAATGTGTTCACAGAACAACAGTAATTTAAATAGGTTGTATCAACAGTAGGCATCAAGCTAAGCTGAAGCCCCTTGGGCAGTTGGGAATTCTCAGTCCATCTGTCCCTTGGCTTGAATATTAGTCAGATGATAAGTCCATAGGAGCCATTGCCGTTATATTATTGCGTGTTTTCTTTTTTTAAGAGGTCTGGTTAAGAGTTTTGTCTTTAGTTTGCTGTGTTTGATAAGCTCTCTCACCCTGTTTTTCCTGGTATAATTTTAATAAGCTCATATGGTATGATAGCATCCTTTTTTTTTTCTTTTAGGAATAAGTTATTTATTGGTCTGAATCTCATGGGTGGTATAGATGGTGTTGTATGCACACTAGGGTATGAAGTCATCCTGCTTTTGCATTTTCACTCAAAATGGAGTCAAATGTTTCTTGTAAGATGGAGTCTATAGGGAAGGCACAGCCTGAAAAAAAAAATGACTATTTTGCACAATATAGGAAAACTTAGAGCAGGGCACAGCTTGACTTCAACAGTTTCTTCTCATTCATATTATTAATATCCTGCAGCTGGTTCCTTCAGGGTTGAAATGCTTATTTCATTCTCCACCATAATTCTCAGTTTTTATCTGCGGGGTTCCGGAAGAACTCGGCTCAGCTGTCTATCAGAAGCCAGTGAGACATGAGTACAAGGACGTTTCTGACTACTGAGAATTTGAAACATCCCTCTGTGATGAAAATGTGAAAAGTCTATTGGCAGTTATTGATGTAGCTGAGACAAAACTATCCTATTGATAAATAACAGGGTAATTTTACCATGAAGAAACCTGACAGACAGTGGTTTCATTAAATGTTAAAAGCTTATCACTAGCAATGGGGCAAACAGACATCAGGCACTTCCAACTGATAATATAAGAACACTTCACACACCATTTCTCCCTCAAATGTAGAGTCTGCATTAGGATCATGAAGAAATACACAGGATGATTCTAAAATGAGAAACATAGTACAAAATACTATGGCTGTAGTTTTAAAAATCAGTTATGAAGGGCTAATGTTTTATTGTTTCAGGTTAAAGGAGAAAAAGTAGACATGAAATGTAAAGAGTGACCCAGGACTGGAGACGTAGTTCAGCGCTAAGACTTTCCTAGCACATGGAAGGCCCTCAGTTCAGAATCCTTAGTGATTGACCACCCCTAGACGTGGTTAGGGGAAGGTTTTATTATAGACATGAGAGAGAGGACAGCCAGAGGCAGGAAGAGAACAAAGCAGACTAAATATGGCCAGCAGACTGAACTGGGCTAGGAAAGGAGAGAGAGACAGGGAGAATGACTGTGGGAGAGAAGAGAGAGGGACAAGAGAGGAGACCAGGAGAGGGGAAAGAACCAAGAGAATGGAACCAAGAAAGTGTCAGGCCAAATGGCTGGATTATATAAGAATCAGAAGCTGGGGGAAGGCCATAATTTCAGGGGGTGGAGAAGTTTAAAGGTGTGTGTGTGTGTGTGTGTGTGTGTGTGTGTGTGTGTGTGTGTGTGTGTAGGCTTTGCAACAGGTACTTGCAAATTTGAGAAACCCTGATAGCTAGCACCTGCTTTGGTATGTTAATAGACTCCTCAGTTAGCCATTTGTTTCTCTGGGTTTGTTTTTGTTGGAAAACAAACAAACAAAAAGCATTGGAACAATTGGTAAAAGAGGATATTAAGTAATAATGTCCAGAGTGAAGCTTCCTGATTTTTGTCTTTTTTCTTTGGTCACATAAATGAATTCCCTTGCTAAGAAACATATTACATTAAGGATATAGAGGCAGGGCGGTCAGGTACAAGGACATCCTTGAGTCCACAATGAATTCAAGGCCAACTTGACCTACATAAGAGCCTGATTCAAAACAAGCAAACAAATAAACCAAACCAAACAACAAAACCTGAAACACCACCACCTCTACCACCACCACTGCCATCAGCTATCCCAATAAAATCCCCAAAGCAAAGCAAAACAATAATAGCAACAGCACCAAAATAAGTAAAAACGTGAAAGGTACATCAAGGAACTGAAGGGCTGAAGGAGGCAGCATGTTTGAGGTCTTGGGTTTGATCCAGGGGAATGATGTCTGTCTGTAGCATTCTCTCAAATGGTTGACTGTCCAGTCAATACCTTCTCCTTCCTTTTATCATTAGTTGTGTTAATATATTCAATGGTGCTTAATGAAAGCCTCCTGACCAAACAGAAATTCTGTTATTTATGTGTCTTTATCTACAAATGGATCCTGTAGAAAAACCCACTTTAACTCTCTGGATACAATCTTTTAATTTTTTTTTAAATTAAAACAATCTTATTTTACATACCAATCCCAGTTTTTCATCCTCCCATGCCCCCTACCAACCCTCATCCCTTTCCCTATCCACTCCCCAGGGAGAGTGAGGTCTCCCATGGGGATCATTAAAGTCTGTCACATCATTTGGGGCAGGGCCTAGGCCCTTCCCTATGTATCTAGGCTGAAAGAGTATCCCTCCATAGGGAATGGACTCCCAAAGTCCATTTGTGCATTAGGGATATATACTGGTTCTACTTTCAGAGGCCCCATAGACTGTCCTGACCTCCCAACTGACATCCACATTCAGGGTCTGGATATAATCTTATTTACTCAACATTTAAACTTTTGTGAGACTGATAATCCAGCCTAGGTAGGTTTAAAAGCCACCTTACAGTAAAAACAAACTAGATTCATTGCTATTTTTGATTAATCTGTTTCTCAAGGATTGAGCTATGCTACACCTGTAACCTTTGCTACAAATGATCTGTATTGCCTGTTCCAGGAAATGGCCACCATGCCTTTGTTTCAAAAGGTTGTTACGGCTACCTTGTTATTGTTGTGCCCAAATTCTGAACCCCCAATTCATCAAGAGACCCATTCTGATGCAAAAGCAAAGAGTCTTTTATTGTTTAACGAGCTAACTGCCTTAACTTGGTTCCCTCGACCATCCAACACAGCAGTTGCTGTGAGAAGGACCTGGAGGAACCAAGGGGCAGGGAATTTATTGGGGTGAGCAAGGTCAGACATGTGCTGAGTCAAAGGCCTATATCTTGCTGGGTCTTTTCTGTAGCCTGTCATGGTTGCTAAAGCATGGGTTGGGTGAGGGTCTGATCCCTTCAGTTATGACCACCTTGTTGTTATGACCACCTTGCAACGTGAGTACCAAAGTTACATTTAAGTTTTAATTACTGTGCCATGAAATGAAATTGCTTCTAATCTGCAAGGCCAATGCCTAAGGACAGAGAGCTCCTGAAATGATGGAGGCTACTGTTTATGGGAGATAAAAAAAAATGATATGTTTTCACTCCCTTAAACAAGTAAAGTTTGTATCATATGCTTTATCACATGTGGGTAGAAGGTACATAGACACGCGATACATCAAGATGTATGTTTGGCCCGGATTGGACCTGATGGGAAATGCAGTGAATTATGGGTTTTCCTTCTTAAACCTTGCAAAACTTGATTGAGGCTATTTCCTGGGAACCTGGGTATAGACTTGGCCAGAGCCCATCTACCTGGCCAGTATTTAATTTAAAGCTTGATTCAAATTTGGCTTTTTAAACTGCCATAGTGGTCTTATTCTCAACCTACTAGTGGGATTAACACAACCATGTCTTTGTTTTGGCAAATTGTTATGACTGCCTTGTTATGCTTATGTTCTGCCTCTGTAACCCTGCTCACTTGCCTGCCAAGTCCCCCATTTGGAAACCTCTATTCCTGAACTCTAAAACCCTTATCTTCCCCAAGTCCAATGCTGATATCTTGAACATTGTTTTAGGGAGAGACAGCCCATGTACCTGAATTTTAAAAAAGCATGCTTTAATTTGGCCATGATGATTTGGTTGATGTGGTCTTTCTCCTCATGTCTGTGGGGTTAACAAGAACACAAACTTGAGCACTCTGCACTGACAACTGTATAAACTGCTGTTTTACTTACAGCTGCCTTTGAGATCTGTAGATGTGCTATTTCCTGGACGCAACAGAATTCTGATTCTGTAATGCTGTGCTTTAGGAAACCTCTACAGCATTGCTCTTCCCTGTAATTACTTCTCTTCAGTTTAGGCTCCCTGCCGTTCTATTATTCCCTGATGCCTACATTTGCAAATCCCCTTTGTAGTAAACATCTGCACTTATCCTTACTTCCTTCTTCCTGTCTCAGAAGATGAAGCATCCCTCCTCCTGTTCAAGCCTCTGCAGTTTGACTTCTGCCAGCCACACCCTCTGCACCTCCACACTGAAATCATCTTTCCTGAGATGAAACAGTGCATTAAATTCTCCAAAGGCACGGGGGCCTCTTTCTACTCATCTCTCCCATAGTTCTTCCCCTCACTATAGAAGCAGTCATCCAATTCTCTCGTTACTTTAGTTTAGCTATTTTAACTCTAATCTCATATGTCCACAGACCTAACCAATTTTATTATTTTCTTTCACAGCCTTCTCCAAATCTTTAATCTTGGTGTGTTTTTATCTGTAAGCACATCCACTCACTCATTTTGAGTGACCTGTAACATGATTTAAAAAAATCTGTACTAAAACATGGATTTTCACTTGTATTCTGATTGATAGAACTGTCTAGAAAATTCCCAAATTCCAAAACGTTTGGCAACATTTTAAGGTTTCACCTATAAAAACAAAGCATTGCCTTTACTGAATCAACTTTAAATGTTGCACTAATATTAAGTAGAAATTCTTCACATTATCACAAAAATATCATTTATATAATCTTTGAATTTGCTCAATTCAACTACATATGAATATTGGAAAAGGAGGAAAGCTATTTTCTTTCCTCTTTTTCCTTTTATTGGAAATAGTTTTTCTCACATAATACACTGTAATGTCAATTTCCCCTCCCTCTTCTCCTCCCAGCATCTCCCCTTCTCCCCCCCCCCCACCACTTCCTTTCTATTACTAGAAAACAAACCGGCTTCTAGGGGATATAATATAATAAGTATAATGATGAAATAAAAACTAATACTTTGGAATAGGACTAATGTATATTATCATGTCATTTGCAACTAAAGATGTTTTGACTTCTTCCTTTCCACCTTGTATCCCCTTGGTCTTAGCTAAGACTTCAAATCCTGTATTGAATAGGCATGGAGAGAGTGGACAACCTTTTCCTCTTCCTGATTTTAGTGGAATTTGAGTTTTTCTCTATGGTGATGTTGGCTATGGGATTGCTGTAAACTGCCTGTATTATGCTGAGGTACGTCCCTTGTATCTCTAATCTCTCCATGCCAGAACAAGTAGTGGGCTATTAAACTGGTGATGAGAATAGGGGATTGGAATCAGAGGGGAGGAGTTGAGAGTTGAGATCTGAAGCTTGTCTGCCTGCTTTGAGGGTCTATTTGCTACTCCTCTGGCAGTACCATAGAATGTGATGGTTTGGTATGAGGTCATGACAGAAGTGAACCTTTAAATAAGGTCACCAGGATGGTTTCTAACATATGAGTACATTATAAGAAGGAGAAACATAGAAAGAAACAGACAGAGAAGAAAATAATGTGATGAAATTGTGGGTGAAGATGACATTCCACAAGCCAAGAAGAGAGGCAAATCCCTCTCTTAGACCTCAGAAAGAGCCAGTGCTACCATCATCTTGATTTTGGACAACTAGAACTGTGAAAACAAACATCTTTGTTGCTTAAGACATCCACCTCATGGTATTTGGTGACGGCATCCTTAGAAAACCAATATAGAGTTGAATAGGGTGGTCCATGCCTGAAATCCTATCAGGGGCAGGAGAACTGTGGAGATCATAGTAAGACCCTGTCTCAAAGACATTCAAACAAAACAAATGAAAACATACTGAGATATCTAGGTGGCCACATAATAGCACAGGTCCTTTTGAAACATAACAGCTGCTTCATAACTAATTACTGTTAAGTTGACATCTTTTTAATCACAAAACAACCAGTGAACTCATTAAAATTTAAATAAAATAAGCAGGTAACATAATAGAAAAAGTAACTTTTTCTTTATCAACTGCTTTGTTTGCAAATAATATTTATGACTTTAGGACATTGTCATATCTTTTAATAATGAAATATGATTCCTTTATTACATAAATTTTAATGCTTAAAATTTTCTTTGATGGTTTTTTGTACTTTATTAGGTATTGGACCATTTTAAGTAACAATAAAGTGTTAGATAATATAACAATATTAAGTGATATGATAATATTACATTATTGAGCTCCACTATTCAATAGTTTGACATTTATCTTTTACTATTTTTTTAAAAAGCTTTCCATTTTTTTAGTTAACTTTTATTACCTGTGTCTATTTTTCTCTCTTGCTCCATATTTTATTTGTATTTGTGACCTCTTATTGGAAAACTGAATAATTACTGGGTTTTAGATGCTCACTGTGCTACATAACTTCGTTCTTTTAGAAGCAGAGTCAGTCATTACAGTGACAGTGGTTATTATTATTTCCCCCTCCTTAATTAGGAATAAAAGATCAGTGAGACTGCACTGTTTGCTCAAATTTATATGGATAATAAACAGCCAGTTCACTGGACCATGATATTTTTAACCAGTTGGGTTTTTTGGGGTGGACATACTGGGGCTTTAACTCAGGGTCTACACATGCTAGGTAAACACTCTACACTGAGCTATACTCACATTGTTTCAAGCTTCTGATTTTAGTATTTAGCATTCTTTCACCTAATATGTGTTTGTAATATAATTGTACTAGTTGTCTCTCAAGATGCCCATTCATTAATTTGGGGGCTGGGGGTAAGACAATCTTATGTGGTCCAGGTTGATCTTGGCTACATGGTTGTGATGTCCTTGAACTCCTGATCCTTCTTCTCTACCTGGCAAGTGCTTAGATTTCAGGCACATACCATCATACCTGCCCCCTGCTTCTTGCCCTTGAGACAGGTTCTCACTGTTAACCCAGGTTGGCTTGGAAGTCTATGTATCACATACTGGCCTTTATCTTAGAACAATCCTCTTGCTTAAAACTAAGAACTGGGAATGCAGGTGTGAGACAGGTGTGAGTCATTTAAGTCCAACATTAACATTTGTCTGTAAATTACAGCAACTATGACTCAAAACCAGTTGGAACAGTACATTTCTTATGAGTCTTAATCCTGGATGTATGGTGGGCTTCAGGGTTCATCTCTTCAGTGACAAACAGATACTAGACTCCCTTCAGTTTCTAGTTTACCTCTGTCTTAGGCAGTATCACCAAGAGCAGTTTGTTCTTGGTTATGAGTGTGCTCCGGTGTTCAGGGATTCTATGAATACAATGTTTTCCACCACAAGTCAGGTCTAGTCATTAAGTCCAGACACAGAGAAACATCCAAAGAATGAGGAGGCGCCCTTTTATCCTGAGGTTTATTCTTTTTTTTATTCTTTTGCTTTTTGAGAATAATTTCATCATTCACTTACAGCATCATAACTCATGTTCATTACCTGCATCCAGTCCTTCCTCATCCCCCCTATTTAGTCTTTCTTGTCCTGATATTCCATCTGGGGGATGAGAAAGAATTTCATTCAACTTCAACCAGGTATTGGCAAAACCCCTGATCCTGTGTAGAATGATGTCCCTGATTCCTTGTGACTGCCAGATGTGAGTTACTGAAGGCAGCTCAGGGGGTGCCTGTGTTAGTCAGCAATTGCTTGTTTAGAATCTTTCTCCTGCAGTCTTGCCTCAGCTAAAGAGTCCTTTACTTTCAGCCCTTGTGTGGTTGGATTCATCTCAGCTAGCTCTTCTACTTTGTGGCTAAATGTGCCCTATAACTGATCCCAATTATCGTTTTCGTAGCTTTGGGGGATTAGACTGGGCATCCTTGGGGTGATGGATATTTTAGGCAGGCCTAGCACAGCTGCAGTTGGCTTTTGCTGAATAAGTCATCACTGCCAAGGGGTAGGAATTATTGTAATTTCCTCAGACAGTCTTCAGAGATGAAATGGAAACACTGGGGAGTAAGACACACTGTTCATTATGTGCCCACATTATAACGCATCCTTTAAAGAATGCTGTCTCGTCAAGTGTACTCTGTGTTTTTTCTTATTTTCCATATTACATTGTATGTGTCTAGGATATTGGCTGAACATTATTTTATAAGGGACAAAAAAGAGACTTTAAGGTTAAACCTGCAACCGAGAGCAAAGTTCTGCTTCCCCATGCTATTAAACGACCTTAAAGAGAAAATGAGTTTCCGTGTTGAGTTGATGGAAGAGAGCAGCAGTACAAAGGGCCATTACATCACAGGCCTTTGTGTAAAACAGAGCATTCTGGCAGTTTGTTTGTTTTTGTTTGTTATAGGTGTTATCTTAGGTGTTTGGGAACCACTTTCTATAAGGAATCCGTCTACTTAGCATGGCTACTGAGCAGTTACCCATAGACTCACCAACTTTCAATGGCCTCTAGCACGGCTATAGAATTCCTCTGAAGTCTGTCATCCGCCCCCCCACCCTCCGTCTATCATCATACTTGGTCTAGTGAGCAGGGATTGAGGGCAGTCTGTCTTTTTATTAATATCTAGTGTGGCTTCAAAAAATGTAGCTCATGAGGCACTGTAATTGTCCATATTCCCTCTTTATAGGTGACCTTTCAGAACCTTTGTCTTTTGTGCAAAATGATGACTTTCTTCAGAACAGGAAGGCTTTACACGAGGTAAGAGTATCTAACTGGGGGCTTTCTCTGGAAGATTCTTGTAAGCAAGGACCTAGCGCTGCTGACTGGCCCACCTGACAGAGTTCGCTGATAACCGTTAGGGCGGTCATGTCAGGAGCCACAGGCAGGGCAGGGTTTGGTGTAGGTGAGGTATATGCTCTCCTTATTTGGTTGATAGATTGATTCATGTTTCAAAATGAAGCATTAGTGAGGTTAAACCTTCTGAACTATAATTCCAAGAAAAAAAATGGATAGTGAACATATTAGACAGATCTAGGACTCTTGCTACAAACATGATATTTAAAACAAATTAAAGGTCAAATGGATGTGAAATCTGGTCAACCTCTATCATTTTCCATTATTTATGCACTATTTCTTTTTAATTTTTAAATATGAGAAAATCTAGGTCACATTTGTGTATAATTATCTTAAGCAGTGAGGCGAAGGTAATTCAGACTTTAGGCTCTTACTCCTAATACCTCATTTTAAGCATTTATCAGTGGGGTCATAAGACATTATAGTCTTATGATATGTCAATATTAGAAAAATATATTTGATACAAATTAATGGTTAATAAACTCATGTCTTAAAGAGAAATGTCTATCCTTTGTGCTATTTAAATTATCCATCCAGCTTTAGAATTGCCACTCATATTCACGAATAGGCATATAAAACATGGGTGTATATGAGATAACATTGACAATAACTTAAAAAATAAATTTACTTTATTATTTATTTTTTAATTGAAATTAGATTTATTTTATTTTTATGTGTATAAATTGCCTGCATATTTGTCTGTCTACCAAGTGTATGCACGGTGCCTGCAGAGGTCAGAAGAGGGTATCAAACCCTCTAAAAATGAAGTTATAAATGGCTGTGATCTGCCATGTGGGAGCTGGGAACTAAACCTGTGTTCTCTGAAAATACAGCAAGTGATCTTAACCACTGGCCAATTATCTCTCCTCCTAGTTAAAAAAAAAATATTATATTAAAAATGGGACAGTATTGTTACCTGAGAAGCATAAGTGCCATGAAAACAATATGACTATGATTCAGAACCATATTCTCTATATTGCCTTCTCAGCTTCTAATTGGAAAATCTCTGTAGCATAGAAATATTGTCTCCTGTAGGTGCGGCCCAACCCAATAGCTTTGCTGATTTGGTTTTAGATTGAATCTCTTCTGCATGGTTTAAGTGATGTTCAGGCACTCCTCAGAACCAGTATTTGGTCATCCACACATTCACTTGTTCACAAAGCCACACCCGGACTCCAGACCTCGCAAGTGTCTGAAGATGGAGCTGGTGGACCGCACCATGGCCGTCTGCACCTTCTGGCCCTGGTAAGCCAGAGTGGAAATCACAGAGACTGCATGCAAGGGTATTGCTGCTTCAGGAAGCCTTTTCTGTTGTTCTTTTTGAGACAGAGTTTTAGGTATCCCCTGGCTTTGATAGCTTACAAAATTGTTATATAAATTTCAATTGCTTAGATGTAATTATAAATTACATTATTTTACATGCTCTTAATAGGAAGAATATTTTATTAGCCTAAGTTGGTGAAATTGTGCCATCTAGTGCTCGTTACTAAGATAATACTTGTAGGTTTTAAGGTGTGTTTATTTGTCTGATGTCTAATGTAAATTTTGGGTATGGTTAATTTTGGTAGGTGATGTTCTTTTTTATCTGCAAGTTTTCCATGGTGAAATTTATAAATCAAAGAAAGAAAAGATACAAGCACAAAAATGTAAACAATTAGGACAGATTAACAGAACGGTATAGTCTTCATTCCAGGTATTTCAAAGAATTACTTTATCTGGCACGGCCCAGTCTGTGGATTGTATTGATGGAAAATAGTGAAAAGATTTGTGTGTGATAGGATGAAGACCTTTAGATAATGAGATTCTTGATGCATGATGATGGACTGGAAAGAGGACATCTGGAAGGCTGAAGTGTCTTGACTTCTTTGCCTTTGGCCAGACTGCTTCATGGCCACCACAGGCCATTTTCTGAGAGCCACCAGAGTCAGTTTTGCTTATGTCTTGTTGGAGGAAAGCCTTTAGTTGGTTACATTAGGAGAAAGAGGAGGAATGTGACAGTAGTGAGAAAACTTTTTATTGTTCTAGCAGATAAAATTGACCTAAAGCTTCGATCCTTTGTCTAGTCTTGGGTTTGTGTAAATTTGGAATTGTGTAATTACTTTTGGAAACCTGGTTTTCATGGCTTTTTAAAAAGGCACAGGTCAGCCAGTTGTAGTGGCCCATGCCATTAATCTTAGTATTCCAGAGGTAGGTGGAGCTCTGAGTTGCAGACCAAACTGCTCTACATAGTGAGTAAAAGTCAGTCAGATCTATAAAGAGAGACTGTCTCACTCCCAATCCCCTCAAAAAAAAAAAAAAAAAAAAAAAAAAAAAAAAAAAAAAAAACCTGAAACAAACAAAGAAAAACCCTAACAAACAAAACGTTAAAAAAATCCTGAACAACCCCTAACAAAATCTAACAAAAAGAAAACTCTGTAGGTTAAAAGAAACCTTTGGTACCTTACAAGACTGTTGTACAGAAGCATCAAGTTCCTTGCAAAATGTTAAATTGCTTTTAAATAATAAGCTTTATAAAAGTAAAAAAGCGCCACTCCATAGGTATATGCACAAGACATATGGACATCATTCATGCTCTTTACTAGGCCAATTTGGATTTTCTACAAAATATTTTTGAATATTTTTCCTCAACAATATCTCTTGGGAATTAGGGTTATTGATAGGAATGCCAAGGGTTTAAAATGACTACACAGTGTTCTGTGTTGATTCCTTCCCTGTACTGAGGCATTTTTCTTATTCATTTGTAATATTTTAGATAAACAGCAATAAAACTTACATACTTAGGCATGTTATTTCGTGGTATGGCATTAAAATATTTCAAATTATATTTTATTTATTGTATTGTGTATATGTCTATGAGCACATGCATGTGGAGGTCAAACACCTTGTGGGTCTTGGTTTTTCTCCTTCCATGTGAGCCCCAGGGACCAAACTTAGACATTCAAGCTTTGTGGCCAGCTCCTTTGCACTGGTCTGCCACAGCATTTTAATGGGATATATATATATATATATATATATATATATATATATATATATATATAGAGAACAGTAAAAATTCACATTTATGTCATGTATAACTACAAAATCATAAATGTCTTACACTCTTTCAGAAAAGATTTTTACTGTTTTATGGTATTTGAAAGTCTTCTGAGTTAAAAAACAGTCATTTCATTGTGATCTTATTATAAATGTCCTCATCTCTATTAAAATGAATGTGTATTTCTGGAATGTTTCAATTTGTTACTCTGTGAATTTCTATTTTTATCATGGCCCATTTTATATTAGGTTTTATTTGTGATAATTCTTAAGGTTGTATGATTGATATAATTTGAGTATGGTGTGTGTGTGTGTGTGTGTGTGTGTGTGTGTGTGTGTGTGTGTGTGTGTCCGTGTCCCAGTCAAACACTGCTGACATGGCAGTACCCAATACAGTGATTTAATCGTTGGGGACACTGCCCATGGAAGGGATTAATGTAGTTCTCAGGAGACCCTGCCTGGGCCTTTAACTCCTCCTACTGCCTTTCCATGTGACTGCTCTCTCCTTATGTGCGTTGCTCCCATGATGCCATCTGCCATGTTATGACATACCAGGATAACAAGCATTGTTGATGTCATGCTCTAGAGTCTCCAGAAATGAACAAGAGAGGAACATAGTGGCTGCTTTATCTGTTTATTTTCATGTGTGGCCTTGTTATATGATACAAAGTTTAAAATGTTGATATTCCCATTATCTCTTCTCTTCTAAATCTTTACAGTTAAATCTTTTTTGCTCATAATGTACTTTTCTAGTTTCTTCTGTGTATTACTTTCATGATTTCACTTGTTACAGCAAGTCTTAAGACATTTCAAAATTATTTTTCTAAATACAATATGTGGGTGGGTGACTTTTATTTCCTTTTAGATGTCAGGCAGTTTCATTAGCAGAATTGTTGAATTAACCTTTTCTTGATTAAACAGAATATTTACACACACAAGGAAACATTCAGAATTAATTTTTTAGTTCTTTTAATCTAAGTAAACAGTGCATCAATTTGATTAACAGAGGTTTATGATCATTGTATCATTTGATTTTGGGGAAGAAAGTCACCCTTCACTATTTTTCTTAATAATTCTATACTCCCCTGCATGTATTATGTGGAATGAGACTCCCCAGAATTGTTTAAGCTCATATATTAATTTTTAGACAGTTGCTATTTTAAGACATTGGTTTCAAATCTGGTTTTGGCATCTACTTGTTCACACCTTCATTTGTTTTTCTGTTAGGAGTAGAGCTTGATGGGTTGGGACTGTATGTGGTAGGTCAGGTGATGGAAGACGGGTGGATGGGGAAACAGCCCTATAGACATAACTCATACTTACAGTTTATTGAGGGGAGTTAAGAAAATAAGGTAAAGAGACACAGAGGCAGAGATAGGACAGAAGAGAAGAGGGAGACAGGAAAGGTCCTGTCTGCCCATCAGAGAAACAGGGACAGGGATAACAGAAGCGGGTAGAGCCTTTCTTTTAAAGAACCAGGCAGTATTTGAAAATTTGTTTTTTGTTCATGTAGAGGAATATGATAATGTTTCTTTGAAATGGAACAATCCTTGAAATCAAAGAATGTATAGTCTTATGTGTTATCCTGTGAAGATACTGTTACTAAATGGCTACCTACCATGAAGAAACAAGAACGTAAAAAAGAGAGTTTCCACAGGGATTCTTAGTTGGGGGATTACTTTGCCAGACTGGCCTGTAGGCATGCCTGTGAGGCATTTTCTAGATTATTGGTTGAAGTAGTCTTATCAGAGTTTTTCTTCTTCTTCCTCCCTCTTCGTTTATAACCTCTTCTATGTTTTAAATACTTATTATTTGCATATCAATTATTTTGGACTTACCTTTTACATTTCTCATTTCTTCCTTAAAGATTTGATATTTTCATATTTCTTGCTCTTTATGTTGACACACTCATTTCCTGTTATTCTTTTAAGTTAACCTGAGTCTCAACAGTAGCTAATTGCTCCGTCAACTAATCTACATATTTGTGCAGCTGGAGAGTCAGGTTTAGCTTCAAAATTTCTTGTGCTGACTTTAAACCTCTTCAAATCTGCTTCTTATTTTCTTAGTTGTAATCTGTTTCCTTTAGCAAGTTCATTTCATATTCTGAATCCTATATATTTTGACCATGTCTTCTTCTCTTTTTAAATATACATACACACACATTTTCTTTGTTAGCAATAAACTCTGGGATTGTTAGAATACTCACTTAAGATAGTCTTGAAGTCATGGAAGGTAAGACTATTCCATGTGGAAGGAAGTTCTCTACCCCTTTTACCTGCTGAAACATTCCTGCAACCTATGGTTTCACCTGAACTTGCCTTCTAAAAGGCCCAGAAACAGTTACACTTAAAAGGGACTCAGGTATATTAAAACTGGTAGTGGGACAAAGGTAAGACATATTTGATTACTGTAGTCCCAGATTCCTTGTGCAAGACTTGTTTATATAATTAACTACATGATTTTACTTGCTTCATAGATATATTTAACGTAAGCATGTTAAACATTCTTTTCCATTAATTTCAAAATTATAATGAGAGTATAACAGGGTAAGTTGATCTTCAGTGTATTCTGTGTAATACCCTTTTACATAGACATCTGACTTCGTATCTTCATACTAATAACTGATAGCTAGTGCAAGTGCTCTTACTAGTAAAACATCAAATCTAATATAACAAGTAGAAAACTGCAAGTTTTGATATTGTGTGTAAAAAGCTGGTTCCTTTCACCATAAACTTTGCTTCTTGGTCTTTGTCACCTTTTAACAGACAGAATAACACTTTTATAAAAGCAAACACAGAGCCTCATAATGGCGATGCACACCTTTAATCCCAGTACTCAGGAGGCAGAGGTAGGTACATCTCTGAGTTTGAGCTCAGTCTGGTCTACAGAGAGAGTTCCAGGACAGCCAGGGCTACACAAAGAAACTGTGTCTTCGGGGGGTGGGGAGGAAACAAAAACAAACACAAACAAAACAAAAAAAGAAATGTATTAATTTCTCTAATCATGGTTCATTCTTTTCTTGGAACTATTTTAAAGACTTATTTATTTCTCATCAAATTTAATATACTAAGTGGGTATCAAAAGTAGTATTGCTTGGCTTTATTCACTATGTATTTTATTTTGCATCCAAGCATGAATTTGGTGAACATTAAAATTTACCCTTTAAAATGTACTACGCTAAACACTGTGGGAAGAGGAAGCAATGCCTTCTAGAGCTTCACATTAATAAGTAGCAGTAGCAGGAGGGCAGACGCTGAGCAAATGCTGACCAATCTGTAATTTGTGTGGGTGGAAACCAGTGGAAGACACAAGGAGAGAAAGGTAAATAGGATTGTTCAAATGGCCAATGGTAACTTTACTCAAAGTAAGTCACAGGAAATTGCCAAGCAGGGGACTGATGTTCTGCAAACTGTACTTAGGAAGATTAACCTAGTTGCACTGCAGCAGAGAGATTGGAGAAAGGCATTCCATTTGAGATATTAGAAAAACCAATAGGGCTGAGAGCATCAACAAAATGACAGCGAGAATGGGGTGAGGAGGTGGATTTCAGAGCAACTGCAGGGGTGGGAGGTAACAGAACTTGGCAGTTGTTTGGCTGTGGGAGGAGAAGTCATCTAAGAGCTTTGCAGCCTTATCTATGGGATGAAGTTTGTTCTTTGGAACAGAAATAGTTTGAAATGTGAGGGAGGATAAGACTTTCTAGAGAGGAAAAGAATTTAAGATTTAAGTTTGGGCATATTCCATTTGAAGTGTTAGTGGGACACCATTTAAGGTACTTCAGCCAAGAGTTCCTTCTACAGGTTTATTAATGGGCTTGAGGAGATGCTACCCCCAAGGATTTATCGAAATTAGGTTTGACTCAGTGTTAAAAAACTCAAGCCAGACAGAAGTCACATAAAGTGCTACCATTTCTATTTCTAATCTAGCTCCAAACCTATTCAAGGAAGGGGTAATTTATGTCATTAAAGACAACAAACAGCCAGAGGAAGAAATGACTGTTCCCCATTGTTTACAGAAACTGTGGTCTTGTGAATCATCTCCCAGAAGGACACTTAACTACCATGTTCCTGAAATGACCCTTTCTTTTCCAAGACTCTGAGCAACGAAGAAAGCAGGCTAAGATCAGAACAAGGGCTATCTAGAGAGTGACTGATTTCCTCTCATACATCATGGGAACAGTGGCCAACTAGGTTACCTTGGAAACCTGTCTCCTGCACATACTATCATTCAGCAATCCCTTGGCATGCTGGTCATACAAGGACAAAATAGATCAGTAAGCCAATGAAATCATTGCTCATATAGATAGGCTGACTTGCAATGCCCCCATTCCCTGTCTTAGTCAGGTGCACTAGAAAGCACTGTGAACACAAATACTCAAGTTCCAGGGCCACCATTGCTCAGAGCACCGCTCAGCAGTTGATGGAAAAGGTACCCTCAGCTCTGTACTGTGATACATTCCTCTGTATTCTCACTGCTAGTATGGTCACTGTCTCCCTGCCAGCACCCCTGTGGTGGACTTCAATAAATCCACATCTGACTGGGTATTTCCTTCAATTTCTGGACAAGGGACCAGGTTGTGGATTCTGTATTCTGGCAGAAACTCGCTGTCTGGGTTGACTATCAAGAGCAAGTGATGTACTAGGAATGTCCAATGGGGTTAAAGGAAACACCACCGTCAGCGATACAGTTTTCCTTTTTTTATCTGTGACTCTTCTAGTATGTCATGGTGAGTTCATGCTAGATCTTCTGATTGGGAGCTTGCTGAAGACTGGATAAATGAGGCTAAAATAACACCGAGAGAACTATTATGGGTTTTATAAGAATGTAAGAAGTACTAACGTCAAGAAAGTTTAATAATTCATTACAAAGTATCTCCCCAAAGCTGCAATATTCTGGGTGTCTTGCTTGCCACTTCTTTGATTATTCATGTCTTTCCCAACCACAGAGCACCCAAGGACTCGAACTTTAGTTATATTTGTATCTTGGTTAACTTACAAGAGTAAGAGAACCACTTTTCATGCAAGTAATTCTGCTAGCTGTTTGGTAGAACATACCAAGAGTTTCATCCTTAGGAAACACACTTTTGTGGAGAGCATTGTAACAGAGATGGTACAGTGAGTCCAGTCTATAATGCACAGAACTAAGTATTACGGAATTTAAGTATGTTCAGTTTGTATGAGAAACAAACCAAGGCATAAGGTAAGACACAGCAGTTAAGGCATGGCCATGGTAGGACTGCCTAAGCTTAAGGTGCTCAGAAGCTATGAAGGCTTGTTAATGGAAACACAGCCAAACAGATAGGGGTGGACGCTAATACTTTCATTATGCCTTTTGCAAAAGCCAGGCTCCTGTTGCTGAAGGTTATGAGGGTGGCTTGGGCGTTTTCAGTGCCTGGCTTTTATAGACGATGCTGCCATGTATAGGCATCCTACACCAGAAGATTCTCAGCGGCTGCACTTGCCTCGCTTCGGAGGGCGAATTTGCTCCTTTCTCTTGTTTGTCACCCCCAACCCTGTGCGCTCCGGGTTTCCTTTGGAAGTTCTGACTGGACGCAGGTTAGGCCTGGGAGTGACTTAGTTTCCTGGATGTCTGTCACCCTGATTTACAGGGAGAGCAAACAAAGGTCAAATTAGCTCTCCACCTTCCAACGTTTCTGGGGCTTTCCTGTGCTGCGGTGAAAGGGCCGGGGCCAGGAAGCAATGGCGCGGATGAGCAGCGACGCCCTGCAGGGCGCAGAGGCGACAAGAGCTCCAGGCTCCCGGTGCCTGGCCGGAAGTGCCCCGAGGGCTAGGCCGGAAATACACCCCCGCCCGCCTCCCCTCCTGAGGCTTCCGGGGGCGGGGCGTGGGCGGGGCGTGGGCGGAGCCAGGGCCGGAAGCTCCCGGTTCTAATCGCCTTCCCTGGCGTGGCGGCTGTAGGGAGCTGCACCGGGGCGGGCTGGGAGGCGGGGACCGTGGCCAGCGCGGGAGGACCGGGGGGACCCGGGGGACCCGGGCCAGGCTGATGCCCGTGAGCCCGCGCGCGGCTCGCACGCTAGCCCCAGAGCCAAGCGCCCGCCCGCGGTGCAGCCCCGGCCCCCGTCGCTATGTACGACCGTGCTCCCCGCTGGCTCAGGCCGCCCCAGGGTGGCAGCACCGAGGAGCACGTGGGGCCTGGGTCCTACCAGGTACCGGGCCCTCAGCAGCGGGCCACAGGTAAGATGCTGCAGGCCAGCTCCCTGTGACAGGGCCCCGCCCGCCTTCAGCCTGCCCCAAGGACACCTTGCAGACGAGTGACGAAACGCCGAGGGGGCAGAGGACTTACCAGGGCTTCGGTTTTGACGCCTGGGCTCAGGGGACTACGAAATCCAAGACCCGTGTACTTCTTCCTTCAGCCCTTCGTAGTCTTAGGGCTGCCACACACACATTCATCACACTTATTTACTACGATATAACTGTTCACATTCCTAATGTGTTATCACTTACAGATAGTCCTATTACACGCCCCCCCCCCACCAAACAGTGAAATTAACCGACCACCCCTGGCTTCCTACTTAGTGACAATCTCTTTCTACATTCTGTGAAGAGTTATATTCCTGAGAAGTGGGCTATTTGCTTTTTCTTTTAGCTATTTTTTTTTCAGTTCGTGAATTGGGCTCAACTTGTAATAAATAGTTCTAATTTGCCTTCTGTTTTTTTTAAAGTTCTGATTTCTAAAAAAATTAATATCATCCAAGTTACAGTGTTTTCCTCTTATAAAACCTGAATTTTCCCTTTTTCTTAAAGGTCCAGGAGTAAGTATTCTATTTACATCCCTGCTCAGATTATGGTTGGACATGGTAAAATTTTTCATCAGTATTTCAGCTCTCAAATTTTACTGCCTTTTTCTTTTGCATCTGTCCTCAACAGTTACATAACATGTCATATACAGTTAAGCTGTTATAAGCATTTATCCCCCCAACATCTTAGTGTTAACCCACAATAGGCACACCTGTGATGCTTGTATAGCCCTTATTTTGGTACAGCAGATCACTTTGTTGTTTTCTCTGGGTTCTTATTCCTGCTGTTAAGTACCAATGGGTCAACGTTGAACCAGAGAATCATTTTTTTTTTTTTTTTTGTTTCTTTCCTACCAATCATGCATACTTTTGTAAGTTACTGTACTTTCCATCTTTTTCTCATTGCTTTACTCATTGTACTTACAAGTGCTTTATTCAATAGTTGCAGGTCATCATTGGCCCAGTGGTGGATATCCAGGACCCAGCGTAAGATCAGGGTAAAAATACAGAACAATTCATGAATTTGCATGCCATCCTTGTGCAGGGGCCATGCTAATGTTCCCTATATCGTTCCAATTTTAGTATATGTGCTGCCGAAATGAGCACTTTTTTGTTCATACCTATTCCCTCAAGTACTATGTATATTCAGTTATTCCCAAATGAAAAATCTTTGTAGAGATAGATATGGACTTTTTCTCTAAGGTAAGTTTTCTCTTGTCTTAAAATCTGCAGTATTGTCCATCATCTTCATTGCCATCTTTGGCTGGCCTAAGTTTTAGAACTCTAGTTTCCTTTTTTGGCTGGCCATTTCTCTTGGCCTTTATGATTATTGGTTATATTTTCACAGTCGCTCAGAAAATCTTCCCCTCTTTTTATAACTCCCCCAACTTGACACAAGCCCTTATTTTTTCTCAGTTAAATCACTAGCATGTTGCTTCTGTCTCAGTGTCTAATTCATCCTTTCATCTTGTGGACAGACTCATCTTTAAGAAAAACATATACATTATTTGAAAAACAAAAGCATACTTTTTAACACCAGTGTTAAAAGTCTGAGCTCTTCAATGGTAATAGGATTATTTATGTTCTCATCTTTGATCTGGTGTTACACCTAATCTGATCTCTTCAAACACTGCATATTGCTTCTATACTTGACTACAGTTCAGCAATTCTAACTTGCTAATTTTCTTAAGACCATTCTCTGTCATTTTTGTGCATTTAACCTGCTAGTACATGTGTCCAATATATTCTGTGTTCTCTTTTACCTTGTGTGTTCCTATTTATTCTTGATACTCTACTGAAATAAAATTCTTACTCTTTTCCCCCTTCTGACTTACAGTGACTTTTTTGGGGTAGCAGTTTGAGTCTATAATTACTGTTTTATATGAAAGTGATATATACTAAACTGTGAACTACTTGAGAGCAGTAGTCATGATATTTACTCCATTCTTAGTTTTCTATCCAATAACACCAAGTTCTCAATGAAATATTCTTGTAGTAAACTATAAACTAACAACATTACAATTTCCTGTGAGGTGACTAAGATGGCTCAATGGTTAAAGGCATCTACTGCCAGGTTTGATGACTTGAGTTTGATAACTGTCACAAGTTGTCTTCTGTCGTCTACATATTTACATACACAACAAAAAACAAAACAGCAAAAACAAACAAGCCTCCTGTACTAACTTAAAGGATTATATTTTATTCATCTTTAAAATAAATTAAGAAATTCTGTGCATGGGAACTCTGAGGAGAGTTATTTTTATTATTTTTTTTATTATTTTTTTGTGTGTGTGTGTGCTACTCAGGACAGTATATTAATAATTGATGGGACAGGTGTTTCTGTCCATTGCTATGCTATATTTCTTGGCAAGACAATTCATAAGCACCTACCATACTATTTCATGCATCTGTATATTAGATACTGGACCATGCAGATATGTGCATACTTATTTAAATGAAACATCAGATATGTGCTAAGAGTCTCTTGTGGGAAGGGTAGATGTTGGGACTTGGTATAACTTAATTGTTACAGCAGGCCTTGCTAGAGCAATAGATTTTGTAGCATTAGGTGAAGATATTCTCAACATCTTGATTGCCTTGGTTTTACTTCTTTGATCAGGAATAACCTGTCTAGGATTTACAATCTGAATGGACCAGGACTTATCTGCTGTGGTTTTATGAGTGGGTAAGAGAATGGATACTCACATTCAATAGAAAGCAAGCGCTGTGCCTTGTTTTCTTACAACTAATCTGAGAAGAAAGCGTATTTTCCCAAAGCAAAATTTCCAGAGAGACAGCAATTCTAGTCTAAAGGCAGCTACTTACCATCTTATCATGAGAAAACATTCTTTTAAAATATGTGTCTGTCCTGGTATGCCAATAGGAATATTTCATTGCTTTTGTAAACGCACTTGCAAAATAAATAGCATCCCACAGTACCTCTATGTTTGTTGTCTATATGAATTATATATTACCATCTAAGTTGCACAATATCTGAATATTTTCTTTGTAGAGTAGGGTGGAAGGAGATTATCTGTGATTCTACTGATGCACACACACACAAGGATGATTTTATTATCCTAGCTAGTCATAATATAGAGAATCCACATCAGAGAGTGCAGTTGATATATAGGTTTACAAAATTATTGTTTATGTCATTTCTGTATAGACTGATGTCTTCCCAGACCTAGTTGTTTTGTAAGTGAAGAATGCCCTTTGCTTAGAGGCTGTCATTGTGGCTACATAACTTGTCTTTTCATCACATACTGGACATCTTTTTCTAAATGGACGTTTATTGCTTTGTGTCAGTCTGATTTATCTTTGGCTATTGGCACATCAAACTCAATATATCCTAAACTGAATACATCCCTTTCAAATCTTTTCTTATGCGCTTTTTTCCTCCTTTCTGTCAGTTTGATTTATCATGTGATGTTGTCTGTTTATATGTCAGTTTATCTGTATACCCCAAATCAAACTCTACTAATGTGTATTTTCTAGAACTCTCTAGTATATTTTGTACAGATATATAATTGTTTATTCACCTAATTTCTCCATCACTTGAAATTACGTTTTTGTCTTAATTACTATACCTTCATTTTCATTCAGGTTTATAATATACAAAACATACAGTATTTTTGAATGACCAACTAAATATGTAATGTAAATGCTAGTTACTATTTATTGTTAGTTAATTTGCAGAATATGATGATAAGATGGTTCATCATCTTGGTTTTGTGGAACGAGAACTATTCTAGTAGCACTTTCAGTCCCCTGTTTGGAGAAACCTTGACAGTTGGAAATTCTGAGAAACATTAGTACAAAGCTACAGAAGAGAACTTTCTGTGTGGAAATTGTCATTACAATGGTTTTCTTTTCCTTGTGTTCTTTTCTTGCACTCATAACTCCATGTGTGTTCCAGCTCATTAACAAAAGAGTCTGTGTGATTAATTGTGGGAAACTTCAATGAGGATTTTATGAATACCAGATTTCTTTTTCATTGCCCATTTCTTCTATATACATAGTTTTAACCACACAAACTTGCTATATGCTCTAGCATCAATAATATGAATAATGGGATATTATGAAGTCCGTTTTCCCTTATTAAAACAAATTTATCAGGCAATGCAAATTTGCTTGTTACAATGAAGTTTATTAGACAATCAGAAAATATTTGCTGAGCACTAACTCTGTGACAAAGCACCGTCAACCTGTTGTCGATTTGGTTTAAATTCTCTGCATATTGGTTTTTTCTCTAATGCTTTTTGATGTGATTGAACCCAGGGCTTTGTGCATCCTAAATAGTTGTTCTACCATTGAGATACATCTTTAGCACTGTCTATAACTTTATATGTATATTTTAAAAAAGACTATTTGCTATTTAAAATAGCAAACTATTGGTCTCTGTAGAAAAAGTGTTTTAACAGCGGGGTCACATATGATTAGAAGAGAAGGCGGCTGGCAAGATGGCATGGTGGCTAAGGTGCTTGCTGAACATCAGCATCTGAGTTTGTATCCCCGGCAGCACCCACAGTCAACCATAGTGGTGTGTTTCTGTAACCCCAGTGTAGGAGTAGGGTGGGGCCGTGGACTGGGGTGACGGATTCACTGGCAAGGTAGTCTAATCAACCTTTGGAAATTTCCAGGATCAGTGAGGGACCCTGCCTCAAAAAGTAAGCTAGAAAAGGGTAGAAGAGGACACCTGATACTGACCCCTGACTTCCGTGCACTTATGTACAAACCTGCACACCTAGACACACATATGCACGCAGATGGGCGATTCACATACACATACACAAGAAAATTTTATTTTTTTCTGTTGTTCAATATGTTCATTCCTGTAGGGTCTTATATTTAATGGATATTAGTAAAAATTGTGATCCTACATAACAATTAAAAATGTTATAAATTTGTATGAATAGCTATTAGTTCTGAAAATACAGTTAATGCCAAGGGTACTAAATGATTATATATACCCTGAGTATATTGTCTCAGATGACTTTCTGATCTAATGCTGTGTGTCAGTGGTGATTTCTTTTTGTAGGTGGCTATGCACCATTTCTTTCTTTGAGTTCCAGACAAAGTGCTTACGGTGTTGCCTCCGACACTGGGAAAGCTGCCCCAGGTCCAGCACACTACAATGTGTCACAGGCACAGGTGTGTTTATGATGTTATGATTGGCTAAGTTAATGACAACCATGTTTTCTTAATCAGATGCACACATTTATAACCCCAGTACAGCAAGTTCAAGGCTAACCCAGGCTTGACAGTGTCACACATTTCTAACTCAAGCATTCTAAGTCCAAGGCTAATCTTAGGCTAAAAAAAATTAAAATCATCAAGACAAAAGAATACAAACCCATATTTCTTGTGTCAATAATACGAAGTGCCATTTGTTGTATTTTATTTTCCCCTCATGTCTTTCTCTTTCAAATCTTCAGTTTTGTAACTCAAATAATGGAAAGTAAATGCATTTGATGTTCATTATTCTATATGTGCTATATACAAAACATGGTTGTATGTTTCAGTGGTCCACAGGAGTGGCAGAATTGGACTCTTTAATGAATTTTGATGTCTGAAAATTGTACAAACGGTCAATCTCTGTAGGCAGCAGTGGTGTAGTTTGTGTGCTGTCCTTTAAGGCTATAACTTTGCCAGGCCTCATAGGTCTGTGACGAAAATAACTTGGATGGCCCCAGGAATGCTCAGAAGTAATGTATATTCTGAAGATACGGCAGTATTTCCTTATAATGAATATAATTTTATAACTTGGAATTTACTGGAATTAACCTGCCATTGGTTTGTTGGTGATTTTTTTGGTTCTAGAGAATCCAGATTTGTAGTGTGAAGAGTCATGGAAGTTTCCTTCCTGTGTGTTCTATCAAGTAACAGTTCCTAAGACAGATGATGAGAGGATGCTATTATCCAATAGGCCATGCTACCCATGGCTTGCTCTGTCTATTTTCTTGTAGAATCAGAGCCACCACACTACGGGTGAACCCCTTTCAACATACACACACCATGGGCTGGGCCCTCCCACATCAATCACTAATTAAGAAAATGCACAGTAGACTTGCCTACAGCCATTTCTTATGGATGCATTTTCTCACTCTCTTTTCAATGACTAGCTTTTGTCAGGTTAAAATAAAACTAGCCAGCACAGAAGGCCAGGCTTGTTACTGAAATATTCTGAAAATTCAGTTCATAAGCAACACAGTCTATTTTAACCATACTTGGAAGGTTGGAAAGTCCAGTCCTTGATTCCTTTATTGTCCTACCTTAGAATGTCCCAAAGTACAGTAAAGTATGGTCTGAGCTTAGAGTCAAAACTACAATTATTACCTCAATATCCTCTTTTAGAGGAACTTGTTTTCAGTCAATGCTCTTAACTTTCTCAGATCCCATTTAAAAACTGTTTGCTAAATTTTATATTTATAAAATAGGAATTATAAAATACTTCTTGAATTACTTCATAATTTTTAACCTACAATTTAGGATAAAATAAAAGGAGGCGGTAGTCTGCAAAACCGAGAGAAGCGGTTTAAGAAGCTTACTTCTGATGGTCCAGGCCCTGGAAGCTATGACCAACCTCTTCCTGGGAGTTTGTGCATCATGAGCAGACAGGTACTCCAACCTAAGGAACATGTTCTGCAGTATGTCACTTTTAAAGATATGCTTCTAATGACAACTCTATTAGATAAAATAAAAAAGAAATCCTAAGCAGTCTGTTTGATGTTGAAAATGTAAAAAATTAAATTAAATTAAAAAGAATAAAAACTATAAAGCTTGGTATATTCTTACTATTCATATTGCACTTATTTTTTGATTAAATGAATACTAAATAATTTTTTATAAACTTTGGTTTTCAACTATATTAACATCATACTTCATTCTTTTTTCTTTCCCCCATTGAGTTATGTCAGTGGGTTCCTTTTGTAGTCTTGATTATTCTGTATCCTCAGTGCCTGAAGTGACTAGGAAGAAGGGAGATTTAAAACCTGGTCATCTGTATGGTTTGCTTAATTTTAGTGGCTGTATAAATACCTGTTAATAAAACAGTGATGTCTTTATGATTCCTGGGCTGCAGGAGTAGCCTGGTGTTGGAGAACATTTGCCTAGCCCATGTGAGGCCCCGAGTTCTGTCTCTAGAGCCACACAGAAGAAAACATGATGCTTGAAAGGAGAAGTCTGAAAATTTAGAGGGCGGCAGACAGAGGTAGTTGCTACTTCAAGACAAAATGTGAAAAGTGATAGATGAATGATCACGCAATGAAATGCCTTGGGGACTTAAAGGACTACTGTATGATATTAGGAGTGATTATATTTTTCATCCCGTGTTTCACAGATCTCAAATTCATCATATTTTCCACAGTTTTCAGAGGAAAGAACACTTTGTATTTTAGGGTTAAGGTCTTAGTTGAATGTGTTAGTAGAGATGAGGTTGAGTTTTATGCCATGGATGTAGATATCCGGCATATTTCATGTGTAGGGACAAAATAAATGTCAAACATTGCTTACTGACCACATGTGTCAGTTAATTAACACAATGCTGGACATTTTGGGACAATATAGTTGATGACATACTATCTTAGAGTCATAATGAAACATTCACCAATGTCCCAAAGTGAAAGAGTCTTTGGAGGAGCTGGGAGAAATGATTCCATCTGGTCTTAAAGAAGAAGTCACACTGTGGTCTGTAGTCATAGGAAAGCACATGAGTCACAACAACTGCAGTTGTGTTGCATAGTATGCATGGCACACTCAGGGAAGTGCAGTGTTCTGTGGACAGTTGCAAGTACAAGACTGGAGGGAGAGGGACATGGTCAGAAGCTCAAGGAAGGAAAGGCTATTGTTTTGAAATCTTTGAGGTGTCCTTTTTGAAAGTACTGAATTGAAGGAAAGCTGTTCAATGTATTCTTGTATTAATTTTGTAATTATTTTCATAAATGCCACTAAAGCTACTTAGTTGATGACTTTAGTGCAAAAAACATTTCTAGCAGTGGCAATTATTTTTTTTATAGCACAGTTGTGTATGAACACATGTACATACACCATTGCATTCATTTGTTTGTTCAGAAATTACAGGGATCAATATAATCCCATGTTATTTTTTCTATACACCAAAATCCTTCAAATGGCAGTGTTTTGTTTGTTATATTCTTTTTCTAATTTATGATATTACCTCCTGTTTCTATTTAAGTTATTTTCCTTGGAAGTAAGACCTTTTCAAAAAATGCTAACCAACTTAAAGCTCTGTCAATTTTGTCATAGTTCTTTCAGAACTCAAGCATCCATTTTATTACTGTATTTATATTTGTAAATGAGTTTGATTCGTGAGTTCCATTCGCTTTAGCATTGTCTCATAGACAGTTTTTTTCTTTGTAGCCTGTGCAGTTAGCACATATGTACAAGTTATAGGTAACATAGATAAGTCAAGAGTTGCAGGGAAATGAAGGCTGGATATGTTAGAAAATGAACTAAAAGAGAGAACTTAGTACAGTTCTGTATAGCATTCACTCTCATACTGTCTGATGTTGCTGCAGGAGTGCCTTTATTTATTTTTAATATCAGTACTATTTACTAAGAAAGATAAGTAGCCTGCCAAGTAAGAGCAAATCCTTGGTTCTTGTGGTGGCTTTTATAGTGTTTATGACTTAGTCTATACATGTGCTAAAACTTGAATGCACTCCTTCAACTGAGTCTATAAGATAGTTTTTTGGTTAATGTTATTTAATTCATTAAATCAATATTTAATGATTGACTTTTTTGTTCTTATTCTATCTTCTTGTCTCTGAATAACATAAAATGTCTTCCTCACAAACATTTTATGCTGAAAGAAAATTTCTAGAACACCTGTGGTTTCCAGAAGCATTGACGTTCCTTCAATTCCCTCTTCTGGAAAGTCACATGGCTATCATCTCAATGATGATAACAGTATTATGAGACGTACGCCACCTGCTAGTGATAACACAATAGGTCCAGCATACTACAAGCCTCAGTTTGTAAGTATGACACATTTGATAATGACAGTTGAAAAGCTGCTCTTTTTTTATAATATTTTTTATTTAAATTTGAAACAAGCTTCTTTTAAATGTCAGTCTCAGTTTCCTCACCCTCCCCTTCTCCCCTGCCCCCCCAACTACTATCCCATCCCCTTTCTGCTCCCCAGGGAGGGTGAGGTCTTCCATGGGGGGATCTTCGAGGTCTGTCACATCATTTGGAGCAGGGCCAGGCCCTCCAGTGTGTCTAGGCTGAGAGAGTATCCCTCTATGTGGAATGGGTTCCCAAAGTCCATTCCTATACTAGGAATAAATACTGATCCACTACCAGAGGCCCCATAGACTGCCCAGTTCTCTTAACTAACACCCACGTTCACGAGGTCTGGGTGGGTCCAGGTGCTGGTTTCCCAGCTGTCAGACTGGGGGTCCATGGACTGCTCATTATTGTATATGTTTTCATTCATCGACAGTAACTGTAAGTAACAATTAGAACACTGATTTTTAGTGACTATAGACTGCAGAATTTTTCTTCATACATGTATGTGTGCCATCTGGCTGGCAGAAGAGAACAGAGAAAATGTATGAAAAACTTTTTAGGCCAGGCTTGGAAGCTAGAGCTTAACAGTATGGCAGTCTTAGCCACCTGGAAGGCTACATGCAGGAAAAAGGAACAGTGGAAACCGGTAGAAGTTTCAACCACAGTGTATAGATGGAATGCATAGACTTCCCCCCCCCTGGTTTTTAAGGAGGCTTATGGGAATTTTATTATAAAGGAATTTGATTTGAGAATGTATCAATATTCTACAAATTAGTGTAGAAAGTAAAAGAAGCTTCTCTGATTGAAATACTAAACATAGTTTATCAGGTCCATCTCATGGAGATTTTAACTTTCAAAACAGTAAGTTGTCAAAATTTCATTCAGCCAGTTAAAGCATATGATTTATTCTTAAATGCATAGAACAAATGTAAACATTGAGGGTGTTTTACTCAGTGACAATGTACTCTGATAGCACTGTACTTTTATGGCTTTGCTAGATAGGAAGTCATTGATGAGCACTCTTAAGGAGTATGATAAGGATACTGAAGTTAGCACTGCACAATTGATGACTTCTTTCAGGGCTGTGGAAGAGAAATGGCAGTTCTACCTAAGGGACAGGCCACTGAGAGTTTGACCATGCTCCAGTGAATGTATGGATGATACAAACTGAATTTTCTCTTGGTGGGGTCACAAGGGAAGGGGGATAGACATGGAAGGACTGGGAAATAAGTATGATCAGGGTGCATAATGTGAAATCCCCCAAGAATCAAGAAAAGAAGGAAGAAAGAAATAGAGAAAGAAAGGAAGGAAGGAAGAAAGAAAGAAAGAAAGAGCAGGCTCAGTTCTACTTAAGGAAACCTAGAAAACACTGAAGAAATAAATGCCTAGACACATATGAGCTACCAAAATTAAATCAGAATGATACAAACAAGCTAGAAGACCTATGATAGTGTGGTTTGAATAGGTGTGCCCCCCATAGACTTGTTTTTGAATATTTGGCCTATTGGGAATAGCATGATTAGAAGGTGGGGTCTTGTTGGAGGAAGTGTGTCACTTGGGGGTGACCTCCAAGGTTTCAAATGCTCAAGTTATGCCCAGTTGAAGACAGTTTACTTCCTGTTGCCTGTAGATCAAGATATAGGACTCTGAGGTACCTCTCCAGCACCATGTCTACCTGCATGTTGCTGTGCTTCAAGCCATAGCGATAATTGACTAAAATTCTGAAACTTTAAGCCAGCCATAATGAAATGTTTTCCTTTATAAAAGTTGCTGTGGTCATAGCAGCTCTTCATAGCAACAGAAACCCTAGCTTTAAAAGGCAGTAAATAAGATTTGAACACCACCATCATCAACAACTATACTTCCCCAACCCCCTTAACCAAGAAAAGTCAGGGTCCAGATATGTTCCCTGTTGAATCCTCGAAACCCTTTATAGAAGTTCAAATATTTCTCCAAGTACTCCATAAAATAAAAGCTATCTATAACAACAAAAAACCCCCCAAAAACCCAAACCAAACCAAACAAACAAACGTCCTATATATAATGTTGTACTAAAAGTGGACAGTGAGAGCCTTTCCTTTCAAATATGGAATAAGACAAGTATTTCTACTCTCCACTCTTATTCAATATAGTGTTCAATATCTTACTCAAAACAAGACCAGGAAAGAGAGAAAAGGGATCCAAATAAGAATGTAAGGAGTCAAATTATTGCTGTGTGGAAATGACAAGGTCCTTTCCTTAGAAAACCTAAAGGTCTTCCAGAAAGCTGTTCTTCTAAATTAATGCTTTTAGCAAAGTACTAGTGAAGTGGAAAAGAAACCCATATGTGCTAAATCCTGATCCAGCCTCACGCTAGGGCTGAGTTCAGACTGGCCTCAGGCATGTAAGGAATTTTTGCAAACCTGCATTGTTCTGCTTCTGAAATAACCAGGCTCTCTGCTCTCTGCTGAGACAGAAACACCAGAGTGTAAATCTGTGCCCCATTCTCAGTAAAAATTCATATCCTACATTGTGTACTAATAGCCATCACGATGGCATTGAAGGGATGTGCCATACTTGCAGATTTTACCTTATGAACACCTTGCTTACTCTGCTCAGGGCCACCTCTTTTTACTGATGGCCACAAGAGTGTGTGCCCCAGGCCAGTGTGTGTGCCTCAATGAAAACTTAATGAAGAGCTTGTCCTGGACTCCTTCTCTTGGGTGAGAACAGTCTGACTACAACATTTGGGGGCTTGTTGCAGATCTGTTCTCTCCTTAATGGATGTCTTAATTTGTATTGTCTAGTCTTCGGAATTCTGGTGAATGTGTTCTTCTGGGTAACTTCTGGGTGATCAGACATGATCTTACGTCCAGGGTTACATGTTCTCAGTGGATTGACATTTGGGTCAGGTGACTCCCTACCATGGGACACCCTCTGTTGTCAGTCTGCTGTGTTGGGTGAATGAGAACATGGTAGCCAGCCTTCGCTTGTCCGATTATTATTACTCTTTGTGTTTTATTTTTGTTGGAGTCCTGTCTCTCAGCTTGCTCCTGGAGCTTGCTCAGTCTCTGCCCTTCTCATCACCTCAATGAACCCTGCTATTTAAGTCCTGTGAAATCTCTTCTCTCTGAGCTTTCTTTGTTTTTGCTCTCATTCATCCCTTTGGCTGATTTGTTGAGTTTTTCAGGGATTCCAGTGCCTTTTAGGTGTGGATAACATTATTTTATGCTGTTCCACTCCATTAAAAAGCTGGCTCTGGAGTTGGGTCATGGTCTTTACTCTTCTGACTCAAGCATGCTTTTTTAAAAGGTTTCTTCAAATTTCTGTCATAGGTTAAAAGGCAACTGACACCAGGACAGAGTGACACACACACACACACACACACACACACACACACACACACACACACACACACACACACACACACAGAGAGAGAGAGAGAGACAGAGAGAGAGAGAGAGAGAACAATCTAGGAAAAGATAGTATGTGCTTTAAAACAGTTAAAAAGCAGACTATTCCCAATATAAATAACTGTTGTTTATCTCATATTCCTTTTCTTGGTTTTATTTAACTAAAACTTTTGCTAAAATATAAATTTAACTTAAGATTTGTAAGACTATTATATACAGGTATACAGCTTATGATCTATAAACTTACTGCATATGGTTAAAATGTGTAGAGAATACTAACAATATGAAGGGGTTCACCTATGTGGCGATGGGAAAGCTCTTATAATACTAAGTAAAGCTCCAGATACCATACACTGCCCCTTAGCTAAGTAAAGCTCCAGATACTATACACTGCCCCTTAGCTAAGTAAAGCTCCAGATACTATACACTGCCCCTTAGCTAAGTAAAGGCCCAGATACTATACACTGCCCCTTAGGAAAATTTTCATACAACAAATGGTAAATTTATTTGTTACTATTATGTCTCATGTTACTTAATTTTATTAATTAAAAGGATTTATATAAAAAATTAGGATGTGTATAAAAATGTTCCCTCATTCAAGGTCATGGTTATTCAAAACTCTTGTGCTGAAATGTAAACTTTCTTTCTCTGAGGATCTGTAAGAGCATTGTGTTTTTGTTGGCAGATGGGGATATCCTGTAAATTCTGAGCAAGAAAGGTTAATTTAACAGGGATAAACTGTAAAATCCTAGCCTTGTAAAAGCTGCTAACTTGCTGTAAAGTGTTAAAGATAATTAGGACAAAGAATTTAATTGTAAGTCACTTTATAAATGATCAGAAATGTTAATGTATTTAGAACTATGTTTGTAGTCATGCCAAGTACAAATGTAATTCATTGGTAGGTGAAAGCTTTATGTAGCTTTTTAAAGTATGTTTTCAAGGTTAAGCCTAAAACAACTAAACAAGTAACTAAAAACAAGTAAAATTTCTTTAAAATCAGGCATACTTAATAGATAAACCTTTAAAAACTTCAGAGACCCGCTGAATATGGTATTTAAAACATTCAGTTAGCAAAAAGGCTTCCCGTGATAGACAAGAATTCTAGCTCCTAACAGCCCCACCTGGATTATGGTAATGCCAACCACAGGGAAAAACTGCACCATGCCTTACTTACTGCTAGGACCCTGCCAAAGTATGGACGAACAGTCCATCAGATTATCGACTTCCTCATTTTGCCTCACCCAAGGTGCCAGTCTCTCAAGTTCCTCATCTACAGGAAAGTCTCTTTCTGGGTCTGGCAGACAAAGGCTGATGGTGCCCTGTATGGCAGTCAAAGAGTTAATGTTGTCCTATGTAATGTCTGAAGACTAATGCTGCCCTGGTGCTGTCCTGGGAACTCTGCTCCCAGAGATCAACAAGATCACCACGGAGAAACCTAGGGTAACCATCCAGTGAGTTCCAGGTAGCTGGTAAGTCTCTGCTGTAGGTAGGGGTTTTTGTCAGGGTCTCTGGCTTATTATTAACTATAAATGCTTGGCCCATAGCTTAGGCTCGTTACTAGCTAGCTCTTACATCTTAAATTAACCCATATTTCTTATCTATATTCTACCATGTGGCAGTACCCTTTTCAGAACAGCATGTTCATCTGCTTCCTCTGTCCTGGCTCATGACTCCTAGCGATGTTGCCCTCTCTCCTAGCTTCCTCTCTGTTTGGTTCTTCCTTCTAACTCTTCCTGGTTAGCTATTGTCTAATCAGCTCTTTATTAAACCAATGAAAGTAACACATATTCACAGTGTACAAAGAGGATTATTCCAAAGCATTTGCCATTTTGATTGATACAAAGGTCATTTGTTTTGTACTTTCTGTTCAAATTTATTTTCAGGTCTTGGTGGTGTTAATGGATAGCTATCTTTTTCAGTTTAGCAGTAGCTGCCGGGTCAGTCCATTTCATATATGAAAGCTAGGCTTTGCTGACAGGTTTTACATTATAAAAGATAATACATGATGTTAAGATGTCAAAGGATCAGAGTATTAACATGTGAATCAGTAGAGTTCTAATAAAATTTTAATTTAGCCTTGGTAAAATACTGGATACTATTATCATCATCACTACGAACCAAAGAAAGAATACTCATGTTTTTAACACAGAATATATTTTTTGGGGGTGAGGTCCCAAAACTTTTGCTATGCCTAAAAGGTGTGAGCCTACTCCAGCTGTTTACAGACACTTGTGAACTGTTTTATTTTTTTTTCCTCTACAGTGAGGATTTTGATGTAGATTACAGCCAGTGATCATGCTAATATATCTAAAACTTTTATCTTTTTTGTGAATTTTGGAAAAATCATGTAAGCTTTAAAAAGTCATGACTTGGATCCACCAGTTACAGGTCAAATGAACTTCAGATTAGTACTCCTGTCATGGCTGCAACAGCTTAAGCTTCGCTGTGTACTGTCTATCTCTGAAGGTGTACTTTCTCTTTCCCCTGGTCTTACCAGGACCACAGGCCTCAAAGTTTCAAATCTAAAGTTTTACCCTAAGTTCCTTAGCTTTAACGTCTGTCCACAGTCTATGTCTGTCCCAGCAGATTTCTAGGAATCAGCTGTGGACTGCAAACTTCTCCAAAGTGATTTATGTCACACCAGCCCTAGGTGGTCCTACAAAACCAAAACTCTGTGATCTTTCTGAAAGCTGATGTAAATTCGTCTAGCCAATGTGATTGTTTCCTTTCTCTTCAGGTTGAGTCCATTCTGATGAATGCCCTCCAACCCCAATTGCCTGAATCCCCACCCAGCCTTTGATTAGCTTTCCTGGGTCCTGACAATGGCATCTTATTTTCCTCTGATAAACAGTTACAGAAAAGAGGACGTTGCCTTTATCCTTGCAATAAGACTGAAATGTTAGATTCAAAGGAAACTAGTTCCCTCTGCCAGAAGGAGCACCTTCCTTCTCTCTGGAGAAAAGAAAGCATCTTTGACAAATGCTCCTGGGAAGTGGGATGTCCACCATGCAGTTCACATGATTCTTCTACATGCAGAAGAATCAAATAAGGTCCATCTCTATCACCTTTCACAAAAACTAACTCCAAATCGACCAAAGACCTAAATGGGAAACTCCAAACCCCCCAAAAAAACTGTATCACCTTAGGGGATATAGGCGTTTCTTAACAAAGAACTTCCTGACTAGGACTCCATTTGCCTAAGAACTAAGTCCAACAATTGACAGGTGGGATTTCATAAAACTAAAATCAACTGGGTGATGAGGAATGTCAAAGGATGGGAGAGACTCTGCTGGCTATACATCTGACATAGGATTAATATCTGAAATATATAAATACCTCAAAACACAAAGAGCCAAAACGACCTGTTAGTAAGATTGGCATGGAACCCAAACAAGGTTCTCAAAAGGAGAAAAAAATCTGCTAAGAGATATCCCAAAAATGTTTTTTATCTCTAGTAATTAGGGAAAAATGTGTGTTAAAACAGCTTTGAGTTTTTAATTTTACTTGAGTCAGAATGGCAGACATCAGTTGGACAATAGACAACAGATAGATGCTGGAGGGAATGTGGTATTGGTGGTATTGCAAACCCATGCAGCCCCTCTAGAAATCAATGTGGAGAACCTCACAAAGTTAAAAACATGTGACCCAGCTGTGTCATTACTTGTCATGTACCCAAAGAACTTGAAATCCTTCACATATGATTGCTCAGCCATATTTATTTTATATTTTAATTTTTAGGAATTTCATACAATGAATTTTTTTAAATTTTTAGTTAAAATATAATTATTTTCCTTCTCCCTCCTAACTGTGTTCCCCGGAATGCACATCTTCTTTAACCATTGTTACATATACATATAACTGAATAAACATATAAATATAACCACCTGGATTCACTTAGTGTTACTTGCATGTATATGTTTCTAGGCCCTGGAGAAGACTATTTCTTCCTCTCTCAGCAGTTGTTAATTGCCTGTATCTCATCATCTCTGGTTGGGGCCCCATGAGTTTTCCCTTATCTATGTTGGGATGTCAATTGGCATTGGAATTGTTCACTTCTTGTTCAGGAAGCCATGCCGTTGAGGTTTTATAGATACTGCTTCCCTGTCATAGCTAGAAGTCACAATCTCACAGCAGATTTCCTTGTTCTCCGACTCCTGCCTTGGGTAGAGGATTTTGTGGTAAATATGTCACTTGGGACTAGGCATTGTTTTTTTTTTTTTTTTTTTTTTCATTTTAAGCAGTTGTGGCTTTCTGTAATGATTTTTTTTTCTGCTGTAAAAAGATTCTTTAATAAGGGTGAGATCTATCCTTTTCTGTGGGTTCTAGGATAAATATGTAGAATCAGTTCAGAGTTATACTAGTTTAGGTAAGTGGTAGTAGTAGGGTCTCTTCTAGGATCCATGGCCTCACTAGCCACATGGTTGGCTATGTTTGTAATACCAGGCATAACTTCCCTCTTGTTAAGTGAGACTTTCATCCAATTTAAGAGCTATTGGTTATCAACAAGATGTAAGTACCATGTTGTACTTTTAGTGGTATCTTGCCATCCTGGTCATTGTCCTTCAGAGGAATGACAGCTGGGTAGGACTGTTGATTGATTCTCTCTCTTGACATCTTGCATATCATTTTTCTCATATCATGAAAACTAATCTTCAGGAGGAAGCTTTTCAGTCACTTGTAGTGCCAATACTCCAAATCCTGTGTCCTAAGTGCATGGTGTCTTCAGCAATCATGACTTACCTCCAACTTTTAGAAAGCATCCAAGGGCAACAGTCCTTTTGTATTCATTTTTGTTAGTCTATGACTCTCGTGCATGTGTGGGGGTAGTGGCTATTATCATACCAAATGCTAGAATATGAAAATATAATTACATGCATTATAAGGAAATTTTAAAGGACAGTGTTCTACAACAGAAGTTTACAAACCCAGAGAGGAGGTCTGGTTAAGGGAGTGGAAATAATAGAGGGTAATTTCATGCTTGCAATAGAAAAGTTTATGAGGAACAAATCTGGAAGGGAACCAGCTAGAGGAGAATGTAGTGGGGAGGGGAACAAATGAGAAAAAATTTAATGACTCCTGTCTTAGGGTTTTATTGCTGTGAAGAGACTCCATGACCACAGCAACTCTGATAAAGAAAATGTTTAATTGGGGTGGCTCCCTTACAGTTTCAGAGGTTCAGCCTGTTATCATGGTGGGGAGCATTGCTATATGCAGGCAGATATGATGCTGGAGAAGTAGCTGAGAGTCCTATATCTTGCAGACAACAGGAAGTGAACTGAGACACTGGGTGGTATCCTGAGCATAGGAAACCTCAAAGCTCATCCCCACAGTGACACACCACTTTCAACCCACTCTGACAAAGTGACAACTCCTAATAGTGCCACTCCATATGAAATTATAGGGCCAGTTACATTCAAACTACCACATTCCAGTCCTTGGCCCACATAAGATTGTAACAATATCATAATGCAAAAATCATTTAGCCCAACTTCAAAAGCCCATAGTCTATCACAGTCTCAACATGCAAAATCTCTTCTGAGATTCATGCAATCTCTTAACTATAATCCACTCTAAAATCAAGCAGTGCTTAAAACATTCTACTGCTTTCCAAACCCAAAGTATGTAAATCTTTTTTCCTCCAAACAAAAGCTTGGTCAGGCCTATTACAGCAATACCCAAGTGCTTGGTATGAACTTCTTATTTAGGGTTTTTATTGCATGACCATGCTAATTCTTAAAAAGGAGACATTTAATGAGGGGGGGGGGTTGCTTACAGTTTTGGAGATTTAGTGCAGCATTATCATCTTGGTGGGGAGCATGCTGGCCTGCAGGCAGACATGGTACTGGAGAGGTAGATGAGAGTCCTACATCTTTGAAGCAATATGAAGTCAACTGAGACACTGGGTGGTGTCCTGAGCATAGGGAACCTCCAAGCTCATCCCCATAGTGACAGACTTTCTCCAACAAGGCCATACCCACTCCAACAAAGCCACACCTCTTAATAGTGTCACTCCCTATGAGATTATGGGACCAATTACATTGAAAGTACTAATGCCTATGCATAAAGATGAAATATTTTTATATGCTGACGTAAAAAGATTTTCAAAAGAATTCCTGCAGTTTGTCAGACTGTTAAAATTAAAGAAAAAACAAAACTAAACAAAGATTTTCCCAGATGAATGGAAACTAAAAGAATTTACTGCTATATATTTCCTAGAAAGATTTGGGAGGTTGTTAGATAAATAACTAAAATTCACTCAAAGTATTAAAGGACAAAGATAAGACAAATAAGGGATTGTTACTTAACTTTTGATTTATTAAATCTTCGATTTTTATTGATTGTAGATCATATTAGAAATGACATCTTGGGTCCAAATGTAAGCAGTCAGTGGACCTTTGAGGCTCAGTGAACTGCTTTACACAAAAAACTCTGAAGAACCAGACTATGGTAAATGGAGGTAGGGTAAATGGATGGAGGCTTTCATCCTGAGGATCCACACTTCTTTCTGGTCATGTGGACTGTTTCAAGATCTCTTCTCTAGCTCTGCATGCTCTTTTTGGTTTCCAAGCCTTGAATACTTTATTACTTGCCAATAAAAAACCCCAAATCAGTCATTTTCCATGTATAGACAGTGGCATGTATCATACATGATTGGCTAAGATATGTCTAGTCAGTCACAGACATAGATTTTTAAATTATGCAATGACCTTGATAGAGGTCCCTTCATCCATCAAGAGGATATTCTCTATAAAGTGAAGGACAAGATAAGAGTGTTAGGATACCTAAGTTTGTTTATTGACTCCACTGCTTGATAGCTATTTGCTCATTGCTAATTTTCTTAACTTCTTTGTGCTTAGTTGTCTTATCCTAAACATCTTGGGGAAAACCTATAGTATACTTCAATTAATATTTATTTTTTGTAGAAGTCATAGATCATTGGCCTTAAATGATTTTCTGATTACTTTTAAATATTGAGATAAAATTTTGCCTTAAAATTATATTTTCTATTTAAGTTACTTCTATAATAATTTGTCATATATTAACAGAACAAAATAATTAATGCTTCTAAGCTTCCCTAGATTCATAACCTTTTTTTCACATGAATGAGCAATATATTGACATATAAGCTTTATTTCTAGCCAATTTATTTGTAGAAAACATAAGAAAATTATTATGTCATAATAGATCATAAATAGGCCCATTTTAGTAGATGACCTATTTTAGTAATTCTCAAGTTAATCCCACTAATATTTGGTCTACAAGTACAAATATTAATTTAATTAAGCAAGCCATATACAAGCATAGGTTTACACATGAATTAAAGTCATCCTTTTCTGTATTTAGGCAGAATTATGAAGCTTAGTTGCAATCGAATGTGATAGTCTGTGAAATCTGCATGTTGAATTTGAGACTGGGTTCAAAGGTTGGTAGCAGAAGGTCTCAGTTCTTCCTGCTTCGGCAGAAAACAGATCCTGAAGTAACGCTCAATCAAATCATACCTAAATTTCTGATTATTTTTTTGTAGCTCTATTTTGCTTTTGGGGATAGTACTGTATTTAACATCACTGTGCAGATGGGAATACAATGAAACATTAACAAAAAATATAATACATGGGTAATTATTATGGATTTTTCTATTGAATAAGTCATGTCTACTGAAAGTATATGGTAAAGCTTAAATATAGAATTGTTTTATAGCCAACAAATGATATATTTCAGCTAAGTTCATCTTCAGAGAAGTTCGGTATAAAGTTTATTTAGTATAACATTTTGAAAGATAAAATACAGCTGCTCTTATTTCTAAATAACAGCTAGACATGTATGGCTAGATTTTTTTCCACAAGGAAACTGAACTGAAATCAAGATGCTGACCTCTGAGCTGCCACAACGCATCCCATTAGTGCTTAAACCGATGCACCTCGAGACTTCTAATTCTTCACAAGCCTATTTCCATATTTAATGATAGAAAGATGAGGGGTAAAAGTTACACAGTCTCCTCTTTATTCATTTAATTGTCAGTCAAAGTGGCAGTCAGTAACTCTTTTTCAAATTTTATTACAGCATTCACTTAAAGTGCTACAGCTCCATGCTGAGTTTGCTTCAATTAAGTCATATTTTATTTGTTAATAACTATCCACAGTGACAGTGACCTTGAAACTGACATTGGCAACAATTCTTAACAAAAAAAGCTCATGTGAATGTGCATCAATTTATGCTTGTTTTTTTTTTTAAGCCTTTTAAGTTGGAGATTGAACATTTACCCGAATCCTATAGAAGTTAGTGAGCTACATTGTTAGTTGTTAGTTCACATGGTTTAAATGCTTTTTATTATTCATACAGGAAAATAATTTTGCTAATGTCTTAAATTTTGTGTGTGCCTGTGTGTTTATTCACATGTATTTGTATGTATGCATGTATAAAGGATTTCATTTTGAATTATTCCATGTTTGAACCATAAAAATCTTCGCAATGAAAATTTATTGAGGAATGCTTCTTAGATACAGTTCTACTCAAGGTCCTAAGTTGTATGAAAATAATTGTTTGTTAGGTGTATAGTTCAGTGATTGAACACTTATGTAGCACATTGAAGGACCTGGACTCAATCTCAAACATAGAGGGGTGGTGGTTAACATGATCTTTTTTAGACAGGGTCTGACTGTGTAGCCCTGAATGGCCTGGTGGTTAGCTTTGTCGGTTAGGCTATCATCAGACTCACACAGACCTGCCCATCTTTGCATCTCAGGTGTGTGCTACTTCACCTGACTTAGGATCTTTGTAAGGTTAAAAAATGTGATATAAAAGCTTTTGGTTTTCTTTTTTTACAAATTTATAGTCTAGAGTAAATTTATTAGTTACATTGCTGTGTGCATCACAAATATCTAAGATATTCAACATGGTCATATGGTTGGATTATTACTAGGACATGTCTGCATGATTATGAAGTCCTACTTCATTTTTAATTAAAATTAAAATGCAACATCAGTGGAAAATGTTTTTTTGGCTATCAGAACTTACCCTGTATTTTCAACTTTGGTTTCTACCCTGCCTTGTATCCAGACCATCCTGTGTACAGCATATCTACTTCTAGGTTTCTCAAGAGTCATGGTAGCTATCAGAATACCTGTCACAGTATTAGACTCTTCCTTCTGTTTAAGTGACCTCTTTTAATAACCTCAAAGGGATGTTGTCTAGGATACACTATCAAGCACTTCCTCCAGGTGAAAAGTGAAGGTTACCTCACACGTATGGAGTTTGTCATGGGTTAAAATAAATATTTTCAAGTAAAAGCTCCAGATTTTAGTTAAAGAGTAGACCTTAGTTTTTGAGAATACAGCCATCAGCAAGTCATTTTGAAGAACCTGGAAAATAATTCATGTAACCTCTTTTGTTTAAGAACTTTAGATACCTTTTCTTATTTCCTTTTGTGTTAGGTTTTCTAATTTTCTTTTTTGCTATCCTTAGGAGTCCCATAACATGGAAACACACACACACACACACACACACACACACACACACACACACACACTTACAGAGTTTGGTAGACAGCTCTTTCACTTTGTTCATAGACTTTTCTTTGAAGGATCTGATAAGAGGCTGAGATTCATCTTCATATATCAATTGGAACCCTTACTTGTAATGACAATAATAACAATATATCTTCTTTTGATGTAATGCTTTATGGGACTGATTCACCCATCACTCATGGTGTTAAAGCTGAATGCCCACAGTGAAGAGAAAACTGTCTCTTTGTGTTATAATTCATAAGGTATCTATAGCTCAGTAATCCAAACACACTGAGACATATAGAATATTAAAAACATTCTAGAAGAAATAAGGCTAAATCCTTTTGTTTATATAATATAACATTTCCTAAAAAAATACAATAACAACAGACAATAGTATTTACCCTTCAGACATCAGTGTTTCATCTTTTCTTTTTTAAATCTTGGTAGAGTACCTCTAGCCTTCTATAGCGTTTGCTTTCTGGGGTGTTTCTGAAGTCTTTGGAGACTCTCTTCTATGTTTCCTGTGTAAGTCTGTTTACACTGAACATAGTTCCATCCACCAGACACTACAGTCTTTGCCAAGTGGTATTTCTGCTGACCATTACAACCAGTGTCATCTATCACTGCTATGACAATCCCCATTTTATATATATTTGATATTATGCTTTATTACAAGGTGTTCCAAAATAGCACTGACTTTTATCAATTCTTTTTTTTATAATTTTAAGACAGGGTCTCAGTATGTTTTTCTGCTTGGCATTTAACTTTAAAGATTTACTTACCTTTGCCTCCTGAGTGCTGGGATGAAGGTGTGCCCTACCATGTTTGACAATTTTTTGTCAATGCTTGAGAAAAAGTTCTTTTTTGTTCTAAAGTATTTGAGTATTTAATGAAGTAGCATTGTATTCACATCTTTTCCACCCTTCCTTCTCTCTCTTCTAACTTCCCCATCAGTCCCACCAATTCCTCTCAAACTCAGGACCTTTTTTTGTCATATGTGCGAGCACACACACATCTGTTTTCGTTATATATACACACACATGCATGCATGCACATGCACACATACACGCACACTCAGCTATTGAATCCATTTAGTGTTACTTATGAGTAGATGTACTTAGATATGACTACTTTGGGTTGGGACCTTGTGAAGTTTTCCTGTTCACACTGGCATGTCAGCTTGTGTGGCCATTGTGAAAGTCTTGGCAGATTTTGTGAGTGTGAGCTCCCTGCCAGGTCTAGAAGGCACTATTTGGTAGCAGGTATTCTGATTTCTGACTTTAACTATCTTTCTGCCCCCTCTTCCTGGATTCTCCTTGAGCCTTAGAATCAGGGTTGTGTTGTAAATGTATCAGTTGTGGCTAGACACCCCACAATAATTTATATTCTGATCTTGACCATTTTAGAATCTCTGTATTATCCTCTATTTGCTGCAAAAAGAAATTTTGATAAGGGATAAGAGCCATACTTTCTTGGGGATATAAGGGAAAACATTTGTAATATAGTTAGCAATTATATTGGCTTAGGAAAATGACAAGACAGTAGAGCGTTCTCCCCTAGAGTCCACAGCCTCTCCAGCCATGAGTAGTGGACTGGATTTACAGTACCAGGGATGAGTTACTCCAGATAAAAGTGTCACTGGTGGACTGCTAGACATGTCTTACTGGGCTGGCTAGTGCTTGTTTGTTTTAGGGCTGGGTAGGACTGTTTTCCATCAGCAGCTGGCATAGTGTATTCTGATACTCTGAAAGCTAGTTCCTCAAGGAAGTAGCCTTTCAGGTCAGTTTCACCTTGATAATAAAATAAGTTATTTTATTTCTTTCCTTTTATAAGATAAAGGTATTAATCCACTGAGGAATGCAAATCCAATCATCAGAAAATACTCAGTATTTGGCATTGCTATTGCTTTAATTTTAAGATTTTATTAGTTAGGTCATCATTATTAGTTAATTCCCAGTGTTAGTTTTCATACTCATCTTCCAAGTGATTTGCCCCTTTTCGATGGAAGACATCAACAAACACACCGGAATCCTGCCTGAATGTAACTGTTGTGTGACACTATTCCTGGGGTGATGGAAACAAACATTTATCCACCTCAGACAAGTAATCAACAACAGGCCAAAGTACAGATACTACTGAAGTCTAATGTGAATCAATGAGTTTTATTGAGGTTAGTCACAGGTGTGTATGGGTGAGGGGTTATCCACAGGAGTAAAACTGGTTCAAAGACAAGTGCATCACCAAAAGACACCCCCACCCCCCAACATAGGTGACAGCTCATGCAACCTGGAGTTCACTGCCAGCCTGGAGGCAGTTTAACAGGTTGGAGAGTGACTCAGGCAGCCAGCTTAGCTGACCTAAGCTGTTTCAGGCATTCTTCTGGTCTCTGCCCTCCTCCAGTCAGCTCTATTAGTCTGTTTCTTCTGGGTGGTTTGTTTAATCTCTGTCTGTTCCAGGCGGCACAGCTTGCCCAAGAGCATCTCTCAGCAGTCCTCTCTGCTTATCTTCACTCGGGAAAGGAGGGACCCAGTGAGTCTGTTCAGTTTCAGTGACTTCCCAAAGCTATGGAGTTGTTTACTTCCTGAGCTTAATGAGCTTCCCTGCAGGATGGAATGTTAGAACATCCTGTTGTTGTCTTACTTTTCATATCCTGTGTCTTTACAAGCTTCCTCCTTAGAGCACCCTGCTGTTGTAGCTCTCCTTTAACATCCTGCTTCTTAACAAGTTTTTCTCTAAGATGAAAGATTTTAATCTCAGAGGAAACCGCCAGACAACAGCTGGTAATTCCATTTTCCCACACTCAGCTTTTAGGTCCAGATGCAGTGGCTTCTCTTTGGATTTTGTCACAGTATCCCAAAGTTTTTGAATGTTGTGTCTCTCACTAGAAATCACTGCCTATTCATTACCAAAGAGTCCACCATCATCTCCAGCTTCCCCTTTCTGAAATGTTAGCAGAGCTCAGTTGCAGCTTTTTTCACAAGCAGTGGGGCCGTGTGCATGCTCCAGGGATCCTTTAATGTGTCTGTTTTATACAACCCTTGAAGTCTAGGTGAGGGACAATAGATAGGAGTTTGAACTCAAATTGTACTTTGTGATGCTAACATTTCTATTTGTTGCATTGATTATGTTTTTAATGATAATTGATCATTTATTACAATGTGCTTTTAAGTCACCTAGACTACTTGATACATTGTTTATGCAGCTAAACTACATGTTACAGGGATTTTATTCAATATATAGTAATGGTTTAGTAATTCAAGCTTATGTAAACTATTTTATGGTCTGGAGAGATGGCTCAGTGGTTAAGAGCACTGCCTGTTCTTTCAATTCCCAGTACTCATAGGGCAACTCACAGTCATCTATAACTATAGTTCCAGCTCCAGGGGATCCAGTGTCTTTTTTGGTTCCTCCAGAACTTCATTCATGTGGTACACAGTCATGCATGTAGGCATAACAACAAATACATAAAACAAGATGCCCATAGTTTACAAAAACAGCTTTTCAGATGAATCAACAATAAGCAATCTAGAGTTTATCTTCTATCTTCTGTTAAAAGTTATTTATTTATTTATTTATTTATTTATTTATTTATTATTTTACATGTCAATCCCAGTTCCCTCTCCCTCCCTTCCTCGTTTCCTCCCTCCCTCACTCCCTCTTACCCTCTCTGCCCCCCTCACATGCACCCTGACCACCCTCCCCCCTCATCCCCCACCCCGATTCCACATGTAGGGCAATGCCATCCAGATGGGGTCATGTAAATCTGTCAAGTCATTTGAAGTAGGGTCTAGGACTTCTCTCCTGTCTCTAGGTGGTGGATGTGTCTGCAAGGTCCTTTTGTGCACCAGGAATGCATCCTGGTTCCACTGTCTGAGGTTCCTTAGACTGCTCAGTCCTTCTGGCTGAGACCCATATTCAGGGGGTCTGAGTCAGTCCCATGCTGGCTTCCCAGCTATCAGTCTGGGGGCCCGTTAGCTCCTCCTTGTCCAGGTCAGCTGTCTCTTTGTGTTTCTGCAACCTAGTCTTGTCCTCTCCCTCTGCATCTGGATTCTAGTTCGACTCAGTGTTTAGTTAGGGGTGTTTGCTTCTGTTTTCAACAGGTACTAGATGAGGGCTCATAATGGTGGATAAGTTAGTTGTTGATCTCACTATCCAGGAAGGGCATTTATGGTAGCCTTTTTATTAAAAAAAACGTAAATGGTTTATTTCTTATAGGATTTATTTATGCTAATTTATATATTGTTTTGCTTGCTTGTATATATGTGTACCACATGAGTAAAGTTCCCACAGAGGCCATAAGAGAGCATCAGATCCCCAGGAACTAAAGTTACAGATGGCTTTGAGCTGCCATTGAAGGGCCTAGGCCCTCACCCAGGTCCTCAAGATGTAGGCCCCTGACTCAGTATGTGCTGAGCCCCTGACCTTGCTCTAATTACTGAGAAGAAATTGCCAGATACCCTCTATGTGGTAAGGAACCAATCAGAAGTTAGTTGGTGGGTTCTGAATGCACTTTAATGATAAGAGTGGAATGCAGTAACTATAGTAATGGTCCTCAGATTAATTCTAGGTATAACAAACAACCTTTCTGCAGCTGCAACTGACCAATCAACTCAAGATAGATACCCCTCAGCTCAGAGGTGCGCCAATCCTGAGACTTTTACTATGCAACTTGAAGACTCCCTAGACAACCCCTTTGCTCTACCCTCAATAAATGCCTGATTTTACTGTTGGACATTTCTAAACTGAGGATATCTTGCTGTGTAGTTAGACCTCAGTCAAATTTCACAGTGTTTCTCAGTTTGCCTCATGCTCTTTTTTCTTTTTCTTTCTATATTGTAGGATTATCCCAAATCAACTTTGAAATACAAAGGTGTACATTTTGGCAATGCTACAGGAAGACAAGAATTGCTCAAATATTCAGGTCCTGGTCCTGGACAGTATGATATCATCCAGTAAGTAAAAACAAATAGCAATTGGACATGGTGGTACACACATGTGATTCCTGCACTTGGGAGGCCAAGGTAGGAGGATTGCTGCAAGTTCAAGACTAGCCTTGGATACATAATGATTATCAGGTCCTCAAGGATTACACAGTGGAACCTTGGCCGGAGAGTGAGTGGAAAAGACATCTTAAGCACTGTTGTATTGTTCTAGTTCAGACTAGGCTATTCTGTTAAGAAAGGAAAAGTAGTATGGAAAACTCCAAGAAGTATTATATTTTGGAATAATCTTTAAGAAAACCATTGCCTTCTCATGAGCTTGACTTTTGACAATATCTCTTGATATATATGTATATATACATATATATATGTATATATATATATATATATATAGTCATTTAGTCTTCATGAATTCCTTTGTAGTTAGTGTTATTTATCTATTTTATTAGTGAAAAAAATCAAGCATCAGAGAATATAAGCATTATGTTTTAGCTTATATTACTGTAAAATGCTAGAACTAGACTTTAAGTGAGACCTCTTTGAGCACATATCCTATGCACCTAATCATTAAGACATACTGTGCTTAATTTAAAATAAACAAAAGATCCTAGAATAGTTTTTAAAAATGATTTTTTAAAATTTAAATTAGAAACAAGCTTGTTTTACATATCAATCCCAGTTCTTGCACTCTCCTGTCCTCCCCTGTTCCGTCCACCAACTCCCATCCCATTCCCTTTCTGTTCCCTAGGGAGGGTGAGGCCTTCCTTGAGGAGTCTTCAAAGTCTGTCAGATCCTAGAATATCTTAAAGAAGGTGGGTCAGACTCCCCCAACCTTTGGCTTGCCTCTGTTCTTCTGAGTAGATGACTATTTGAGAAGATGTTCTGAGTTAGTGAGTCTCATGGCCATCCCATTCTTAGATATAAGAATGAGCGGAAGTGGTTGGTTTGAAAAGGAGCTGTCACATAAATTACCTGCAGGAAGTAGCTTTATTAGGAGAAAGGGCCATGAACCATTATCAGACCTTGAGATGAGAAAGCATTTCAAGGACATAGTAATTATGTTAAACCCATTGTTAACAAGGACTTTAAGACAAAGAGATGCTTCTATTTAGAACACTAGAGAGCTTCACTGAAAGAGATAGCTTAAAGTATGAGTAAAAGAGAAAGCTGCCATGGATAGGATGGCATAGAGTAGCCAGAGAAGCCTTCCGAGAAACCCCCAGAACAAAGAAAATACCTGACTTTTAAACCCTTTCACAGCCTAAGAAAATACCTGACTTTTAAACCCTTTCACAGCCTAAGAAAATACCTGACTTTTAAACCCTTTCACAGCCTATGATTTAGTTAAACACATACATGGCAAAGAACATAGAATAGGTAGGAACAAAAGTTAGGGCTGTGGTTAGGCCATAGCACAAGCCTACTTAACTCTGACCCAGTGAAGAGCTGGGGGTACATCATTTGCTTCTGCTCCATATGGTTAGTTATAGATTTTTTTTTTGTCTTAAAAATTGTGTGTATAGTGTAAGCCTTCCCTCTTCCCATGTACACCAGAGAAGAACTTTCCAGAGTCAGTCTTTCCTTCCACTATTGGCTCTTGTGGCAAGTACTTTTACCAACACTGAGTCATGGTTTACTCTTCTTAGTTTATTGGATCCCAGCTTCTCTGATGGCTCATTCCTCACAGCATGAGTTTTCTCTTGGGAAGTTTTTTTTTTATTTATTTATTTTTATTTACTCTGTATGCAGACCTAGACACACCTGCATGCTAGCAGTGGACATAGTTGGAGGCCTAGACTCTTGGCTATAGCTCATTCACTGACCAAATATTGAATTTAGTAATACAATAAGAATAAAGATTGATGCTTCTTTTGAGAAATTTATACCAGGTCATTATTCTTGTTTTTCTCTCCTAATCTGAAAGATATACCTTTGTATTTTATTCTTTTAGTAATTGTGCTAGAAATGCATACTTACTTATGTAATCTGTGGTAATTTGAAAGAAAATAGCACCCAAAGGGATTGGCACTATGAGGAGGTGTGGCCTGTTGGAGTAGGTGTGGTCTTGTTAGAGGAAGTGTGTCACTGTGGAGGAGGGCTTTGAGGTCACATGTATGCTCAAGCCATGCACTTTGAGACAGACAATTTCCTGTTGCCTGTGAGTCAGGATGTAAGAACTCTCAGCTCCTTCCTAGCACCATGTCTACCTGCGTGCTGCCTTGCTTCCCACCATGATGATAATGTACTAAACATCTGAATTATAAGCAAGCCATCCCAATGAAATCAATGAAATGTTTTTCTTTATAAATGTTGTCTCATCAATAGAAACCCTAACAAAGAAGGTGATACTTGATATTGCTGTGATAGGCCATAGCATGGCTTTTTTTTTGTAATATGGATGGACTTTAGGAGTTGAGTGTGTTAGAAAGGTAGTTGAATGCTTTAAATGCTGCTTCATGGGCCATGCTAGTGTAAGACCCTCAGAATGAGGAGTCTCCCCATGTCGGTCGGTTCCCCCAAGAACTCAGTGTCCAGTCCAGTTGATGCAACAAGCAAAAGGCTTTAATGAACGGGAAATGTTTTTGCAAACGGCCCCCTCAGCACGCAGGCTAGAGAGAAGCGTCATTCTCTGGGCACAAGTGTTTTAAAAGGCAAAACCCACAAGCTTAAGGAGGGGCCGTGACCCTCTGCCCTTTGAGTATGTGACCAGAGTCATGGGCTCTAGCATGGTCTTTACCTTTTTAGATGGTCTCACTATTTAGGTCAGCAGACCTCAGGGTGTGCTAATCAATCTTGCCTAAGCAAATGGGTGTTGCAGCTATCTCTTTGTTTCTCTAGGTCCCATCTGGATATTCTTGGTATCTGGCTGTCTTAGGGCCTTGTAAGGGAAAGGTTGCAGGTGGTTAGCCAAATTCCAGGAACTAAGTCACAGTGGCCTTGGTCAGCTTTCTGGGTCAGACTGCCCTGCATTCCAATTATTTGGGTTCCATTTCATTTCTTTGCTAGTTTAAGTCTTTCACTAGTAGCATGGAAGATAGTGGAGTTGAGAATTATATGAACTATGGGGAGCTGGCTGAAGAGGTTTCATAGGAGAGGAACTTTAGTATGTTGCCTAGAAATTGGTCCTGTGATAGTTTGGTGAAGAATATGGCTGCCTTTTGCCCTTGTCCAAAAAGTTTTCCTGAAGTTGAGGTAAAGATTTTTGGATTAGTGTGCTTGGCAGAGGAAATCTCAAAACAGCCAGTGTAGACTCTGTTGTGCTATTACTAGTGTCAATTTTGATGAAGATACACAATGAAAAGGAGTGAGCTGAGCAAGGGAAACCATTTGAGGAGACAGGAGCACCAGGAAGTGGAATGGAGCAAGTCCTGTGTTCCAGGAATAAAGGGAATGGAGAGATGACATGGCTGTAAGGCTTTGAGGGCCAAAGAGTGGAATGTTGTGGTTTGAAAACAAACAAACAAACAAACAAAAAACACAAAAAACAAAACAAACAAACAAAAGAACAAATGGCCCCTGAAGGGAATGGCACTACCAGCCCCTTGCCCAGATTAATAACTTTTGATTCAGTTTTGTGAACCATTCATTTTAGCCTGGGATGACTACGTATCTGTTAGTTGATATTATAATCCTCTCCTTTCCTTCCCTCAGTTTCCCCATTTGCTCTTCTTCCATGCTTGTCTCGTCTAAACAAAGTGAAGAGCTGCCAGAAACAAAGTGAAGAGCTGCCAGGGCAGTAATCATAGTTCGTCTGGTTTTGCTTGGTAGTTTATCCATCCAGTCATTTCATTTCTTCTAATGTTGATCTACCCATTTTATGGGATTTGTAAATCTTTTTTTTATTTCCCCATTTTACCTTTTTTTCCCATGGTGACCTGCAGGATAACATACTATATTGTGTTCTTGATGGCTTCAGAAATTCTGCAACTATTCTTTTCTGCTTTTTGATGTGGTTGCCTGCAATACTATACATTTTATCTGGAGTTGTCTTTGTTCATTCTCTAGTGGACATTTTCTAGTATATATTTCCTTCTATTTGGACCATTTTGAGTTTGAATTCTGAGAGATTTATCAGATAACAAAGGGATCATTGGCCAGTATGAATGGGGAGATTCACTTATAATCTCCTATTTGGGAAAGAAATGGCCATAAGTAATACATAATACATAATAATTCTAATATAACTTGTAGCCATTTATTTCATGGCCTCAAACTCATTTGAAGTTATAAAAAATAAGCTTATTTCTTAAAATTTGTACAAATAAAATTAGTGGAAGCATGATCCAGAATAGTGAATGTACATTGAATTCACAACACAGAATATTGAAATTTGTGGCTACTATTATATAACTTACAGTTTTGTTTTTCTGTTACCTATTTAATTTAATCTTTATGTAGTCAGTCTAGTTTTTTTTAAAAGGTTGACTTTTGAATATCTTTGAAGTTTTCTTTAATAAATAGGAAGTATGGCAAGTATGGTTTACTTAAATATAATTCTAACTATGATTAATACCAAAAGTTATAGTGGGTTTATAATGAACTATGGATGGCACTAAATACTACACCACTGTTTTCTACTCTTTCCATTGTGTTATTAAGAATTAGTTGTTAATATGTCTACTTATGGATGAATCCAAAGCTAAGAGAAAAGTGACTTGTATTACATCATAGAGCTAATAGATGAGATTCCTGTCATCTGTCTGACTTCAGGACTTGGGACTGTTAATTATTGCTCCATTTTCTTTAAATTGTCTAGCCACAATGGAAACACATTTATTCTCCTCAGAGATTTTTATGCCCTTCTGCTTAGTGCTTTATGATATAAATTGAGAGGACTATTTTTTTTCTTACTTTAACCAGAAATTAAAATACCAAGGGATTTTAGATTTTAAAAAGTTTTTTTTTTGTGGTAAGTAGAATATCAGGAAACTTTGTTTTTGGTTACCTTTGATGATGTCAGTTCATGCTGTAATCGTCATGTCCCATTTTCCTTATAGAATAATTATTTGACCAATTTTATAACTGTGCTCTGAATTTTAATTTCCTTCCTTGTCATGTGTGTCTGTATAATGTGCATGTATACTCACACCCATGCTGATGTCAGAGGATAATTTGTAGGGATGTATTCCTCTACCATGTGGGTCCCAGGGATTAAACTCAGATTATCAGGCTGGACAGCAAGTGCCTTTACCCAGGGAACTGTCCTTGCAGCCCCAGTGATCTAGATTTAAAAAATAAAGCAACTACTTGAAAATGCATTTTCATTTGAATTTGAATGTGCTGGCCCAACCTAGTGATCTTATCAAAGTCATCTAAATCAGAAACTGTTGCTGTAAAAATTATCTTTGCTTATGCAAATAGTTGTGGTTTTAAAATTGAAAACTCTTATTTTCTATCTGAATGTTCCAAAGGAAAAGGACATTACATTATGAAAATATTAACATCAAGAAAGATCAACAGCATGATTATTGTACATTTATACCACGGCTTTATGAAGAAATAGTATTGCAGGAGGAAAAGAAGGTAAGTAAAAAGGGATATTTCTTGTTTTTTCTCCCTCTAATATTACTGAGTTCTTTTGGGTCTACTGTGCCTAACATGTATCACTCAATGAGCATTAGAGAAGGGGCTACATGTAGTACATGTGGTCATCATCTGCATGGACACTTTGTCATCAGGAACTCACTATGTCGGTTTTGTATTTCAGCAGATGTCTTTAGACTGACCTAAATTTTCCCTTACTATTATCCCTTCCCCTCTGCCTCCCTTACTGTGATTTCTTTTCCATACCCTTTCTTTAGAAAGCTTAAGTGACCTTGGTATCTTTGACTGCTGTGTAATGTCAGATTTACTTATGTTCTTTTGACATCTTATGGGGCTTCTTCTCCTCCTCCTTTTCTTCCTTTTTTTTTCCACCCCCTTGAGACAGGGTTTCTTGGTGTAGTTTTGTAGGCCAGGCTGGCCTCAAACTCACAGAGATCCACCTTCCTTTGCCTTCCAAGTTCTGGAATTAAAGGCATGTGCCACCATTACCTGGCTTATGGGGTCTTCTTCATTTGTGAATCTTGTTTATTTTCCTTTTAAAAAAATATGGTATCTAAAAATTGCATAATATTCTGGGTGTGCTTTTAATTGTACAAAGCAAGATTCTTATCTTTTTTTGGTCTGAATTGTGTTTGTCTTCACATAAAACTCATTTAGATGTATATTTAAATATTTTTTAATTTGAAAATTATAGACAAATACCATTCTTATTTTCCCCATATAGTATGTTTTAACTTTAGAGGTAAAGACTGCCATGTGAAAGTTTAAACAGTGGTCCAGTGAAAGTAAGAATGTATGATCCTCCATTGGAAAAACATCAGTAACTATTTCTGTAAGTTTTATTTATTTATGGTACACTGGTGTTTCCCCTGAGTGTATGTCTGTGTGAGGGTGTCAGACCTTAGAGTTACAGACAGTTGTGAGCTGCCATGTGGGTGCTGGGAATTGAACCTGGGGTCTTTTGGAAAAACAGCCATCTCTCCAGCTCCTTCTGTAAGATTTTTTTCCCCTCAAGATTTACTTGTTATTTACTTAGACATTAACTAACAATGAAACATTTATGTAAAAGAAGACATAATACAATATTGGAAAAATATATAATTGCAATAATGCATTTGTTTTAATAAAATATGGGTTATAATTTTAAAAACCAATAAAAAGTATTGCTTTTGCTTAGTATGTGTATTAAGTAATTTTATAATATAGTTTAAAAATACACACAGAAATGGGTGAGAAAAGCTTTTGACTTCTGTTAATGTTTTCTTAATAGTATTTACTTACACATATATGTTAACTTTTGTCATTAAAATACATATCAAGGTCAAAAAATTGTTTACTACTGTATAACTTAAGGTCAGCTTTATTTTTATTTGCAGTTTTGACTATATGGAAGGTGGAATCTAAGGTTTTGTTGTTTTAGGCAAATATTCTGTCATTTTACCTGGGGCCCAGTCTTCAAGAATTTTAGAAAAATTGTCATTGCTTAAAAATAAATCTCTTATGTCATAATGCTATATTTTCTTTTTTCTAAAAAAGAAGTTCCTGATTACTTAAAAAAAAATTTTTTTTTTTTTTTTTTTTTTTTTTTTTTATTATGTGTACAGTGTTCTGCCTGCATGACAGAAGAGGGCACCAGATCTCAGTACAGATGGTTGTGAGCCACCATGTGGTTGTTGGGAATTTAACTCAGGACCTCTGGAAGAGTAACCTGTGCTCTTAACTTCTGAGCCATCTTTCCGGCCCCAATGCTATATTTTCTTAAAGGATAAAAGTTTATGTCAGATGACTTTCAAGTTAAAATAAGATTGCCTGTATTATTACATTGCTTACTATGCTGTTCACATTACTGTGACTAAAAGTGGTTAAAAAGCAAAAACAAAAACAAAAACTGAGACGTAAGAAAAATAACACCATGAAGAATAGTAATCAATAGCAATGGAATGGATTTGTTTATTTGAGTGTTAACATTTGTGGGTTATTCCTCTTGACTGTGCATTGTTCCACATTGTGCTATTAGTATTTACCATCCGGCCTAGAGTAAGGTAAGGACTTGAGTGGTATTTACCTTTTAAAACCATGATTTCCTCATGTTTTAATGTCATTTTATGTTGTACAGGAGTATATATTTTAAATAAAATAGTATTTTGTGTAAAGTTTTCATGTAAATTAGTTCACATTTAGGAAAATTGTGTTTTAATTTAAAGGCCTTTCTTAACTTTTGATTTCCTCTTACATTCTTTTCATTTATAATCATATGTGACAAAATAATATCTAATCAATGCCCTATTATGTGTCATTATTATTTGCTGCAAATGGAAAACTCTAGAACAAAATTAATGGTGATACTAGAATTTCATTGTGTCAAGGGAGTGGTTGGCAGAAGATTTAGATATTCTATTTTTTAATATTAATTTATTTTTTATTCCTATTTTACATATTGATCCCAGTTCCTTGTACCTCCCTCCCTCCCTTCCTCTTTCCTTCTCTCCCAACCTCTCATGCTCTCTGACCACCCCCCCCCCACTCCACATGTATGGTGAGGCCCTCCAGGAGGGATCATCTAAATCTGTCAAGTCATTTTGAGTAGGGACTAGTGTACCAGGATTACATCCTGGATCCACTGTCTGAGGTCACTTAGACTGCCTAGGCCTTCTATCTGAGATCCATGTTCAGGGGGTCTGAGTCAGTCCCATGCTGTATTCCCAGCTGTCAGTCTGGGGGCCCATTAGCTCTTTGTTCAGGTCAGCTGTCTCTATGTGTTTCTGTAGCCTGGTCTTGTCCTCCCTCTCTGCATCTGGATTCCAGTTTGGCTCAGTGTTTAGTTGTGGGTGTCTGCTTCTGTTTCCATCAGCTACTAGATGAAGGCTCCATGATTGTGGATAAGTTAGTCATTGATCTCATTATCAGGGAAGAGCATTTATTGTAGCCTTTCCATTGTTGCTGCAATTGTTAGTTGGGGTCAGTCTTGTAGGTCTATGGACATTTCTCTAGGTTCAGTTTTCTCTTCAAACCTATAATGGCTCCCTCTTTTATGCTCTCTCTTCTCTCTCTCTTTCTCCCTCTCTCTTCTCTTGTCCATTCCTCCCCTTACTCAATCTTCCTAGTCCCAAGTGCTTTCCTCTCATCCCCTTCTCTTTTTCCTAGTTCCCTCTTCACTCACTGCCCCCTCCCCACTCCTCATGTACTCTCGAGATCTTGTCCCTTTCCCCTTCTGTGAGGGACCTTATATGAATCTCTTAGATTCCTCCTTGTATCCTATTTTCTCTGGTGGTGTGAATTATAGGCTGATGATCCTTTGCTCTATGTCTAAAATCCATACATGAGCGAGGACATATCATATTCCTATTTTTGTGACTGGGGTACCTCATTCAGGATGGATTCTTCAAGTTCCATCCACTTGCCTGTGAATTTCAAGGTTCCATTGTTTTTTTTTTTTTTTTTTTTTTTTTTTTCCCCCGCGGAGTAGTATTCCATTGTGTAGATGTGCCACATCATCTTTATCCATTCTTCAGTTGAGGGGCATCTAGGTTGCTTCCAGGTTTTTGCTATTACAAATAATGCTGCTATGAACATAGTTGAACACATGTCTTTGTCTCATGGATGTGGATCATTTGGGTATATGCCTAAGAGGGGGATTGCCGGGTCTGTGGTAGACTGATTCCATATTGATCTCCAAAATGGCTGTACAAGTTTGCACTCTCACCAGCAGTGGAGGAGTGTTCCCCTTTCTCCACATCCTCTTCAGCGTAAGTTGTCATTGGTGTTTCTAATTTTAGCCATTCTAGCAGGAGTAAGATGGTATCTCAAAGTTGTTTTGATTTGCATTTCCCTAATAGCTAGGGATGTTGAGCACTTTCTTAAGTGTCTTTCAGCCTTTTTGATTTCCTCTATTGAGAATTCTTTCTTAAGTTCTGTACCCCATTTTTTAATAGGGCTATTTGGTATTTTTGTTGACTAGTTTCTTGAGTTCTTTGTATATTTTGGAGATCAGTCCTTTGTCAGATGTAGGATCGGTGAATATTTTTTCCCAGTCTGTGGGCTGCCGTTTGGTCTTGTCAACTGTGTTCTTTGCCCTACAGAAGCTTCTAAGTTTGAGGAGGTCCCATTTATTAATTGTTGATCTCAGTGTCTGTGCTCCTGGAGTTATATTCAGGAAGCTGTTTCCTGTAACAATTTGTTCAAGGGTACCTCCCACTTTCTCTTCTAAGAGGTTCAGTGTGGCTGCATTTATGTTGAGGTCTTTGATCCATTTGGAATTGAGTTTTGTGTGTGGTGATAGACATGGGTGTATCTGCAGTCTTCTACACACCATCATACAATTGTGCCAGCACCATTTGTTCAAGATCCTTTCCTCCTCTCATTGTATACTTTTAGCTGTTTGCTCAAAAATCAGGTGTTCATAGGTGTGTGGGTTAATATCAGGATTTTCTATTCGATTCCTTTGCTCTACTTGTCTATTTTTGTGCCAATACCAGGCTGTTTTCAGGACTATAGCTCTGTAGTAGAGCTTAAAGTTGGAGATAATGATTCCTTCTGAAGTTCCTTTATTGTACAGGGTTGTTTTGGCTATCCTGGGTCTTTTGTTTTTCCATTAAGGTTGATTATTATCCTTTCAAGATAAGTGAAGAATTGTGCTGGGGTGTTAATGGGGATTGCATTGAATCTGTAGATTGCTTTTGGCAAGATTGTCATTTTTACTATGTTTATCCTAACTATTCAAGGGCATAGGAGATCTTTCCATTTTCTGGTATCTTATTTAATATCTTTCTTTAAAGATACAAAGTTCTTATTATATAGGACTGTCATGTGTTTGGTAAGCATTCCCCATGATGCTTTATGTTGCTTGTGGGTATTGTAAAGGGTGATATTTCTCTGTTTTCTTTCGCAGCCCCTTTGTTGTCTGAATAAATTAGGGCTATTGATGTTTTTGAGTTTATCTTGTTCCTGCTAGTTTGCTGAAGGTGTTTATCAGCTGTAGGAGTTCCCTGGTAGAGTTTTTTAGATCACTTATGTAAACTATCATATCATCTGCAAATAGAGAAAGTTTGGCTTCTTTCTTTCTAGTTTGTATCCCCTTGATCTCTTTTTGTTGTCTTATTGCTCTAGCTAGTACTTCAAGTACAATATTGAAAAGATTTGGGAGAGAGGACAGCCTTGTCTTGTTCTGGATTTTGGAGGAATCACCTTAAGCTTCTGTCCTTTCAGTTTGATGTTGGCTCTTGGTTTACTGTATATTGCTTTTATTATGTGTAGGTATGTTCCTGTTATCCGTGATCTCTCCAAGACCTTTATCATGAAAGGGTGTTGAATTTTGCCAAAGACTTTTCCAGTATCTAGTAAGATGATCATATAGATTTTTTCAGTTTGTTTATATGGTGGATCATATTGATAGATTTTCATATTTTGAACCATCCCTGCATCCCTGGGATGAAGTTTACTTGGCCATGGTGGATGATTTCTCTGATGTATTCTTGGATTCGATTTGCCAGTATTTTATTGATTATTTTTGCATCAATGTTCATGAGGGATATTGGTCTGTAGTTTTCTTTCTTAGTTGTGTCTTTGTGTGGCTTGGGTACCAAGGTGATTGTGGCCTTGTAAAAAAGAGTTTGGTAATGAACCTTCTGTTTCTATTGTGTTGAACAATTTGAGGAGTATTGGCATTACCTCTTTCTTGAATTTCTGGTAGAATTCTGCACTGAAGCCATCTTGCCCTGGGCTTTTTTTTTTTTTTTTTTTTTTGTTGGGAGGCTTTTGATGACTGCTTCTATTTTATTAGGGTTTATAGGTCTATTTAAATCGCTTATCTGTTCTTAATTTAATTTTGGTAAGTGATAGCTATCCAGAAATTTGTTCATTTCCTTTGAATTTTGAATTTTGTGGAGTATAGATTTTCAAGGTACAAATTGAAGGTTCTCTGACTTTCTTCAGTGTCCGTTGTTATGTCCCCCTTTTCATTTCTGATTTTGCTGATTTGCATGTTTTTATCTGCTTTTTGTTAGTTTGGATAAAGGTTTGTCTATCTTGATTTTCTCAAAAAACCAGCTCATTGTTACATTGATTCTTTGTATTGTTTTCTTAGTTTCTACTTTATTGATTTTTGCTCTCAAATTAATTATTTCCTGGCATCTACTCCTCCGCGGTGAGTTTCCTTCTTTTTCTTCTAGGGCTTTCAGTTGTGCTGTTAATTCTCTAATGTGACTATCCTCTGTTTTCTTCATATGGGCACTTAGTTCAGTGAACTTTCCTCATAGCACTGCTTTCAAAGTGTCCCATAAGTTTGGGTATGTTTTGTCTTAATTCTCGTTGAATTCTAGGAAATCTTTAATTTCTTTCTTCTTCCTTGACCCAAGAATGGTGCAATTGCGCTTTGTTCAGTTTCCATGAGTTTGTAGGGTTTCTGCGATTTGTGTTGTTGTTGAATTCCAACTTTAAAGTATGGTGGTCTGATAAGATACATGGGGTTATTCCAGTTTGTTTTGTATCTATTGAGGTTTGTTATTTGCCTAGTATGTGGTCGATTTTAGAGAAGGTTCCATGTGGAACAGAGAAGAAGTTATATTCTTTTGTGTTTGGATGGAATGTTCTATAGATGTCTGTTAAACCTAATTGGGACATAACTTTTGTTAGTTATTTTGTTTTTTTGTTAAGTTTCTGTGTGGTGGTCCTGTCTAGTGGTGAGAGTAGGGTGTTGATGTCTCCCACTATGAGTGTGTGAGAATTATGTGAGCTCTGAATTTTAGCAGTATTTCTTTTACTAGTATGGGTGCCTTTGTATTTGGGGCATAGATGTTCAGAATTGAGACTTTGTACTGATGGATTTCTTCTGGATGTATATGAAATGACTGTCTTTATCTCTTTTGATTGATTTTTGTTTGAAGTATTATAACTTGGTAGATATTAGGATAGTTACACCTGCTTCCTTTTTGGGTTCATTTGATTGGAAGATCTTTTCCCACCTTTACCCTGAGGTAATGTCTGTCTTTGAATCTTAGATGTGTTTCTTGTATGCAGCAGAAGGATGGATTCTGTCTTTGTATCTATTCTGTTAGCCTGTGTCTTTCTATATGCGAGCTAAGACCATTAATGTTGAGGGAAAATAAGGACCATTGATTGTTAATTCTTGTTTGTTTTAGATTTCTTGTTGTTGGTGTTATTTTGAGTATATATGTCCCGCTTTTTCTTTTGGATTCTGATAAAGTGAGATTATCAATTGCCTGTGTCTTTGTGAGTGTATTTAACTTCCTTGGGTTGGAGTTTTTTTTTTTTCCCCAGAACTTTCTACAAGGCTGGATTTGTTAATATGTCTTATGAAAATCTGGCTTTGTCATTGCATATCTTGATTTCTCTGTCCATAGTGATTGAGAGTTTTGCTGGATATAGTAGCCTGGTCTGGCATCCATGTACTCTTAGTATTTGTAGAAAATCTATCCAGGACCTTCTGGTCTTGAGAGTTTCTATGGAGAAGTCAGGTGTAATTTTGATAGGTCTGCCTTTATATGTTACCTGGCCTTTCCCCCTTGCTTCTCTTAATATTCTTTCTTTATTCTGTATGTTAAGTGTTTTAATTATTATGTGGCAAAGGGACTTTTCTTTTTTGGTACAGTCTATTTGGTGTTTGGTATGCTTCTTGTACTTTCATGGGCATGTCCTTCTTCATATTTGGAAAGTTTTCTTCGATGATTTTGTTGAATATGTTTTCGCACCTTTGAGCTGTGCTTCCTCACCTTCCTCTATGCCTATTATTCTTAGGTTTGACCTTTTCACGGTTTTCTACATTTCCTGGATGTTTTGTGTTAAGGGTTTGTTGGATTTACGATTTTCTTTGGTGGATGAATCTATTTCCTCTAGTTTATCTTCAGCACCTGAGAGTCTCTCTTCCGTCTCTTGTATTCTGATGGTTATGCTTGCATCTCTAGTTCCTGATTGTTTACCCAGTTTTTCTATTTCAAGCGTTCCTTCAGTTTGTGATTTCTTTATTTTCTCTATTTAAGTTTTCAGGTATTGAACTATGTGAATTTTTTCTTTTGGCTTTTTGATTGTGTTTTCATGGCTTTCCTTACTTCCTTTAAGAGATTTGTTCATTTCTGCTTGGTCTTTTCCTCTATTTCTTCCATTTTTGTTTTGTTTTTTTCTTCCTTTTTTTAAAGGAAATTTTTTCATATCATCTTTGAGGGCCTCTATCATTTTTATGAAGTTATTTTTAAGTCATTCTCTTCTGCTTCATCTTCTCTGGTGTGATTAGGTCTAGTTGGTGTAGAGTCCCTAGATTCTGGTGGTGTCATCCTAGTCTTCTATTGTTGGGTGTTTTCTTGTATTACTGTTTTCCCATCACTTTTTCCCAGTGGGTGCAGGTGCAGTCTTTCTCTCTCTCTCTTGACTCAAATTTCATTTAGTAGTGAGTTGCTCAGTTTCCATGTGTTCGTAAACTTTATGCTGTTCCCATTGTTGTTGATAATCCAACTTTAATCCATGGTGGTCAGATAAGATGCAGGGTGTTATTTCAAATATTTGATTATGTATTGAGACTAGCTTTGTGTCTTAATGTGTGGTCAATTTTGGAGAAAGCTGCATGGCCTGCTGATAAGAAATTTTGGTCTGTAATATGCAGTAGTGGCTGTTACATACTGAGGTAACCAACAACCATGTAATTGGACCTCAGGACCCCTGAATAGGAGGAAATTCATGTCTGACATGGTAAGCATAACCCCGTACCCATGTCTGATGAGGTTAATGACCCTAGGGCAGTACCTTGAACTTCTACTTCCCTAAACTAACATAGGTAAGTGTAGCTCCCACTCTTCATCAGAGTAGCCTCATATTGCATCAGACAGCGATTGGGTACTCAGACCACTTCTATGGAGGGGAAAAGGGGAGAAATACCTTAAGAGCCAGAGGACTAGGGCATCTGCTGAAAAATTTATCTTCTGTATGATAGGAAGCTGTGCCCATGAAATCTCAACAATATGGTTGACTAATCAAAACCTGAGAAAGGACACCATCAGTTCATACCAGCTCGATAGGGGAAATCCCCCTAGATGAATGACTACAGAGAGTGAGTAAGAATTAGTTCATTCCAGGAATGAGTCCCTTGATAGGTGATCTATCCCAAGCAATCATCACTAGCATATATAAGGATTAACAAACTAAATAAACTCAGCAGGTTGTATTTGTAATTGTGTGTGCATGTATGTGTGTGTATGTATGTATGTGTGTATGTGTGTATATGTATATGTAACAAAAATAATTAAAGAATAAGAAGCCATGTATGAGAAAGTGTAGGGGGGCACTGGGGGAGTTGGAGGGAAGAGGGAGTGGGAGCAATATAAAACAGTTTAGTACATATATGAAAAATATGAAAAATATTTTTAAAAATCAGAGTAAAACTTTCACTAGGTGGTGCCAAAACTTTGGCTCTTTACTGATATAATATTCATCTCGAATTTTCATTAAAACAAATGCTTAAAGATATTTGGGAGGATGTGGCAATTTGTAATATATTCATCTGAGCAAATACTAGTTGTTAATTTTAGTTCCTTTGTAAATTTTGCCCAGCAAAGAGAGCTTACAGCTATGTATTTTATAGTTTTCTTTAAATTACAGTTGCAAACTGTTATTTCTACTCGCTGATCTATTTAAATTAAACAAATTTTAAAAATATTAAAGGTATATTTTAAGATGTTCATAAAGAAGGATATTTTATGTGTTAGTATAATGTTATCTAACATAATTTAATAATAGTAAGAAGTTCTTAAGTAGGAAGTTGCAATTTTGAACGACTAAAATTATGCTTAAGAATGCTTAAAAAAATCTTAGCTATAAAAGGTAGAAAAAATTTATAGCCTTTCCCAAGAGTAGCCTTTAAGCTTCTCCTCCTTGCTGTTATTATTATTATTGTCAATACTATCCTCTTTTGGAGGTAGGGTCTCATGTTGTCCAGAATGACCTCACACATCCTACATAGGCAAGGATAACCAAGAGAGAGAACTTTTGTCTGGTACTCCAAAAGTAACCAAGAATCTGTGGCAGAGAAGTTATAAGATATAGAGGAGAACCTACGATATTATTTTCTCAAATCAATATAGTTTCCATTGTTAATACTCATCCTTATATCAAGAGATAAATCATGTTCTCACCCCTCACCTAAGAGGTTTCTTTTTGTAGCAGACAGAGGGTAACATGGAGATCCACAGCTGGTCAAAAGTGGAGAACAGCCAACCATATAGTGCACAGATCCAGTAGGTTCATCTGCAATGCAGCCCATATACCTAAAGGCTCAAGGCACATTGCAGAAAGCGGGAATGGAAAGATTGCAAAGTCCAGAGGAACAAGATAATTACTGTGAGATAGTGTCTTCTAGACACGGTAGGGAATATGAACAGCATGGTTTCCCACACAAGATCTGTGTGATGACCACATCAACTGACATACTGCCGTGGATGGAAAATTTCCCAAGGTCCTAACCTGAGATAAACTACAGGTGGTCAGTTGCTGTTCAGGTAGAGAGAATCCACTCTATCTCTGGACAAGTCCCATGATGTATTGCGGTTTTATAAGGATCAGGATAAACAATTAGGCCCAACAAGTGTTTATTCAGGGAGAAATAACTCACAACATAGACAGGTGAACACCAGCAGGTGCCTCCGGAAGTCTTCCTGTCCCTGTGGGGCTTACAAGAGAGCGTTTCCCCCCCCCCTCAGACCTAGTTCCACAGGTCACTTCCACCCCTGGCTCCACCCCCCAATGGGCGTGGCCAATGCCACAGAAGGGGACAATGATGGATTTCCCAATCCTAAGTGGTCAGCCATAAGCACGTGTATCTTTGAGCAACATTGATGGAACTCAGTCAATTTTGAATGTGTGTATATACGTTTATATAAATATGTAACCAATAGTTAATGGAAGTGCTGTTGGGGCAGGGGTGGTGGTGGAGATGAAAAGTGGATGGGGATGGGTAGACATTATATAAATATAGTGTATTTATGTATGAAATTCTCAAAAACTCAAAATAGAGATATTATAGGAATATTAATTATTGCTATTTCAAAAAAATCCTTGCCTACTTTTCTCTTGGTAGTGCCCTAAATATTTGGGTGTCTGAAACTGCCATGTATCCTTTATTTTTTTTTAATATTTTTTTTATTTAATTTTATATAACAAAGTCCAATTAAATGAAAACAAACATTTATACACAATATTTGGGAATTTGGGCGTCACACTTTCCAAACTACTTCCTGCTGGTAAGGGGTGCTGTCTTAGGGGATTCGAAGAAGACTCAGATATCCTAGCTGTAGTGTGTAGGGCTGTTTTGTCCAGCTGTTTGGAATGTAGGATCAGCTTGTACTCTGTTTCAGGCGGTCTGGCATGATCAAACCACATTAGTCTGGAAGGAATCCACATATTTTCATTTTCTGTGGAAACAAAAATAGAAATACTTTTCCCCAGTAACTTGTTCTTCAACTTAAATTTTGGAGTCAAAGCGTTTTTTTTTTTTTTTTTTTTTTTTTATTATTTTACATGTCGATCCCAGTTCCCTCTCTCTCCCTCCCTCCCTCCCTTTTACCCTCTCTGCCCTCTCACATGCATTCTAAACACCCTCCCCTCCCAACCCCCCACCACAATACCATATGTAGGGGAATGCCATCCAGTTGGGGTCATGTAGATCTGACAGGTCCTGTGAAGTAGGGACTAGGGCTTCTCTCCTATCTCTAGAATAAGGCAGTTATCCCTCCATGGGGGATATGTTTGCAAAGTCCTTTTGTGCACCAGGGATACATCCTGGCTCCACTGTCTGAGGTCTCTTAGACTGCTCAGACCTTTTGGCTGAGACCCATATTCAGGGGGGTCCGAGTCAGTCCCCTGTTGGCTTCCCAGCTATCAGTCTAGTGGCCCTTAGCTCCTCCTTGTTCAGGTAAGCTGTCTCTATGTGTTTCTACCGCATGGTCTTGTCCTCTCCATCTGCTTCTGGGTTCTAGTTCGACTCAGTGTTTATGTATGGGTGTTTGCTCCTGTTTTCAACAGGCATTAGTTGAGGGCTCCATGGAGAAGTTAGTTGTTGATCTCACTCTCTGGGAAGGGCATTTATGATAGCCTTTCCACGGAAGCTGAGATTGTTAATTGGGAGCAGTCTTGTAGTTCCCTCGACCTTTCTTTGTGTTCAACTTTATCTTCAAACCAATATTGGCGTCCTCTTTTATGTTCTCTCTCTCTGTCTCTGTCTCTCTCTCTCTCTCTCTTTCCTATTTTCCATTCCTAACCAGGCTCAATCCTCCTGGTCGCACATGCCTTCCTCTCCTCCCTCTCATTTTCTCCTACTTCTCTCTCCATTAGCTGTCCTCCCCCACTTTACCTGAGCTCTGGGGGACTTGTCCCTTCCCAGTTCTGTGAGGGACTTTGTATGAATCTCTTAGAGTACAACTTGTATCCTAGTTCCTCTGGTGATGTGAATTATAGGCTGGTGATCATTTGATCTAGTTCTAAAATCCATATATGAGTGAGTACATACTGTGTTTCTCTTTTTGTGACTGGGTTACCTCATTCAGGATGGTTTCTTCAAGTGCCATCCACTTGCCTGCGAATTTCAAGATACCATTATTTTTTTTTCTGCAGAGTAGTATTCCATTGTGTAGATGTGCCACATCTTCATTAACGATTCTTCAATTGAGGGGCATCTAGGTTGTTTCCAGGTTCTTGCTATTACAAATAGTGCTGCTATGAACATAGTTGAACAGATGTCTTTGTTGCATTGATGTGAATCCTTTGGGCATATGCCTAAGAGGGGGATTGCCGGGTCCTGTGGTTAACTAATTCCCATTTTCCTGAGGAACCGCCATACTGATCTCCAAAGTGGCTGTATGAGTTTGCACTCCCACCAGCAGTGGAGGAGTGTTCCACTTTCTCCACATCCTCTCCAACATAAGTCATCACTGGTGTTTCTAATTTTAGCCATTCTGGCAGGGGTAAGATGGTATCTCAAAGTTGTTTTGATTTGCATTTCCCTGATAGCTAAGGATGTGGAGCATTTTCTTAAGTGTCTTTCAGCCTTTTTGATTTCCTCCATTGAGAATTCTTTCTTCAGTTCTGTACCCCATTTTTTATTTTTTTTATTTATTTTTCTTTAATTTTATATAACAAAGTCCAACTAAATGAAAACAAACATTTATACACAATATTTGGGAATTTGGGCGTCGTTCTTTCCAAACTACTTCCTGCTGGTAAGGGGCGCTGTCTTGGGGGATTCGAAGAAGATTCAGATATCCTAGCTGTAGTGTGTAGGGCTGTTTTGTCCAGCTGTTTGGAATGTAGGATCAGCTTGTACTCTGTTTCAGGCGGTCTGGTGTGATCAAACCACATTAGTCTGGAAGGAATCCACATCTTTTCATTTTCTGTGGAAACAAAAATAGAAACACTTTTCCCCAGTAACTTGTTCTTCAACTTAAATTTTGGAGTCAAAAAGTTTTTTTTTTTTTAATTTATTATTTTACATGTCGATCCCAGTTCCCTCTCCCTCCCTCCCTCTTTCCCTCCCTCCCTCCCTCCCTTCCCTCCTGCCCATCTCCCTCCTTCCCTCCCTTTTACCCTCTCTGCCCTCTCCCATGCACTCTAAACACCCTCCCCTCCCAACCCCCCACCACAATACCATATGTAGGGGAATGCCGTCCAGTTGGGGTCATGTAGATCTGACAGGTCCTATGAAGTAGGGACTAGGGCTTCTCTCCTATCTCTAGAATAAGGCAGTTATCCCTCCATGGGGGATATGTTTGCAAAGTCCTTTTGTGCACCAGGGATACATCCTGGCTCTACTGTCTGAGGTCTCTTAGACTGCTCAGACCTTTTGGCTGAGACCCATATTCAGGGGGGTCCGAGTCAGTCCCCTGTTGGCTTCCCAGCTATCAGTCTAGTGGCCCTTAGCTCCTCCTTGTTCAGGTAAGCTGTCTCTATGTGCTTCTGCCGCATGGTCTTGTCCTCTCCATCTGCTTCTGGGTTCTAGTTCGACTCAGTGTTTATGTATGGGTGTTTGCTCCTGTTTTCAACAGGCATTAGTTGAGGGCTCCATGGAGTAGTTGTTGATCTCACTCTCCGGGAAGGGCATTTATGATGGCCTTTCCACGGAAGCTGAGATTGTTAGTTGGGAGCAGTCTTGTAGTTCCCTTGACCTTTCTTTGTGTTCAACTTTATCTTCAAACCAATATTGGCGTCCTCTTTTATGTTCTCTCTCTCTGTCTCTGTCTCTCTCTCTCTTTCCTATTTTCCATTCCTAACCAGGCTCAATCCTCCTGGTCGCACATGCCTTCCACTCCTCCCCCTCATTTTCTACTTCTCTCTCCATTAGCTGTCCTCCCCCACTTTACCTGAGCTCTGGGGGACTTGTCCCTTCCCAGTTCTGTGAGGGACTTTATATGAATCTCTTAGAATACACCTTGTATCCTAGTTCCTCTGGTGATGTGAATTATAGGCTGGTGATCATTTGATCTAGTTCTAAAATCCATATATGAGTGAGTACATACTGTGTTTCTCTTTTTGTGACTGGGTTACCTCATTCAGGATGGTTTCTTCAAGTGCCATCCACTTGCCTGCGAATTTCAAGATACCATTATTTTTTTCTGCAGAGTAGTATTCCATTGTGTAGATGTGCCACATCTTCATTAACCATTCTTCAATTGAGGGGCATCTAGGTTGCTTCCAGGTTCTTGCTATTACAAATAGTGCTGCTATGAACATAGTTGAACAGATGGCTTTGTTGCATTGATGTGAATCCTTTGGGTATATGCCTAAGAGGGGTATTGCCGGGTCCTGTGGTAAACTAATTCCCATTTTCCTGAGGAACCACCATACTGATCTCCAAAATGGCTGTATGAGTTTGCACTCCCACCAGCAGTGGAGGAGTGTTCCACTTTCTCCACATCCTCTCCAACATAAGTCATCACTGGTGTTTCTAATTTTAGCCATTCTGGCAGGGGTAAGATGGTATCTCAAAGTTGTTTTGATTTGCATTTCCCTGATAGCTAAGGATGTGGAGCATTTTCTTAAGTGTCTTTCAGCCTTTTTGATTTCCTCCAATGAGAATTCTTTCTTCAGTTCTGTACCCCATTTTTTAATAGGGTTATTTGGTGTTTTGTTGACTAATTTCTTGAGTTCTTTGTATATTTTGGAGATCAGCCCTTTCTCGGATATAGGATTAGTGAAAATCTTTTCCCAGGCAGTGGGCTGCCGTTTGGTCTTGTCAACTGTGTCCTTTGCCTTACAGAAGCTTCTAAGTTTGAAGAGGTCCCATTTATTAACTGTTTCTTTCAGTGTCTGTGCCCCTGGAGTTATGTTCAAGAAGCGGTCTCCTATACCAATTTGTTCAAGGGTACCTCCTACTTTCTCTTCTAAGAGGTTCAATGTGGCTGGATTGATGTTGAGGTCTTTGATCCATTTGGACTTGAATTTTGTGCATGGCGACAGACATGGTCTATCTGCAGTCTTCTACACACCCTCATCCAATTGATTCAGCACCATTTGTTGAAGATGCTGTCCTCACCGCATTGTATAAGTTTAGCTGTTTTGTCGAAAATCAGGTGTTCATAGGTGCGTGGATTAGTATCAGGATTTTCAATTCGATTCCATTGGTCTACCTGTCTATTTTTATGCCAATACCAGGATGTTTTCAGAACTATAGCTCTGTAGTAGAGCTTAAAGTCAGGAATGGTGATGCCTCCTGAAGTTCTTTTATTGTATAGGGTTGTATTGGCTATCCTGGGTCTTTTGTTTTTCCATATAAAGTTGATTATTATCCTTTCAAGGTCGGTGAAGAATTGTGGTGGGATTTTAATGGGGATTGCATTGAATCTGTAGATTGCTTTTGGTAAGATTGCCATTTTTACTATGTTTATCCTACCTAACCAAGAGCATGGGAGGTCTTTCCATTTTCTGGTATCTTCTTTAATTTCTTTCTTTAGAGTCACAAAGTTCTTATTATATAGATCTTTTACTTGTTTGGTAAGCGTTACACCAAGATACCTTATGTTGCTTGTGGCTATTGTAAAGGGTGATGTTTCTCTGATTTCTTTCTCTGCCTCTTTGTCGTCTGAAAAAAATAGGGCTACTGATTTTTTTGAGTTTATCTTGTATCCTGCTAGTTTGCTGAAGGTGTTTATCAGCTGTAGGAGTTCCCTGGTAGAGTTTATTGGGTCGCTTATGTAAACTATCATATCATCTGCAAATAGAGACAGTTTGACTTCTTCCTTTCCAATTTGGATGCCCTTGATCTCCTTTTGTTGTCTTATAGCATTAGCTAGAACTTCTAGTACAATATTGAAGAGATATGGAGAGAGAGGACAGCCTTGTCTTGTTCCTGATTGTAGAGGAATTGGCTTAAGTTTCTCTCCATTCAGTTTGATGTTGGCAGTTGGTTTGCTGTATATTGCTCTTATTATGTTTAGGTATGTTCCTGTTATCCCTGACCTCTCTAATACCTTTATCATGAAAGGGTGTTGAATTATATTGAAGGCTTTTTCCGCATCTAGGGAGATAATCATATGGTTTTTCTTTTTCAGTTTGTTTATATGGTAGATCACATTGATAGATTTTCGTATGTTAAACCATCCCTGCATTCCAGGGATGAAATCTACTTGGTCATGGTGGATGATTTCTCTGATGTATTCTTGAATTCGGTTTGCCAGTATTTTATTGAGTATTTTTGCATCGATGTTCACCAGGGATATTGGTCTGTAGTTTTCTTTCTTAGTTGTGTCTTTGTGAGGTTTGGGTACCAAAGTTATTGTGGCCTCATAAAAAGAGTTTGGCAATAAACCTTCTGTTTCTATCTTGTGGAACAGTTTGAGGAGTAGTGGTATTAGTTCTTCCTTGAATGTCTTGTAGAATTCTGCACTGAATCCATCTGGCCCTGGACTTTTTTTGGTTGGAAGGCTTTCGATGACTGCTTCTATTTCATTGCGGGTTATAGGTCTATTTAAGTTGTTTGTCTGTTCTTGATTTAATTTTGGTAAGTGATAGTTATCCAGAAACTTGTCCATTTCCTTTCAATTTTCAATTTTTGTGGAATACAGATTTTCGAAGTATGACCTGAAAATTGTCTGGATTTCCTCTGTGTCTGTTGTTATGTTCCCCATTTCGTTTCTGATTTTGTTAATTTGCATGTTCTGTCTCTGCTTTTTCGTTAATTTGGATAAAGGTTTATCTATCTTGTTGATTTTCTCAAAAAACCAACTCTTTGTTGCATTGATTTTTTGTATTGTTTTCCTGGTTTATATTTTGTTGATTTCAGCCCTCAAGTTGATTATTTCCTGGCTCCTGCGGGGTGAATTTGCTTCTCTCTGTTCTAAGTTTTTCAGTTGGGCTGTTAATTCATTTATGTGACTATCCTATGTTTTCTTCATATGGGCACTTAGTGCAATGAACTTCCCTCGTAGCACTGCTTTCAAGGTGTCCCATAAGTTCAGGTATGTTGTATCCTCATTCTCGTTGAATATTAGAAAGTCTTTAGTTTCTTTCTTTATTTCTTCTTTGACCCAGGAGTGGTGCAATTGCACATTGTTAAGTTTCCATGAGTTTGCAGGTTTTCTGCTATTTGTGTTGTTGTTGAATTCCAATTTTAAAGCATAGTGGTCCGATAAGATACAGGGGACTATTCCTATTCTCTTGTATCTGTTGAGGTTTGTTATGTCTCCTAGTATGTGGTCGATTTTAGAGAAGGTTCCATGTGGAGCAGAGAAGAAGGTATATTCTTTTGTCTTTGGATGGAATGTTCTATAGATATCTGTTAGCCCCAGTTGAGACATAACATCTGTTAATTCTTTTGTTTCTTTGTTGAGTTTCTGATTTGTGGTCCTGTCTAGTGTTGAGAGTGGTGTATTGAAGTCTCCCACTATAAGTGTGTGAGGTTTTATATGAGCTTTGAGTTTTAGTAGTGTTTCTTTTTACGAATGTGGGTGACTTTGTATTAGGGGCATAGATGTTCAGAACTGAGACTTTGTGTTGATGGATTTCTCCTGAGATGAATATGAAATGACTGTCTTCATCTCTTTTGACTAGTTTTGGTTTGAAGTCTAACTTGTTAGATATTAGGATAGCTACGCCTGCTTGCTTCTTATTTCCATTTGATTGGAAAATCAAATAGGAGGATCTCTGGGAGGGGCCTGGGACTCCAGCAGAGGACTGGAGGCGGGGTCAGAGACCAAGCAGGTGGAAATTACAGGTGGTCCCACGTGGATAGTCAGGTCTCCTTTGTTCGGAGTTGCTCTGAGAGGACTCTGAAGTAGGGTGGACTGTTGGCTCCACCCTCTGTCCCAGTGTTCAACCAGAGCAGCAGGACCGTAGGTGGGGTAGGGCACAGGGTAGGGGGGGGGTAGGCTGGAGGTGGGGATGGGTGGGGGTGTATTAGTGCTCCAAGGGTGCTCTCGATGGGGACTGGAGACAGGAGCAGCAGGATCATGGGCCAATCCAGGGAGTTCAGGCGGGGGAGGGGGGAAAAGAGGTTGTAGGGGACAGGTGGCCCCAATTGGGCCCAGACTCACCTCTGGCCAATAGCCGGTGGAGGACGAGGGCTGGGCTGGAACTTGAGAAGGTTTTGCAGGGTAGTGGGATCTCACTGGAAACTGGCGCTCTCCCGCTGAGACCTCATTCTTTGGCAGGGGCCCGTATTTGGGAACTCCGAGTGGACCCGCAGAGATAGGCCCCATGTATCCTTTATATAAATAAAACCATCTACTTAAAATTTTTAATGTATCACTAGAGCTTGATATGGTCCTATGATAAATAGTCATATTTTATTTCACTTAAAAAGTTCACATTTAGGTTTATATTGAATAAGGTAGATTTATTAATCCAAGCTATTAAAGTGATTAAGGGATGGGGCTCGAGAGATGGTTCAGTGTTTAAGAGCATTTGCTGCTCCTGTAAAAGACCCAGGTTTGGTGTTCAGGATCCTTATATGTAGGGTGAAAACCATCTGTACCTCCAATTCTAGGGAGTGGGGTGGCATCTTCAGGCCTTTGTGGGTACATATGCAGACAAAACACATAACAAAAATGAATAATACAATCTTTGAAAAACAATGGATAATTATTGGGGTACCAGGTATATATACTGAACATATATATATATATATATATATATATATATATATATATATATATATACATGTATATGTATATGTATATGTATAATATATATATATATATAACATTATAATTTTTTACTATGTTCACATGAAATGAACACATTGTGACTGTCATGGGTTACCAGATAATTTCAGTGATGTTCAGGCATGGTTGCTTACTCTACTAAGCCAATTTCAGACTAGATTACTGTAGTGACTGAAGCAACAGTAGTTGTCTTAAAAGTCTGTAAAAAGTAAAGTTTGTAAAAAGTAGCATATAGGCTGGGTGTTGGTGGCACATGACTTTAATCCCAGTACTCGGGAGGCAGAGGCAAACAGATCTCTGTGAGTTCGAGGCCAGCCTGGTCTATAGAGCTAGTTCCAGGACAGGCTTCAAAGCTACACAGAGAAACCTTGTATGGAAAAATTACCACCACTACCACTACCGCCACCACCACCACCCATAATCCAAAACACAAAAAACAAAATGAAACAAACAAACAAACAAACACAAAAGGCAGCATATAAACGATTGTCGTGCCTTCAAACTTGATTAAAATTGTTACTCATTGAACACTATTCCTCTTATTTATTTATAGGTGAAATGTGCACATGGAAAACCGCTGTATATTTTAACTTTAGATTACATATTGAAGTCTGACAGGTCGTTTTTTTTTTGTTTTTTTTTTTTAAAGAACCATTTCAATAAAGCTTAGGTACAACATAATAAAAATTTTATTTTAAAATCAGCCAACTCTTGGATTCTCATCTACAACAAATTTTACAAAGTAAACTGATCATCTTCGTATTTCATAGACACTGATGTGTATCTTGTAAGTTGTTCTCGATAAGTAAACATAGTTTTTGAGTAGAGTAATATAATTTTAAAGAAGCCAGAGATACTCAACACTATTTTAAAAGCAGAAATTGGAAAGATTAATTTTGGTAATAAAGTTGTATGTAACTATTCACAGCTAGTTTCATGATGGACAAATATTACCTGTTTTACAAATAGATGTTGCTGTGTCATGATGTGGAGATGATAACTCACGAGTCTGTCAGTACAGAAATGTGGGAGGATAGCATTCTCAGAAGTGCTGTCAAGGCTATGGGGGAGGAGTAGTATAGTACACAGAAGTAGCATTTTGAAGACTTGATAGACAGGTGGTAGAACAAAGCATGTAAGGGAAACGAGAGCCGTGTCTTGGAAAGGTGAATGAATACCTGCAAGAGTCATCTTTGCGGTTCAAACTGAACCCGTTAGGTGATCCATCAGTCAGGAGAGGTAGGCAGTGACCGCTCAGGGGATCATTAACACTCTGCAGTCTGTGTGCCCACGGTGACCCACATCTGTCTTCATTAGAAGTTTGCTTGCTGCCAGGAGTGAACAGATGGGTCATTATTGCCAACGCTGCTATGGGGCAACCTGGAGGACATGCAAAGTCATTTCTTCCACACACATCCACATTTACCTGTTTTGATGTGGGAAAGACACTCTAAGAGATGATGGATATTAAGATATTTTCACTAGATGTTCTTATATAGATTCATGTCTGTAAATAGTTTTGCAAAATATTATTTTGGAGAGACTGGATATTATTTCACTGTCTAGTAAAATAAAACTATTGCGGATATCTGAAAAGACTAGGTTATATTTATATTACAAACTAGTGTGGGCTAGGTGTAAATTTTTATCCAGATATCTTATTTTAATGGTGTTGACTACAACCTGGTAGTTATTATTACATTTGATGGCAATCAGTTTCAAGCTACTATACATATCAGCATTTTCCTCTGCTAATGTACGAGACTTCAGACAGGACTTATGTTTTATAAGAAGGTGCCAGGACTCTACATTTAAGATATTGCAACCTTGGTACTTATATGTACAAAGAATGTGATTTAAAAAAATGGAGGATCATGTTTGAAATATTAAAATATGTAATCCCAGCTATGTATTCTATGTTTAAAAGACTTTTGGTCAGGGATAGCAAGCCCTATGCAGGAGCATCATATCCACTGTAAGCACTGGGATGTGAACAATCAGGTTCTGATGCTGTGTGTTTGTCCGGTTTCTTGCTTCCTTTGACTCTGCTTCTGTTGAGAAGCTTCTGTTCATCATTTCTCGGGGCCACAGGTGCACAAACACATGTACTTACAGCTCTAAGTTCATGAAAGTATCTTACCAAATGTTCCCTCTTCACATCATGTTGTGAACAGGACATCAACTCTAGAATTATTTGTTTTGAAACTTAAAAGCTAGTGTCCTGGAAACCTGGAGTACTTGCCAGTTCTAGGAACCATTTTTACCCCCTTAAATAAAACTAGCCTGTATTTATTTACTTTCATGTAATTTCCCAAGAGAAACATATTATGAGAACTTTCAAGTTGTAGTAGTAACAACATCAAAGTGTATAGTTTCCTTTATAACATTAGGCACAGGTATTTTCACCTAGGAGTCTTATATTATTAAGAAATCTATTTTTTTGTAATTGTAAATTTGCATAACAGTTGTGGAGGGAAGTTAAAGTTTTTTTTTGTTATTTATTAAAATTTTTCATGTATTTTACATCCCAATGGCAGTTTCCCCTCACTCCTCTCTTCTGAGTCCCCCACCCCAACTCTACCTTCCTTCTACTCCCTACCTATCCACTCCTCCTCCCTCTTGATTCAGAAAGGTGCAGGCCTCAAATGAGTGTCAAAGCATGGCATATCAAGTTGAGGAAGGAGCAAGTGCCTCCCCCTACATTAAGGCTGGGGGGAACTAGGTCCTCAAAAGCCAGCTCTAGCACTAGGGACAGGTCCTGGTCCCACTACTAGGAGCCCCACAAACAAACCAAGCTACACATATGCAGAGGGCTTAGGTCAGTCCCATACAGGCCCGGTAGCTGTCTGGTTTAGTGTCCATGAGCCCCCAAGAGCCCAGGTCAGCTGTCTCTGTGAGTTTCCCCATCATGATCTTGACCCTCACCCCTTACTCATGCAATCCCTCCTCCCTCTCATCAACTGGACTTCCAGAGGTTGGCTCAGTAGTTGGCTGGGGATCTTTTCATCTTCTTCCATAAGTTACTGGATGAAGGCTGTCTCCTGACAAATAAGGTAGTCACCAATCTGATTACAGGAGATGGCCAGTTCAGTCACCCTCTCTACTATTGTTAGGGGTCTTAGCTGGGATTATCTTTGTGGATTCCTGTGAGTTTCCTGGCACCAGGTTTCTTTCTAACCCCCAAATGCCAGCCGCCCATCAAGATGTCTTTTTTGTTACTCTCTTCCTCCATCCCAACTCAACCCTTCTTATACAACCAGCCCACCCAATCAAATCCCTTTTGTTTCCATCTCCTATCCACCCCACTCTCATCCTTACCCCAGTTTATCCAGGAGATCTCATCTACGTATCCTTCCTGGGAAAATCCATGTGTCCATCTGTGGGTCCTCCTTGTTATCGAGCCTCTCTGTGGATTGTAGGTTGGTTATCTTGTACTTTATTCTTAATATCCATTAAGAATAAGAATATTCTTAATATTCTTAATATGAATGAGTACATACCATGTTTGTCTTTCTGGGTCTGGGTTACCTCACTCAGAAGTGAAAGATTCTAAGGCTCATATTTGAGAATACATTCAAGTTCTGTGCTTAAGATAGAGTTTGTTTTCTGTTGGGGAGAGCATCCTGGTATTGAGTTTCAGGATGTCTAAGGATCAAGATAGTAAAAGAATAGGACTCTTGTGGGACACATGCTCAATATATCTTTTATGCCAATATGATACTTATTAGATCAGCTTATAGTGACGGAGACCACATCTATATTATATATAAGAATCCTTGGTCCTGAGAGTAGGAATTTTCATGTCAGTGAATTTGGCTTTTTGCTTTTATTTGCATTATATCTGATAAATTTTTGTGGATTCCTAGGGCCTATCAATTAAATATGATGATGAATTGCTTATCATTTTATATGTGTGATATTTAGAAAAATGTTTCTAATATACATATCATTTTCTCTGTTAATTTGCCTTTTAGTTTGTGGGGCACTAATTCTCAAAGTCTGTATTTTAGAAACTCTTAATATTATTGATGACTCCAAATAACTTGAATTGACTTTATATATATATATAGTATATAGTATATAGTATATAGTATATATATATATATATAGTACTATAAGTTGAAACTGAAAAGTAATAATACTGTAGAATGGTTAAGTGTACATAAGAGGATGAGTAAATAGTAAATGACAATTTAATATTACTATGGAACCAATTTTGATCTTGAAGCGTCTCAGAAAGAATATCAGGGACTTCCAGGGGCCACTGAAAGAACATTGAGAGCAGCGATTATGGGTTGTGAAGAAGCAAGGTAGCACTATTGTGGATGCTGACTAAATGCCCACACCAGAGTTCTTTCTGTAATCAGGACTAGGGCTCAGCAGCAGGGCCAGTATGTTATAAAGCTGTGTGCTGATGATGTTTTCCTCGCATTTAATGGAGGTATGGTTCAGTTTAGAAGTTAAGCACACAGTGAAGTTCTGACAGAATGAGCATAGGTCTTCTTACTGCACCTTACTGTAGAGGTGCAATGGCCTTTACAGATGTTGCTGGCATTTGCAAGTCCTGTATAACATGTCTTCTAATACTATACTGTCAGCAGGTCAGGGAACATGAGGATGGGGTAGTTTGAAAAGGCAGTTGTAGGGAATGCCATAAACTTTGAAATACCAAGGATTGCTTTTAATGTCAAAAATCACATGTAGCCAGTCTGTACATTTAACATCCCTAGGAAATTTCAGTACTTATCACTATACAGCCTCTTTGTTTTTCTTACAGCTTATTATTTATTTATTTAATTGGGCATATAAGCCCTTATACATATGCTATAAAATAGGCGACTCTAGCTAATTAACACATATAATACTTTCTGATTACCATTACAGTGTCACTAACACTATGTACTCTTAGCATTTTTTAGGAATGTAACATGTCATCATTTGCTGCTATCACTATGCTTTACCAAAAAGTTCTTGAATGTATTCCTCATATATAACTGGACATGTATCTTTGACCAACATCTCATTGACATCCACTCCTCAAACATCTCTGGTAACTAGTATCTATTTATATCAATTTTTTATATTTTTCAGCTGACTGAGGTCATGCGGTGTTTGTTTTTCTACTTGTTATTTCAATTTCTCTGGTTCATATAGAGTAATGCAAATGAGAAGATTTCATTTTTTTGTCACTAAGTAATATTCCAATGTGTATATTTTCATTATCCAGGCATTTGTTGATAGGTTGATTCCTTATATAAACTCTGAATACTGCTACAATAAACACGGGAGTATAGATACTTCTGCTTATTGCTGAAAACATTTCTCAGCTCTCTTCCTTGTTGTTGACTTTTGTTGACCTAGCAGAACTGTGTTTGAGAGACCTGGGGTCTGAGGACCTGGAAGAATGGGTCAGACTACAGTCTAATGTGTAACAACAACAATAACAACAATAACAACAACATCACAAGTATTTGAGGCAAGTTGTTTGAAATCAGAAAAACACGTTAGTAAACATCAGCAACCACATATTAAATATTGATAGAGCAGCCGTTTCCCAGAACTTTCTCAGGATAGACCAATTTAAACACTATTTCCTGGTATGTATTATAGATTATATCTGGGAAAGCACCAAAGCCAGGCAGAAGACCATATCCAGATTCAGGGTACACTGATGAGATTGGGCTCTATAGATATGATCTGACATCCATCAAGCATAGACATATCATATAAATTGAATGTAAATGTATGTCACGGAAGGCATAAATCATGTCAGGAACAAACCAGGGAATAAGATGCACCTGCGGTAGAAGGCCCTCTGCCTATTTTCCTGGAGCCACTCAGTTCCCCAGGGCACTGTGCTCCAATCATTCTTTTTCACCGTGTCTCGGACATTTGTCCCTTTTATATTTTAACTTTATATTTAATACTTTAATACAACCAATAGGATAACCTGAGTGTGGCTTCCTTGAAGGTATGCAATAAAATGTTGCACATAGTTTACATTTTGATACTGCCTTGTTTTTCTGTTACAAAACTTAGCTGAGGCAATTTGATCTTGTGATATTGTTGACTACAATGATATTAAATATATAAAAATAATTATGTGGGTGTATAGGGGGATATTTGATCGCACTGTGAACCCCAATTTTACATTTGTGTTAATTAAATACAGTTAACTTTGGGTCAGGATGCTGTGGCAGCAACAAGTTGACAGAAAATAATCATAGACCATCGGAGGGCATCCAGGAGAGATAGAGAGACACAGGAAGTGGTGTGGTGGGGTTTTGGGGTAGCGCAGCCGTGTCTGATTTGGCAAAGCAAGAGCATGGGAAGGTGTCAGCAAGGAGGGAAGGTTACCTGATTGCTACCCAGCCTTTCTGAGCTAGCAGGTTTTCATCTCAGCCTTTGAACCTCGATTCTTATTGATAAATGGAATGATAGAGATTTAGTTAAAGCTTCCTTTAGAGATAGCAACAGTTCCGGTACCTGCAGAAACGGAAGCCCCACCAGGCTGTGGCCTGAGAAGCCAGGCCCCTGCCAAAAAAAGCAGGCCAGTAACTGTGGAGTTGGCGGCTGCTGGCAGAAATAGCAGTAGTGTAAGACTCAGCGACTATGCCAAAGATTAAACAATATGTGTACTTATTTTAATGTCCAGAACATGTTTTCTGGCTTCCAGATATGCAGTAATGAAGGATGGTATTAAATAATTAACTCATGTACTTACTATTGAAATTGCTAAATAGCTTTTATTGGCTCATTGAATTAAAGCTGTCTTTAAAATTGAGTAATTGTACCTATAGTTCAGTTCTACAGTGTTTGTGCTAGGATCACATATTTTCTATAGCTTTTATTATAGGGCTTCAGACATAGACCAAGAACTCACTTAATATTGAAATCCAGAATTGTTTTATTCAAAATACCTGCTTCTGTCTTTCTAATGATCAAACACACAGTTTCAGTGTCCCATTACATAATTGCTTTCATCTGGGAAAAAATGATTGACTCTTAGCAAACTAGATGAATTGCTTAGATTCCTACAGAAAAGGTGAGAGGCAAACATTTCAGTGTGCTGTTAGGATTGATGAGGGCATGTTTGAGTGCAGCATCTTCAGACATCCATAAATACTAACCTCTTAAAAGGGGAATTGGATTTCTTCATGTTTCTGAATACATATTATATAGTTAATAAAAAGAACTGTAACCGATATTGATTGTCAGAAATAATAAAGTTGTGAATAAATAAAGTAGGTCACTCGTATACCTACAGGTGAAAAGAATAAATTAGGCAATTTGAGTACATGATTTATGGATATTGCATCTTCTTGATTCATGAATAGCAGTAACATTAATAGTTATGCTAGCAGAAAGGCCATTTCTGCTGGCTTTTATCCATGTGCCTACAGATGAAGATATATTTTTTCTTGTTAGATATGGATAAGGGTATGTGACACAAGCTCTTTTCCAAATGGAATAAATATTAAAGTGTGTCTCTTTATATTTTGACAAATAACTTCTACATTAACTCATACTAAATTCCTACTGGATTTCCCGAGAGTATGGTTGGCTTAAAAATTTTCTGCCAAATGTACAATTGTAGAAAATTCCTGGCCACTAAAGTTATTTACACATTTAGGTTAGAGTAGTATATTGATATATGAACCAAACTTTCCGCAATGTTGATAAACATGTAAAAATTTATATTACTTCTAAAAAGCTAAAGACTCTTAGGCATCAGATTATTGAGTGCCATACAATTCACAACATAATTTAGTAAAAATAAAATGAAGTGAAATTAATGGTTCTACTCATTTGCTCACAAAATTTGTTTCAACCGGAATTAAAATCAGAACTATACATTGTGATTGGATACGTTTCTTGTATTGTACATTTTCCTTTATATCTTTTTCTATATTATGCTTATTGGGGAAACATGGGTTATTATTTTTAAATAATTAATTTTATTTATGTGTATATATGTGCATTTGTGTGAATGTGTGTCACAACTGTAATATCATGCCTTCCTTACTACACTGCAGATATTCAGATTGAGGCATAGATGTATACATAATCAAATTTACTCACAGTGCAGGAGTTGCAAAAAATATCCATGAATTAGAGATATGGTTCAATGGTTGTAGCTGTGTAAGCTATTTCTAGCATGCCCATCTTATTTTTTTGTATTACCTTGATTGAAACCACATTCCTTTTTAGGGGGCAAGATTTTCCTGATGCTCCTACAAACATCTCTTTTATGTCCTTTCTCTTTATGGCCTCTGTGCAACAATTAGAGATGTCTTCTAAAAATAAACATCAGATCATGTTCCTCTGCCTAAAGCATTCCACCTCTATAAGAATCAAATTCATACATTTTGTTGTGTCTAGAAGTTCAGTAATGACACAGGGCCAGTGCACCCTTCAACTGCATTTTTTTTTTTTGTACACCTTTCTCCATATCATGTGCTAGACATTCTACTCACCTTTTTATTTTGTTTTGTTTGAACATGTCACACTGTTACCTTTCTTTAACTCTTTTGTAAATTAATTTTTGAACCTGCCTGAAAGGCGTTTCTGTTGATAATCCTAGTCTTCTCAAAAGAAAATCCTACTCCAATTGTTTGATTTAGATTTCTGCTTAAATACAACCTCTTTAATTTGGGCCATTCAAACCAGTCACCGATCGCTTTACATCATTTTTTAAAATTTGTCAATAGAAAACATTATTATGTATTATTTATGTACATATTTGTTCAAAGTTCAAGCTTCCTGAGAACAGACATTTTATTTTGTTGATCTTGTCTGCAGCTCATAGGGAAAGAAGCTGGCACATGTTTTATGTAACGGTGTATTAGAATAATCAAAGACAGGGAGTGGAGATACATTGCAATGCCTGGACTCTTAGTGGCACTGAAAGAATTTTACTGGATAGTCTGGTGAGAGGAACGTGGTTATGCCTCAGTAGGTGGTCTTTTGATACATGATTAGTATTGTAAAACCAAGTGTTAACACTTTCTTTTCCTTCATAGATTTAGTTTGATCTAAAGCAGACATGTTGCCTGTGATGAATTCTAAGCTAACCTTGGTATTTCTAACTCCTGGCCTTCAGTGTGCCTTATTTATTGAATTACCATACACTTTTGTGCTCAAGGCAAAGTTCATTAGTATGCAACAGTGTGGGTTGAACATGACCACATACTTCATACACATTGATTTATTGTGTTTTGGTTGTTATCTTGAAATTCTTAAATTTGAACAAATAAATCACCTGAAATTTATTTTTAATTATATTTTATTTAAATTCAAAAATCTTATTTTACATACCAATCCCATTTCCCTCTCCTTCCCATCCTCCCATTCCACCCACCAACTCCCATCCCACCCTCTATCTACTTGTGAGGCCTCCCACTGGGTATCATCAAAATCTGTCACATCATGGGTAGGTCTTAGGCCCTCCCCTGTGTATCTGTGTTGAGAATAACCCTCCGTAGGGAATGGGAGCACAAGTATAAATACTGTTCCACTGCTAGAGGCCCCATAGACTATTCAGGCGGACTGGTTCAGTCTCAGGTAGGCTCTCCAGCTATTAGTCTGAAGTCCATGAGATTCCACTTGCTCAGGTCTGCTGTTTCTGTAGGTTCCCCAGCATGACCTTAATCCTTTTGCTCATCACTCCTCTCTCTCTCTCTCTATAGCTGGATTCCATGAATATTGGGGAAGGGTATTTAAGATAGCCTCTCCACTATTGCTTAGATTCTTAGTTGGGGTCATCCTTGTGGATTCCTCAGAATTTCCCTAGTGCCAGGTTTCTTGTTAAGCCCATAATGGTCCCCTCTATCAAGGTTTCTCTTTTATTGCTCTCCTTTTCTGTTCTTCACCCAACTCTACCTTCCTGATCACTCATGTTCTCTTCCCCCTCCCCTTTTCCACACCTCTTTCTCCTACCTCCCTCCCCTTTCCCCCATGCTCCCAATTTACTCAGGAGATCTTTTCCCTTTCCCCTTCTCAGGGGGTCCATGTATGTCTCTCTTGTAGTCCTTGTTTCCTAGCTTCTCTGGAGTTATGGATTGTAGGCTGGTGATCCTTTGCTCTATGTCTAATATCCACTTATGAGTGAGTACACACCATGTTTGTCTTTCTGTGTCTGGGTTACCTCACTCAGGATTGTTTCTTCTAGTTCCATTCATTTGCCTGCAAATTTCAAGGTGTCATTTTTTTTTTCCTGCTTAGTAGTACTCTATTGTGTAAATGTACCAAATTTTCTTTATCTATTCTAGGTTGCTTACAGGTTTGGCTATTACAAATAATGCTGCTATGGACATATTTGAACAGATGTCCTTGTTGTATGAATGTGCATCTTTTGGGTATACACCTAAGAGTGGAGTTGCTGGATCTTGAGGTAGATTGATTCTCATTTTCCTGAGAAACTGCCATACTGATTTTGCAGTTTTTGTAATATTAATTAAAATTTCTAAATAAAAAATGAAAGTTATATTTTTCATTAATATGTTAATTGTATAAATGAATGAGTTTATTTCTTTCCTTTTTGGGTTTTTCATTTGTTTGTTTTGTTTCTCTAATACAGGGTTTCTTTGTGTAGTCTTGGCTGTTCTAGAACTTGCTTTGTAGACTCAGCTGGCCTGGAAACTCACAGAGATCTGATTGCCTCTGCCTCCCAAGTGCTGGAATTAAAGGTGTGTGTCACTACTGCCCATTCAAGAATGGGTTTTATTGTGGCTTTTTTATAGTCATATAATATAATCTGATCACATTTCTGCATCCTTATATACAGTAGCCAATCTTCTTTCCAAATAGTCCCTATTATAATTTAATATCTTTTGTAAAATCCCAGATTCTACATATACGAGAAAACAAATAATATTTGCCTCTCTGCATCTGGCTAATTTCTTAATATGATGATCTCCACTCCCACCAGTTCTTGTAGGAATGTAATTTTGGTTTTCTTTATGCCCTTCCCCATTGTGTATATATACCATGTTTTCTTCATTCATTTACCTTTCAATGGGCATGTAGGCTGACTCCATGTCTTGGCTATTGTAGTGTCCCCAATAAACATGATGCAGTAGTATCTCTGGTGTGGTGCTTTAGAATTCTTCGGATATATACCAAAAATGAGACAGCTGGGTCATATGGAATTCTATTTTTAGTATTGTAGAACTGCCATTCTGGTGTCCAGAGTGGCTGGGATAATTTACCTGGCTACTATCAGAGTATAAGGGTTCCAGGTAAGGCCCTTCCCTTCTTACTAGCATTTGTTGTTTTTGTTTTCTTGGCAGCCATTCTTAAAGGAATGAGATTGAATCTTGATGTAGTTTCATTTGCATTCTATGATAAAGATTTTGAAGCTTTTTTCATGTATTTATTGGCCATTTGCAATTTTTTCTTTTGATAACTATCTGTTGTGTTTGTATCCCCATTTATTAATTAGGTTGTCTGTTCTTTTGTTTGCTTTTGGAGTTCTTTATTTTGGTTACTAACTCCCTGTCTGATGTGAGATGACTGTCTGACAAAGCTTTTCTCCAGGTGTATTCACTGTACTGTCACTCCGTGAATTGTTCCGTCTGTTGTGAAGAAGTTGTTTAATATGATATAATCCCATTTGTCAATTTTTGTTATCTTCTGAGCTACCTGAGTTCTATTTAGAGAATCACTGTTTTTGCTTCATGTTAGATCTTGTAGCATTTTGTGTATGTTTTCAAATTTCTTTATATTAAAAATTTGTTTCAACTAGAATTAAAATTGGAGCTATATAACTCCTTGGTATACTTATTTTGTTATTAGGCTTCCTCTACATATTTTTCCATATTATATTTATTGGGAAGATATAGGTTATTCTTTCTAAAACTAATTAATTTTATTATATTTATGCGGATATATGTGTGCATTTGTCTGAAAATATGCAACATGTCTGCAGGTGCCTATAGTGGGCAGAAGTTAGCATAGCTCCTCTGGGGTTTTGTTTAAAGGCTATTGTGAGCTGTGTGCCATGGACTGTGGGAGCTGACCGAGGGTCCTCTGTAATAACAGAAGTGTTTTTAGCCACTGAGCCATCTCTCCAGCCATTATTTTTTTCTTGATTTCCCCACAATTTGGCTTCGATGAATAGTCCTCATTGATATACTATGTTCTTTTGCTTTTGCTTTTTCTGTAGATTAATTTATAAACCTAGAGACATAATCAAATTCATGTTCAGTCCTTTCAGCAAGACTATTGTATTACCTGATCACCTCAGAAGACACAAAACATCTCTCTTTTGGTGATATTAGTCACTGGTGGTTGCAATACACTGGTGGTTGTATTTTTTTGAGGTCTTAAAAATGATTGGAGCCAGCCGAGCGGGCCCCAAGTCTGTACCTGAGTGGGGGAGTGTGGATGAGGGAAAGGCTAGCTATAGATAATAAAGAAAGAAAGACAGAAAAAATGGTGGTATTGTATGATTTTCTATTTTTTGTTACTGGAAAGACATGTTACTATCTGGTTACTGATGGAATTGTGCAAAAGATCATGTAGATGAGATAAGCTAAATGCTTGATTGCTTTCATTTCTTTTTTTAACATAACTTTTTTTGATTCTTTGGTAGTTTCACATCATGCACCCAATCCAACTCATTTCCCGGTCCCTCTGTATCCACCCTTCATCCTTGTGGTGTTCTCTCCCCAAAGGAAAACTAAGAAATAAATAATAAAAATACAATAAAATAAAAATACAAATAAGAATATTAATTAAGGAAACAAAGAAAGCAAAAAAAAAAAAAATACAAGCAAACGAAAAAAAGAAACCTGTTTGCTCATCCATCTTCCCCGCCTCTCCATTGTCTCTTCATTTGTCTCATGACATTGGGAGCTTCTGTGTATCATGCAGTATACCCTTTTGTTCAGACACTTTACTTGCAAATGTTCATTATTTAATGTATTGTTAGTCAGGCTCAAGGTCTCTGGCTTCTTCTACACCATTGGACCTGGACCCTCACCTGTAGCATGAATTCTAATTTGTATTAATAATAACAACTCAGAGACAGATATTGGGGTTAAAGCTGAAGATCAGAGAAGTAAAGTGGCCAGTCACTGGAGAGTTCTCACTTCTACAAATGCTCAGACTTAAAGGGCGATCCTGTCCTCAGACTGCATCTGTCTCCACCAAACCTCAGACTGCACTGAGTCCTGTCTCTTCCTGCCTTAATATTCCTCTCTAGTGCTGGGATTAAAGGTGTGGGATTCCATGTGCCGAGATTATCTTTGTGTGAGCTCTGTGTCTCTTTAGACTGCATCAGTTGCATGTAGGTCAGGTTGGGCTTGAACTAATAGAGATCTATCTGCCCCTATTGGGATTAAAGGTGTGTGCCACCACTGCCTGGCCTCTATGGCTAACTAGAATGGCTAGCTTTGTACTCTGATCTTCAGGCAAGCTTTCTTTGTCAATAAACAAATATTGTCAAATTTCCCACACTCCTTTCAGATATCCTGCAATTGGCCGGAGTCATGGAGCTCCTGCTGCTATGGTTCTGTAACCAATCCCTCAGGTCCAGCCAGCTATAAATGGGGTAGATGTTGGGGAGTGCCCACTCAAAGCCCTGGATGTATATCTAGGTGTTAATTGTGTGGTTCAGCATGGCTCCAGGTGGTGGCCCAGATCTTAGGTAGTAATAGGTAAGAGGAACCATGGACCTCAAAACAGACCCTGGCTGTGGAAGGCCATGGAAGCAGACATGACCCCTTGTCCCAGCTTGGGCCTGGATGTCAATGTGGCCCAGGTGTCATCTTAGGCCACCCTGATCTGTATGGCCCTGGCAATAGCATGACTTTTGGGCACCAACATGGCCTCAGGTATTGCCCGAGACCTCATGTTTCTTCACAGCCTTAGCTGGTAACAGGGACCGCTGACATCATTGCAGACCCTGGCTGCACTGGGGCCATTGTCTCAGACATGGCCCTCAGCAGTAGCTTGTCAGGTTGACACACCATGGCCCCAGCTAGCATCATGGCATGCAGGTCTTTATGGTCAGCATGGCCATCAGACACACAGGTGGTAGCATCTGTGTTGCCTTTGGTGGTAACTTGGGCCATGGATATCAACACTGACCTGGCTAGGGTAAGACTATGGACTCATACATAGTCCTCAGCAGCAGTCTAGCTCCAGATGTCACCAAAACCTTGAGCAACTCAGATCACTCAGATCTGCATCACCCTAGCAGCAGTATGGCCCTCAGACATCAATATGGCCTTTGGTGGGGGCTCAGATCCCAGGCACCCATACCATCTTCAGTGATATCAGGTGCCATGGATACAGACACACATTTTCACTGCAGTAGGGCCACATCTTTCCATTTCTTTATTGCTTTTCAAAAACTATACAATTTTGTATATTTTCATAGTATCCTTAGATAGCAAACATTAGTTTTGGCATTAAGCATTATGTGTATTTCAATCAGTGTTCTTATTACTGCCTACCATATTCCATTCATGGTATATAGTTAATAGTGACTTAGCTCCTGAATTGTTTTTATACATGCCCAGCATCATTTGATTCATTATGTGTTTCATGGCATATTAAAATTATTACTGCTACCCATAATTTTTATTGTGTGTGTGTGTGTGTGTGTGTGTGTGTGTGTGTGTAAGTGTGTGTATTTGTGTGCAAGTGCAGATAGAGGCCAAAGTCATCTTTTAGATGTTCCTCAGAATCTGCTTGGCTTTTTTGAGACATGGTAAATTACCTTTGTTGTCTGTTGCTTTTTTACACTTTGTATTCTTTATTCTTTTGGGAGGTTAAATAAATCACACATTGACAGACTTATTACTTACAAATGCCTGGCCTTAGCTTGGCTTGTTTCTATCCAGCTTTTCTTAAATTTACCCGACTACTTTTGCCTCTGGACTTTTTCATTTTTTTTTTCTTCTGTACATCTTTCACTGAGTCTGTGGCTGGCCATGTGACTGTGTGGCTGTGTGGCTGGCCCCTGATGTCCTTCTCTTCTTGTTCTGTCTTGCTCCTTTCTCTCCCAGATTTCTCCTATTTATTATCTCTGCCTGCCATCCCCACCTATCCTTTCTCCTACGTTGCTATTGGGCATTCAGCTCTTTATTAGCCCATTAGGTGTTTTAGACAAAGAAGCACAGCTTTGCAGAGTTAAATGCAGCACAAACAAAAGCAGCATATCTTTGTATCATTAAACAAATGTTCCAGCACATAAACAAATGTAACACATCTTAATATTCCACAACAACCTTGGCTCGGAACTTACGGAGTGGAATAGATTAGCTGATGAGTGAAACAGTGACCCATTTTTCTCAGCTTCCACAGTGCCGGGCTTAGAAGCATGAACACAGGACACAATGGGTTTTATGTTAGTTCTGGTAGTGAATTCAGGCCCTCATGATCGCACTGAAAATACTGTAGTGATTGTGCCATCGTTCCAGTCCTATATTTAAGTTTCTCTTAAAAAAAAGAAGCCTTTGAAACCTTTTCTAAGTTAAGGGTCCAAGCTAATGTATCATGGACCTGATGCCTGACACATTTTTTTTTTTTTTTTATTCCAAAGTTTCAGGTTCTTGTCTGGCATCACTTAACTAATCCAAGCTTTGGCAAAACTTTCTTTAACGGAAAGGTTTACTCAAAACCTTTTTTTTTTTTTTTAAATTTGCTTTGAATACCAAAGAGCATACATATGATGTTACCTGTTCTTTCCATTTGTGCATGATAAACTTTTTCCTTCAGCTAGAATTAATTGCCTTTCTTCTATTACTATTATAATGAATCTTATCAAGTACATTATCTTCTGATTCTCAAGGGTCTAGAATTCCATTGTACATCCTCTTTTCAATGCTACCCTCTCTTGATAGAAGAAAGAAAAAGACAAGAGAATCTGGGCAAGTCACATTGCTTCATCTGTACTCATGTTGAGAGTTGGTGCTATGCTCCCCATCTTAGTGTTCTTTTGCTGTGTAGAGAAACCATGACCACAGTAACTCTTACAAGGGAAAGCATTTAATTATGGCTGGCTTACAGTTTCAGGCTTCACCTTCACAACTTTACACAATGGCATGTCTTTTCTTTCTCCATGCAGGGATACACCTGTCACATACATGGTCGCAGCAGCTTTCCTTAGTCCATGTGGGATATTCTGGAACTCCTTTCATTCATCTAGAACTGTATGGCCTTATCTACCAAGTTCTGCTGTTTTCTAGGCCTGGAACAAGGTCCCTGTGTCCAAATACATTTTCATCAACTTTATTTCTTGATGGTTTCTTTCACTGCTTACACTTTTCTTTAATTCATTTTCACAAGTTGGAAGCATTCCATTTATTCCATTTAGCATCAGACTTTTCTTTAAACTTTACATCTCACTGAGCACAAGACCTAACTCCATTACACTTCCTGGTGCTCCTTTTTTTTTTCTTCCAAACCAAACATTTTGTATTTTCCTTGCTCATCTTGCTACTTTTGTTATAGACCTGCATACTAATAACCACATGACAGAGTCAATATCAGACTGTCTTGAAATCTCCTCTGCCAATGCTATGAATCTAAAAGTCTTCAATTTAGCCTCAGGCCAGCTTTTAGGATAAGAACAAAAACCAGACATACTCTTTGTGAAAGTGTCTCAAGAATGGTCTGTAGGCCACCTACTGGTATTTTTATCCTCGAATCCTCTTGAGCTGGGCTGTCGTGATCTTCTTTGCTTTCAGCACCACTGTCTTCCACACTCCTATCACTATTGCCCTTTAAGCCTCACTTAGTGGTCAGCTGCTCTCCTAACGCAGTCTCAAAGTCTACATTCTGCCACATAACAGCATTGTCAGGCATGCCACTGGGCAGGCTTGGGCTTTTGAAAACCCAAAGCATACCCCCAGTGACACATTTCCTCCAGCAAGGCCAAACCTCCCAATCCTTTAAAATCGTGCCTTGCCCTTGGCATTGAAAGCAATAGAGCATTGCCTCAGATAGTCCCCCTACTTTGTATTTTGTCCAGTGCAGTTGTACTGTACATGGCTTGCACACTAGCGTCCTTTTACTTTTGTCCCCAGCTCCCGAGCTACGGTTGGCAGCTTTAGAGTTTTTTCAGTGACACTGATCCAACATTTAATTAAGAACTGCTACTTCAGGGGTTACATAATCTCTGTGAATTTCTTTCTTGTAGGAACTTACTTATAAGATGATTTTTTGAATCACATATCTATTCAATGCAGAGCTCATTATAATTTTATGAAGGTTTCATTTCATCTGTAGATTGATTTGGATAATATAGACATTTTTGGATAATTTAACAATATTAATTCATTCTGTTCATAAATAGGGGATATATTTCCATTTGTTTGCTTATTTAATGTACCTCATCAATGGCTTATAATTTTAGGTTTAGAGATGCAACCCCTCCCCCACTAAATTTATTACCCAAATGCTTTAATGTTATTTTTAATGCTATTTTAAGCGCCTCTGTTCTTTCAGGTTCTTTTTTTAAATGCTTTATTGTTCAAAGACACACTGGGTGTTACATGTTTTGTTTCTTGATGCTTTTCTAGCCTCATTCATTGTTTCTACCAGTTGTTTGGAGTATTTGACCTTTTCTATATGCAAGAGCTTGTCATCTACGAACCACTTTTCTTCTGAGTTAGGGCAGTTTTAATTTTATTGCTTAGAAGCTGTGGCCAGCCCTTTCAATGATTATAGTGAATAGGAATTATGTTGCTTTGAAATATTTTCCTTGTTCCTCATTTTAGAGGAAATAAATGATTTTTAGCATTTTTCACTGTTGAATTCTAGTTACCCACTTCAGTATATGATCTTTATTGTGCTCATGTACAATCCTTCCACACTTTGGTTGTTGAGAGTTTTTAGTCATAAATATTGTGTTTTGTAAAACTGATTTGTCTACATTTTCAAGGTAGTTTTTATCTTGTATTTGGGGGAAGAATGCAATGTCTAGTTGCAGGAAAACAAGTGACTGCTGATAACAAAGCTGACCCAGGATTTGAATAGATGCTTCTCAGAAGAAGACATACAAATGGCTAACAGTTACTTTAAAAAGGACTCAATGTTCGAGTCTCATGCTGGACCTGTTATTGGTGTCCACTCCCACAATTTCTTCACCACCTTCACCCCTGTACAACTTGTAGGCAGGACAAATTTTAATTTCAGGGGTTTGTGCCTGGGTTGGTGTCCAGTCCCTCCACTGTAAGTCTTGCCTGGTCACAAGAGATGGCCAGGTCAGGCTCTGGAAAACAGGATCGAAATTCCTTACAAGTCTTAAGACGTAACTACCAAATGACCCAACATCTCATTTCTGTGAATTTACCCAAAATAAAATAAGCAACCCATTACAGAGATGTCTGCCTTCCCCTGTTCCCTGCAGTGTTAGTCACAATCTGTATAACATAAGAGTTAGCTTACATACCCATTGAAAGTTGAATATAGACATATTGCTTTGTGTGGAACAGCATGGAAGATTCTGGAAAATTATATATATATATATATATATATATATATATATATATATATAAAGTCAGGTACAAGGAGACAAACAAATACTTATAAAAATCTTTCTCAGGGGGATTTACAAATTTAATCACATAGAAACAGATAAAATGGTGATCATGTTTAAGGTTAGATCTGACTATCAGTGAACAGATGTATATTTTCAATTAGACAGGAATAATATGTTTAAGACATCTTTCTTAGGCATACAAAACAATGGTTAGTAAACTCAAACTTATATGTAAAGTTATTAAGAACATTTTAAATATTCTTACCCTACCCATAAAAATGACAATATTTTATATGATGTTTCTTAGTTTGATGGTTGCAATCATTTCATTACACACACACACACACACACACACACACACACACACACACACACCCCACACACACACACCCCTACACACAAAGGCATGAATGTAGGAGGGAGAGTAGTTGATAGAAGGAGGTCAGTGGGAGTGGGAAAAGAAAAAGAGAAGATAGTTTAGAGTGGGTATGATCACAGATAGAAGTCAGTGTTTAAATTGTCAAAATAAATAACTCCCCTCCAAATTTTTTTCCTTATGATTTTTTATCTTGGATTTCAAATAAAGTGAAAGTATGAATGTGGTCAGCACTTATAAATATAGATAATGAGGGAATGTTTTCAATTGTAACATAAGAATGTTAGATAGTAATGAGGAGGCAGGTGATTTATGAGCCACTGAAATGAAATATAAGGCGGATTGTGGTGGCACACGTCTCTAATCCCATCACCGGGCAGGTGGATCTCTGTGAGTGCAAGGCCTGTGTGCTCTATATAGTGGACTCTAGGCCAGTGAAAGATACATAGTGAGATTTCTGCCTAACATTACCAAAAAAAAAAAAAAAATGAAGCTAACGTTAGTACAGACCATATCATCTTTTCATATGGAACATTTTATATCTGCTATGATTTGGATAAATCACCACCAGACAAAAATGGTATGTTCTTCAATGTTGAAGGTCTTTTCTGATGACTTGGAAACAATCAAATGCAGGTACAAATAGCTTGAGTCTGAGATTTGGACGTTTTTCCCCACTCAAGGTTCCTTTCAGTCTTTGTAGAAAGAAATTGATGATGTGTTATTTAGATATTATGTAAACCACTTCCATATGTTGCAACAGAGCATGAAGAAATATTTTCTAGGGCTACTTAATGGTGGATTAGACATGTATTCAACTGTTATCTTCCCAGTGGAAACTCCCAACCTTCCCGATTTTGCTATAAAATATTACAACTTATTATCTGCTAGAGAGCTAACAGTAGTTTTCATTGAGCCATTTATCCATAATTTCTGGACCATTTGTGTTTAATGTCAATAGACATACTTGACAGCCACTAAACGTTTGGTGCAATTTACATGATCTATGGTTATGAATTTAAATTATCAAATTTCACATAGCTAGCACAAGGAATCAATTTCAAATACAACCTAAATTATGATATCCATTGCTGAGGTGCATATAGCTATACAGTGAAAGTCTACAAACGCATTGAAATATGACTACTTTGTTACTAGTTCTTAAAATGTACATCTTGTTTTAACTGTCAAGGACCTTAAGAAACACATTTAAAACTACTCCAAATTGATAGTTACCCCAAATTGGTCTTAGTGTGTAATGACTCTTCATATAGGAGGCTGCAGATAATAAATGTGAAGTAATTCTATTATTGAAGCTATAAACTAGTGTTTGCCTTTATCTTAAGTTTCAAATTCCATCTTAGTTTATTATCTTTTACTATGAAAGAATTTTTAAGACTAGGTAGTTTTTAAAGAAGCAGTTTATTTTGGCTTACCTTTCTAGAGCCTGGGAAGCTCAAGACTGAGAAGGCATATTTGGTGAGGGCCTTGTGCATTTTTGGTTGATGTAAAAAAGCAGAAGACAGGTGGCTTGTAAAAGAGAGGTAGCTGATTAACTACAGCCAACACAGTCATAATAAGAAAAACACTGGTGTATTCCTGAAGGTTCCTCATCATGACCCAAACATTGCCTACCACTCTGCTTCCAAAGATAACTACATTGATGAATTAACATCCCTCCACATGTATTTTCTAGGGACACACTCAAACCAAAGCAAACACCAATGATCATGACATTACACATCTATATTGATATTACTCCACACAGGATATTGGAAGATTCTTACTCTTGTAATCTCATTACTTGATGACGGTGCTACAATTGTATTCACGTGTTCATGACATCCATCTACTGGGCTTGCTGAATCCACTTTCATAACTTCATTTTTTGATGCCATCAGCCTACCTCCATATCCTTTGTAGAGGAATAGTGCATGTGAAATTATAATTGGCCATTTTCACTAGTTTGGGAATAAAGGAATATGTTTTCTGTATCATATTAAGAATTGTGAAGACAAACACAGTCTCTTTTAGGATCAGGTAATGTTTGATGTGAATCAGTTGTATTTTCATGACACAGTAATCTACCTAAATTTAACAATAATAATCCTAGTTTCACAGCTATCAGTTTCTGAAAATATCACTGATAACTGGTAATTATGAGCATCATAATTTCACCATGGAAACTACTATAGTCAGGCATAGAAGCACTATATCACTTCTTAAACATTTTTTATATTACAACATATAATACATACAAATATATAAAAGGATACACATGGATTTGAAATAGACTGAGATGTTAAAGAACAGAATGTGGAATCTAGTGGCCTAAGGGCTGAATTTAATTTGCGCTTATATTTTATGTTATAATTAAGTTGTTAAAATTGAGTTAGTTACCAACACTTGTAGCTTTTTGGATTTCATCCAGATTTATCTGTTTTAAATTAACACACACACACACACACACAAACCAATCCTTATAACAGTCAAATCTGATTGATTAAATGTTGCTTCTGGAGATAAAGGAGAGTGATTTCCATTTGAGACAATTTCCATTTAATACTAGGCATAGGTTGCTCTTATTGTGAATCTAATACTAACCAATTGCATTGCTCCTTCAATTCGTTTGAGATTTGTAATCCTTAATATTCTTTCAATTGTCTATTATTCAATTAATGATAACAGTTTCTATTTGAGTGGGAAATTTAAGTGTGTTAAAAGAAAGAGTTCAATGACTGTATGTGGAGGTTCACATTGCATTTCACATTAATAAATATTGAACCCTAAACATCTACATATCAGTTTGCCAAAATAGGCATTATGAATCCTGATTGCTATTAGATACTTCACACATAGAATGTTATTAATTGCAAGAAAACTATAAAGAATTGTTTGTTTGTTTCTTGTTGAAAAAAATTAGCAGAAAAATCTGTGGTGAGAGTTCCAGAATGGTCTTCATCTCACCTCAGACCTGGGAAGTGTGGATTTAGCCTGCTATTTACCATTTGGCTCAGCTGAGTTACAAATACCAGTGTTGACATGAATTATTATTCAGCAAATGTGTTATGGAATCTAAGTAGCTTTTCATGTGCATTACTGAGTTTCATGCTGTTTTCTGTTACAATCTCTACCTTGGAGGATTACTAAATGGCCAAGATTAGTGATTTACATTTACATTTTTAAAAAATCTATTTATTTATTTTAAATATCTTTTTCTTATTTTACATATCGATCCCAGTTCCTTCTGCCTCCCATCCCTCCCATGACCCCCGAAGACCCCCCCCCCCATCCCATCCTCCATCCACTTCCCAGGGAGGGTGAGGCCTCCCATGAGGGATCATCAAAGTCTGACAAATCATTTGGGGTAGGTCTGAGGCCCTTCCCTGTGTCTCTAGGCTGAAGGAGTATCCCTCCATGGGGAATGGGCTCCTGAAGTCTGTTCCTGCGCTAGGGATACATACTGGTTTCATTGTCAGAGGTACCATAGACTTCCCAGTCCTCCTAACCGAGACACACATTGAGGGGGCTTGGGTTGATCCTATGCTGGTTTCCCAGCTATCAGTCTGGGTCCATGGGCTCCCCCTTGTTCAGGTCAGCTGTTTCTGTGGGTTTCTCCAGCATGTTCTTGACCCCTTTGCTCATCACTTCTCCCTCTCTGCAACTGGATTCCAGGAGTTCAGCACAGTGTTTAGCTGTGAGTGTCTGTTTCAGCTTCCGTAAGTTACTGGGTGAGGGCTCTAGGATGGCATATAAGGTATCAATCTTATTATCGGTGAAGGACATTTAAGGTAGCCCCTGTGCTATTGCCTAGATTGTTTGTTGGGGTCATCCTTGTAGGTCTCTGGACATTTAGTGTGAAATTTCTCTCTAAACCCATAATGGCTCCCTTTATTATAGTGTAATTTCTTTTCTTGTTCTCTCTATTCTTCCCCTGGCTCAATTCTACTGATCCCTCATGTCCTCTTCTTCCCTTCTTTCCCCCTTCTCTTTCTCCTAACTCCTCCCTATCCCCGTCTGCTCCCAATTTGCTCAGGAGATCTTGTCCCTTTCCCCCTTCTGTGAGGGACCATGTATGTCTCTCTTAGGGTCCTCCTTATTTCCTAGCTTCTCTGGAGATTTGGATTGTAGGCTCGTGATCCTTTGCCCTATGTTTAAAATCCATATATGAGTGAGTACATATCATGTTCCTCTTTTTGTGACTGGTTTACCTCACTCAGGATGGTTTCTTCTAGTTTCATACTTTTGCCTGTGAATTTCAAGGTGTCACTGTTTTTTTCCACTGAGTAGTACTCCATTATGTAAATGTACCTCATTTTCTTTATCCATTCTTCAGTTGAGGGGCATCTAGGTTGCTTCTAGGTTCTGGCTATTACAAATAATGCTATTATAAACATAGTTGAACAGATGTGTTTTTGTATAAATGTGCATCTTTTGAGTATATACCTAAGAGTGGAATTGCTGGATCTTGATTCCCATTTTCCTGAGGAACCACCATACTGCTTTCCAAAATAGCTGTATGAGTTTGCACTCTCACCAGCAGTGGAGGAGTGTTCCACTTTCTCCACGTCCTCTCCAGCATAAACTGCCATTAGTGTTTTTGCTGTTAGCCATTCTGACAGGAGTAAGATGGTATCTTAAGAGTTGTTTTGATTTACATTTCCCTGATGGCTAAGGATGTTGAGCACTTTCTTAAGTATCTTTCAGCCATTTTAGATTCCTCTATTAAGAATTCTCTATTCAGTTCTGTACCTCACTTTTTAATTAGATTATTTGGTGTTTTGTCGACTAGCATCTTGAGTTCTTTGTATATTTTGGAGATCAGTCCTCTGTCAGATTTGAGGTTGTTGAAGATATTTTCCCTTTCTGTGGGATCCCATTTTGTCTTGTCGACTGTGTCTTTTGCCTTACAGAAGCTACTCAGTTTCAGGAGGTCCCATTTATTACCTGTCTATTGAAGGGTCTGTGCTACTGGTGTTATGTTCAGGAAGTGGTCTTCTGTACCAGTTCGTTCAAGGGTACCCCCCACTTTTCTCTTCTAAGAAGTTCAGTGTCTGGATTTATGATCCATATATACTTAAGTTTTGTGCATGGCAGTAGACATGCAGTCTTCTACACACCCTCATCCAATTGTGCCAGCACCATTTGTTGAAGATGCTGTCTTTGCCCCATTGTATAATTTTAGCTGTTTTGTCGAAAATCAGGTGTTCATAGGTATGTGGGTTAATATCAGGGTTTTCAATTTGATTCCATTGGTCTACCTATTTGTTTTTGTGCCAATACCAAGTAGTTTTCAGGACTGTAGCTCTATAGTAGAGCTTGTACAGTGTTGTTTTGGCTATCCTGGGTATTTTTTTTTTAATCTTTAGATTTGCATGCCTATATTTATATTAGGGCACCACTTTTGCTTTCTGTTGCTATTGCTAAACCTAAACTGGGTAACAAGTACAGGATTTAGCCTACAAGCACTTCCTGTCTGATGTACATCTGAATTGTGGCACTTGAGGCACAGTGGCAATTGTAGTGCTACTGTTGGTTAATATAATGATATTTTTCAAACTGCTTCAGAGTGTTTGCCTTACCATGTTCTTTCCTAAGATCAGAATCAAGTCATACATTGTATTTTTTTAACAAATCAAAAGTTTATATGGTAATTATGAAAACAGATGTAATTGACAGATGCTCTCTATGGTCCAAATCCAAGTTACATGTTACTATTCTCAATCCATCATGGGAAAGAACCACGATATTAACTATATCCAGGACATATTTTTAAAATACATCTCAAGTGAAGGGGCTGTTATTTTCTTTTATAATAAAAACATAATACTAGGAGTCACATGAACATCATATGGTATTTTAGCCATTTTATCTTTATTAATTTATGCAGTTTTCGCCGAAAATCCATGTAGTTTTACAGTTTCAGATGCTACTGGGTATACATATTACCTCCACTACATATTTGTATCACTGACTTCCCATTGAGCTCCAGACTGTATAAATTAATGCATTATGACTCCTCCACTTTTATGTCATATCGGAACTATGAAACTAATGTTCAGAATTGAACCTTCTAGTTTGCTGACTATTGCTTGTGTTTATTTATTTATTTATTTATTTATTTTTATAACCAAGTCCATTTAAATGAAAACGAACATTTATACACAATATTTGGGAATTGGACGCCGTTCTTTCCAAACTACTTCCTGCTGGTAAGGGGCACTGTCATGGGGGATTCTAAGAAGATGCAGAAATCCTGGCTGTAGTCTGTAGGGCTGCTTTGTCCAGCTGTTTTGAATGTAGGATCACTTGGTACTGTGTTTCAGGTGGCCTGGCTTGATCAAACTACATTAGTCTGGAAGGAATCCACAGCTTTTCATGTTCTGTGGAAACAAAAATACAAATCCTTTTCCCCAGTAACTTGTCCTTGAACATAAATTGTTGAGTCAGAGCATTTTTTTTTAAAATTTTTTATTTTACATGTCAATCCCAGTTCTCTCTCCTTCCCTCCCTTCCTCCCTTTTACCCTCTCTGCCCTCTCACATGCACCCTAACCACAATCTCCTTCCATCCTCCCACCCCAATTCCATATGTAGGGGAATGCCATCCAGATGGGGTCATGTATATCTGACAGGTCATGTGAAGTAGGGCTTCTCTCCTATCTCTAGGTTAAGGCAGTTATCCCTCCATGGGGGATGTGTTCGCAAAGTCCTTTTGTGCATCAGGGATACATCCTGGCTCCACTGTCTGAGGTCCCTTAGACTTCTCAGTCCTTCTGGTTGAGACTCATTTTCAGGGGGGCCTGAGACAGTCCCCTGCTGGCTTCCCAGCTATCAGTCTGGTGGCCTGTTAGCTCCTCCTTGCTCAGGTAAGCTGTCTCTTTGTGTTTCTGTCGCCTGGTCTTGTCCTCTCCATCTGCATCTGGGTTCTAGTTCGACTCAGTGTTTATGTATGGGTATTTGCTCCTGTATCCAACAGGCATTAGTTGAGGGCTCCATGGAGAAGTTAGTTGTTGATCTCACTCTCCGGGAAGATCAAATTGTTAGGTGGCGGCAGTCTTGTAGTTCTCTAGACTTTTCTTTGTGTTAAATTTTATCTTCAAACCAATATTGGCTCCCTCTTTTATGCTCTCTCTCTCTCTCTCTCTCTCTCTCTCTCTCTCTCTCTCTCTCTCTTACTCTCGTCTTCTATTCCTAAACCGGGCTCAATCTTCCTGGTCGCACGTGTTTTCCTTTCCTCTCCCTCGTCCTCTCCTACTTCTCTCTCCATTAGCTGTCCTCCCCCACTTTACCTGAGCTCTGGGGGACTTGTCCCTTCCCAGTTCTGTGAGGGACTTTATATGAATCTCTTAGAATACACCTTGTATCCTAGTTCCTCTGGTGATGTGAATTATAGGCTGGTGATCCTTTGATCTAGGTCTAAAATCCATATATGAGTGAGTACCTACTATGTTCCTCATTTTGTGACTGGGTTACCTCATTCAGGATGGTTTCTTCAAGTGACATCCACTTGCCTGAGATTTTCTTTTTTTTTCTTTTCTTTTTTCTTTTATAATTTTTTATTTAATTTTATATAACAAAGTCCAATTAAATGAAAACAAACATTTATACACAATATTCGGGAATTTGGGCGTCGTTCTTTCCAAACTGCTTCCTGCTGGTAAGGGGCGCTGTCTTGGGGGATTCGAAGAAGACTCAGATATCCTAGCTGTAGTCTGTAGGGCTGTTTTGTCCAGCTGTTTGGAATGTAGGATCAGCTTGTACTCTGTTTCAGGCGGTCTGGCGTGATCAAACCACATTAGTCTGGAAGGAATCCACATCTTTTCATTTTCTGTGGAAACAAAAATAGAAATCCTTTTCCCCAGTAACTTGTTCTTCAAGTTAAATTTTGGAGTCAAAGCATTTTTTTTTTATTTATTATTTTACATGTCGATCCCAGTTCCCTCTCCCTCCCTCCCTCCCTCTTTCCCTCCCTTTTACCCTCTCTGCCCTCTCACATGCACTCTAAACACCCTCCCCTCACATCCCCCACCACAATTCCATATGTAGGGGAATGCCATCCAGTTGGGGTCATGTAGATCTGACAGGTCCTGTAAAGTAGGGACTAGGGCTTCTCTCCTGTCTCTAGAATAAGGCAGTTATCCCTCCATGGGGGATATGTTTGCAAAGTCCTTTTGTGCACCAGGGATACATCCTGGCTCCACTGTCTGAGGTCTCTTAGACTGCTCAGACCTTCTGGCTGAGACCCATATTCAGGGGGGCCTGAGTCAGTCCCCTGCTGGCTTCCCACCTATCAGTCTAGTGGCCCTTAGCTCCTCCTTGTTCAGGTAAGCTGTCTCTATGTGCTTCTACCGCATGGTCTTGTCCTCTCCATCTGCTTCTGGGTTCTAGTTCGACTCAGTGTTTATGTATGGGTGTTTGCTCCTGTTTTCAACAGGCATTAGTTGAGGGCTCCATGGAGAAGTTAGTTGTTGATCTCACTCTCCGGGAAGGGCATTTATGATAGCCTTTCCACGGAAGCTGAGATTGTTAGTTGGGAACAGTCTTGTAGTTCTCTCGACCTTTCTTTGTGTTCAACTTTATCTTCAAACCAATATTGGTTCCCTCTTTTATGTTCTCTCTCTGTGTCTCTGTCTCTTTCTCTTTCCTATCTTCCATTCCTAACCAGGCTCAATCCTCCTGGTCGCACATGCCTTCCTCTCCTCCCCCCTCATTTTCTCCTACTTCTCTCTCCATTAGCTGTCCTCCCCCACTTCACCTGAGCTCTGGGGGACTTGTCCCTTCCCAGTTCTGTGAGGGACTTTATATGAATCTCTTAGAATACACCTTGTATCCTAGTTCCTCTGGTGATGTGAATTATAGGCTAGTGATCATTTGATCTAGTTCTAAAATCCATATATGAGTGAGTACATACTGTGTTCCTCTTTTTGTGACTGGGTTACCTCATTCAGGATGGTTTCTTCAAGTGCCATCCACTTGCCTGCAAATTTAAAGATACCATTATTTTTTTCTGCAGAGTAGTATTCCATTGTGTAGATGTGCCACATCTTCATTAACCATTCTTCAATTGAGGGGCATCTAGGTTGATTCCAGGTTCTTGCTATTACAAATAGTGCTGCTATGAACATAGTTGAACAGATGTCTTTGTTGCATGGATGTGAATCCTTTGGGTATATGCCTAAGAGGGGGATTGCCGGGTCCTGTGGTTAACTAATTCCCATTTTCCTGAGGAACCGCCATACTGATCTCCAAAATGGCTGTATGAGTTTGCACTCCCACCAGCAGTGGAGGAGTGTTCCCATTTCTCCACATCCTCTCCAACATGAGTCATCATTGGTGTTTCTAATTTTAGCCATTCTGGCAGGAGTAAGATGGTATCTCAAAGTTGTTTTGATTTGCATTTTCCTGATAGCTAAGGATGTGGAGCACTTTCTTAAGTGTCTTTCAGCCTTTTTGATTTCCTCTTTTGAGAATTCTTTCTTCAGTTCTGTACCTCATTTTTTAAATAGGGTTATTTGTTATTTTGTTGACTAGTTTCTTGAGTCTTTGTATATTTTGGAGATCAGCCCTTTGTTGGATATAGGATTGGTGAAAATCTTTTCCCAGTCTGTGGGCTGTCGTATGATCTTGTCCACTGTGTCCTTTGCCTTACAGAAGCTTCTAAGTTTGCAGAGGTCCCATGTATTTATTGTTGCGCTCAGTGTTTGTGCCCCTGGAGTTATGTTCAGGAAGCGGTCTCCTATACCAATTTGTTCAAGGGTACCTCCTACTTTTCTCTTCTAAGAGGTTCAATGTGGCTGGATTGATGTTGAGGTCTTTGATCCATTTGGACTTGAGTTTTGTGCATGGCGACAGACATGGTCTATCTGCAGTCTTCTACACACCCTCATCCAATTGTGCCCGCACCATTTGTTGAAGATGCTGTCTTTGCCCCATTGTATAATTTTAGCTGTTTTGTCGAAAATCAGGTGTTCATAGATGTGTGGGTTAATGTCAGGATTTTCAATTCTATTCCATTGGTCTACCTGTCTATTTTTATGCCAATACCAGGCTGTTTTCAGAACTATAGCTCTGTAGCAGAGCTTAAAGTCAGGAATGGTGATGCCTCCTGACGTTCTTTTATTGTATAGGGTTGTTTTGGCTATCCTGGGTCTTTTGTTTTTCCATATAAAGTTGATTATTATCCTTTCAAGGTCGGTGAAGAATTGTGGTGGGATTTTAATGGGGATTGCATTGAATCTGTGGATTGCTTTTGGTAAGATTGCCATTTTTACTATGTTTATCCTACCTAACCAAGAGCATGGGAGATCTTTCCATTTTCTGGTATCTTCTTTAATTTCTTTCTTTAGAGTCACAATGTTCTTATTATATAGGTCTTTTACTTGTTTGGTAAGTGTTACACCAAGATACTTTATGTTGCTTGTGGCTATTGTGAAGGGTGATGTTTCTCTGATTTCTTTCTCTGCCTCTTTGTCGTCTGAAAAAAATAGGGCTACTGATTTTTTTGAGTTTATCTTGTATCCTGCTAGTTTGCTGAAGGTGTTTATCAGCTGTAGGAGTTCCCTGGTAGAGTTTTTTTGGGTCACTTAAGTAAACTATAATATCATTTGCAAATAAAGACAGTTTGTCTTCTTCCTTTCCTATTTGTATCCCCTTTGTTCTCCTTTTGTTGTCTTATAGCTTTAGCTAGAACTTCCTGTATGATATTGAAGAGATATGGAGAGAGAGGACAGCCTTGTTCTGTTCCTGATTTTAGAGGCATTGGCTTAAGTTTCTCTCCATTCAGTTTGATGTTGGCAGTTGGTTTGCTGTATATTGCTCTTAGTATGTTTAGGTATGTTCCTGTTATCCCTGACCTCTCCATGACCTTTATCATGAAAGGGTGTTGAATTTTGTCGAAGGCTTTTTCTGCATCTAGGGAGATAATCATATGGTTTTTCTTTTTCAGTTTGTTTATATGGTGGATCACGTTGATACGTTTGTAGTATGTTAAACCATCCCTGCATTCCAGGTATGAAGCCTACTTGGTCATGTTCGATGATTTCTCTGATGTATTCTTGAATTCGGTTTGCCAGTATATTATTGAGTATTTTTGCATCGATGTTCATCAGGGATATTGGTCTGAAGTTTTATTTCTTAATTGTGTCTTTGTGAGGCTTGGGTACCAATGTTATTGTGGCCTCATAAAAAGAATTTGGCAATGAACCTTCTGTTTCTGTTTTGTGGAACAGTTTGAGGAGTAGTGGTATTAGTTCTTCCTTGAATGTCTGGTAGAATTCTGCACTGAATCCATCTGGCCCTGGACTTCTTTTGTTTGGAAGGCTTTCGATGACTGCTTCTATTTCATTGTGGGTTATAGGTCTATTTATGTTGTTTGTCTGTTCTTGATTTAATTATGGTAGTTGATAGTTATCCAGAAACTTGTCCATTTCCTTTGAGTTTTCAATTTTTGTGGAATACAGATTTTCAAAGTATGACCTGAAAATTGTTTGGATTTCCTCTGTGTCCATTGTTATGTTCCCCTTTTTGTTTCTGATTTTGTTAATTTGCATGTTCTCTCTCTGCTTTTTCGTTAATTTGGATAAAGGTTTGTCTATCATGTTGATTTTCTCAAAAAACCAACTCTTCGTTGCATTGATTTTTTTGTATTGTTTTCCTGGTTTCTATTTTGTTGATTTCAGTCCTCAAGTTGATTATTTCCTGCTGTCTACTCCTACAGGGTGAGTTTGCTTCTTTCTGTTCTAAGCTTTCCGTTGTGCTGTTAATTCTCTTATGTGACTATCCTCTTTTTTCTTCATATGGGCACTTAGTGCAATGAACTTCCCTCAGAGCACTGCTTTCAAGGTGTCCCATAAGTTCGGGTATGTTGTGTCCTTATTCTCGTTGAATATTAGAAAGTCCTTAATTTCTTTCTTTATTTCTTCTTTGACCCAGGAGTGGTGCAATTGCACATTGTTAAGTTTCCATGAGTTTGCAGGTTTTCTGCTATTTGTGTTGTTGTTGAATTCCAATTTTAAAGCATGGTGGTCCGATAAGATACAGGGGACTATTCCTATTCTCTTGTATCTGTTGAGGTTTGTTATGTCTCCTAGTATGTGGTCGATTTTAGAGAAGGTTCCATGTGGAGCAGAGAAGAAGGTATATTCTTTTGTCTTTGGATGGAATGTTCTATAGATATCTGTTAGCCCCAGTTGAGACATAACATCTGTTAATTCTTTTGTTTCTTTGTTGAGTTTCTGATTTGTGGTCCTGTCTAGTGTTGAGAGTGGTGTATTGAAGTCTCCCACTATAAGTGTGTGAGGTTTTATATGAGCTTTGAGTTTTAGTAGTGTTTCCTGTACAAATGTGGGTGACTTTGTATTGGGGGCATAGATGTTCAGAACTGAGACTTTGTGTTGATGGATTTCTCCTGCGATGAATACGAAATGACCCTCTTTATCTCTTTTGACTAATTTTGGTTTGAAGTCTAACTTGTTAGATATTATGATAGCCACGCCTGCTTGCTTCTTGGTTCCATTTGATTGGAAAATCTTTTCCCAACCCTTTACCCTGAGGTAATGTCTATCTTTGAACTTAGATGTGTCTCTTGTATGCAGCGGAAGGATGGATTCTATGTTTGTATCCATTCTGTTAGCCTGTGTCTTTTTATAGGTGAGTTAAGACCATTAATGTTGAGGGTGAGTAAGGACCATTGATTGTTGATGCTTGTTTGATTTAGGTTTGTTGTTGGCAGTGGTATTTTGAATATATTTCTTCTGCTTTACCCCTGGTTACTGGTATATTTGAATTATCTGTGGCCTACATTTTTGTGGGCATAGGTACCTTCCTTGGGTTGGAGTTTTCCTTCCAATACTTTCTGTAGGGCTGGATTTGTAGATACGTATTAGAAAAATCTGGTTTTGTCATTAAATATCTTGTTTTCTCCGTCTATAGTGATTGCGAGTTTTGCTGGATATAGTAGTGTAGGCTGGCATCTGTGTTCTCTTAATACTTATTGAACATCTATCCAGGACCTTCTGGCCTTGAGAGTTTTCATGGAGAAGTCAGGTGTAATTTTGATAGGTCTGCCTTTATATGTTACTTTTTCCTTCATTACTCTTAATATTCTTTCTATTTTCTATGCTAGGTGTTTTGATTATTATATGTCGAGGGGTCTTTTTTCTTTGGTCCAGCCTATTTGGGGTTCGGTATGCTTCTTGTACTTTCATTGACATGTCCTTCTTCAGATTTGGAAATTTTCCTTGGTGATTTTGTTGAATATGTTTTTGGCATCTTTGAGCTGGGCTTCCTCACCTTCCTCTATGCCTATTATTCTTAGTTTTGGCCTTTTCTCGGTGTCCCACATTTCCTGGATGTTTTGTGTTAAGGATTTGTTGGATTTATGATTGTCTTTGGTCAATGAATCTATTTCTTCTAGTTTATCTTCTGCGCCCGAGATTCTTTCTTCCATCTCTTGAATTCTGTTGGTTATGCTTGCGTCTGTAGTTCCCGATTTTTTGCCTAGTTTTTGTATTTCCAGCATTCCTTTGTTTTGTGCTGCCTTTATTTTCTCTATTTCAGTTTTCAAGTCTTGAACCGTTTCCTTCACCTGCTTAATTGTTTTTTCTTGGCTTTCTGTAATTTCCTTAGGGTAGTTGTTTATTTCTTCCACTTTTTTGTTTTTTCCTCCATTTCTTTAAGGGATTTTCTCACATCTTCTTGGAGGGCTTCTATCATTTTTATGAAGGTAATTTTTAAGTTGTTCCCTTTTGCTTCCTTTCCTTTATTGTTGTGTTCTATTCTAGTTGGTGTAGACTCCCTAGATTGTGGTGGTGTCACACTTGTCTTTCTGTTGTTAGGTGTTTTCTTGTATTGCTGTCTTCCCATAGCTTCTTCCAGTAGGTGTCGGTGGGGTCTCACCCTCTCTCTATGGGACTTTCCCAGTGGGCTTATGTAGGTCAGAGATTCAATATCTGTAGCTCTGGGTGGTCGAAGCTCTATAGGAGGTCTCTCCGCAGACAGGGACCCAGGGATGCGGTCAGGCTGAGGATCTAGTAGAAGCTGCCTCTAGCCAATGACTCTAGCCAATGGCTGGAAGAAGAGGACAAAGCCTGAGCTGTAACTTGGGAAGGTTTTGCAGGATAGTGGGATCTCACTGAAAACTGGAACTCTCCAGCTTGGGCCTTTTTCTTTAGCAGATGCCCTGCTTTGGGGATCAGGGATCTTGCTGGCAGGAACTCAGAGTGGATCAGTGGATATAGGGAGACCTCTAGGAGGGGCCCAGGACTCCAGTAGAGGACTGGAGGTGGGGTCAGAGACCAAGCAGTTGGAAATTACAGGTGGTTCCCTGTGGACAGGCAGGTCTCCTTTGTTCAGAGTTGCTCAGAGAAGTCTCCGAAGTAGGGTGGACTGTTGGCTCCACCCTCTGTCCCAGTGCTCAACCAGAGTGGCAGAACAGTGGGCAGGGTAGGGCACAGGGTAGGAGGTGCAGGCTCGCGGCGGGGATGGGTGGGGGTGTATCAGAGCTCCAAGGGTGCTCTCGATGGGAACAGGACACAGGACCAGTGGGTCATTGGCCAACCCAGGGAGTTTGAGGAGGGGGTGAGGGGGAGAGGTTGTAGGGGAGAGGTTCCCAATTGGTCCCAGACTCACCTCTAGCCAATGGCTGGTAGAAGAGCTTGCTTGTGTTTCTTAGTCAGGATGTTTCACACAAACATTCATACCTGGAAAAGGGAAGGTGGGGATTGCAATATATCAGTCCCAACCACTTAAACACTATGGTGCTTTTGGAAAGAATATATTTGTATTGTGGTTTTCTTATCTGTCAATTGAAATAGAAATAAGCACCTGGCAAATAACAGGTAATCGGTAAACATCAGAAGTTCCTTTGGCCATTTGTTACAGAGTACTCAATGATCTCAAAATGTCAGACCTTAAAACCACAACCTGCTACTTTTCATAATTGCACTAGTAATAGAAAATATGGCGCAATTACTAAAGAGAAGCAATACCTATGGTCTCTCTGGATTATTGTACACAAATAATACTAATAGCAGCATTAATGATAGAGTATTCATCATCATCATCATCATAATCATTATCATAATTGTTATTTATTATTTTTGAAATAAGGTTCATTATGTAGCTTGACTGGAACTCATTTGTAGCGAAGGTTAGCTTCATGATCCTCCTGCCCGCCTCTATCTCTCATGTTCTGGTTGTAGGCTTGTATTTCCTGGCATGGGTAAGTTTGCTTTTATTTTTCCTTTTTTTCTCATCATATTCAGGAGTCTTAGCTATTGTCATGATTTTTGTTTTTTGCTTTAGTGACACTTCATGAAGTATTTAGTAGACCTTGTCCTCCATCCGTGTTATTCTTTTTTCTGCTTGGTCACATCTTTGGTAACGATTTCATTGTTTTTTCCCTTTTGTTATTTAATTAAATTTTTTGATTTACTATGATTTTTTGTTCCAAAATATCAATTCCCTTGTTGAATGTTTTCCCCTGTGCTTAGATTTTCATTAGTATCATCATTTTTTACATGCATTTTGTTGGATCATTCAAACTTTGGCTGCCCTCTTTCCTCTCCAGGGCCACTGAATTAATCTGCTTGTTCGTATTCTTTTTGAGGTCACTGATTATTCTTACTAGTAAACTCCATCTGGCTTTTATTTATTTAACTGTCTGACTTTAGAATAGTTATGGCCTTTGGGAAGGTTCATGTTGCCTTGCATTTAAAACATTTCTTGTGTTTCTGTTAAGGTTTTATTGGGGACTCTTTCCCCCATCAAGGGCAGGTTTTGCTTTCCAAATTTTCTTGGTCACAGTATGAGGAGTTCACATAGGCAGTTGGCAGCTGTGTCCAGGAGCCATTGTTTCCTTATAGTAATTCACCGCCTCTTCCTGAAATCCGCACTTTTCCATTTTGATCCCCGGGGCTTGGGAAGAGGAAGTACATTATGCTTGTACCGTTTAAGGCTGAGCATTCTGCAGTCTCTTATTTTCTACGCTTTGATCTGTTGTGTGTCTTTGTGTTAGTCACTATCCATTGCAGATAGATGTTCTTGTAATAAAGAGTGAGATATATATTTATCTGTGGGTGTAACAAGTAGTCATTAGGGGTTGGTTTAATACTAAGTTCAGTGGGTTGTGTAGGTTTTGTCTTCAGAAATGGAGCTTTACCATCAATTTGTGGTGAGCAATCAAGAGCCTTGGTAATAGCCTAAGTTGTTTGGGGATTTCTATGGAGTCCCTGTGGCCAACATTTTGATTAGATGTAATGAAATCCCAGATATTGGGAGTGTCATTTGGTGACATGAGTTATCTAGTTGGGCTTAATTTCCTCAATGATTTGGCAATTTCACTTAGGGCACCTTCATTCATGTATATATTTTAGGAAGCTTCTACTGTAGGGTGTTTCTATATGACTCATCATATGGCTTATAATTTTAGCTGTCCCCTCCATAGTTTCCTTCCTTCCCATTTGATCCTCCCACTTTAGTCCCCTACCTCATCTATCCATAACAATCTATTTTGATTACCCTTCCTAGAGGAATTTCCTCCCACCCCATCAGTTTGTTACTCTATACCTAATGTCTATGGTTATATGGATGGTAGCTTGCTTATCAGTGACTTTAACATCTGACATCCACATATAAGTGAATACATAAAATGTTTGTCATTATGGTTCTGTGTTACCTCACATAGGATGATTTTTCTAGCTCTATCAATTTACCTGTGAATTAGTATTATCTTTTAATGGCTGAGTAGTATTTCATCATGTAAATGTACCACCTTTTCTCTTCTCATTCATATGTTGATTGACATCTAGGCTATTTTAAATTCATGGCTATTGTATATAGAGCAGCAATGAACATGGTGTCTGATGAAGAGTTATAGCTAGATCTTGAGGTAGATCAATTCTCATCTTCTTGAGGAATCATCCCACTGATTTCCTTAGTGGTTATACAGTTTGCTTTCCCACCAGCAGTGGATGAGCATTTTCCTTACTCTACATCCCCACCATCAAGAGTTGTCATTTGCTTTACTGATCTTGGCCATTCCCATGGGTTTTAGATGAACTCTTAAAGTAGTTTTGATTTACATTTCTTTGATAACTAAGGATGTTGAACATGTATTTACATGCTTGTCAGTCATATATGTTTCCTCTTCAGAATCTCTGTTTTGATATGTATCCCAGTTTTTAATTTGGTTATTCTTTTGATGTCTAGATTTTATATATTTTAGAAATTAGCCCTCTATTGGATGTGTGGTTGGTAATATCATCTTCCCATTCTCTGGGCTGCCCCATTGTCTGAATGATGGTGCCCCTTGTTGATCTTAGTGCTGTGCTATCAGTGCTCTGTTTGAGAACTCTGCTTCTGTGCCAATGAGCTCAAAGCTATTCCCCTTTTTCTTTTATCAGGTTCCATGTATCTGCTTTTATGTTGAGATCTTTGATCCATTTAAGCTGAGTTTTGTGCAGAATGGCAAGTATCAATATATTTTTGTTCAAAAGACATGCAGACACATGTCTGCACAATTTGTTGAAGATGTGGTCTTTTGCCTTTATTATCAAAAATTAGTGTTAATATGTATGTGGATCTATGTCCGGGTCTTCAATTCCATTGATCAACATGTCTGTGTTATGAATAACATACTTATTAGTACAGTAGTGCAATTTGAGGTTGGGGCGAGCGATATCTCAAGCAGTTTTTATTATTCAGGATTGTTTTAGCTATCCTAGTTTTGTTTGTTTACATATGAAGCTGAACACTGTCCTTTAAATTTCTGTGAATAATTACATTGGAATTTTGGTAGGGATTGCATTAAATCCATAGATTGCTTTTGGTAGGTTGGCTGTTTTCCCTATATTAATCTTACTGATCCATGAGCATGGGAAATCTTTCCATCTTCTGGTATCTTCTTCAATTTCTTTCTTCAATGTCTTGAAGTTTCTATCATACAAATAGTCATAATTTGGGTTACTATTTCTGTGAAGAGACACCATGACCACAACATTTCTTATATTGGAAAGGATTTAATTGGGACTGGTTTACAGTTTCAGACATTTAGTCCATTATTGTCATGGTGGGAAGCATAGCAGTGTACAGGAAGACATGGTGCTAGAGAAAAGCTGAATGTTCTACATCTGGGTATGCAGGAAGAGACCATGAGCCACAGGCCTTTCTTGAGCATCTGAGATCTCAAAGTCCTACCCCAGGAACACATTTCCTCCAACAAGTCTGTACCTACACCAACAAGGTCACACCTCCTAATATTGCCACTCCCTATTATCCTATGGGGCCACTTTTTATTCAAACTTCCACGTAAATCTTGGTTGCTGAGTTAGAGTTACCCCAAGATGTTTTATGTTTTTGTATGTGGTAAAAGGCACTGTTTCTCTGACTACTTTCTTAGTTGATTTGTCCTTTGTATATAAGTAGGCCACAGAGTTTTGTGTATTAATTTTGTGTCCTGATACCTTGCTGGAAGTAAAGTAAGTACTTTACAGCTGAGTAAGACTGATGAATACTTTTATCCTCTGCTAGCCATCTTTCCCTATATAACTCCCATCACAAAATTTCCTTTCTTCCAAGTAGCGTGTTTTTGATTTTTTGTGACATGGTACCATCATTGAGCCCTGTATGGCCCAGGAGTAACTATGTAGTCCAGGTTTGCCTTGAACTCATAGAGATTCACTTGCATCTCCCTCCCAAGTACTGCTATTTACTTTATTTTATAACTTGCTGAGTTTTACTAGGGTCATCTATGTGGCCATACATTGAACATGGGAGTATGATGCCTCAGTGGTTGAGTGACTGAATCAATGTCTACCTCACCTCAGTATCTTTTCTTTGTTAATAGTTCAGTAGTGAAGGGTGGGGCCCTGTGAATACTTTGTTTATATGTGATTGACTATTGACAGGCCTAGTCTTGTGAAAGTTCACTGGAGGTAGCCATAGCTGCTGTAATATTATGATTACAATGGTTCTATCATGCCAGGAGGATATGGTAGACTTTCAGGGAGAAATTCTTTAGCTGTGGAAAGCCAAATGAGAGATATATGAAAAGGTACAAATTTAACTTTATTTACTTATTTCTATCACCACGTATACTATATCAAGGTAATAAGGTATTTGCTGGTGAATATCTATCTATCATCTATCTATCTATCCATCTATCATCATCTATCTATCTACCTACCATCATCTGTCTGTCCATCTGTCTATCATCTATCTATTGTATCTTGTCTTAATATAATAAGGAACTCAGTTCTATGATTAATAAGATTAATTTTTATTTATTTAAAAGTATTTAAGTAAAAGTTTACTTCTTTGCATTAAGCATGTGTATTTAAAGTAGAACATTCCCTGTTGCCTATTTGTTTGGATATTGATTAATGGAAGTGTGAGAGACAGTGAAGCTTTTCTTCTTGTTGCTGCTCTATGAAGAGCCCCATGCCCATGATAAGTAGGAACCCTCACCCAAACCCCTGAGCTTCACTCTAAGCCAGAGGCATGTTTAAGAGGAAAGGCTAGTTATATACCCAGAATGAAAGGGCATTTGAATCATTTTTTTTCTTTCTTTAACCATGTGAGAAACTAGATATAGTTTTTGGACTTTATCAGCAGAGGGCAGCAAAGCTTCAGGCAGAATGCTTCCAGGGCCAAATGCAGCTTTGCTCAGGACAGTTTTTTCTTTCCTTGTGCTGTTAGGAAGTATTTCCTCTTAGTGACAGGCTCTGGTTATAGCCTATAAGAGTTATCCAATCTTTTCTTAGGTATTGTATAAAGAAAAGCCTTTCTTAATGTATTTATTTCTTTCTGTAACTTAGGGAGTACCAGGACCTGGAAAGTATGAAATTAAAAGTCAGTTTCAGAAGACACCAAGTATGACAGCGAATGTAAACGATGCATCTTCCTTTTTTCTCTCTGAATCAGAGGTAATTGTGTACAGCCATTTTCATATACCTAGTGTAATAGGTATGATGTGAAGCCAGTAACAAATCCAAAGGTGTTTATGATAAGTATAAAATGCAAAATGACATACAGCAAATTAGCAATGGGCAGGGTCAGGGTAAAACATTGTAAAATTGTGGGTAGAGTTTTGTGAAATAAGATTGAATTTAAGAATAATACACAGGTGAATATTTGAATTGGTACTATCTATGAAACATTTTTTTCTCTTAATCAAATTTGCACTACCCAAACTATTTGCACTACCCAAACTATTTTCTTCATGGGGAGAGCTAATCAGGCATGCAGGGTGCATCTATGGGGACGAGGGGAGCCCAAAGTCTCTTCTGGAAGGAAAAACCACCTCTCTGCATTTGACCGGGATCTGAGACAGAGCCCTTTCCCAACACCTCTCTAGGATGGCCAAGGGCATGAGGGCCAAGGTGCAGGGCAGCCGTGGGGGAGAGGCTGAGGCTACTACAGACAGATCAATAGACAGACAGAGAGATAGGAGAGGGCACTGGCCCTTCCTTTACTCCTCATCCCAGCCTCGGCTCATGGCTTGCACCACAGCTCCGTAGAATTGGCTCCAGGCGGCCTTTGTGGCTGGTGTGAAGTCAGGACCCAGGCACTTCTCCAGCATGTAGAGCAGGGACTCACCCACTGTCGAGAAGGAGCTGAGCCTCACTCCCACAGCCCGGTGCTTCCTGCCCAAGCCAGCCAGGTACTCCTCCAGAGAAGACTGGTCCTCCGCGTTGGTCACTGCAGCATCAATTACCAGCATTACCTTCCTAATGTGGTCCAGGAATTCTGGGGAGGAGAGACAGTCCTCAGGGCTGGAGAACTGTTCAAATGATCAGAAATACCAATTTTATTCTTAATATGTACATTGTTAATGCATACATGGAGTATTAAATGTAGCCCATGTGGAAACATGTAACTTTTGGAGAATGGCATAAAGGTATTCTGTCATACCTGCCATTGGTCATATGTGACCTTTCCTAGTGATGAACATGCAGTCAGAGCATTGGTTCCATAGCAACTGCTTCACATCCTTTCAGGAACACGCTAAGCACTAAGCAGACTGAAAGATGTTTATGGCATTTCTATGGCAAGGAAATGAAGAGTCTGATAAGCATTTGTAATGCGGAAGCCTCCAGGTATGGTGGTTGTGAAATTTATCTACTTGTGCTATGTGCAGCTCTGATTATTTTATTTAACTTGGGAAAGTTATTAACTTTCAGGTGACTATAGACAACTACTTTGCTTTCAGTACATTTAAGATCTCCTCCTTGGAGACAGGTAGATAGATTAAAGATATATTTTATAGATATAATTAAGATTGAATTTTAATGAGTTAGATTTTGTATTGAGGCACTGGAGAGGCTCAAGAGTGAATATTAGATTTTAGTCTTGAGCAACTTAATAGTACTTAAGGCACTGCACAAGGGGTTATATAAAGGATAGTGTGTGTGTGTGTGTGTGTGTGTGTGCGTGTGTCCTTGATTTTTAAAAATATAGTTTTTGTACAGCACTTTCAAGTTTTTATGCAACTTCCAATTATCTAATATATAGTTGTAATCTTATGTCATTTGTCACCAAAATTGAATTATATTTTGTAAACAGAAAAGAGAAATAATAATTTTGTTCAAATGGATGATAGTGAAAGAGTGTAATGGCAGAAGACACAGAGGAGATAAAGGCAGTCTGTTCAGTTGCATATAAAAAGATATATTAATTATCACAATAGAAAAAGAAACAGTCCAATTAAGAAGGTAGTCTTAGGGGTCAAATTTTATGCTGTGTAGGCATAAATATTGTTATGTTTCTGGGAAATTTTAGACATATTTTAGGAAAGGTCTAGTATTTTACCAAAATTCAATGAATCTCCTCATGTTTTCACATAGTATTTTACAAAACACAATTATTTTCTTTGTAACCATGGTTCCAAGCTCTGGGTGAACTTTAGAATCACCCATGGGATTTTTTAAATTGACACAACCAGGAGCCAACTTGTTCTCCTGTTTCTCTTAGAGATCAGTTTATTTGGCCTTAATATTCACTTATTTTTACAAAATGCTTAACACATATTTGATGAACTGCAATTTTGTATAAGAAAGAAGGGCAAAAGGCAAACATACACATAACTGTTTAGTTTTATAACACACAGAGAGTATGGACCAGAAAGCAATGATGTAGGCTGTCTGGAAAGGATGGCTAGGAGCTGGGATGGGCCTTGGATGCTATGGTATATGCACAGTGGTTTTCAGGACTTGTGCATGTTGGTTGATATTATGCTGGCAGTGTGAACTTTGCCATCCTGTGGGCGAATTTCTACCACAGAGGCAAGTTCACATAGACATTGAGTGGAATGAGAGGCAACAATGAATGAATGCTTCCTTGCATCTTTTAAAAAGCATGATAGCATTTCATATATTCACAAATGGTAAAATTAAATCGGAATAGAAAGAGGTAAAAACAACTTTCTAAAACTAAAAGCTAATGGAAACACATTCCTTTTACCACAGCATAGGGAGTTAAAGGCAGAAATGCCCCAGGGAACCAGTATTTGACCATGTCAGTATTGGAGGCTCTGAAGTTTGCTGGCCAGCCCATCTAACCAAGTGACCTCCAGGTCCACGAAAGACCCTGTGTCTGAAACTAAGGTGGAGAAGCAATTGAAGAAGAGTTCTGACCTGACCTCTGCCCCACCACTACACACTGGCATTTGTAGGCACATACACCCATGCACGCACGCACGCACGCACGCACGCGCACGCACACACACACACACACACACACACACACACACACACACACACACACAGCTCCCTCACACATGTACACAAAGAGAAATATAACACAAATCATGTTAGATAGGATAGTCCTTTGGTAAGCAAAGAATATTTGAAAGTTTAAACAGTCCATATATTGTCATCTAGAACTAGAATCTCAACATTATTTCTTTCTAAAGGAAGGGAAACACACCTGTACATAACAGTATTAGTATATCAGAGATTTTACCAAAAGTTCCATGTTTTATGTTTCAATGACCAAAAGATCTTAATTCATCTGTGTTGTCTTTTCTGCATGGAGAAATAGACTCTAGCTACGGTGTCACTTAGAAGGCAGCTTTTAACTAATCAGGTGTGGAATCTTCTAAGTTTCTAATCTTCTGTATTTTTGTTTTTGGTTTTGTTATTTTTTTGTACATTTCCCTAGAGATTTGCACCTATCAAATCCAGTACCCCAGCTCCTGGCACATATGATGAAATACGAACTTCTTTTAAGTGCTTGAAGAAAACATCAGGACAGGATTCGCCATTTGGACAAAGTGCTGCCCGGTTCATACGGGACTCCCGGGCACAGGATATGCCAGGTTCGCTGCTCATCTTTTACCCTAACTGTATGCAACTTATTGTCCTCAACAAGATGGTACATGAATGAATTCAGTTTACTTAAGTCCTATGCTTAGTGACATTATTTAAAGTAATGAGTGTAAGTACTGACTAAGTGGTAAGCAGACAAGTCAGTATATAGTGAAGTTTTAGTTAGATCAGGTAACAGAGCCAATTTAATAGAACATACATAACTTTAAGTACTTATTCAAATATGTCCCCTTTCACTAATGGATATCTATCCACCCATACAGACTTCTTTTGAAAAACTGAACCATTTAGAGGATACTTAAAATATTTACTGCACGTATCTGAGTGTTTTAACAAAAAAACTTTCACCATCGTAGAAAGTTCTTTGCTTTTTTAGTGAAAAAATATTCATTCAGACTACCCTATAGAAAATACTCTGAGTTATAGCTTTTTTTCTGTAAAGAAGTGATGCGAGATGTCATTCTGTATATGTTTCTCATACTGGTTAATGAATAAAGCACTGTTGGCCAATAGGAAAGGAAGATAGGAGGGACTAGGAGACAAGGAGGAAATAGGAAGTAGTAAGTAGAAAGGAGGAGTCAAGATGGAGAGCCTGGAGAGAACAAAACTGCCATTCCTCCGCTCTCAGTAAGACCACGTGGAAATACATAGAATTGGGTTAATAATTAAGACAGAGCTAGCCAATAAGAAACTAGCACCTGGCCAATAGCATTGTATCAAATACAGAGTCTCTGTGCATTATTTGGGGCTGGCGTGGCGGCGGGACAAGACTGGCGGCGGGAGGAAAAACCTTACTCATTACAAAGAAGGAATGAATAAATACAATAAGAGTAGTGACAGGAAAAGTAGGCAATAGATGATTTTTTTTTTTTGCCTGTGAAATATTTTTTACATCAACCTTCTAACATTGTTTACCTTAGTGATTTATTTATGTATTCTCTATTGAGCTTTAGTTTACACATAATAAAAATAATTTTAAGTGTACAGATCTATGATCTTGATAAATGTATTAGTCAGCTATCATTCAAAGAGGCTCATATGCTATATTAAGCAAAACAGCACTTATAATTGATATTAAGTAGCACAGATTCTAGTTGTCTTGGCTGGTTTTATTGTCAACTTGACACAACTCTAGCTGGGGAAAACCATCTCAACTGAAGAATTGTCTCTAATCAGATTAGCCCTTGGGCATGGCTACGGAACATTTTTCTTGATTGCTAATTGATGTAGGTGGACCCAACTCACTGTGGGTAGGACCATTCCTGGATATGTATGTGTGCCTGGACTACATAAGAAATGTAGCTGAGCAAGCCAGGAGAGGCAAGTCACTCAGCAGTGTTCTTTTATGGGCTCTGCCTTAGTTTCTGTCCCCAGGTTTCTGTCTTGAGTTCCTACAGTAATAGAAACCAAACCAGAACAGAAAACTGGTGCTGAAGCCCTATAGACTACAGCCAGGATTTCTGAATCTTCTTCGAATCCCCCATGACAGTGCCCCTTACCAGCAGGAAGTAGTTTGGAAAGAACGACGCCCAAATTCCCAAATATTGTGTATAAATGTTTGTTTTCATTTAATTGGACTTTGTTATATAAAATAAAATAATAAAATAAAAAAATGACCAAAAAAAAAAAAAAAAAAAAAAAAAAAAAAACGAACTGGTGCTGAGATCTTGACAGTGTTGCTCTGATGGACCAGATTGTGTTTCTTGAGGGGTTTTGGAGATTAGGGCTCGACAAAGCTGTTGAATGCTCAGAAGTTATGGAAGCTTGGAAAAGAAGACATTGAGGGAGATGTGGAGGTTGGAGGCCTGGCTTGTGAAGTTTCAGAGAGAAGCAAAGACTCTATTAGGACTGTTTGTATGAAATTTTGGATTAACAATTCCAAAGTGGAATGCTTGCTTTACTGGGAAAGTTGGTTCTGGTTAGCACTGGCTGAAGAATCAGTTGTGTTTGATAAGATACCGGCACCACAGAGGTAAAATCTGAGGTGTATTCTCTCAGGGTCACCAGACAGATAATGTGGTCTAGAGGGTCAAAACTGCATCTCAAGCTGGTAGCCAAACTTGATAATGGGTAGAGTCTCCCATGTGGTACTGATTTTGAAAGCATAAAGTATCATTGAGAGTAGATGCAACTTAGCACCATTTGGGAAGGTTGGAGTCCCTGCAAAGAAGCCAGGTGGCTATTGATGCAGGGGTCGCCTCACTTGTAGTGGAGACCCCACCCAGGCTTGACACTGTTGAGGAGAGAAGTTGATGTTGGCACCTTGAGGCAGGGTTTAAGTCCATGGAGAGGGCCCAGGAGAGGCAACCTCTGCTGAAGAGGACATCTTAGCATACTGGAAATGCCAGGAGTATGGGGTGACCACCAAAGGTGTGGAGTAGAGCTAGCACAAGATGCCAAGACAAGCTGTGTGCTGTGAGTAGTAGGACAGGAAAGGTGGAGCTGCCCAAACTCTTTAGATCCCAGAAGATTGTGACTCTCAGATGACAGACACTGAAGTGTTTACACATAGTGTTTCAGTCTGATTGTTCCTATGCCCTGGTTGTTTTTGGTCAATTTTTTTTTTTTTTAAAATCACTGCAACAGAAATCAAAGTAGGCCACTAGGAAAGATTAGGGTATTAGGTAGGGATTTAAGGAGTCCTACTAAAGGCAAGAGGAGGATGTTTAAGTAATCTAGGCTGTGCGAGTTATCGTGGAAGGAATAATTTGGTAGCTCTGATTTGATGATTTGATACCTTGTGGATCCAGGATGTCACTAGGGAGGAATGTAGCTACCATCATTCTCAGGACATTCCTTCTCAACACATTGGAGATTCCCTTTGTCAATGATTTCCCGGAATGGCCACTACAGCTTGGTATAGTATGTGCTTTTTAGAAAGGTATCAAGCTGCTAGCTTTTTCACAACACTAACCACTGCTGTTATCAAGTTTTGGAATAGTCCCACCACTCTTTAAAGTTTCTCACATGCACCATTAACATTAATGTCCACCCCCATGCTTGTCTCCAGGCAACTGTTCTGAACCTATGTTTTAGAAATTTTTGTATAAGTAGACTCATTTAGAATTTTGTCACTGCTTTCTTTGCATGCTCTGACATTCATTCATATTTACTCATTAACTTTGTAAGCCTTTGATAAATTTTTAAAAAGTGTCTATACTGTTGTGTTTTAGCCAGAAATAATATGGACCCCACTCTGAAATGTTTATGTAGTGTTGCTGAGTTCAAAAAAATTCTTAGGAAGTGTACTTATTCTTATATGCAATATTCATCATAATTTTAGGTCCTGGTTTTTATGATATTTCAAGGAACACTTTAATTGCCAAGGTTAAAAAACCCCGCTTGAAGAAACCAAAGAAAACTGGATTTACTTCTTCCATTCCTCGAACTTCATTGAAAACTCAGAAAGAAGAATCCAGAAATCCAGGACCTTGTGATTATCAGGTGATATGTTAATGGAAATGTTTATGTATAATATGTTTATGTATAATACTAAGAAATTAGCATTCTCTAAATTTTCATGGTATAGTAGAATTGCGAGGAATTCCTATAACTATGTTCCATATGGTTTGAAAAGTTGAAGACTCATCACATTGATCAGTGGGTGAATGGCAGGAACAAAAAATAACTTACAAACTGAAGTTCTAGAGATTACAGATGTCGCGTTTGAAAGAATCGGCACTAAAGCTATGCTCAGGGAAAAGTAATCAGGAAGGTAAGGTCCAAGCTTTAGACCAAGAAATGGAGATATTTAGTACATAATGGTTAAGGGTTAGGGAGAGTTAACCAGATGGCTAGTTTAAAATGGTTAAGTTTTCTAATGAGGAGAAGCTTCTGTATGAGATTTGATATATTTATATAATGTATGACATATGATATGTAATTCTATATCACATAGATTATACACAGTACAAGTATGTACAATATGATGATATAGTTACATATGATATAATTTATAAAATTTTTATTAGTGTATATTCACTGTAAATGGTAATGGGTTATATAAGGTCATTTTAAACGTGTGTGTGTGTGTGTGTGTGTGTGTGTTTTCACATGCCATGGGATATCTATGTGGGCCAGAGGGTAAGTTTCAGGAGTCAGCTTCCTGCCTTCACCATGTAGGTTCTGGAAATGAACTGGAACTTCAACCTTGGGAGCCAGTGTCTTTTCCCACTGAGCCATCTTTGGTCACAAAGTGATATTCTTGCACAGGTATTTAATATGTATAATATAATTCTAAGATGAGGTAATGACATTGACAGTGCAAACAATGTAAAATATAATGTGCTTAAGGATTTCAAGACTCAGTAATACCACTCCTGGGCATGTACCCAAAGGATACTCCATCATACCTCAAGGATACTTACTCACCTATGTTCATAGTAATCTTATTCATAATAGCCAGAACTTGCAAACAACCTAAATACCCATCACATGAAGAAAAAATGGTACATTTCTACAGTGGAGTATTATTCAACTGTTAAAATTATGACATTGGGAAATTTAAAGGCAAATGGATGGATCTAGAAAAAAAATCATCCTGAGTGAGGTAACCCAGACCCAGAAAGACATAGTATGTACTCACTTATAAGTGGATATTAGCTCTGCTGTAAAGAATAACAAAGTGGCTAGATAACAATGCAGGCCCAAGGGGGATTGATGGATCTCCCTGGGAAGAGGGAATAGGAGATATTTTTGTAGGTGGACAGGGCATGGAAACATGAGGGACCAGGTTGGGAATGGATGAAGAGGAAGGTTACTGAAAGAGATAACTGGAAAGGGAGAACATTTTGGGGTCAGAAAGGAACCCGGTACAAGGTAAACTCCCCAGAATCTACAAGGACCCCTGTTAAAACTCCTAGCAACAGTGCGCCTATAGCCTGAACTGTCCATTTCCTATGAACAGGCAAGACTTCCAGGGTAGGAATTGGGGCACCAACCAGCCACATAATCTTTGACCTACAGTCTGTCTTGCTTATGGGATGTTCTGGGGTAAGGGTGGCACAGAGATCGTGGGAGTAGCTAACCAATGACTGGTCCAGCCTGAAACCCGTGCCGTGACAGTGCGTCCACTCCTGACACTGCCCGGAGTTCCAGGACTCAATGGCTGGATGACCCAGAGACTTAGGATAAAACCAAACACTATTGGAGAAAAAATGTCAATGTAATGATGCCTAATGATATTCTGCCATACTCATAAATTGGTGACTACCCAGTTGTTATCAGAGAGCTTTCTTTCAGTAACCGATAAAAACAAATGCAGAGCTCTATAGCCAAAGATTAGGCTGAGTTCAGGGATCCTGACAAAGAAAGGGAGGAAGGATTGTAGTAGCGGTCAAGGCCGTCACAAGAAAAGCCATAGAAACAGCTAAGCAAGGCTCATAGGATCTCAGAGTCTGATCGAACAACCAGGGAATCTGCATGGGATCGACCTAAGCCCTCTACATATATGTGACAGTTGTGTAGCTTTGTCTACTTATGGGACTCCTAACAATGGGAGCAGGGGATGTCCCTAAGGCTTTGACTGGGTCTTTGGAACATGGGTTGCCTTGCTCAGCCTCACTACAAGGGGGAGTGCTTAGACTTACTGCAATGTGATATGCTATGCTTTGTTGATACCCATGGGAGGCCTACCTTTCTCACAGAAACAGAGGAGGAATGGATTGGAGGTGTGTTGATGGAGGGAAGTTGGGGAGAAAGGAGGAAGGGGAAACAGTGGTCTGGATGTAAAATAGATACACTTAATTTTTAAAAAGGTGGGAATTGTATAAGTATTTAATCCAATGCTCTGAATTAATGGTACAAGAGCATTTTTGCATTTTATTATATAGAAAATATGTTATTAAACATTAAGTTTTTAGCACTCTTATATTTTTGAAACGTATTTTTTTTCAGAATAGTTTTCTAAGCAGACTTCCACAACATTTTAATGTAAATATTTTATTGCATCTGCATTTTTCATGGCTCCATTTTAAATACGATTTTATATTAAACAGCTTTCAAAGATGTTATACTTTTACCTCAAACAGAGGTCATGCTAACTGCCCATTATACAAATCTCAGGTTCCTTAGACCCACATTTTCTTCCACAGAGCCATTGTTTACAAGTATCCATTGGTCTCTAGTATGCCCTCTGCACAGGAAGGACTGGTACAGGTCTGCTTACACATCCAGTCATGATGGGTAACAAGCTCTTTGTCTCTGGCTCAGGAGCCTTGTGTCTTCTGTTAGCACCCAAAAACTAACAATAATTGGTAGCTTGAAACATGATGTAATAGGAGACTCTGATATTCACATTTAATTAATTTATAAGCATTTTTATTATTGGTTTTCTTTTTATACCCCACAGCCCTCCACAGTATAACAGTCTTCAATAGCTATCTGGTTTTGTTAACTTATTTTCCAGCAAAGCCATAAGTTTATTACTGAGTAGTTAAATGAACAAGTTTAACATGAATAAATCTGCTATAAAGTTTTTTAGTCTTTTGATTGGTGTATTTTTTTTTTATATTTCTCAACTTCATTTCAAACTTTTTTCAAATATCTTTTTTTATATTTTATTATAAATCATTTTATTTTACATATCAATCCCAGTTCCCTCTCTCTCACATCCTCCCAAGCCCCTAACCCCACTCTCTATCCATTCCCCAGGGAGAGTGAGGCCTTCCATGATGGATCATCAAAATCTGTTAAGTTATTTGGGCATGGCCTAGGCCCTCCCCCATGTCTCTAGGCTAAGGGGGGTAACCCTCCATGGGAAATGGGTTCCCGAAGTCTGTTTGCACTAGGGCTACATCCTGGTTCCACACCTGAGGCCCCATAGCCTGCCCAGTCCTCCTTGCTGACACTCATATTTATGGGGTCTGGTTTGGTCATATGTTGGTTCTCCAGCAGTCAGACTGGGGTCCATGAGTTCCCACTTGCAGTCAGCTGTTTCTGTGGGTTTTTCCAGCATGGTCTTCACCCCTTTGTTCATCTTTCCTCCCTCTCTGAAACTGGATTCCAGTTGTTTGACTCAGTGCTTAGCTGTGGGTGTCTGCTTCTGCTTCCATCAGCTACTGGATGAAGGCTCTAGGATGGCATATAAGGTAGTCATCAACCTCATTATAAGGGGAAGGACACTTAAGGTAGCCTCTCCACTATTGCTTAGATTCCTAGTTGGGGTCATGCTTGTAGATCTCTGGACATTTCCCTAGTGCCACATTTCTCTTTAAACCTATAATGGCTCCCTCTATTCATGTGTCTCTTTTCTTTCTCTCCTCTATTTATCTCCCCACTCAATCTTCCTGATACTTCATGTTCTCCTCCTCCCTGTTGAGAATTCTCTATTTAGTTCTATACCCCACTTTTTAATTCAATTAGTTGGTGTTTTGGTGACTACATTCTTGTGTTTGTATATTTTGGAAATCAGCCCTCTGTCAGATGTGGAATTGGTAAAGATTTTTTTCCCATTCTGTGAGCTGTTGTTTTGTTGTTTTGTCTTATTTACTGTGCATTTTACCTTACACAAGCTCCTTGGTTTAAGGAGGTCCCATTTATTAATTGTTGATCTCAGTGTCTGTGCTACTGGTATTATGTTCAGGAAGTGGTCTCCTGTGCCAATTTGTTCAAGGGTACCTCCCACTTTCTCTTCTAAGAGGTTCACTGTGGCTGGGTTTATGTTGAGGTCTTTGATCCATTTGGACTTATGTTTTATGCATGGTGATAGATACGGATCTATCTGCAATCTTCTCCATGTCTGTATCTGGTTATGTCAGGACCATTTGTTGAAGATGCTTTCTTTTTTGCATTGTATAGTTTTAGCTTCTTTGTCAAAAACCAGGTGTTCATAGGTGTGTGGGTTTATGTCAGGGTCTTCAATTTGGTTCCATTGGTCTACCTGTCTGTTTTTGTGCCAATACCAAGCTGTTTTCATTACTATAGCTCTATAGTAGTACTTGAAGTCAGGGATGTTGATGCTTCTAGAAGTTCCTTCATTGTTCAGGGTTGTTTTGGCTATCCTTTTGTTGTTGTTGTTGTTTTTCCATATGAGTTGAGTATTGTTCTTTCAAGGTCAGTGAAGAGTTGTGCTGGGATTTTGATGGGGATTGCATTGAATCTGTAGATTGTTTTTGGCAAGATTGCTATTTTTACTATGTTGATCTTACCTATCCAATAGCATTGGAGACCTTTCCATTTTCCGGTATCTTCTCTAATTTCTTTCTTTAATGACTCAAAGTTCTTGTTATACATGTCTTTTTCCTCTTTGGTTAGAATTACTCTAACATATTTTATGTTTTTATGACTATTGTAAAGGGTGATGTTTCTCTATTTCTCAGGCCCTTTATCATCTGTATACAGTAGGGCTACTGATTTTTTTTTTTTTTTGAGTTAATCTTGTATCCTGCTAATTTGTAGGAGTTCCCTGGTAGTTTTTTGGGTCACTTATGTAAACTATCATATCATCTGCAAACAGTACAAGTTCCTTTCCAATTTGTATCCCTTTGTTCTCCTTTTGTTGTCTTATTGCTTTACCAAGAACTTAAAGTACAATATTGAAGAGAAACAGAGAGAGTGGACAGCCTTGTCTTGTTCCAGATTTTAGAGGAATCCCATTGAGTTTCTCTCCATTTAGTTTGATATTGGCTGTCGGTTTGTTGTATATATTTCCATATTATGTATAGGCATAGTACTGTTGTCTCTGATTTCTCCAGGAACTTTATCATGCAGGAGTGTTGAATTTTGTTGAAGGATTTTTCAGCATCCAGTGAGATGATCATGTGGTTTTTCTTTTTAAGGTTGTTTATATGGTGGATCACATTGATAGATTTTCATATATTGAACCATCCCTGCATCTCTGGGATGAAGCCTACTTGATTGGGGTGGATGATTTTTCTAATGTGTTCTTGGGTTCGATTTGCCATTATTTTATTGAGCATTTTCATCAATGTTCATAAGGGAGATTAGTCTGTAGTTCTCTATCTTAGTTGTGTCTTTGTGTGGTTTGGATACCAAGGTAATTGTAGCCTTGTAGAAAGATTTTGACAGCGATCCTTCTGTTTCTATTGTGTGGAACAATTTGAGGAGTATTGGTATTAGTTCTTATTTGAATTTCTGGTAGAATTCTGCACCAAGACCATCTGGTCCTGGGCTTTTTTTGGCTGGGAGACTTGATGACTGCTTCTAGCTCATTAGGGGTTATAGGTCTATTTAAATTGCTTATCTGTTCTCGATTTTCTTTTGGTAATTGATATCCTTCCAGAAAATTTTTCATTTCCTTTACATTTTTGAATTTTGTGAAGTACACGATTTGTAAGTATGAACTGGTGATTCTCTGAATTTCTTCAGTGTCCATTGTTATGTCTCCATTTTCAATTCTGATTTTGTTAATTTGCATGTTCTCTGTTTGCCTTTTGGTTAGTTTGGATAAAGGTTTGTCTATATTGTTGATCTTTTAGAAGAACCAACTCTTTGTTTTATTGATTCTTTGTATTGTTTTCTTTGGTTCTACTTTTTTGATTTCTGCTTTCAATTTGATTATTTCCTGGTGTCTACTCCTGGGTGAGTTTGCTTCTTTTTGTTCTAGAGCGTTCAGGTGTTCTGTTAGTTCTCTAGTGTGGCTATTATCCAGTTTCTTCATGTAGGCACTTACTATGAAGAACTTTCCTCTTAGTAGTGCTTTTAGATTGTTCCACTGGTTTGGGTATGTTGTGCCTTCATTTTCATTGAATTCTAGGAAGTGTTTGATTTCTTCCTTGCCTCAGGGGTGGTATACTTGAGCATTGTTCAGTTTCCAAGAGTTTGTAGGGTTTGTGCAATTTGTGTTGTTGCGGAATTCTAATTTTAAACCATGGTGGTCTGATAAGATGCAGGGGGTTATTCCAGTTCTTTGTATCTTTTGAGGTTTGCTGTATTGCCTAGTATGTATGTGGTCAATTTTAGAGAAGGTTCCATGTGGTGCTGAGAAGAAGGTATATTCTTTTGTGTTTGGATGGAATGTTCTATAGATATCTGTTAAACCCAATTGGGACAAAACTTCTGTTAGTTCTTTTGTTTCTTTGGGAAGTTTCTGTCTGGTAGTCCAGTGGTGAGAGTGGGTTGTTGAAGTCTCCCACTATAAGTGTGTGGGTTTTAATGTGTGATGTCAGTTTTAGTAATGTTTCTTTTGAATGTGCATGCCTTTGTATTTGGTGCATAGATGTTCAGAATTGAGAGTTAATTTTGGTGGATTTTTTCCCCTGTGATGAATATGAAATCACCTTCTTCATCTCTCTTGATTAGTTTTAGTTTGAAGTCTAATTTGTTAGAAATTAGAATAGCTACACCAGCTTGCTTCTTAGGACCATTTGGTTGGAAAATCTTTTCCCAACCCTTAACTCTGAGGTAACATCTGCCTTTGAAATTGAGGTGTGTTTCTTGTATGTAGCAGATGGAAGGATTCTGTCTTTGTATCCATTCTGTTAGCATGAGTCTTTTTTATAGGTGAGTTAAGACCATTGATATTAAGGGATATTAAAGACCACTGATTGTTGATTCTTGTTTCTTTTGGATTTGGTTTTGCTGGTGGTATTGTGTGAATTCCCTTTTCCCCCTTTTATGACTTTTGATAAGGTGGAATTATCTATTGCCTATGTTTTTATGAGTGTAGTTAACTTCCTTGGATTGAAGTTTTCCTCCCAGAGGTTTTTGTAGGCTTGGTTTGTAAATATATATATAAAATCTGGTTTTGTCATGGAATATCTTATTTCCTCTATCTATAGTGATTGAGATTTTTCTGGGTATAATAGTCTGGGCTGACATCTGTGGTCTCTTTGTGTTTGTAGAAGAAATATCCAGGACCTCCTGGCTTTCAGAGTTTCCATGGAGAAGTCAGGTGTAATTTTGATAGGTCTGCCTATATATGGCCCTTTTCCTTCACTGCTGTTAATATTCTTTCTTCATTTTATATGTTTGATGTTTTGCTTATTATGTGGTAAGGGTATTGTGTTTTGTGGTTTTCTCTATTTGGTGTTAAGTAAGTTTTTGTACTTTCATAGGCATGTACTTCTTCAGGTTGGGAAATTTTTTCCCTATGATTTTGTTGAATATGTTTTCAGCACCTTTGAGCTGGGCTTCTTTGCCTTCTTCTATACCTGTTATTCTTAGGTTTGGTTTCTTCATGGAGTCCCATATTTCCTTGAGATTTTGTGTTAAGGATTTATTGGATTTACGATTTTTTTTTTGGTCGATGAATCTATTTCTTCTAGTTTATCTTCAGCACCTGAGAGTCTCTCTTCTGTCTTTTGTATTCTGTTGGTTATGCTTGCATATGTAGTTCTTGATCATTTACACAGCTTTTCTATTTCTAGCATTCCCTCATTTTGTGTTTTCTTTACTGTCTCTATTTCAGTTTTCAAGTCTTGGACTGTTTGAATTGTGTCTTTCATCATCTGTTTGATTGCTTTTTTCTTGGCTTTCCTTGCTTTAAGAAATTTGTTGATTTCTTGCAGTTTTTTTTTTTATGGTTTGCATTTTCCATTTCTTTAAGGGATTATCTCATATCCTCTTTGAGGGCCTCTGTCATTTTCATGAAGTTGTTTTTAAGGTCATTTTATTCTGCTTCAAGTGCATTGGGAAGTTTGGGTCTTGCTGGCATAGAATCCCCAGACTCTGCTGGTGTCACATAAATCTTTCTGTTGTTGGATATGCTCTGATATGTCTTCCTATCTCTTCTTCCAGTGGGCACAGGTGGCATCTCTCCCTCTCCTGGTGGGCATGGGTTCAAGGCTCTATCCTCTCTTCTCTCCCGGTGGTTGCAGGGGCAAGATGGGAATGGCAGTCAATGTTGGGTGCTTTGTTCTGCCTCCAGGTCCCTGTGGGGAATTGGGTCAGGATTACCTTTAGATATTTTCTTTTGTATTTCTTCTTTAATACAGATTCAGTTTGATATACACATTTTAGTTATGATTATAAAAATAGCACATGATATCTACCATAGTGATTTTAAGGGTCCTGTCATTAATTTAAATATTTTTTAGAACATTTTGCTATGTTTTGTGTAAGATGTACCATTATTTCATTATTTTAGTTTCACATTGTTTTTCCCATTGGGGTCTTGTGGCATCTTTTGATCATTGTTGTCCAAATAAAAATAATTAGTATTACCATTTCTTCAACAGTCCTAACTTACAGCATTTTCCCTCCATTTTGCTACGTGGCCACAGACTCTAAATTTGTATATTTTAAACTCTTAGAACATAACTACGTTGTATCACCTGTATACACTGACATGCCATTACTACATGGTTCACTTTCTGCCTTTTCCTGTTTCTGTCTGGGATTTTCTTCTGCCTTCCTGAAAAAATAGGCACCTTGTGTTTCTCCTTGTCTAGGTTGGCTGTTGCTGAGTCACCATAGGCTTGTCTGTATTGTATAAACTTTGAATTTTTTAGGTGGTGTAAATTTTTAGGTTGCAAGTTACTTTCAGCACTTTAAAGATGCCATTGTGAGAAGTGGGTTGTTCTGCATATTGTTTTTCCTGTGAAGTGAGTGGATGTTTTTGTGTCTCTAGTTTGTAGAGTCGGTATGACTAAGTGTTGCTTTCCTTTCAATACATCTGTTGCAAAATTGCAGAGCCTTTCCATTTTGGCTTGCTGTGTGGCATCAATTTGAAATGATTCTTATCTGTTGCTTCTTCATATATCTCTTATGCCATATCCTTTCCCACTTCTTGGATCCTAATACATATGTATGTTGGATTATTCATCATACTCTGAACATTTCAGCATACCTCTGTGTTGTACTTTTTTTCTCCTCTTCATGCTTGGGTATATACATTTTCTGTAGGAGAACCTGCAATTTTTTAAGGTGTTTATCAAAGTGAAGCTATGGGATTATTTATTTATTTATTTTGTTTTTTTGTCAGGGTTTCTTTCTTTTTTTTAAATTTTATTTAATTTTATATAACAGTCCAATTAAATGAAAAAAACATTTATACACAATATTTGGGAATTTGGGCGTCGATCTTTCCAAACTGCTTCCTGCTGGTAAGGGGCGCTGTCTTGGGGGATTCAAAGAAGATTCAGATATTCTAGCTGTAGTCTGTAGGGCTGTTTTGTCCAGCTGTTTTGAATGTAGGATCGGCTTGTACTCTGTTTCAGGTGGTCTGGCGTGATCAAACCACATTAGTCTGGAAGGAATCCACAGCTTTTCATTTTCTGCGGAAAAAAAAAATAGAAATCCTTTCCCCAGTAACTTGTCCTTCAACTTAAATTTTTAGAGTCAAAGCATTTTTTTTTTAGTTTAATATATTATTTTACATGTCGATCCCAGTTCCCTCTCCCTCCCTCCCTCCCTCCCTCCCTCCCTTTTTACCCTCTCTGCCCTCTCACATGCATTCTAAACACCCTCCCCTCCCATCCCCCCACCCCAATTCCATATGTAGGGGAGTGCCATCCAGTTGGGGTCATGTAGATCTGACAGGTCCTGTGAAGTAGGGACTAGGGCTTCTCTCCTATCTCTAGAATAAGGCAGTTATCCCACCATGGGGGATATGTTTGCAAAGTCCTTTTGTGCACCAGGGATACATCCTGGCTCCACTGTCTGAGGTCTCTTAGACTGCTCAGACCTTCTGGCTGAGACCCATATTCAGGGTGGTCCGAGTCAGTCCCCTGTTGGCTTCCCAGCTATCAGTCTAGTGGCCCTTAGCTCCTCCTTGTTCAGGTAAGCTGTCTCTATGTACTTCTACCGCATGGTCTTGTCCTCTCCATCTGCTTCTGGGTTCTAGTTTGACTCAGTGTTTATGTATGGGTGTTTGCTCCTATTTTCAACAGGCATTAGTTGAGGGCTCCATGGAGAAGTTAGTTGTTGATCTCACTCTCCGGGAAGGGCATTTATGATAGCCTTTCCACGGAAGCTGAGATTGTTAGTTGGGAGCAGTCTTGTAGCTCTCTCGAACTTTCTTTGTGTTCAGTTTTAACTTCAAACCAATATTGGCTCCGTCTTTTATATTCTCTCTCTCTCTCTCTCTCTCTCTCTCTCTCTCTCTCTCTCTCTCTCTCTCTCTCTCTCTCTCTCTCTTTCCTATCTTCTATTCCTAACCAGGCTCAATATATCCAGGTCGCACATGTTTTCTTTCCTCCCCCTCGTTTTCTCCTACTTCTCTCTCCATTAGCTGTCCTCCCCCACTTCACCTGAGCTCTGGGGGACTTGTCCCTTCCCAGTTCTGTGAGGGACTTTATATGAATCTCTTAGAATACACCTTGTATCCTAGTTCATCTGGTGATGTGAATTATAGGCTGGTGATCATTTGATCTAGGTCTAAAATCCATATATGAGTGAGTACATACTGTGTTCCTCTTTTTGTGACTGGGTTACCTCATTCAGGATGGTTTTTTCAAGTGTCATCCACTTGCCTGCGAATTTCAAGATACCATTATTTGTTTCTGCAGAGTAGTATTCCATTGTGTAGATGTGCCACATCTTCATTAACCATTCTTCAATTGAGGGGCATCTAGGTTGATTCCAGGTTCTTGCTATTACAAATAGTGCTGCTATGAACATAGTTGAACAGATGTCTTTGTTGCATGGATGTGAATCCTTTGGGTATATGCCCAAGAGGGGGATTGCCGGGTCCTGTGGTAAACTAATTCCCATTTTCCTGAGGAACTGCCATACTGATCTCCAAAATGGCTGTATGAGTTTGCACTCCCACCAGCAGTGGAGGAGTGTTCCCCATTCTCCACATCCTCTCCAACATAAGTCATCACTGGTGTTTCTAATTTTAGCCATTCTGGCAGGGGTAAGATGGTATCTCAAAGTTGTTTTGATTTGCATTTCCCTGATAGCTAAGGATGTGGAGCACTTTCTTAAGTGTCTTTCAGCCTTTTTGATTTCCTCTTTTGAGAATTCTTACTTCAGTTCTGTACCCCATTTTTTCATAGGGTTATTTGGTGTTTTGTTGACTAGTTTCTTGAGTTCTTTGTATATTTTGGAGATCAGCACTTTGTCGGATATAGGATTGGTGAAAATCTTTTCCCAGTCTGTGGGCTGCTGTTTGGTCTTGTCCACTGTGTCCTTTGTCTTATAGAAGCTTCTAAGTTTGCAGAGGTCCCATTTATTAACTGTTTCTTTCAGTGTCTGTGCCCCTGGAGTTATATTCAAGAAGCGGTATCCTATACCAATTTGTTCAAGGGTACCTCCTACTTTCTCTTCTAAGAGGTTCAATGTGGCTGGATTGATGTTGAGGTCTTTGATCCATTTGGACTTGAGTTTTGTGCATGGCGACAGACATGGGTCTATCTGCAGTCTTCTATACACCCTCATCCAATTGTGCCAGCACTATTTGTTGAAGATGCTGTCCTCACCGCATTGTATAAGTTTAGCTGTTTTATCGAAAATCAGGTGTTCATAGGTGCGTGGATTAATATCAGGATTTTCAATTCGATTCCATTGGTCTACCTGTCTATTTTTATGCCAATACCAGGATGTTTTCAGAACTATAGCTCTGTAGTAGAGCTTAAAGTCAGGAATGGTGATGCCTCCTGACGTACTTTTATTGTATAGGGTTGTTTTGGCTATCCTGGGTCTTTTGTTTTTCCATATAAAGTTGATTATTATCCTTTCAAGGTCGGTGAAGAATTGTGGTGGGATTTTAATAGGGATTGCATTGAATCTGTGGATTGCTTTTGGTAAGATTGCCATTTTTACTATGTTTATCCTACCTAACCAAGAGCATGGGAGGTCTTTCCATTTTCTGGTATCTTCTTTAATTTCTTTCTTGAGAGTCACAAAGTTCTTATTATATAGTTCTTTTACTTGTTTGGTAAGCGTTACACCAAAATACTTTATGTTGCTTGTGGCTATTGTAAAGGGTGATGTTTCTCTGATTTCTTTCTCTGCCTCTTTGTCGTCTGAAAAAAATAGGGCTACTGATTTTTTTTTGAGTTTATCTTGTATCCTGCTAGTTTGCTGAAGGTGTTTATCAGCTGTAGGAGTTCCCTGGTAGAGTTTATTGGGTCGCTTATGTAAACTATCATATCATCTGCAAATAGAGACAGTTTGACTTCTTCCTTTCCTATTTGGATGCCCTTGATCTCCTTTTGTTGTCTTATAGCATTAGCTAGAACTTCTAGTACGATATTGAAGAGATATGGAGAGAGAGGACAGCCTTGTCTTGTTCCTGATTGTAGAGGAATTGGCTTAAGTTTCTCTCCATTCAGTTTGATGTTGGCAGTTGGTTTGCTGTATATTGCCCTTATTATGTTTAGGTATGTTCCTGTTATCCCTGACCTCTCCAAGACCTTTATCATGAAAGGGTGTTGAATTTTGTCGAAGGCTTTTTCCGCATCTAGGGAGATAATCATATGGTTTTTCTTTTTCTGTTTTTTCATATGGTGGATCACATTGATAGATTTTCGTATGTTAAACCATCCCTGCATTCCAGGGATGAAATCTACTTGGTCATGGTGGATGATTTCTCTGATGTATTCTTGAATTCGGTTTGCCAGTATTTTATTGAGTATTTTTGCATCGATGTTCACCAGGGATATTGGTCTGTAGTTTTCTTTCTTAGTTGTGTCTTTGTGAGGTTTGGGTACCAAAGTTATTGTGGCCTCATAAAAAGAGTTTGGCAATGAACCTTCTGTTTCTATCTTGTGGAACAGTTTGAGGAGTAGTGGTATTAGTTCTTCCTTGAATGTCTGGTAGAATTCTGTGCTGAATCCATCTGGCCCTGGACTTTTTTTGGTTGGAAGGCTTTCGATGACTGCTTCTATTTCATTGCGGGTTATAGGTCTATTTAAGTTGTTTGTCTGTTCTTGATTTAATTTTGGTAAGTGATAGTTATCCAGAAACTTGTCCATTTCCTTTGACTTTTCAATTTTTGTGGAACACAGGTTTTCAAAGTATGACCTGAAAATTGTCTGGATTTCCTCTGTGTCTGTTGTTATGTTCCCCATTTCGTTTCTAATTTTGTTAATTTGCATGTTCTGTCTCTGCTTTTTCGTTAATTTGGATAAAGGTTTGTCTATCTTGTTGATTTTCTCATAAAACCAACTCTTTGTTGCATTGATTTTTTGTATTGTTTTGTTGGTTTCTATTTTGTTGATTTCAGCCCCCAAGTTGATTATTTCCTGCTGTCTACTCCTACAGGGTGAATTCGTTTCTCTCTGTTCTAATGTTTTCAGTTGGGCTGTTAATTCTCTTATGTGACTATCCTCTGTTTTCTTCATATGGGCACTTAGTGCAATGAACTTCCCTCGTAGCACTGCTTTCAAGGTGTCCCAATGAGTTTGGGTATGTTGTATCCTTATTCTCATTGAATATTAGAAAGTGTTTAATTTCTTTCTTTATTTCTTCTTTGACCCAGGAGTGGTGCAATTGCACATTGTTCAGCTTCCATGAGTTTGCAGGTTTTCTGCTATTTGTGTTGTTGTTGAATTCCTATTTTAAATCATGGTGGTCCGATAAGATACAGGGGACTATTACTATTCTCTTGTATCTGTTGAGGTTTGTTATGTCACTTAGTATGTTGTCGATTTTAGAGAAGGTTCCATGTGGAGCAGAGAAGAAGGTATATTCTTTTCTCTTTGCATGGAAAGTTCTATAGATGTCTGTTAACCCCAGTTGAGACATAACTTCTGTTAGTTCTTTTGTTTCTTTGTTGAGTTTCTGATTTGTGGTCCTGTCTAGTGTTGAGAGTGGTGTATTGAAGTCTCCCACTATAAGTGTGTGAGGTTTTATATGAGCTTTGAGTTTTAGTAGTGTTTCTTTTACGAATGTGGGTGACTTTGTATTGGGGGCATAGATGTTCAGAACTGAGACTTTGTGTTGATGGATTTCTCCTGATATGAATATGAAATGACCGTCTTCATCTCTTTTGACTAATTTTGGTTTGAAGTCTATCTTGTTAGATATTAGGATAGCTATGCCTGCTTGCTTCTTATTTCCATTTGATTGGAAAATCTTTTCCCTACCCTTTACCCTGAGGTAATGTCTATCTTTGAAGTTAAGATGTGTTTCTTGTATGCAGCAGAAGGATGGATTCTGTCTTTGTATCCATTCTGTTAGCCTGTGTCTATTTATAGGTGAGTTAAGACCATTAATGTTGAGGGTGAGTAAGGTCCATTGATTGTTGATGCTTGTTTGATTTAGGTTTGATGTTGGCAGTGGTATTGTGAATATATTAGTTCTGCTTCACCCTTGGTTTCTGGTGTAGTTGGATTATCTGTTGCCTACATTTTTGTGGGCGTAGTTACCTTCCTTGGGTTGGAGTTTTCCTTCTAATACTTTCTGTAGGGCTGGATTTGTAGATACATATTGGGAAAATCTGGTTTTGTCATTAAATATCTTGTTCTCTCCGTCTATATTGATTGAGAGTTTTGCTGGATATAGTAGCCTAGGCTGGCATCCGAGTTCTCTTAATGCTTTTACAACATCTATCCAGGACCTTCTGGCCTTGAGAGTTTCCAGGTGTAATTTTGATAGGTCTGCCTTTATATGTTACCTGTCCTTTTTCCTTCGCTGCTCTTAATATTCTTTCTTTATTCTGTATGCTAGGTGTTTTGATTATTATATGTCAAGGGGTCTTTTTTTCTTTGGTCCTGCCTATTTGGAGTTCGGTATGCTTCTTGTACTTTCATTGACATGTCCTTCTTCAGATTTGGAAAGTTTTCCTCGATGATTTTGTTGAATATGTTTTTGGCACCTTTGAGCTGGGCTTCCTCACCTTCGTCTATGCCTATTATTCTTAGGTTTGGCCTTTTCATGGTGTCCCACATTTCCTGGATGTTTTGTGTTAAGGATTTGTTGGATTTATGATTTTCTTTGGTCGATGAATCTATTTCTTCTAGTTTATCTTCTGTGCCTGAGATTCTCTCTTCCATCTCTTGAATTCTATTGGTTATGCTTGTGTCAGTCATTGCCGATTTTTTGCCCAGCTTTTCAATTTCCAGCATTCCTTCCGTTTGTGTTGCCTTTATTTTCTCAATTTCAGTTTTCAAGTCTTGAACCGTTTCCTTCACCTGCTTAATTGTTTTTTCTTGGCTTTCTGTACTTTCCTTAAGGAATTTGTTCATTTCTTCCACTTTTTTGTTTTTTGTTTTTTCCCCTCCATTCCTTTAAGGGATTTTCTCACATCTTCTTTGAGGGCCGATATCATTTTTATGATGGTAATTTTTAAGTCGTACCCTTCTGCTTCCTCTGCTTTGTTGTTGTGTTCCATTCTAGTTGGTGTAGATTCCCTAGATTCTGGTGGTGTCGTGTTTGTCTTTCTGTTCTTAGGTGTTCTCTTGTATTGCCTTCTTCCTATAGCTTCTTCCAGTAAGTGTTGGTGATGTCTCCCCCCTCTCTCTATGGTACTTCCCCGATGGGCTTATGTGGTTCTGAGATTCAATATCTGTAGCTCTGTGTGGTCCAAGCTCTCTAGGAGGTTTCTCCACAGACAGGGATCCAGGGATGGGGTCAAGGATGAGGATCCAGAAGAAGATGCCAGTAGGTATTCACAGTGGACCTCTGGCCAATAGCTCTGGCCAATAGCTCTGGCCAATAGGTGGCGGAAGAGGACGAGGGCTGAGCTAGAACTTGAGAAGGTTTTGCAGGGTAGTGGGATCTCACTGGAAACTGGTGCTCTCCAGCTGAGACCTCGTTCTTTGGCAGAGGCCAAGATTTGGGGGCAAGGATCTTGCCTGCAGGAACTCCGAGTGGACCCGCAGAGATAGGCGGATCTCTGGGAGGGGCCCGGGACTCCAGCAGAGGACTGGAGGCGGGGTCAGAGACCAACCGGTGGAAATTAAGGGTGGTCCCGCGTGGATAGTCAGGTCACCATTGTTCATTGTTGCTCTGAGAAGTCTCCGAAGGAGGGTGGACTGTTGGCTCCACTCTCTGTCCCAGTGCTCAACCAGAGTGGCAGGACCGTGGGTGGAGTAGGGCACAGGGTAAGGGGGGGGTTGGCTGGCGGTGGGGATGGGTGGGGGTGTATCGGAGCTCCAAGGGTGCTCTCAATGGGGACTGGAGACTGGAGCAGCAGGATCAGGGGCCAACCCAGGGATTTCAGGCGGGGGAGGGGGGGAAAGAGGTTGTAGGGGATAGGCAGCCCTGATTGGGCCCACACTCACCTCTGGCCAATAGCCTGCGGAAGAGGACGAGGGCTGAGCTGGAACTTGAGAAGGTTTTGCAGGGTAGTAGGATCTCACTGGAAACTGGCGCTCTCCAGCTGAGACCTCGTTCTTTGGCAGAGGCCAAAGATTTGGGGGTCAAGGATCTTGCCCGCAGGAACTCCGAGTGCGTCAGGGTTTCTCTGTATTGTTTTGAACCTATCCTGTAACTAGCTCTGTAGACCAGGCTGGCTTCGAACTCACAGAGATGTGCCTGCCTCTGCCTCCTGAGTGCTGGGATTAAAGGCGTATGCCACAAATGCCTGGCTTATTAAATTATTTTTTTTTAAATTTTTTATTGAAAGAATTATATTCACATAACATATTCTAATGTGATTTCTTTTCCTTAACTCCTCCAAGACCCTTCCTTTCACTTGAACAACCCAGCTCCATACTCTTTCTTATTCCTTTTCTTTATGAAGTGAAAAAAACAAAAACAAAAACAAAAAACCAGGCAAACAACTAAAATTTCCCAAACAAACCAGAATTTTTTTAAAAAAAAAAAAAAAGCAAAGGAAAAAAAAAAAAAAAAAAACCACAAGGCACACATACAGGCACATGCACAATTAATTTCACATGTTATTTTTTCAATTCTGGAGTTCTTTATTATCGTATATTGACTGCATAAACTAATGAGTTTCATTATGACATTCTCATATATTTGACTACTTTCATATTTCATTTGGCCTTCTCTAGTCCCTTCTCTGTTCCTGATGGTCTTGTTATGCTGCTCCTGTTTTTAAAATAACTTTAGATTGTACATATGATAGAAAGCATGCAACATTTGTTTTCATGGGCCTAGCCTGTGTAGCTTAACAAGGTGATCTTCACCTCCTCCTAGATACCATTCCTACATCCTGTGCAGTGACCTTCACTCTCAAATCGATAATGTCTTTGATTATCATTGTTACACACACATATATACTTTTTATTGTTTTCACACAAGATTGGGTTTATTGCTATAGGAACAGATAGTTTTACAGAGAGAACATGTAAGGATATATTTGGCTTTTTAGTAAATTAATGTTCACCATAAAATGAATAAAGAAACAGATGTACCAGACCATTGCCTACTATATTTCAAATTCTGAAATACTAAATGTGATGTTAGGATATATAAACAGTGAGGTCTATAAAGATGAGAATATAAACCTTTATCCCTTTTGTATAAACAAAGAATGGTGCAGCAGTTTATACAGTTTAAATGCATACAGATGAATAAATTAGATTAAATTGGAAACAGTACTTCACAGGGATTAATTAATTGTAAATTAAAATTGTAGATTATCTGCTTCTTCTAGCACATTAATTTTCATCTTCAGTGCATGTGAGGGATTATCATATTAAAAGAGTATTGATCATTTTACTTAGAAAACATTGGTTCAGAACTGCACATAATTAAGTTAAATTTTAGTTAATATGTTTTATATATTAACAATAAAGTGTTAACAAATAATGCTATATATTGTACATAGAAATTATAATCATATATTATTGAGATTGCAACATACTAGCTGTGATGTTGAAAAGTAATTGATATCCAAATATGATATTTGAGTATAGCTAAAATTTTTCTAATGTTTATTTTGTGATTTTTCTGTTTTTTGAGACAGAGTTTCTCTGTGCAGTCCTGGCTGTCCTGGAATTGCACTTTAGAGCAGGCTAGCCTCAAATTCACAGACATCCACCTGACTCTGCCTCTCAAATGCTGGGATAAACGGTGTACACCACCACACTCAGCTTGTTACTTTTAAATTTTTAAATTGTAGTATAATTACGTGTTTCCATCATTTACTCCTTCCAAACTTTCTCAGACACTCCTACTCACTCTTTCTCAAATTCCTGACCTCATTGTTTAATAATTGTTGCAACATGCATATATGTATATGTATAGACATATATATTTGTAAATATGTGTGTTCAACCTGCTCAGTCTAGTACTTGTGTGTTTCTTTTTCAGGGTTGATCATCTATTGTTGTATAACCAATTGATGTGCTCTTCCCTGGAAAGTGCATTTTCTCTTGCTCTCAGTATCCCTTGGGAGAGGACTCAATGGGCTTTTTCCTGTCCACACTAGTACATGTCTACTGTTGTTGCCCTTGTTCAGCTCATGTTTAGGCAGCAATGTTGGTGATAAACCATGGGTGTAGCTTCTGACAATACTTGGAGACACAACTTCATGATAGCCTCACTTTACATATTTAAATAATTTATAAAGATCTATTTACTTAACTACAGGCTTTATAATCAACTGTTTCTATTGTATAAATTAATTGACTTTAAGGTTTTACTTTTGAATCTTTGTCTTCTTCTACTAGTGTGGCAATAATATTGCCAAGCTTCACTTATTGAAAGCTTATTGTTTCTAGTACTAATTACATGATAAAATAAGTGATATATATTCTTTTAGCTCTTTATTTCAACATGCTTTTTTTTTCTTTGAATTCACAGGTTGATAGAATTCTTGATGAATTACCTAACTTTACAAACCAAAACGCTCCTTTCTTGTCAAGAACAGAAAGAAGTACAGTAGTACCAGATGAGGTAAGAAGACACCTATATCTGAACTTGTTGGTAGTTTTCGAAATGGAGCAGACTGTGCATTGTAGGGATTACCTTAGGGACTTAGATAATGACCTGGGAAACCTGCTCCATTGTCTTTAACGAGTGTAATACTTACACATTTAGCAAAAGTACACATTGCTGTAAGAGACCATGATTCAGAGACTTCTAGAGTCAGATGACATTATCACCAAGACATACAAGAAAGATCTTAATATGTTGAATTTGAAATAGAAAGTTCACTCTCAATTCAACTCCATTTACTCATAAAATGCATGTTTCTCTTTATAATTTAATTCCATTTTGAAACCTAAGACACACCAGTGATTCTTTAGTTCTATTAGGTTGTATTTTAAAGTGTATTTTTTGAGTTTTCTTAACATTTATCAATTTTATAAATGGCTTATACTTGATAAATGGGAGAAGTAAAGCAAATTAAACTTAGAAATGAAGGTTCTGTTTTATCCAGATTGAATTTATTAAAAAGTTCTTAAGATAAAATAGTTTAAAAGTTAGATCAATTAGTAATATTGCTGTGGTCTGAATGTTTGTGTGTGTTTGAATTCATATGCTGACATCTGAGTTTCCAAAATGATAAGACTTACTGGGAAGGGACTAAGTCCCAAGGGCAGGAGCTCCTTAGCCTTCCCAGGGTATTAAACTCAAGAGAAGCTGCCATTTTTGGGGAAGCAAACCATGTCACTTGCTGAATCTGTTTGTGCCATGATATTTTCCTTTCCAGCCTCAGAACTTGGAGAAATACGTTTTTATAGCTTACAGCATATTACTGTACTCCAAATTAAAGCAGTTGTTACAATGTAACCATAGGTATATAAAGGCATCATTCAAATACCATAGAAATCAGGCCATCTTTAAAATATATTATTAATGAATTAAAATAGGATTATCAACCAGCATTAAAAATACAGGAAACATCCAAAGCAGAGCACTGCCAAGAGCAAAGGGCTAAGTCAGAGATGGCTGAATTAATTTATAATCTTTTTAGTGGCAAAGTAAGTGGTTCAAGAATAGGGTGAACTACATTAAGGATGAAATAAAAACAATAATAATTACTTTTGTAAAGTTTTAGGAAATCTTAGGAAGTTGGTGAAATTCAGCAATGATTTTTTTTCAGCCATTAACTGGCAACCTGAAATAGGATCAAAATTAACATCAGTTTCTATGAAATTGTTTTGTATTCAGAACATGGTTCTATCCTTATCTGAAGAGCAACAGGGGGTCATTGGCTGCTGAATGGGACAAACAGTTGCCTCCAAGGGACGAACTCCCACAAAGGTTGTCTAATCCCAAGTGAAACACATGTGCATTCAAGCAAAGCCTACCAAACTCAGCAGGTTATATATCCATGCGTACACATATAGACATATTAATAGACATGGAAAATAATGATTAAAGAAGAGCTCATTAATTTGGGAGTGGGAGGAAGGGGTTGGAGAAGGGTGAGTGAGAGGTAGGAGAGATATAGATGCAGTGCTCATATATGAAATTCTGAAGAAAAAATACTATTAAAAAGGCAATTTAGAATGGTCTAGTGTTTTTTAAAGTTATTTCCTGTAGTTGTTCAGTGAATGAGCCATCCCAATAGCTCATTTCTTCATTGTGGAGAGTTCCAGTGTTGAACTGATTTTCAATGCCTCATTGTCTCATTCAGTCACACACACATGCATGCACACACGCACATGCACGTGCACACACACACACACATATATGAGATGCACACACACACACACACACACACACATGATCCACAGTGAAACATGTCAGAAGGAATCTGTGACTGAAATTAAAACTTTGTTTCCAGTGGCTTTAGAGTTATGTCATAATATTGCAGGCAGAAGGGATATCCACCAGGAGCAGATGTGTCTCACTCTCATAAAAAGTTTTAATATTAAACATATTAAATGCCATATTCTTTGGCATGTCTTTGAAGTGTTTGAAGATCATCTACCTAATTTTAACTGTTTATGACCTTGAAAACATACCTAACATAACTATAAGTTTAACTATTATAGATATCTATTAACCTGTATTTTCACATTTATAATATTTTAAATAAGCTGCATAAATATAATATCCTAAGCATATAAAGATATGTACATAAATACAATATCCTAAACATACAGTATAAGAAATTTAACTTTCAATTTTTATCAATAAACCAAAATACATACACCAATGTAAATATTTAAGACTTGTAATTGCTGTTTTGTTTTCAAAGTAGATGCAATAATCTACCCTTTTATCCTATCATTTCTATGTTACCCCTTTTCTTTTGAGAACAAGATTCCTGAATCTAACCTCCTTTGTTTAGCTTTATTCTCCCCTGACTATTACCAATAACAACTTGTAACCAAACCCCTTAAATGATAATGAGTGTCCATACCATTTTTTCTTTAGGAATGTGGGCATAGTTCCCTAGAATACTTCCAGGTTTTTAGGGGTGGTGACATATGTTGGGGAACCTTGAGAAAACTGGGATAATAATGAAGTTGCACCTGGAGTAGTCTGGGAGGCAGGGCTCTCTCAGCCAGAAGCCTTGAGGCTGTTTTGGATGCAGAATTTTGAGGAGATTATAACAAAGATAGTTTAAAATTTTTAAAGGTAACTTTTAAAGGTAACATACATATCTGCATTCATATAAGTATAAACTGTGCATTGTCTACATGTCAGCCAAAGATGATTTTTGTAATGTGTTTGAGCAGATAAAATATACTTCATGTGTCTTGTAGTTCTTTTAGTTTTATTTCTTTATGTCTGCAATTAGGTTTTCAGTGGGATCTTCTCGACCAAACCTGATTTTCTTCAATCCAGAATGAACCCACAGCTTCTCATTTCCTATGGAAATAAAGGCAAAACCTCTCCCCCAAATTAACACACATTTTGACTTAAATTTTAAAGCCGAGATACTTTTAAAATACATAGGTTGGTTTAATCTATTATTTTTCATAATTCAGTGTCTTTTAGCAGCCAAAAAATTTAAAGACAACACAATAACTATAGGATCCAGACTCTTTGTGTATTTCCCATCTTTATATGGCTTTTTTTCTCTTATATTATTTTACTCTCTTTTTAAGGACTTTATTTTATTATTTATAAACTATATATTTCATTTTTATGACTCTTTTCTCTTCCAAGTCTATGTATATTTTTATTTATTTATTTATTTATTTATTTACTTATTTATTTATTTATTTATTTTGGTTTTCAAGACAGGGTTTCTCTGTGTATCTTTGGAGCCTATCCTGGCACTCACTCTATCGCCCAGGTTGACTCCCAGCAAAGATCTGCCTGCTTCTGCCTCCTGAGTGCAGTTCTGGGACTAAAGGTGGGTGCTACCACCACCCGGCAATATTTTCAAACACATTGTAACCTGTTTAGATTTTTTTTTTAATCTGAATCTATTTTACTGTATATCTGTAACCTTTTTGTCTGTATGAGCAAAACCTAAACCTGCCACTCAGGGAATGGTTGGGAGATGCCTGTGTCCAAGGCCCCTGTGAGATACTGTAGGAATCAGCCATATGGCTTAGGTCAGGGCGTGCTGGCATCTCTGTACTGTAGCAGGTATGGGAGATACCAGACTAGGAAGTTGTGTCTGGCTCTGTTTCTGTGCATTTAGAAACTTTTTCGTTTTTAAGCTTTCTCAGTTGATATGGTGTATGTGGGCCTTGATGTTGGATGCCATTTGTTGGTGGAAATTTCTGTCCTACCTGCCAGTTCCCAGATAACCAACACAGAGGCCTAATATTAATTAAAAAATGCTCAGCCAATAGCTCAGGCTTTTTACTATGCAACTCTTACACTTAAATTAAGCTATATCTCTTATCTATGCTTTGCCATGTGGCTTGATACCTTTTCTCAGTCTGGCATGCCCATCTTGCTTCTCCCTGCATGTGCTCTCAACTTCTCTCCCCAGCATCCCCTTTGTCTGGTTCCCTGGCCTAACCTCCTCCTGCCTAGCCATAGGCCAGTGAGCTTTTTATTAGCCAGCGAGAGTAGTACATAATCATAGTGTACAAAAAGATTATTCCACGGTACCTTTCTTCTTCTTAGAGTTCTTCTTTCTGTCCAAAAATTCCTGCTATATCTCCTGCACACCTATTGGCTGTTTAGCTTTTTATTAAACCAATCATAATGACATATCATTACACAGTATAATCAAATATCTCACAAAATTTTTCTAGCATGCTATACCACAATAAGTTTAGTACTTTTATATGCCCATGGTTGGAGTTGATCTAGTAAAAATTAACAAAAGAGGCAAGAGGAAGTTAAAGAAGGGTGATGGGTAATGTGAACACAGAGATAGTAACTGAACATTTTCTGCATAAAATGAGGAAAAGTGAAAACAAGTTTAAAGAGGAATATATCTTAGCTCATGTGCAAAATATGTGCATTTAGAAGCAGGGTTGTGGAGACAGATTTCATTTATTTTTCTTTCTATTTAGTTATATTACTTGCTTCTATACAGAACAATAACAACTAAAAGAACCTATTATAGGTCAGAGGACTAAATTAGAACTAAAGATGGAACTCAAACATTAGAAACTTAACCATTACTAATAAAATCAAATGTTTGATAGGCTGAGAAGTGTGCCAAATTTCTCACTTCTTAGTGCAGTTGATGGATGTGAGAAATGGAACCTCCATTGTTAAACCAGTTTTAATATATAATTTATAGTGCAAAGAACAAACAAATAAAACTCCACATAATTAAAAAAGAGTCCTCCAAGACCCAATTACTATTAAAAGAAGTTATGTGTTAGAATAGAGCCAGGGAGTCATGAAAGGAGGCGTGTTGTGTAATTTAGCTTAGATTCTGTGTGTGACTTGAATTTTATTTATAAATTGAATACTTTAAAATAGAAGTATAAAACGTATTGAAGTGGTTGAATATACATTTAGAATAGTATGCAGATACACTGAATCTCAGTTGACTCGTCTGAAAAGAAAAGTTCTGAATAAAATGAACAGAGCACATTCATGGAATCTTTCTAGAGCTAATATGAAAGGAGTACACAGGCCAACGGCTAAATTCAGGCAGATGGAGAATGGCAAACAGACCTCCCAGGCTGACTTCACCCGAGGCATTTGTCCAAACACATGAGCTTCAGCTCTAATTTTATAGGCTCAGAATCTCCTTGGGATAAAGTGATGCCTTAGACAATCATGGTGGGAAATCTTAAAGAAAATTCATTAATACATTAAAACTCTAATGTGGTTTAGGAGGAAAATGCACATATATCTATGTTTCCTACCCACCCATGGATTTAAAGGATATTGCTTATCATTTTGGTTTTCATTCTATGATAGAAGGATTGCCCCTGAGAATATGTTATATTTCATTTATTTAATGAGATGAATTATTAAAAACATTAAATACTTGTCCTCCACAGACATTTATGAAATGGAGTTTATTAATATAAACAAGAGCTAATGCTTACTTAGTGTTTAATTTGCACTGTACATCATATCATTTCACATAATATTTACTAATTGAATATCATACTTTTGGTCATTTTTTTAATGAGAAATCAAGGCACGGTTTAAAGTTTAAAAGGGAGCGTCCAAATTTAAACAGGGACAGTCTAGTGACGAAAGCTGCTGTGATGTTTTTATGGGATTTTCCTAAGAATTAAAAAATTAATTTTGAGTGAAGTAAATGCAGCAATGGTGTGACTTCTGTGATCTACATCAAGAGCTCTCTGGGCGTCAGCATCTTAGGGATGTAAGGGTTTCTCGCTTGCTGGTTAGTGAGAGCTGACAGAAGAGTCAGGTACCACTTATATTGCTGAGGTTAATTTTGCTGTAATTGTTGAGAGACTGAAAATTAAGCAGTGATCATGAATTCAGCAGGGAAATGAGGGGAAGATTTTTTAATATGCTTTCCTAGGGCAATTCATAGGGCAGAAAGGACCATCATTTGCAAAATTCATAATAATAATTTTAAAATGAAAAAACTTGGAATTTATTAATGTTACTCTTTAAAAATGTTTACTATACATAAAAATCTTTACATTTTATCCTATGTTCTCTCTCTCTCTCTCTCTCTCTCTCTCTCTGTGTGTGTGTGTGTGTGTGTGTGTGTGTGCGTGGGTGTGTCTGTCTCTCTCTCTACTTGTGAAGATCAGAGACAATTTGTAGGAGTTGCTTTTCTTTCCAACAGGTGAACTCCAATTTTCAGGCTTGGCCACAAACATCTTTTCCCATTGTGATGTCTAGTTCTATGTCTGCTTGATACAAGCTATAGTCATCTTATGCTAGCCAAACTTGGTAGTGTAAGAGTCACCTATGTGGTACTGGTTTAGAAGGTATAAAGGTATTAATATCATGCCTATATTTTCTTATCATTCCATAATATTAATAAAGAACATACTGAAATATGAAACATATGACACTTTTTTCATACTTCCTTTTAAGTGAAATTGCTGCTTTGTTTTGCAGTTACGGCACTATGTCAGAATGGTAAAGGAATGGAAAGAAAATATGTTTAGTTTCTGCTTTGTAAACATCTCTTATAGCTCACTGGTATGGACAAGACACATTAGGCTGTGTATCAAAGGCTTGTCCAAGTTCTCTAATTCCTGAAAGCCCACCTTTAAGAATTCTCAAACAGGAGGTCAGATAAAAACTGTAGCATTCGGTTTAATTATTACTGAATAGTAAGCTAACACAAAACTTTATTATAACTCAACAACATGGTTTATGATATGCTCCTATAGTTCTTGGTGAGTTAGTCAAGCTCATCTCTGGCTATAGCTTTGTTGGGGAAACTGCTTTATACTCCCATTCAATGGGGGTGACTAGGGAATAGGATAGCTGGGGTATTCTCTTATCATTGTGATGACAGAGTATCAGTATCAAGGACATTGCTAAAAGAAGGAAAGTAGGAAATTGCAGACTACATGGAGCAAAAACAAAACAAAACAAAACAAAAAAGCCAAACAACTTTCTTATAATGAAAAGCAGAGAAGCATAGAAGATGGAGAGTGTTTTGTTTTATGTCCACCCCCACACACAATATGATGAGTTCTGGAAGACTGGGCACTGAGAATAGTGGTAGCTCATCAGAGTCTCTGTTATAACATTACCACGAATGATGATGAGTAAATATTTCAGATTTCTATGTCTATTTGGAAGGTGTGTGAGTGATAACTGCCTTTCCTGCTAAAGGTAAATGCTATAGTGGTACTTTTTAGCAGCAAGGATCAGGGGCTATTAGAAAGACAAAAGGTAAAAGGTAATGTAATATGAGGAATTATGAACAATAGATAACTGGAAAGGCAAAGAACACTGATGCATCACAGAGATGGCAACACGTGATCATTTCTAGATATCGAGGCACAAAAGGAACCAGGAGTTACTTAAGCTTAGAAATCTCAGAATTCTGTAGACCTCTCAAAAATGGTTCCAGGTTAGATAGTAATAGTGTCTTGGAGCTCAAAATAAAATTATCTTAGCCTGTGACATAGGTCATAAGGATCTGGGAATAGCACAAAAACAGAAGATTTCAGTGAAACTACTTTATGGAATTGGAGTAATCCAAATGCCTGTATTTATGGCCCTCACATTCTTGACTCCTTCTATCTCTACTAGAACACACACAGAAACATGCATGAACACATACACGCGCCTGCGCGCGCGCGCACACACACACACACACACACACACACACACACACACAGAAACTGCACACACACATATATACACACTTTATTAGATTCTGACATCATATTTAGGTTTACTTTGCTGGTTGGTTGGTTTCCTGGTTATCTTACTGTATTTTAAGAAGTAATACAGACTACATTACTTGAGGACATCAGATAAGTAAAGGGTTTTAGGCACACTATTTCTGACATAATGGGAAAGGAACCAATCACATTATACTTATTCATGTTCTATACTTACATTTTAAAGTCTCTAATATTTTATTTAATTGCGTACCTTCATTAGTTTATAAAGTGGTTTTTAGAAGCCAATAGCTATGTAGTTTCCATCTTTATCAAGACTTAGAACTAATACTGAAGACCGCTAGTCTGAGAGGTGTGATGATGAGCCTTATTCTAACTTCCTTCTTCCAGGTGGATACCCATTAATACTTAATATAGTGAGGAGATTAGAACACTAGTCCTGTAAACTGACGTTTTAAATTACCCTTTATTTAGATCTCATAATTCTCATATATAAATAATAAATGTATGAAGAAATCATTATGGTTTTATTCTTTGGCTGATAAAAATTTTTGCTCTTTCATGTGTTTCAAGAGTGAAAACTGTCCTAATTTTGAAGGTGTTGCACTAATTCAAAGCAAACAACAAATAATATATATTCTACATATTATCAGAGACTTACACTATACTGTATTCATGGCTTCCATCCAAGTCTTATCCCCACCTTGTGCTAACCAATCATAATTTTATAGACTGCATGGGAGTTAAAAGGATAGTATGTTTAAAATGACTTCCAGATGATTAGTTCAGACCTTGGACTTTCCCTTAATGTCCTTGATACCAGGAGAACTGTATCTTCCACCTCTTTATTTGGTATAAGATGACATTAATGCCATTAAAATCTCTTTAGAAGAATGCCTGATTAATGAAACATGACATTTAGAAGTTGACTTTAAATGTCTAATTTCCTTGTTCACGATGAACTTATTCATGAGAAATTAACTTTATCTCAGTATATTTGAGCATTAAGAATTCATTTATCTTTTCAAAATTATCTTTAATGATAAAGAAACAAATGCTATCAGCTTAAGCACACAGGGAATAAATGCAGAAATTGATTGCTATAGTTAATGTGAGATTGGTAGACAAATAAAATGCCATAGGCGAAAAGAAAGCAGAGTCTAGAGAATTGAGGAGCAATGTAAAAAGAGAAATAATGAGATATGCTCATGTTCAAAAATTTGTGTGCAAAATAGCACAAGAAAACAAAACAGAAGCATGTTGGAAAGCTGCAGCTATGGAGAAGAGCTACTGCTTCTGCTGTGAAGGGGACACTCTGGCCCCTGCTGTGAGCATTCTTCCCAGCCTCCAGGGTGTGCAGATCTAACCAGAAACCATAGGGTAGAATGGAAACAGGATTTGTGGATTCTAAAATTCATAGGTGAGAGATGGCACAGCAGAGTCTGGCATAATTCACTCTTTTGGCTGCTCAGCCTCTTTCAACAAGAACATGACCTTTCACACAGCACTGAAAGCAACTAGTCTGCTTTGCCTCATAGGTTATAATAGCCTTTATATTGCAATAATATTCTCATATTTTCTCCAAAATGAGGAGACTATATGATCATTTTCTCAATTTCTGGGAATATTAACCATAGAAAATGTAAATATTTTATAATTTAAAAACTAAACTCCAAGTTTTTGAATTTATAATGATCAGTAATTTCTTAAATACTAGTCCATTTTTGCTGCTATATGTAACATAATACCCAAGATGGAATGGAAATTTATTTCTTGCAATTCTGTGAACTAGGAATTTCAAACCCAATATCTTTACAGTTGGTGAGGGTTTTCTTACTGTGCCATCTCATAGTGAAGCAGGAGAGTAAGAGGACAAACACAGAACAGGAAGAGAATGTTCCAAAGTCATTGTTTTTATTAATAATCCACTCCGGAAAACTAAACCATCTGTGGGATAACAGCACGAATCCATTTGTCTAGGTTTGCCTCTTAAAAGTTCTTCTCCTCCTCCTCCTCCTTCTTCTCCTTCTCTTTCTCCTCCTTCTCCTTCTCTTTCTCCTTCTCCTTCTTCTTTTTAAGATAATGACCATGATGGTAATATGATGATTTTACATCACAGGCACAGTTTCTACTCCTTCCTCTCCTCAGTCCCTTCCCCCACCTCCCTTCAGACCCTCCCCCTCCAGCCACTTCTGATGGGAGATGTCATTTTGTAAATATGTTTCTCATACTGGTTAATGAATAAAGCACTGTTGGCCAATAGGAAAGCAAGATAGGCAGGACTAGGAGACAAGGAGGATTCGAGGAAGTAGTAGGGAGGAGTCAGCATGGAGAGACTGGAGAGAGCAGACCCACCGGCCCCCTCTCTTGGGTAAGATAAGACCACGTGGAACTACTTAGATTAATAGAAATGGGTTAATAATTAAGGCAGAGCTAGCTGATAAGAAACTAGTACCTGGCCATTATATCAAATACAGAGTCTTGGTGTGTTATTTGGGGCTGGCAGCATGGCGGTGGGACCAGACCGGCTACAGGGAAAAACTTACTCCTAACATAATCCTCCATTTCTGTTTAGAAAAGGACAGGCCTCTCATGCATGTCAATCAAACATTGCATATCCAGTTGCAGTGAGACAAGGCACCTCCCTTTGTATTAAGACTAAACAAGGCAACCCAGTATGAGGAATAGGGTCCTAAAAGCCAGCAAAAGAGTCAGACACAGCCCCTGCTCCCACTGTGGGAGTCCCAAAAGTAGACCAAGCTACACAAATGTTACATATGTATAGAGGGCCTATTTCAGTCCCATGCATGCTTCCTGGTTGTCAGTTCTTACCTCTTCTCCTCCTCCTCTTCCTCTTTCTTTTCAGACAGGGTTTCTCAGTGTAGATCTGGCTGTCCTAGAACTCACTCTGTAGACCAGGCTGGCTTTGAACTCACATAGAGCCTCTGACTCTCAAGTACTGGGATTAAAGGTGTGCACCACCACACCTTTCTTCTTCACTTTCTCTTAACAGCATGCATTAGGAATAACTACATAAATGTTGGTCTATCATAGTATCAACATTATTAATGTCCTTTTTCTCCTCCTTCCCCAGCTTCATAAAGATATAGTTAATAAGTAGAAACTGTTTATGTTCGTGATATACAACATGATGCTTTGATGTACACAAATAGCAGGAAATTAGTAAAACCAAGCTAGTCAACATATGCATCTCTTTACATTTTGTAGTAAGAATAGTCAACAAAAGCAAACAAAAATTTGCTTTTTTAACAATGTATACTACAGACCATTACTAAGTCTGCTGTGTTGAACAATAGACCTCCAGAATCCTTCATGTTGTCTAACAGAGGATTCACACACTCTGGTACCACTTCCCTATTTCTCCCGTTGCTCTACAGCTTTTGGCTACCGCTGTTCTATTCACTGTGTCTCTGAATTCAGGTTCTCCTTATAAGTGAGATCATGCAATATCTAGCTCACTGTGCCTGACTTATTCTACTTAGCATAATGTCACAATAAAGTATTCCTTCATCTTTTTGGGTTGAATATTATTCCAGGTGTATATACATTTTTTAAAAAATCTAATTACTTGTCAATAAATGGATTTTGATATTTGGGTATTGTGGATAGTAATGAAAACAGCAAAGGAGTGCATATGTATTTATTTTTTTAGACACTGATTTCATTTTCATTTTACTCAGAAGTGAGATTTTTGGATCATATGGCAGTTCTACTTTTAGATTTTAAGGCACCTACACATTGTTTTTCATAATGGCTGTATCAGTTTACATTCCCATTACCAGTGTGCAAGGGTTATTTCTTTTTTCTTCATATATTTGTTAACATTGCTATAGAAGTGTTGGTGGTATCTCATTGCAGTTCTCCTTTGCATTTCTCGAATGATTCATGGTGTTGAGAAACTTTTTACAAACAATTTTATGTACTTAATAGGAATACCGGTGCTTTGTACAGTTGGAACAGGTAAGCATTTGATTTTGTCATGTTTTGTGCTGTACACATCTTTGTTAGGTGAAGTTTGTTTCATTATTGACATTTTATTGGGATCCCCTATGTGTTGTTGAAAGTGGAGGCATCCAAGTCTTGAGTTTTTTATTCATACTTCTCTGTATATATCAACACATGGATGGCATATGATATCCATTTTGTAATACTTTTTAATAATATTAAAATTCTCAATTCATGATGGTTATATATGTACCAATATAGGATAAATCACAAACAATTGTTATAGTCTATTGATAAGTGTGGTAGTTTGCATGTAATTGGCCCCCATAAGCTCTTAGGGAGGTGTAGTTTTGTTGGAGTAAGTGTGGCCTTGTTGGAGGAAGTGTGTCACTGTGGGGGTGAGATTTGAGGTCTCTTTTGCAAAAGCTTTGCTTAGGCTCACTTCCTGTTGCCTTCTAATCAAGTTGTAGACAGCATCAAGTCTGCCTGCATGCTACCATGCTCCTCCCCATGGTGATAATGAACTGAATCTCTGAACTATAAGTGAGCCACCACAATTAAATGCTTTCTTTATAAGAGTTGCCCGATCATGCCACAGCAATAGAAGCCCTAATGAAGACAATAAATGACTATTCAATCTTATAGAATAAATGTCATATCTGTCTGTCTGTCTGTCTATCTATCTATCTATCTATCTATCTATCTATCTATCTATCTATCTCCTTTTTCTGGCCCTTTACTAAAAGTTTATTATGTATAATATAAATCCAGATAATCTTGCTTTCTTTAAATTATGTTTCACTTATAATACTTTTTTTTTCCGTTTTGAGATAGTCTATGTTGTATATAGTATCATATGTGGTCCTGGTTGTCCAGGAACTTGTTATGCAGTCCAGAAGGCCTGGACTTCATGGAGATCCATCTGCTTCTGCTGCCCTAGTGCTTGGATTAAAGGTGTGTGCCACCATGCCTGATCACATGTAATGTGTTTTTATTTCTTTTTAATCTGTTCCTAGGCATTAAAGTTTAATTAAGTTACTTGCTTCATTTTTCTTAGGTTTTAGTGCTATTTGTGTATGTTAATGTGTGTGTGTTAATATGTGATTGTGTTAGTGTGTGTGTGTGTGTGTTTGTGTGTGTGTGTGTGCGCACGCTCCTTCATTTACTCATGCCATAGTACTCTACTGATAGGGAAATCATAGTGTACCTCGTAGTACTTGGTTCTTTTCTTCCACTATGTGGGTCCTGAGGATCAAATCAGGTTGTCAACTCAACCTTGGTAGCAAACACCTTAACCTCTTAAGTCATCTTGCTGGTTTTCCCCTTTTTTCCGTTTTTTTTTTTTTTTTTTTTTTTTTTTGGACATGACCTCCCTATTCAGCCTAGGCTGGGCTTGTTCTCATGGTCTTCCTTCTTCATCCCCCAGAGGACTGGATCACAGACACATGCCACTAAAACTGAAAGCAGTGAGTTTCAAAATAGCATCTTGTAATTAATTATCTTTAAGAAAAAAAATCAGTTCATTTGTCCTGTATCTTGAATTTGTTTACATTTAAAGAGATGTTAGCTATGTAAAGATTTATTCCCCTTTCCATATTTTATCTCTTGCCATCTTTGTAATACTTGATGATCTTCTGTAATATAGCTCAGTTCCTTTCTGTATGTTTTGTGTGTCTACCATAGGTTTTATTCTTGTAGTGTAGAGTGTGCATAAGATATAAGGTATATTGTAGTAGTCTCATTTAAGCTCAAAACTATCGTTTTTCTTTCCTTATTGTTTGTTTTGACATCACTGTTTACATCTTTTGTATACTATAATACAGTTATTAGATATCATAGTTATAATTACTTTCAGTACTGGTCCCATTTAACATTTGTGCTAAGGTGATTTAGGGTAAAGATTATCAGCATAGTGGTGGTCTTCGAATTTGATTCTCTTCTTATCTGTCCAGTAGGCATTGTGGTTTTGAGATGCCTTGTGCTGTATTTAGTTTTCTTTGATTTCAGTCTGGTGAACTCCCTTTAGCATGTCTCAGATGGTTTCCCAAAGTGACAAATGAGCACAGATTGTGTTTTTCTGAGAGGGTCCTTATATATCCTCTGTTCATAAAGAACAGACTTTGTAGTATAGTATTCGTTTCTGTTGGCTGTTTGAAGATTTTAGTTCCTCTAATATATTACCCTATTTTCTTCAGGTCTGTGAAGATTCTGAGGATTCTGCTGAGAAATCCTATGGTATCCTTACAGAGATTTTTAAAAAATGTGATAAGGGTCTTTCTGTTGTTGCTGTTTTGCTTTGTTTTTCAAGACAGGGTTTCTTTGTATATCTCTGGCTGTCCTGGTACTCACTTTGTAGACCAGGCTGGCCTCGAACTCACAGAAATCCTTCTGGCTCTGCCTCCCGAGTGCTGGGATTAAAGGTGTGTTCCACCACTGCTTGGAGTGATAAGGGTCTTTAAAAAATTCTCTGTCTGTCTTTTACTTTTGGGAAATGGATTATACTGTGTCTCAGTGAAGATTCTTTATGCTTAATCTGCTTGGTACTTTTTGACCCCAGCAGATTCAGACTGGAAAATTTTTCTTCAAATAACCTTTTGCCCCCTTTTAATACTTTTTTTTTTGTAGCACCTATAAAGCATATTCATCCAGTTGATGATGGCATGTAACTGTCTAGCATTTTTTTTTAAATATTGCTTCACTTAAGAAAACTTTTGTTTTTCTAAGCCAGTGATGTCATGAGAACAACTCCACCCTTTTTCTTTGCTTATTGCTTCTTTAATCAGCTTAATTTAATTTCTGCGCTGTAATTCCTCCTTTCCATGGCTTCTTCCTTTTGGTGGAAAGTCTGATTTTGTTGCTTATTGTTTCTCTGGCTTTTTTATTTAGATGTCTACCGCTGTTCATATAAGTCACTGCATTTCTTTTAGATGGGAATTTTGAATTTATTGTCAGGCTATTCCTGAACTGGGGGCACAGCTGTATTTTGTCTTCAGGGAGTAGTGTATATTGGAGGACTTCTGGTATAGGTTTGACTGTAGGGTGGTCTGGCACATAAGGATATAGTTGCTTGATACATGTGTCTATGCCAATGTGCTAATTCATTATAATACCTTTATGAGGAAATTTATTTCTATTTATGCTATAGTGCCTGGCTGGGTGTGTCCCAGAAGATGTGAAATTGTTCTTTCTATTCCATTGATATAAACCCAGTACTGTAATTTATTTCCTGTGATGTGAAAATGTTCTAGTGAAAAATAGAATGGCAATAACAAGTAATTCTGTAAGTCTAAATAGGTGAACTTTCACAAAAGAACAATGGACGGGAAATGTAATTTTTATTGTAATTATTTTGTATTGTAATTTTATTTTTTTAATCTTATTTTATAATTATCTTAAAAATTTTGGAGTCAAATTTATGTTGGGTTCCTCAAAGATGGTGTTTACACCCTCCACCCCATTCACTGGAGAGTTCTGTTTATTACTTTATAAAAGACTGACTTACTGTTCATTAAATTTTTATAACCATTTGCTGGTAATATGATGGAGATTATCTTTGCTGGAAGCTTATTTTCAAGAGTTTGATTCTCTTAGTAATTATTGGTATTTTATATTTTACAGTTTTTTATGAATACCTTTGTTAACTCAGTTTTCTGAGAAATGTGAGTGTGGGTCTCTAAACCAGCATTTGATTAGGCTTTAGTCATTTTTACTTCTATACAATCTATAGTATTATAGTTGAATTTAGGATTTAGTTCAGGTTAACAACTTTGTCTCGGGTAAAGGTTATTGTCACAGGTAAAGATTATTCTGAAACAACTCTATGGGGGAAGTTCTATGCACATCCAGTTTAGATGACTCATTTCAAAAGTTTGATTTCTGCATATGTGTCTACATTTCATGCTTATTATATATTTTGGAAATTTTATTTTTAGTACCTTGTTCTAAAGGTACAGCTCTGATTTGGGCTTAAAAATTCTCAGGATTTGCAATTATAATTTTGTTATTTCAGATTAAAATAAACACTCAAAATCAGGAAGTTACCTAAAAATGTTGTTATTATAAGTGTTAAATTTTTTTCTTCAACTTACTCATTTAAATTTGCTTATTAAATTTAAAATATGCCTACTTAGATTTCAAATTTAGCATTGAATTGCATGGAGTATTTTGGGCTTTATGTATGTACTATGAAGTTTTAAATTTGAAATCCATTGGTTCTGTCTGATACTCATTATATTTAGGAACAGGAGGAAGTCCTTAGTTCAAATGGAGGAACATATTACTTATTCTATAACATTCAGGAATTAACGATCCCTGGGGATTTGCCAAATTCATAATTATATAAATGTTGTTGAAAATTTACTTTTATTTCCTTTTGATTTTCTTTACTCTTTTGAGACAAAAATCTCCCTATATAGCAAGATTGTACTTGAACTTGCTGTGTATTCCAGGCTAGCCTCAAGCACACTGTTGTTCTCCTATTGTAGCTTTATAGGTGCTGGACTTATGGATTGTGTGTACCACTATGCTGAGCTGTTGTGGTTTACAGTTCCAAGGAAGAGGGACTTTCCTCTACCAAGACCCATTTATGCTTATGCTACCTCCCTAATTCATTCACATGCCTGCTGCACTCATGACAGTTCTACCTTGATTTCTATTTTTATGACAAATATAAAACACTCTATGCAGAAGTTCCAAATTTTAGATCTTGTATCTTCTTCATTTGCCCTAATTTCAGAAAACTTCAAATAATTATTATACAATTGAGCTCATATAATATATTTAGGTAGAAGATATTTTTGAATAAAGCTGATTTCTAGTTACTGCAGATTAAGCATCCTATTGTGAAACACTAAATCTGAATGGTTCAAATTTTTAAAACTTGTGTCAGAATGATGTCACAAGTGGAAAATTCTATTGCTGATGCTATTCTTTAGGTAACAATCAAAGTGCAGGTATACAAAATTTTGTATAAAATTACTTTTAGACTTTGTATATAAAGTATGTAAGAAACAATCTGAATTTTGTGTTGGGCTTCCATCCTCTCCACAACATATATCCTTGTGTGACTGTAAATATTCCAGCCACCTCCCCCTCCCCTACTGAAAAAATTCAAAACTTGAGGCACACCTGATGCCAACATTTAAGGTAATGGATCCTTAATCTACATAATGATCAATACAGATGAAGAAAATGAAGTCAGTTGCTCACTTTCCAGAGCAACCATTTATCATCCTTCTTTTCCCATCCCAGGTTTTATGAGAATGAATTAGATTTTTCTTGAAGCTCAATTTATACAAATTTCTTATAGAAATCAAGCTTGGTTTTAGTAGCATTATGAAATATTTGTTGTGTCTTCATCTCTCTTAGAACATAAATATCAATGCAAGTTTATTTTGCTAATAGGATTTTTTTTTTCATAAATGTGATGAGCTCATTACAAGTTTTGCAATTAAGGTACACATTTCTCTTTAGAATTTTGTTATTAGGTCATTATACCAACCATATTTCTTTATTTGATGATGTTGTATAGTAATTTCCTTTGAGATTAAAACCTTCTGTCTTGGAGGGCAGCTACTTAGAACACAGGATGTTAAAGGGGAGGTGAAACATTCCATCCTGCAGGGAATTAATAAACTCAGGCCAGATGTACTAAGCCCCTCCCTGCCCAAGTATACCTAAGCAGTAAGAATTGTTGGTTTTTTTTTTTTTTGAGACAGGGTTTCTGTGTGGTTTTAGAGGCTGTTCTGGAACTAGCTTTTGTAGACCAGGCTGGTCTCGAACTCACAGAGATCCGCCTGCCTCTGCCTCCTGAGTGCTGGGATTAAGGGTGTAAACCACCACCGCCCGGCATCAGTGAGAATTGTTGAAAGACACTTGTAGACAAGCTGAATTGCCTGGAAAAAGCAGAGAATAACTAAGCTACCTGGAAATTATGCTCTCCAACCTGTTAAGCTGCCTCCAGATTGTGTATTGCACTCCATGTTTCCTATTTCAACAAGCTCTCCCCCATGCTGGCGTGGGCTTACGTGATACAGTTGTTTCTAGTTATTTCTGCTCCTCATCCCTCACCGCTCACCCCTCACCCATATTCCTGTAAGTAACTCTATTTGATTTTCAAAGTTTTTTTAAAGTTGGTCTTTGGTGGTATTCATAAATCTGTCTTTGGTTCCCTCCCTTTCTGGGATGAGTAGGTATTTGTTCATGTTCCCCCAGTAATAGCAGTAGATCCAAACTAACTACAGTGGCAACAGAGGTAGCTCAGTAGGTACAGTGCTTGCTTACTCTGAAGTCCTGAATTTGATCTTTAATATCCAATTAAAAACTGGATGCAGATAAGAGGATCTTCAGGGTTTTCTTGCCAACTAACTTAGATGAATCTTTGATCTCCAGGTTCAGTAAGAGACTGTCTTAAAAACAAATAAACAAAAACCAAAAAGACATTTCCCTAGTGCCATTTTTTTCTTTTAATGTGTAATGGCTCACTCTATTAAGGTATCTCTTCTTGCTTCCCTGATTCAATCTTCCTGATCCCTCATGTTCTTCTGTGGCCTCCTCCTCTCCTCTTCTTTTTCTCCTACCTCCACCACCCCCATGCTCCCAATTTGCTTAAGAGTTCTTGTCCCTTTCCTCTTCTCTAGGAGATCACATATGTCTCTCTTAGGATCTTCTTTGTTTTCTAGCTTCTCTGGAGGTAATCCTTAGCTCCTTGTCTATATCCATATATGAGTGAGTACATACCATGCTTGTCTTTCTGTGACTGGGTTACCTCACTCAGGATGGTTTCTTCAAGTTCCACCCATCTGCCTGCGAATTTCAAGATTTCATTGTTTTTTTCCTCTGAGCAGTACTCTATTGTGTAAATGTACCACAGTTTCTTTATCCCTAGTACATGAATGGACTTTGGGAGCCCATTCCCCAGGGAGAGATACTCTCTCAGCCTAGATACGTGAGGGAGGGCCTAGGCTCTGCTCCAAATGATGTGACAGACTTTGATGATTCCCCCATGGGATGCCTCACCCTCCCTTGGTAATGGATGGGGGATTGGATGAGGGGGTCAGTGGGGAATATGGGAGGGAGAGAGAACTGGGATTGATATGTAAAATAAGATTGTTTCTAATTTAAATAAAAATAAACCCCAAAAAGCAGAAACCAATTGAAGATGATTATTGATGTTAACCTTTGACATCAATCTTAGTGTTCTATTGCTGGGAAGATATAATATGATCAAGCCAAGTTATAGGAGAAAACATTTAATTGGGGGCTTGGTGGGGTACATGGTGGCAGGCATGCATGTATGCATGGTACTGGTGTAGTAGCTGAAAGCTTTACATCCTGATTAAGGTAGGGGAGAGAGAGAAAGAGGAAAAGAGAGACGGGGTGGATGGAGAGGGAGAAGAAGAGGGAGGGAGATTGGGCCTTGTATTGGTTTTGAAACTTCAAAACCGGCCCTCAGTGATATACTTCCTCCAAGGTCACCTCCCAATCATTCTGAAGCACTTCACCAACTGGGAACCAAACATGCAAATGTGGGATTTTTCTCATGGAAGTTGCCACAGTCTCTCTCTCTCTCTCTCTCTCTCTCTCTCTCTCTCTCTCTCTCTCTCTCTCTCTCTCCACTTGTACCCACACACACTAAAATTATGACTATAAAGGTAGTGATTCTAATTAATGGAGTGTGTCCAGAATTATCCATGCTTTATGATCTTTTTAGTTGGATATAAAATGCTTGTCATCATGAAGGTGATTATATACTTTGGAAGACTTGGTAAACTATGCCTTCAGTTACAACTTCACTTTTTACCCTACAGAAATTGCCTTCTCATTTGGTTTGTCATGATCCAAATGTAGATGAAGCAATAAGAAGGTGGCATCTCAGCAAGGGTTCTCTTGCAGATGTCTTACTAGCAGCTGGTGTCACATTTTCTACTTCTCTCTGCCTTTGGGAGATCATCCACAGCTTTGAGTTTCTTAGTGCTGCATGAGGACTGTTCATTCTGTTTGCCTGGATTTTCTCTTATTCTTTGAAATTTTCATGTAGTTTTTTTGTTCATTTTCTTTCCAGTTCCCCAATTCCTTCCAGAACCTTTCTACTTTCTAGTAGCCCAACCTCTTATTCTTTTTCTCTTTTAAGAACAACATAAAAGGTGCTGAAAATCATGGAGTTTCCCTTTCCTAAAAGCTATCATTTATAAGTAGCCTCTTGGTGAAGGGTGGGACTTCATGTCCACTTCCCCTGCTTCACGTTGAGATTTTTATCTGGATTGAGCTTGTTCAGGACTTAACACATGCAGTCAGAGTCTGTGAATTCATATGCCCAACTTCCCTGTTGTGTCTGAAAAAATACCATTTTCTTAAATCATTCACCACATCTGGCTCTTACAGTCTTTAAGCCCTGTTGTCCACATAGATGCCTGAGCCTTGAGCTGACAGGTGTGATAAAAACATCCCTCTCAAGGCTTACTACCTCAGCATCTCACTGTCCAGGGGTGGGTCTTTGTGTTAATCATCATCTACTGCAAGTAGAAACTTCTTCGCTAAGGGTTGAGTGATTTATTGTCTTATAGGTATAGCAATATGTCATTGGGAGTCATTTTATTCCTATGTTCATTTAGCAGGGTAATGGTAACTTTTCTTCTGGGCCCAGGATTTATACAGTTTCAAGTTCTTATCCTCAATAATAATATCATGTATATATTTCATCTCATAGAGTGGTCAGTCCTTAAACCCAATCAAGTGTGGTTGGTTATTTCCATAATATCCATGATATCATCACAATGATGGGCATATCTTACAGACAAGTTGCTATAGTTTACAGGTTTTGTTGTTGAATAAGACTTATGATTGCTTTCCTGTCTGGTAGTGTTTATAGTAACTCTAGCACTATGGACAATAGCCAGTCGGGATGAACCTTCCAGTTGAGTATCAGATGTATTTTTTTCATATTGTATGCAAAATTCTTGGCATGCCACAGATAACAGATATAGTATACACCATCTAAAACAAAATTGCAAACTTTTATTTGCCTTGATCTGTCATTCTGCCATTTAGTTTAAATAAGATACAAGAATAATGTAACAAAAAGTAAAGTGAAATTCTGAGTATTTATGGTGAGATATGTGAAAAGTAACAGTACAGCATCTATTATTTTATTACCTTTATCTATAGAAACTTGTGTGACTACTTTTAAAGTAATGAATTGTGTTCACAATCACATGCTACATTTTCTATTACTGACACTTTTTTTCCTTGGCTGTCTCCTGTGATCTTATGGCCTTTGAAGTTTTGTTGATGTTTTTGCTTTAGTGTGTCAGTTAAATATGTAAAAATTTAGTTTGGAGTATTTCCTCAGGAAGTGACAGCTACCAATGCATGGCATTACAGATTGTGTTTTCTTCATTCACACACAACTTCTGAGCCTGTCTCATGCCCTACAGCATTCTGAGGCCGGTGCAGACTCTGCTAAGGTTATGCTACAAAGCTCAAAAGCAATCCTGTGTTAAACAATTCTGATTCCAAGAGGCACATTTGATCTCAAGGCCAATGTCCCAGGAGTTATAAGGAGCTTGCTAAGGTGAAAGTGCTGGCTCTGTGTCAGGGAGTATACATGTTTTTCCATAATGCAAAGGACTCCATTGAGCAATACAGGGTTTTTGTTGAAGCAGGCCAAATGAGCTAAATCCAATTGTAGTAACTTTGAAAGTCATTGATTGACCTGGAGACCTTTCACTCATAAATCAAAAATATCTGATCTAGAGTCTAACATTCTCCAAACAAGTTAATATAACCCAGGCATTTCAAGAAGAATGAGAAATGTATTTATTTATCAGTGTTGACTTAGACTAAGAACCCATGCTTCTACTAATGATTGATTGCTAACTGTGCCCAGGATTTTATAGTTAGCCCAGGGCAGTATATTACAAAGTTACTCATGGAACCACTACATAATTTAGACTATAAAACACTTTTTATTCTTTTCTTTGAACTTATGTTGTCCATGTTATGTAGTGGGTTCTCCTTTTATCTGATCAGTTCTGTATACTGGATTATTTTCATGTAGCAAGTCACATTAATTCATAAAAGTTGGGAAATTATTTTTGACACATCTTAAGTAGCCCAGGTTGGCCTGTGCTTTTCATACGCTGAGCTCAGACCCCCACCATCACCTTATCTTGTCTCCAAAACTAGGATTACAGAGGTGCATTATCACACCTGGAACACGAACACAAACATCTATTAGAATTATTCACAGAAAACTGAACTGCTCCACAATGTGAAAGATTTATGGTAGTTTTTATATAATTCTCTATACAATATATTTTGAAGATTTTTCCCTCTCTCTCAACTCCTCCTAGATCTTCCTCAAACCCCTACCCACCCAATCCCGTGTTGTCTCTCTCAAAACAAAAACAAAACAAAAAATGGAAAGAAAAAAGTTATATTACAATTAAAATTCAGCAAAGTTAACAGTCACCATTTCTTTTTGTAATTATTATTATTCTTATTTAACATTTCGATCAATCCCAGTCCCCTCCCCCTCCCATCCTCTCATGTCCCCATCCCATTACCCACCCACTCCACAGGGAAGGTAAGGCCTTCCAGGAGGGATCATCAAAATCTGTCTAGTCATTTGGAGTAGGGCCTAGGTCCTCCCTCCTGCCTCTAGGTTAAGGGAATTTCCCTCCATGGGGAATGTGCTCCCAAAGTCCTTTCATTCACAAGGGGTACATCCTGGTTCCACTGTCAGAGGTCCCTTAGTCTGCCTAGGCCTTCTAATTGAGACCCATGTTCAGGGGGTCTGGGTGGGTCCAATGCTGGCTTCCCAGCTATCAGTCTGGGGGTCATGAACTCCCTCTTGTTCAGGTCAGCTGTCTCTGTGGGTTTCTGTAGCCTGGTCTTGACCTCTTTGCTTATCATTCTTCCCTCTATACAACTGTGTTACAGGAGTTCGGCTCAGTGTTTAGCTGTGGGTGTCTGCTTCTGTTCCCAACAGTTACTACATGAAGGTTCTAGGATAGCATATACGTTAGTCATCAATCTCATTATCAGGGAAGGGAATTTAAGGTAGCCTTTCTACTGTTGCTCAGATTGTTTGTTGGGGTCACTCTTGTAGGTCTCTGGACAATTTTATAGAGTAGTTTTTTTCTTCAAACATCTAATGGCTCCCTCTATTATCGTATCTCTTTTCTTGTTCTTGTCTATTCATCCCCAGACTCAATCTTCTTTGTCCCACATGTTCTCCTCTCCTCCCCTACTCTTTCCCCTAATTCCCTCTCCACTCAGTGCCCTCCTCACCCCTCCCAATATGCTCATGAGACCTTATCCCTTTCTCCTTCTGTGGGGGACCTTGTATGAATCTCTTAGGTTCCTCCTTCAATCCTCCTTTCTCTGGCGGTGTGAATTGTAGGCTGGCGATACTTTTCTCTATGTTTAAAGTCAATATATGAATGAGTGCATATCATGTTCCTCTTTTGTGACTGGGTTACCTCACTCAGGATGGTTTCTACAAGTTCCATCCATTTACTTGCAAATTTCAAGATTCCATTTCCCCCCCACTGAGTAGTATTCCATTGTGTAAATGTATGACATCTTTTTTTTTTTTTTTATCTATTTTTCAGTTGGGGGGCATCAAGGTTGCTTCCAGGTTCTTGCTATTACAAATAATGCTTCTATGAACATAGTAGAACACATGTCTTTGTTGCATGGGTATGGATCATTTGGGTATATGCCTAAGAGTGGGATTGCCAGGTCCTGTGGTAGACTGATTCCTGTCTTCCTAAGGAACTGCCATACTGATCTCCACAATGGCTGTACAAGTTTACACTCCCACCAGCAGTGGAGGAGTGTTCCCCTTTCTCCACATCCTCTCCAGCATAAGTTGTCATTGGGTGTTTCTAATTTTAGCCATTCTGGCAGGAGTAAGATGGTATCTCAGAGCTGTTTTGATTTGCATTTCTCTGATAGCTAAGGAGAATGTTGGGAGTTTGAGGGGTCATTTTATAGTACTGGCTAAGTAAATTTTCTATTGACTACATTGTTACCTAAAGTATTATTACAATTATTTATTTGTGTGTGTATCCACATGTCAGAGGACACCTTGCAGGAATCCATTTTTTCCATCTACCATGTGGGTCCCTTGAATTGAACTTAGGTTGTCAGGCTTGATGGTGGATGCCCCTACCTGCTGAGCCATCTTGCTGATCTATTATTTCTTTTGGATTATTAAAAATGCTATTCTCTGGGCATGATATAGCTGGTACAATCATGATTTCAGAGCAGCTCTAGCTGCTTGCAATGGGTGTTGACAGTTATATCTGGGAGAAGCTGATGTAACTTTGCCTTCCTGCTGACTATTGGCCACTAATAGATTCTGGGAATAGGCAAACAGTGTGTTCAGTTGTGTGCCTATTGATGAACCCATAATGTTCCATGGGTTTCCAAATCCATGGTCACACTGATGACCTTGATTAAACTTAGTGGGCCACAAAATAAGACAAAATACTTAAATGTGGGAATGGAACCCTCATAGAAGGGTATGGGTAGTAGGGGTATACACACACACACACACACACACACACACACACACACACACACACCACACACCACACACCACACACACACAATTTTCAACAAATTAAATAAAATAAATATAATATTTTACTTATATCCTGAAAGTAGTTGATTTCCATGCTATATATCCTTTTGTCAGATTTAATGAACATTAGTATGGTGTCAAATTAGCTAGTACATGAATACTGCTACTATCTTCAGGATAAAGATAGACTAATGATAGACTAATAACTATGTTGTGTTCCTCACATAGTCAGGCAGATATTTGTATGGATCTTTGGTCAGGTTATCTCCTATTTGTTAATATTCTGGTTGCCCTTTCTTTCTGAAAGTGTACTGACTCAGTCTTTTTTTTTCTATTATTAAATACAGTTTCTCTGAGATATTCAAATAAGATTCAGTGATTCAACTTGGTGCTTTTTGGGATAATTGCATGGTAAATGCTTCTATCTGTTTTTACTCATTGTTCTTTGTGGACATAATTAAAATGAAGTAACAGTAATATTAGTTTTTTATATTTACATAAAATCAGTTGCTTTTTAAGCTTTTGAAATAATAATAATAAAAAGTCATGTATCCAAATGGTTATTAGTTTTTTGCAAATTTCATATATGAGTACCATATTTGACATTTGACAAATCTTGGCCTCCAAAAAGAGCAAAAAACAGAAGTTGTTCTTTGACTAGCATGCATTTTATTCTTAAAAAATAATTCATATAGTTAACATTTGGTTTTGACAAGTCTTATGAGTAGCATCCATGTATATTGTCTTCTAGTTTTTTGATATGGTTCCATTTTTGTAGACCCTTTTGAGATTTATCCCTCTTAGTGGTCTTGTCAGGCAAGTCATGAAAGACCCAATGTTTGCCACATTTGACATTTGTTTGGAAATCTAATCCTGCAGTAACATTTGCAGCATCAATGCAAATTCTGGATTGAGAGTCTTCACTGAGAAGTCAGAGACTGAGTAATGTTTGAGAAAGTTAGGAGGCGGTCTTGAATTTGATATTTTATACTTAGAGCAGAATCATGTAGCCAGTGAGATGAAATGCTGTCAGACACTTTTAATTTAGTTTAGTTAGTACAAGTCTGACCTGGAAATGTAGCTCACTATATAATACTTTCTTAATGTTTATAAACTTAGGGTTTGCTTCCGAGTACCACATATACAAATTGTGATTAAAGAATATAGTAAATGCAAAGGTATAGTATCTGTTCTGAAGGCAGAATAATTTATATCACCAATTTTTAAAATTAAGATTGAGTTAAAAGCTTATTATTTATTTTTGTTCATAAGCTTGGCATAGTGCTGTAGTGCTGGCTCTCAGAAGGCTGAGTCAAGATTGCCATGAGCTGAGGCCAGCCTGTTCTAGAGTGAGGTCATATATTAAAAAAAAAAAAAAAAAATATATATATATATATATATATATATATATATATATTTCCCCTTGACTTCTAGTAGTTTTTAATCAAGAATTGTTTGAACTACATTGAACATTAAAACATCAACTTTCTGTTGTGTAGCTTTCAGGCCAGTGGGGGATATGGGGCATAGGACAGTTTTTCGGTATATAATGGCAGATACTCTTATAGGAACAAGGAAGGTAACTTTTTTTGATATGGCTTAAGTTGCTCTAAAGTGGATACAAAAAGGACAAAAATGGGTTCAAAATTGAGGACCCACCATCTGTCAGTCAAATAGAGAATGAATTGTAGTGGCATACATTATTTGATCAACAGGGAGTGTATTAATTTTCTCCAACTGCTATAACAGACTATTACAAATTCACTGTCTTAATAACACACCCATTTATTATCTTCAGTTATAGGTATAAGTAGGCACAAATAAAGCTCTTGATAGAAGCATGTTTCCTTCAGAGGTTCAAGACAATAGTTCATCCAGGGAGTTTGACACAGTGCAGGCCCTTTTATTTGTAGGTGAGCGCTGTTTCTTCCTGGCTGTTAGCCGAGAACCTTTTTTTCCTACTTAGCTCTTCATGTGACCACTCCAACTTGAGTTTGGTAATGACATCTTAGCCTCAAATTTTTGCACATTTCAAATTTCTCCAACTGTTGTCACAGCCTCTCCGGTTTTACATTGACTGTCCCAACCATATACATTTCAGGGTATAATATGGTGTTTTGTATCTACATTGTGGGATGACTAAATATAGTTGATTAGCATACGAATAACATCTTATTTTTCCTGGGATTATAACCCTTTTATCTACTGAGCATTTTTTGGGGGAATTCAATATATTATTAACTCTTGTCACATATTTGATGATGGATTTCTTAACCATGTTTTTCCTGTCTAATGAAAGTTTTATGACTTGACTAACATCTCTCTAATCCATTGCTACCAATGTCCCCAGCTCTTGGTAACTACTTTGCTATTTACTACTTCTCCAGGATTACAAAATTAAATTTTATACACAAGCAAGGTTATATAATGTCTGTCTTTCTGTATCAAGGTTATTTCCTCTATCCTAAGATCCTGCAGGCTATCTATCTATATTCTCATAGATGACATAATTTCATTATTTTTAAATGACTGAAGAGTGTTCTGCTGTCTAGATTGTATTTTCTGTTGCTGTGATAAGGTATTCTGACAAAAATAACGTAAGAATGGTTTTACTTTGTGTTACATTAAAAGTATAGTTTATCATAATTTGGAAATCAATGCATAGTAAATGTGAACAGCATTACATCTCACTCAGAATCAGGAAGCAGAAAAGGATGAAGGCTTGCTTCTGCTCAGTTTCCTCCCTCCATTTACACAGTTCAGGATCTCAGTCATGGAACAGTGACACTCAGAGTGTCATGCATGGTGGCATGCAGGCAGACATGCTGCTGGAGGAGTAGCTGAGATTACTACATCTTGCAGGCATAAGGAAGTTGACTGACTTACTGGGTAGTATATCGAGCCTAGAAAACCTCAAAGTCCACCCCTACAGTGACACACTTCCTCCAGCAAGGCCACACCCACTTCAACGAAGTCACACCTCCTATTAGTGCCACTCCCTATGAAATTATGGGGACTGATTACTTCCAAACTATCATAGTGGGTCTTCCTACATCAGTGAATATGTCAAAAAAGTCCCAATAGACATGCCCAGAGGCCCATCTCCCAGGTTTTTCTGGATTCTGTGAAGTTGACAAAACTTACCATCATTTGTATGTTTGTAACACTTTTAGTGGAGTCATCCTTGGATAGACATTTATGTTTTTTCCCATATCTTCGCCATTGTGAATGATGCTGTAGATGGGAATACAGACATGTCTTTGGCATAATGATTTCACTTTCTTTGACTGTATGGTCAGTCATAGGGTTGTTAGAACCTGAGGTCATTCTATTTCTTAGAAACAGTAAGAATGTCCTACCATCTCTAACGGCTATGCTAGTGTACGTAGTAGTCCCCTTTCTCTACGTTATTGGCAATTTTTAATCCTTTTAGTGGTGATTTTGACAAATTGTCCTCATGTTTTAAATTTGCATTTTATTCATGGTTAGTCAAACTAAACAATTTAATAAATCTGTGGTCACTGACTCATCTTTTGTTGAGAAAACACTACCAAACCTCTTTGCCTGCTTTCCAAGCAGGTTATTGTCTTTGTGTTGAGTACATATTCTGTATAGTTTACACACATTTTCCCTTCTATAAGTTGTCTCTTCATTCAGATAATTTTGCCTGTTTTTATAAGGCACTTTTTAAAATTAGATGCAACCCCATTTTTGACAGCTTGTTGTCTCATGTGTTTTTGAGTTTATATCCCATAAAAAGAATTGCCCAAACAATGTTTTATAGAGTTATTCCTCTATGTTTTCTTTCTTTTTTTATTAATTTATTTTATTTTATATAACAAAGTCCAATTAAATGAAAACAAACATTTACACACAATATTTGGGAATTTGGGCGTTGTTCGTTCCAAACTACTTCCTGCTGGTAAGGGGTGCTGTCATGGGGGATTCGAAGAAGATTCAGAAATCCTGGCTGTAGGGCTGCTTTGTCCAGGTGTATTGAATGTAGGATCAGCTTGTACTCTGTTTCAGGTGGTCTGGCGTGATCAAACCACATTAGTCTGGAAAGAATCCACATCTTTTCATTTTCTGTGGAAACAAAAATAGAAATCATTTTCCCCAGTAACTTGTCCTTCAACTTAAAAAAATGCTTTGACTCCAAAATTATGTTTTCTTTTAGTACCTTCAGAATTTTGGACCATATTTTTATTTATGTTGTCTGCTTTGAGTGGAGTTTTGTATGTGGCATCAGATAGAGGTCTGATGTTACTTGTGTGCCATGTGGAGAAGCAGTGTGCTCAGCAACACTCACTGAGTCGCCTGTTCTCTCTCCACTGCACACTAGCCTTCTTTCTGGAAGTAAACTGACCATAAACACATGGCTTTATTTCTAGGCTCCCTGTTCTCTTCTCTTGGCCTGTGTATCTATTCATGATGCCAACAATTATGCTGTTTTGGCTACTAAATCTTGATAATATATTTTCAAATTGGATAGTGTGGCACTTCTGATTTTTTTCTGTTTGCTCGAGTACTTTGACTATGGTTCTATATACATTTTAGTATCACCATTTTTATTTGTATGGAGAATGTTATCTGCTTTTTAAATGCTTTTTGAATCTTATGATTGCGATTGTTTTGTATATCATTGATATTTTATCTTTAATTTTTCCATATCACGAACATGGGTAGATTTTCATAATTTCTAGATACTGTAGTTTTCTTTAGCAATGCATTCTGGGTTTTGCTTGCCTATTATTACACTGCTTTAGTTGTTGCTACAGTTTGGATTTGAAGTGTACCTCAAGGGTTCATTGGCAGCAGTGTTAAGATACATTAGCAGGTGGAGCTTGGTGCAAGGAGGTTAGATTGGTGTGTTCCTTATGGGAATACTGGGACCTGAGTTCTTTCCTGCCTCTCTATGCTTCTCATTTCTATGAGTGCATTCTTGCCTTAAGCTCCCATCATGGTGTGTTGTGCTGCCATGTGTCAAATCAATAGGAACAAAGTAGCCTTCACTGAAACCTCAGAACTGTGGTCCAGAAGAAATCTTTCCCCTTAAGTTGTCTCAGACATTATGTGATAAAAATGGAAAACTGACTGATGAACTTATTTTCTTATTTACATTTGAACTCTGACCTTTGTTTCTTTTTCTTTTTTTATTTTCTATTTTACTCTGGATTGTTTTTCATTTTAATTTTAAAAAACGATCCTTATTTTCTCTTAGGATATTTCTATATGATGTATATTCATGTTCCCTCACATTCTCATTTTTACTTCTATAGTTTTTTTTTTGCTTCATTTTTATTATTATAGAGTTTTGTCATCATGTTTATGAGTTTTTCTAATTGTGGTCTATATAACATTTTAATAATTATATGCTATTTGTTCTCTTAAAAATTACTCCAGGAATACATGATGAGTAAAGCTGATTTTGTTTTATTAAGTCTATATAACCCTGAAACATGCTCTCACCAAGATAATCCATTCTGGACTCAAATTGATCCGAGTTCAAATTCAGATTCATTAGATATTTGGTGGTCATAAATGAGCTGCCCATTTGTCAATTACACAAACATAGAAATAATATTGTCTAGCTCCACACTAAGATGACATACCTACAATGCTTGTCCTACACCTGACTTGTAGAAGTGTTTGACAAATCATGACTTGAGAGTTGTTGAGATTTGTACACTTCAATGAGTAGCAGTGCCTGCACAATCTTAGGGAAGGAAAAGACAATAAATCATTTACAAAAATATACTAGGTTTTCCTGAATTGTATATGGTTGATTTAGTGCCACCAGTATTTTCTGATGTAACTGAAAAATACATTTTCCAGAATTCTGTTCTCTGAGTGGCTTGAAGTTAGATGTTTACAGAGACAGCATTTCATATGACACTTAGGAGAAAATAATTTGGGAATAATTCTCAAGGAATGCCATGATGCTGCCATCAATGCAGTGATATTAGGGATTTCTCACAAATTGCCATTTGGTAGCTATGGTCATTTCCCACGACTTCTGACTTTTTCACCAACTCCATTGTGTGAGCATAAACTTGATAGGGGCCATCCTTCTAGCTCTGACTAGACTTTCCAGATGTTCATAAATTCTATATAAAGTTTTGCTTTTCTGTAATCCTTTTGGTAGCTTTGCTTTCTTAGCCAAAGTGAGGTGTAGCATGTTACAATTTTATTTATTTGTAGAGATGTTTCTCTTCCACTCCCTCTCTTTCCCCTGTATCTCATTGTGTGTGTGTAGTGTGTGCTTGTGCGTGTAAGTGTGTGTGTGTGTTTAAAGAGGCCTGTAACGAGTATGGGTTTTTCCGCCTGCTGCCTGGTCTTGTCCCGCCGCCATGCCAGCCCCAAATAACGCACAGAGACTCTGTATTTGATATAATTTTGTTAGCCCGGTTACTTGTTTCTTCTCGGCTAGCTCTGTCTTAATTATTAACCCATTTCTGCTGATCTATGTATTTCTCTTACCGGGGAGCCGGCCGGCATACTGCTTTCTCCAGACTCTCCATCTTGGCTCCTCCTTTCTACTTCCTCTTTCCTTCTTGTCTCCTAGTCCCACCTATCTTCCTTTCCTATTGGCCAACAGTGCTTTATTCATTAACCAGTATGAGAAACATATACAGAATGACATCTCCCATCATCTCTTTTCTGTCTAAAATAAAAAGAAGGGTTTTAACCTTAACATAGCAGAATGTATAACACAACAGTTATCCAATAAGAATCACAGTTAACAATATTTAGTCCATTAACATTTAGTAAGATTTAAGAAAATATTCCATCATCTATTTTATCTTTGTGAGTTTAAAGCCCTATATATAACTTATCTTTAATCCTAACTAAGGAAAACTATAACCATAACTATTTGTCTTCAACTCCTTCAAAGACCACAGAAGGATAATATATAAACTCTAGAAATGATGGAGACATCTCATTGCCTGGCCACCCAAAGTTCTTTTGTAATCTTCCATCTTCAGCCCATAGGCCATAGTGTGTCTGGCAGACTCTTCAGCAAAGCAGGAAACTTTAAACTGTCTTCTCATATTGGCAGTTTGTCAGTCAGTTTTTTCTGTGTCCTGGTGACTGTCTGGCAGACTCTTCCATGAAGCACAAACTCTGTAGCAATGTCCATCTTGAATGAGCAGTTACTTTTCTGTGGGTCCTGCATGTCCAGTTTATACAGCACAACACAAAGTCAAATGGTCCAGACAAGAGCAGTATCTTGTCCAAATGTCTTGCCATATTGGAAGTAAACTCCATAACGTGTTTCTTCAATGCCCATCTTCCTTTCTGACGCAGGTGGTGTTGCCAGGAGCAGTTATGTCTCACTGTCAAGAAAAACCCTAAAGGATTTTAAATGCCATATTCTGTAGGTCTTTGAAAGGTTTGAAGAATGCCTATTCATCTCAAATACATGTCTGTATATCTAGAAATCTTAACTAACTTAACTATTATATCTGACTATCATAGGTACTATCTATAATCTGTGTTGAATTATACATTACATTTCTTTTTATTTATTTATTTATTTAATTTTATATAACAAAGTCCAATTAAATGAAAACAAACATTTATACACAATATTTGGGAATTTGGGTGTCGTTCTTTCCAAACTACTTTTTGTTGATAGGGGGCGCTGTCATGGGGATCCTAAGACGACGCAGAAATCATGGCTGTAGTCTGTGAGGCTGCTTTGAATGTTGAATATGGATCACCAGCGACTCTGTTTCAGGGGACCTGGCTTGATCAAACCATATTAATCTGGAAGGAATCCACTGTTTTTTATTTTTTGTGGAAACAAACATAGAAATCCTTTTTCCTAGTAACTTGTCCTTGTATTTAAATTTTTGAGTCAAAGCATTTTTAAAGTATATAAATTGAATTTAGCAGCATTTGTTTTAACAGTTGTTTCCTCAGCAGTTAAATAATACAAAGACAATATAATACCATACAGTATCCAGATTCTCTCTGAGCTTTTTATCTTTACGTGGCTTTATTATTACCCCGTTTCTTTTACTTTTTATTTTTTATTTTTTGATAAAGGGTTTCTCTGTGTAACTCTTATCTGTCCTGGAATTCACTCTGCATACCAGGTTTACTTTGAAATCACAGAGATTTGCTTGCCTCTGTCTCCCGAGTGCTGGGATTAAAGGTGTGTGCCACCACACCCAGTTGTGGAAGATGTCCTCTGCAAGCAAAGCAGGTGTTTTTAATCACTGAACTCTCTTTCTAGTTTCTGTGCGTTATGTTTTTAGTTGTTTCATTACTAGATTGTTGGCTTTGTAAAGAAGCATGTTGTTTTCTTTGATTTCATGTCTTTGTGTATATATGACACATGCATATATGACATACATATACACATATATGACATATATACATATATGAGTGATAAGTATAAATGAATGTACACATATACACACACATATATTCTAATAGAAGAGAAAGGTGGCTCAGGAAAGTTCTCTCGTTTGTTTTGTTTGTTACATTAAAGTTATATCTTCTTTTTTTCATGAAAGAATGCACCAAACACATTCACATTTTACTTCTTTTTTTTTTAAAGCAAATGACAAAGACCCAAATTACCAGCTTTTTTTTTTTTTTTTTTTTTTTTTTAATAATCCTAAGCTTAACATTACATAGTTAAACAATTGTCAGAACCGATGAATTTGCCAGCATCCAGGCTCAACTAGAAAGCATTCTTAATTACACTTAACCAGAAATGTATTACCATTGGTGCAGTAACAGCTTTCATTACTAAATACTGAAAATAAAATTGGAATGTTTCTGTAGAAGGTTCCTCTGGCAATGTTAACCTCACAGCAGGCTGACACTACTCACTCACATTTCAACACAGTGGGAAGGAACAAGATCCATGCTGGTGTTAAAGAACAATCTTGTCCTAGCACTACTCAAGAATCACAGGGTTTTACCTTGAATTACGTTTTGTTTTGTTTAAAGCAAAGTACATTCAGAGATTACAGTTTTAAAGACAACAACAAAAAAATGTCCTATTTTGTGATCCCCAACAACAAACTCAAAAGTCTAAGACAAGTAGGGACTCAGATGAGCTGTTTTTATAAATACTTTAGATTAGTTATAGTTATACAGAAAGTCAAGTTCCATTTGAAATCTTAACAAAAGGTTACTGTTGTTCCTCAAATGGTGCTTGTTAAGGTTTAACATCTCTGCAAAATGCAGTGTTGAATTACTTGTTAACAAGTATATCAGTTAGCTGCTCCTTACCATTTGTTGTCAAAGACTTTAACTGTCGGTCTTCTTCAACTTCTACTTTCTTGAACATTTTCCACAATTGTCTTTGTAGTGAATATTTTGCCACTAACTATCTTAGTAGAAGTTGATACTGATTTGAAGTTGCCCATTCCACTGCCACCAAATGATGTCAAAGAGAACGAAGTGAGACCCCATGCCCTAGTGATCCAGACTAAGTGAATCCTATGTCAAAAGAACGAACTCCACCCCCAAAAGAAGGAAATCTACTGAAGGCAGAGGAAAACAAGCCTGTACCTTGGCTTCTATTTCCTCGGGAACCCCTTCGATTTCCCAAAAAGTCATCAAATGGGTCTTCAAAGAAGTCAAAGGAAAATGGGTCCCTTCCACCAAAAAATTCCCTGAGGACATCAACTGGATTCCGGGATGTGAAGGCAAACTCAAATGGACTGTCAAAATGACTTCCTCCTCCTCCTCCAAATCCTTGTTTGCGGTATTTGTCATAGATGTTCCTTTTTTTTTTTTTTTTTTTTTTTTTTGCATCTGATAACACCTCATATGACTCAGCTACTTATTTGAATTTCTAGTCTGCCTCTTCTTTATTTTCAGGATTTTTGTCCGGATGCTATTTAAGTGCCCGTTTTTGATTTGTCTTTTTAATGTTCTTGGGTGAGGCATGTCTCAGTACAGCCACAAAGTCATAGTTTTCCACCAATTTTTAACAGATTGTTGGAACAAATCCAAGGACGCGGTGGCAGGCGAGGGGTGGAACGTCGGGCAGCCGGTCTCTTCTGGGCTCTGGCACTGCTGCGCCGGCCGTATCTCCTAAAGTTATGTCTTTAGATTTCAAAGAATTAAAGGATTTTGAGCTTTGGTTTTTCTTAGACCTTACGGCTCTCCTATTTTCATTTTCTTTCACCAACACTGAGAGTTGAATCTGAGGCTTTGTCCATTTCAGGTTTCCACTCCTTTAAGGAGCCACACCATTTCTCAGTCCTTTCCTCCGGGGCTGCTTTTGTTCACGCCTCCTTAATGCAGACCCATGTGAGAAGGAAACTTCCTCTGTGCGTTTCTTGTCTATGGCTGATATACCAAACACCAGACACAGTGGCTTAGGCATCGAAATTCATTAGGTTTTGGTTGTCAAGGCTAGAAGTGCAAACGTAAGGGGCAAACGTAAGGTACAGACGTGGTTGGTTTCTTCTGAAGTTATCCCTTTTGATTCTGTAAGGGAAGTCTGCAAATTTTCTAGTTCTTTAAACTCTGCTTCCCTTTTGACTATACGTTTTGCAATTAAATCGTTTCATTCCTCTTTGTGCAGCTAAAAGGGGACTCAAAGAAACATGGATTCTTTGCTGTTTAGATGCTTACTTCACTGGATAGCCCGTTTTATGCCTCTTTACTTCTTTATTTCATTAGGTCTTAGGACACAAGTTATACTCCACCCTGTTTCTTGTGAGCAAAATGGTGTTTATCCAGCTTCTAACCCTTTGTTACCCATTTGTACCCCAGGCCTCAGCAGATGGCCCACAGGATAAAGTTTTATCCCATCACCCCAGTCATGACCACATATGAAATCTTGGAGAAACTCCACACTGCTCTCATAGTTGTGGTAACCCTGACCTTTCCTAGTCTTCTAGTCCCTATTGTGTAGTGTGAAAGCCACTTCCACATCTTACTATTTGTTACACAACATTTAGTTTCTAACACCAATTTTTTACTCTATTTTCTGCTGCTGTGACAGAAAAGTAGATGCTGGGTAATTTATAAAGAACAGAAATTCGTCATAGTTCTTGAGGCTAGGAGATTCAAGGTCAGGAGGCTGTATATGACGAGGGCCTTCTTGCTCTGCTTTAGTGCGGTCAAAGGAATCACATGACCAAAGAGTAAAAGAAGACCAAACTCTTGTTTTCTTATGGTTATTCAAATCTTCCAATAACTACTTTGATCCATTCATAAAACATTGCCTTCATGATCCTATTACCTCTTATAGTACCACTTTTGAATACTGTTAAGTAGTAATGGAATTTTAGACTGATTTAATACATGGTATGTAGCAGAGTAAAGAATGTGGATAAAAATGTGTATTTCCAGTGACTTGCCCTTTTATCTGGTATGGGTTGGTTGGGATTTTTCACCTCTGTAGGGTGAAATGGGCTAAGGAAAAACCACCTGCCACTGACTAGACCCAAGACCTGGGCCAGGAAACAACATCCTGAGCCTGATTTGACCCCAGAACCAGAATTCGAAATCACACCAATCCCCGAGCTTGCTCTAGAGTCAGGCTGCAGAATCCCATTATCCCTGAGCACAAAATCCCACCAATCCCTGAAGTCCCTGAGCATGAAATGCCACCCACCAATCCCCAAGCTTTCCCCATAATCAGAACATAAAAAAATTAATCAATACCAAGCCATCCAGGAAATGTCTGCCACTTAGCTCTGTACCCTGTTCAGTTTGCTGCCGTTTCTTACCCGAGGCAGCCACCCCCCTGGATTCTTCCTTCTCAGTGAGTCTCTTGAGTGAAGCTTGCTGTGTTTCATGACACTTTCACCAGAGCAGAGCCCAGCTATAAGAACTGCACTGGGGAAACCCTACAACACAGTTGTTACACTCCAGGGGATGGAGCAGAGATGTAGCATTTCCCCAGACCTGAGCAGAGCTGAAACACTTCTCTGGAGCAGAGTAGACCTGTAACAAGAGGGCTGGGGAATCCCTCCCCTGCTATAGAAGAGTTGTTTCTCTTGAATCAGGAAACCCTTTCCCTGGAGCAGAGCTGTAAGCTGCTATGCTTGTAGTGACTTTGTGATATTCTTTGGCTGCCAACTGCCAGGATACCTTTCCATTGGAGCTGCAACACTTGCATCCTTTGTGCATTGCTGTTATGTTCCCTAGTTATTCTTGACTGTGGATGCTGGTTGCCAGAGTTTTTCTTTAGTATTTATATTCATCTCTTAATTTTAGGCAATTCCTCATGTTATCTGTGACACATTTTGCTATAATGTGAGGCCGTAGGATGGATATCTTTACAGTGTAAGATTCAGCATAAGTTTTAGGCAGGATCAAGTTTCTGAGTATCTAGGTCTTTCTTTTACATTTTGAGTTATTGGAAACATTTTACGATTTTTTTTTCTGCTCCTTTTTCAAAACACTTCATCCCTGCTGTATTTTTTTGTCAGTTATAGATGAGGCTTGATTGCTGGTGGCAGCATGTTCATTGTGCTTCCTACCACATGTAGGAAATGTTTAAATGTTTAGAGTGTGACATTTGTCTCTTTGACAATGGCAGCAGGTTTTCTCTTCAGTTTGTACCATGAAACAGTCTTTCTGCAGTTCCATTCTCTGCCTCCTAATATGCTTTGTGAGATCACAGTCCATAGTGCCGTCTCCGAATCCATGGCATCTTACTTAGTCTTTGTGTCTGTGGGTTCCTAATATCTTATAGTCTTATACTAGTCAACACTTAGCCTTAAGCAATTCATTAAACTTCTTTATACTTGTATATGTGATATTTCCCATCCATACTTACTTTCTACCTTACAGAAACCAGTGCTTATAACATCCTGTTCTTGACACCCTGGTCCTTCTTTGCATTTCATTATAATTTATTGCACTTGATCTTAGCTTCCTCAGATGCATCCAAGAACAGTGGCCATCGTGTAGGCCATTTGGCTTTTATTTTTAGTGTGGAGTAATACTTTTTTTTTATAATTTGTTTTATTTAAATTTGAAACAAGCTTGTTTTACATGTCAGTCCCAGTTCCTTCACCCTCCCCTCCTCCCCTGTCCCACCCACTAACCCCCATCCTATCCCCTTTCTGCTCCCCAGGGAGTGTAATGCCCCATAGACTGCCACTTCAGCTGTGTATATCCAAGGTAGATGCTTAAAATTTTGATATTAAATAATTAAGTCTGACTAAGCAGTAGAGACTAAGACTGAGGCTTCTGATGGAGGAATCTTCAGATTCTACTCTAGATGTCTTTGTATTGGATAGAAATGGCTCAGATCAGAGAAATGGAAAAGTATATCAGCCTGTGGGGAGTTTAAAATGTAGATTGATAAAGTACACTGAGCAAAGGAATCACATAATTCATATAATTCATGCTTGAGTGTCAATTCTTCATGCTAAATGAACAAAAACATTATTTCTTTTATTCAATTTCCAATATATTTTAAGTCATTTTCATTTTATTTGTGATCATAAAATATCTTAAATCCTTAAGTAATTTATTTTTGCTTGCCTGCTTATGAGTTTGGTTGCATATTTCAAGAATGTTACTGATAATCAAAAATGCTTTTGCAAATTCTAATTTATGAAGATTTAAGGGAATAATAACTAATTAAATAACAATATCTTGCAGTTGTAAGGCACATCAAGAAAACCTATATTTTTTCCACTATGTATCCCAACTTATGATCGGCCCTCATCCCAGTGCTAGACAGAATCTTTTTTCCATCTAAATCATGATGTGGACCAGTATTGCCAGAGTTACTCTTAGTAATCCCATCTACCCAGATCCCATAAGAACTGCACATTAAATTCTTCTTCTGGGGGTTAGATGTATGTGAAAATTGCCTCATCCACTTTGGCATGTCATCTAGAAATATCAATGTTCAGATCTGTCATTGAGATTTCATGGGTGTAGACATACATAGAAGACAGCATCTCACAGAAGATGTCTTGTCCTGGTCTTTTGACTCTTACAGTCTTTCTGTCCCCTATCCTATAATGTTCTGTGATATTCCCTAAGCCTTAGGTGTAGGGGTTGTGTTGTAGATGTATCAATTGCACCTGGCCACCCCACAGTTAATTGTTCTGTGTATTTTGGCCACTTTCTGATATGGTCTGGTTTTTAAAATTCTTTTAACTTATTGTTTAAGGATTGAGTGTGTGAATACAATACTATGATCATATCTATCCACCAGTTCTCTCCTTTGCTACCTACACTCCCACAAAGTGTCCACCCTCCAAAGTTTATGCCCTTGTTGATTTTGAAGCTCAGTATGATGGCACACATTTATAACCTTAACACTTAAAAAGAAGGTTGAATTATGGAGCCTTTGCGTGTAGGGCTACCCTGAGCTAGTAACACCGTGACTCAAAAACACAAAAATATAGACCTACCCTATGACTCAGCTATGCCATTCTAAATCAATGTATCTCTGTGATGATTGCATATGAATGTTTATTGCAATGCCATTCACAAGAGTTGTTTTATGGAACCAATTAAGTGTCTAGCAATAGAGCAATAAAGACAGTGCAGTGTATATACATAATGGAATTTTTCAATCATAAAGAAAAATGAACTATTTTGTGGGAGGTTATGGAAGTCTTCGAGCCTTGGGGTTATATATGTTATTGAGTGCTCAGAGTAATTGTTGTTGAGGAGAGTCAGTCTTCCCCAGGGACAAGTCCCCTGATAGGTTTAGCCAATACCAAGAGGTCAGCTAACTACACATAAACAACACTAATCATATCAGCAGATTATATTTATATGTATGTATATGTAACAATTATAATTAAAAAATAAGAGGCCTTGGATTTGAAAAGGGGTTGGGAGGAGTTGGAGGTAGGAAATTATGAGAATGATGTAATGATATAAGCATTCTCCAAAGATAAATAAAAACTAAAAGAAAAAGAAAATGTAAAAGCAAATTTACACATAGTAGTATATTTTCTACTTTTAAATACGTTTTATTAGTTGTATTGAAAAGATGTTCCAGGAAAGTAAAACAGTTCCCTGAACACCAGAAAACTAAGGAAGCAGCATGTATGCTAATGATAATATCTCTCAGGCCTTTCTAATTACCCCTTAATATGGCATTTATACTTAGAAAATTAATTTATGCATTTTATGGTCCCATATAAAATTCCATAAAAATGGTTTTAAGACATCATTGCTTAATTATAAAAGAAGCATTAGCAGAATAGATTTTTTTAAAACCTGAATTTGCACATTATGCATTTACACTAGAGTTTAAAATCTTTCCTAGAACTTTGATTTGCTATATGCCAAAAATAATTCACATATTAAACATTTTCCAGCCATTTCCTAATGTGCATAGTAAGTACCTGATTACATCTGTTTCTTCATATGAGACTCATAGTGTACACTTAGGGGCTTTTCTTCTATTGGAATTCAATTGATTTAATTAGGCAAGTCCCATTAATGTGATACTTGGAAGATGGATTTTTTCCTTTAGTATTCACTTGAGATTACATTATACTCACAAAATCATATTTATTTTGATGCTTGCTATAGTGAAATAGATGTATGCCAGCTAAAACTGTAAAGAAGTTAACTTTTGATATAAACTACTATGTAATTTCTATTGCACGTAAGATTATTTTTCTATTTTAACACACTATATCTCCAATACTTTAATAGTATTTTGTTGTATTTTTATAAGACCATGATGTGAAAGAAAGACAAAAGAGTGTGATCTGAATGCAATCCTAGGAAATAGCTGTAAACTATTATAAGTTAGAACCCCATTGTGACACAGAATTTTCTCTCTTATACATTTTTCTATAGTAGATACTAAATAATTTCAGTTCATTTATATTCCTAATTAGCTTATTTCAATTTAAATTACAAGAAAGTCATTGTAGTCTATTACTGACAGCATGCAGGATACAGAGGGTCATGCTACCTGTGGATGGACTTCAGAAAATATCAAGCTAATATCTCTAAAAATTTCTCTCAAATATAACATTTATTTTACATTATCCAAAATAATTATTTACCATGTATACCTACCATAAACTTTATACTTTAAGACCTTGATAATTACTCAGTATTATTTTCTTAATTTTGTTTTACTTTAAAATCTATTATATTCTCCCTCTCCCCTCATTCTCTCATTTTAGAAATCAGTGGCCATTAGAGATAAACATATAAAAGAGCCATGTAATTATGTTAATTAATATATAAAAAGTAAAAATGTACAACTTTAGGAAACAGTTTTGTTTCAAAAGCGGAATAGTTAAAAATTCACCTAGATATTTTAGTCATAGGAAATCTTTAAAGAGATGGTAAAACAAGTATTTGTAAAAAAGTATTAAGTTGTATGTGAACATTTACAATGCATTGTAAACCTAACCATTATTTCTAATCCTCAAGAGTATAGCATCTAAATGTTCACTGTGAAATGAAAAGACATATATGCATATGTAAAGCACTACTGGACAATGGAGATTGTGAGACAGGGGGTTTAACAAGACTTTGTTTCTCAAATGTTCTAGAGATTTAGAAGTCCAATCTGGAGGGTCTCCCTTTTTGAGTATTTATATGATGGAGACATCACATTGGTCAGTCCCCTTCTTATAAACATCAGTAATCCCAATATGTGAGCCTCAGCTTTGCAATCTAGTTGCTTTCTACCTTTGCAATCTAGTTGCATTCTATATGTACCCCCTTTAACCACTGTCACATTGAAGATTGGGACTTCAGTCTATGAATTCTGGAGACACATTTACTATATACCATATGAATACAAGAATATGTTTGCATCTCAAAAATCTAGCTGAGTGTGTTATACTTTATCTGTCCCTTTGTGTTACAGTTCTTAAAAAGCAAACCACCAAAAATGAACCACCACTCGATGCACATGTTTATTGTTATTATGACTTATTCATCGATTGTCCCTTTATTCATTTGAAGTAATTTTGGTTTCTTTGCCTAATTTTTGTTGACATTTGATTTGACAGATGGAAGTACAGATACTCAAGCTTGTAGTTCAGCCTCTCTGTTTGAGTCTCCTTTCCTCATGTCCCCCACCCCCATTTCCTTCATCTGCTACTGGCTTGTCACCACCACTGATTTGGACTCTCTTGTTCTAGTCTTCACTGTCACATTGTGCCTTTGCTAGTGAGATGTATTTCCCACAGTCAGAAAATGATTGGGCCCTGCCTTTGCTGGTTGTTTGTTTAACACTGATCTGCTTTCTTCATTGTTGTGTTTTAATTGGAAAATTGACATCATTACCATTCATAATTATTTTGGAGAATAATGTAATCATTGTCATTTTGCTGTTCTTGTGATGATTAACTCTGTCTTAGTCCATATATACATTCTCATGATTATGTTTATCTTTCCTGTGTGCAGGATTCCTTAAAGTGTCTTCTATAGTGCTGGCTTATGGATATGGATTTCCATAGTTTCTGTTTTTCATGGAAGGATTAATTTATTCTTTAACTACAAATTATTTTTTAGCATAGTAATATAGGGTTACAGTTACATGTTCTCCCAGGGATTGAAGTTCATCATTCCATGCCATCCTGGATTTCAGAGTTTCTGCCAAGGAATTTGCTGTTCTGATAGATTTTCTTTGACATGTCACTTGGAACTTTTATTTTAGAATTTCAATATTCTTTCCTCTTTCTTTATGTACAGTGTTATTATTGTAATATGATGTGGGGGAATTCCTCTCTAGTATGCTTGTAATACTAAAGGCCTTGTCTATGTCAATATCTACCTCTTTCTTATTACTTGGGTTTTTAATTTTTTGCTATTGTTATTTCCTTATTAGCTCATACATCTTTATTTTTTTCACAGTCATCTTCGATAATTTTCTTCTTTTAATACTAATTTACTGGTCTTGCATGTTCTGCTCATACCTTTTTTTAAAAAAAATTTATTCTTATCTGCATGATTTGTGTCCCTTTTCTTCAAGTCCTAATAATCTGTCATGTATTTATCCCATCAAGTTTATGAGACTTTGAACTGAATTTTCAATTTGACTTGAAATTTTACTTCCAAAATTTCAAATGGATTTTTTTTTAGCATTTGATTCTTCTTTCATATCCTCATTGTCTTCCTGATTTCACTCAAGTGCTTTTGTATAGGGGAGAGGCCATGTACACCTTTGTGTATGTGCATGTGTAGGATAGAGGTTTCTGTGTCTTCCTCAATTACTGTCTACTGTACTTTTTAGATAGAGCTTCTCATTGAACTTGGAGCACATCAATTTGTCTAGGCTGGCTGACAAATCGGTCTGCTTGTTTCCTAACCCTATCCCACCCCATCACTAGAGTTATAGAAATGTACCTTAGGCCCAGCTTTTGCATAGATGCTGGTGACTTGAATGTTCTTATGTATGGGTAGTAGGCACTTTACCAGCTAAGCCATCTCCCTAGCCTGCACCTGCTCAGATATCATTATGTTCCTTTTTAATTCATTTAGGCTTTCTGTTTCCTGAAAAGGAAACAGGAGTGGAATGGGTTGCCCAGTTTGCTAACATGGCCATTGTAAGAGTGAACCTCATTTTAGCTTAACTGAGGGAAGATAGGAAGTTCTTGGGCATTGATGCAATTAGCTTTAGCCATGGACTACATACAGTCTCTTTGGTGTTGAGGATAGTGCTAAAAACTTTCAGGTGCAGGTGTCATATTTTGTTAATAATGGAACTGAAAAATGTACTGGAAGAGAGACCTAAGAGAGTTTCTGAAAATGTATCAAAGAGATATCCAGTTGTAAATGCAATAGAAATACAAGGAGAAAGAGAATTCCAATTATTCATTTAAAAGGAATTCTGACAGAATTTGGGAAAGAACACAAGAAGGTCATGGATGAGTTTTTTTTTCCCCAATATAAATGAAAACATGAATCCTCTGATTCAAGGAGCTGAAATGAATCCTTAGGAAGATGAACAGAAAATACATTGAGGTGTGGGTACCAAAGGGAAAGTAGATTTTTAAACAAAAGCAGTAGAGACAAATTCTATTCATGGTTTTAGAACAAAACACTTTATAAAGTTGAAATAGAAATGACAATAATGCTGATTAGCTGCTTAGGCCAGTGTTAACTGGATCAATAAACAAGCAGTCTTCTGTTTAAGAGTACACTGAAAGCAGCAGTTCATTACCTAGCTGCCACGTCTGCTCTGTGCACTTAGGTATTTACCTTGGGATGGGAAGTTGCAAGAATAAGCTACTGGCCCTAAAACCCCTCTGCTGCTGCGTTATTAGAAACCTGCACGCCTGAGTTGTTTTCTTTTGCTGAAGCTGTCAATTTGACTCACACTGCCTTGAATACATTTTCTCCAGCAAGGAATTCCTCATGCCCAGCCTCCTCTTTCACATAACTCGGTTCCATATCCAGACTTACACAAACGCATTTGAATAACAAAAAACAAATCATCCTTGGATCACTAGCAGTGACAGTTTTCATGAAAAATAGTTTTCAGCTTTATAGTTTCTAAAATACAGCAAGGCAGAGCAGAAGGAAGTTGAAAAACATGCTAATGAGATACTCTATAGTCTCTGCCACACATATCAAAGAGTAACTAACTTAACAGCATCATTTCAGTACCAAACACAAGTCACCAGAGAGTGGGACAATGTCCACAGTGTGCTGTTCAGAAGACAGATATTCAGAAGTTTTGAATGTGCTCTTACCAAATTGGAGGAGCTACTGAACAGTAACTTCGCTAACTTCAAGTGCCTTAAACACAGTGGGAAGAGTACCATGCAAGGACAAAGACATATTGCTGTCATCCTAGGAAAGTGTTAACTTAAAAATACACACACATGTGGAAAGTCAGAGAAGAACGTGTGCTCTCCTTCTACCTGATGTGTTTGGAGATTGAACTCAGGCTGTCAGGCTTGGACAGTCATCACCTTTACCTCCTGAGCTATCTCAGCAGTCCCAAGTTCCAGAACCTAAAACACTATCCATGTGGACTCCTTCCGGCTTTCAGATAATAGTGGTTTTGTGGATTTTATAATCACATTTTTTTTCCAGATTTCAGGGACACTTCCATCTGCCATCATTGCATCTCTACTTAGGAAAATGGAAGCAGGATTATACGTCTGCTACATTTCTTCCCAGTGTCTCATGGCCACATAATATTTTTATACTTCCAAATCTCTTCTCCATAATTATAAGAATTCAGCTGTAAAACTGTATGTGACAATAGATTTCCAATGGATATTTCATTCAGCTACTTAGAGTATAATGTACTATCTCAATGTCATCATTAAAATGGTTTGTCTATTATTCAGGCTGAACCATCCTGAAATCTAGATTCAAGTCTACATTAATGGGTGTGATGTCTCTCATCAATTGAGCAGTACTCCATTGTCACGAATTTCTAAAATGTTTTCTAACAGTGATGAACCCAATTTCTGAATCTGTGACCTTGTCCTTGGCTAATTATAACAAGGTACAAATTTATCTTAAAATTATTTATTTTTAACATTTCATATGATTTACCTAATTTCCCCCTTCCTCCAGCTCCTTATGCTGCTGTCTATTAAATTCATGACCATGGCCCATTTTTCTTTAGCTATTATTATTTTACACACACACACACACACACACACACGATTATATAAATGCAGTCTGCTGATCATTTGATGTTGCTCATATGTGAGTGGCACAGTTGATGTTAAAAGAGGAATGTTATTCCTGATATCTAGATGGGCCCAGTATAGTCATCAGTATCACACATTTTCTTTATGTGGGAGAAGTCAGAGAAATTAGAAATCAAAGATGCTATGGCTTACTGCTGCTTTGAAGATGGGGAAGCTGTAAGAATGGCATGCAGCTTCTAGGAATAGAGGGCAAACCCTAGCTATAGCTTGGCAATTGGTTCCAACCATGAGATTATACAATAAGCTGAATATGGTAGGTAATACTATCTTTCCTGGAATTTCTAGATTTAGTCCAGCTTAGCTGATATCTATATTTTAAACAAAAATTTGTGTCACTTAGATATGTTCTGATATATTTGATACAATATATTTTAATCTACCTTGTGGACTTTAGTATTGTTCTATATAATCATTGTTTAAGTTTGGGAGAAGATGGATTATTTATATTGTGTTTCTTTCATCTGAAAGCATATTTTTAGGGACACCATAGTTCAAAATCACAATTTTCCCTTCCATATTAAGTTGTGCAATCTGTGTTAACCTATAATGTGCAAAATTGTTATTTTTAACATAATAGTTTCCCGTCTCTCTGTGTGCAGTCAGTGCACTTTCCCCGTGGTTCCAACATCCTTGCTCTTAACCAACTCTTCTTTCTCCTCTTTCATGATTACTTCTCCTTGCCATCATCTCTCCTCTTTCTATCATAGGGAACTCAGGAACATGGTTAAATTTGTGAGCTGTTACCATAGAGTCATTCATTAACTCATGTATTTGCTTACTGGTTAAAAGTCATTGATCACTATGAGCAGAGACAGTTGTCTTCTCTGAAGATATAGTGATGAGCTAAATGTACACTTTCACAACACTGTGTTTCCCAATGTTTATTTTCCAGGGCATACCCCTATATGTATATATCTATTTCTGTATCTCTGTGTATACTCCTATATGTATATCCCTGTGCATATATTCCTATGTGTCTATCATTATGTGTGAATTCATATATTCATATGGGGGTGGAGTCTATTAAACAAAATATCACAACTGTTTAATTCTAAGTATGAAGGTAAGAACTATGGTTTCTTAAAGCATATTATAGACAGCCAAATGGAGTCAAGAGATAAAAGTTAAAATTCAAATAATGAACAATAATTAAAGATAGGGCTATGTATCTGACTCAGTGGCAGAGTGCTCATTGGACAAGCATGTATACAGGTTTTGGATTCCAGGCACCATTTGAAAAGCCAGTGCTCAGTAGGATCGCTGAGGGTTGCTAGGAATTGCCAGCCAGTCTCTCGTTAAATGGGGAGCTCCATGCTCAGTAAAGACTTTGTCTCAAAAAATAATGTGGAGAATGACACTTCCCTCTCTTCCCCTTCTCATGTGTATATCCTCACACACATGTGTTTACAGATGCCATCCAGACCCTCCTCCAGGCACAAGCAGACCTGGAGAATAAGGCTGGTGTGAAACATTTTTGTTAAGAAGTTCAATATGCCAGTCAGTGTCAGAAGTGGGTTGTGTTTTGTTTAAACTTTCATAAAGACATAGAACTCTTCTGATAGTGATAGGTTATATACCTCACAATTTCTTTTTCCTCCCTTGCTAAGAGATCCCTGACTGTATGTATGAGTACAGGAAACCAAGGTAAAACAACTACCCACTCATTCCCTTGCAGTCATATGAGCCTGTTTGACTCATTGTTAACATAGAAAGCAGCATTTTTTTAAAGTTACTTTTCTGTCAGTTCATGAAGTTATTGGTAAATATCTTCTTTGGTTTTTTGACATTTTCCTTCTCTTTTTGATATTATTTTTTAAATTTAAATTTGCAACAAGCTTGTTTTGCATGTCAATCCCAGTTCCCTCACTCTCCCTTCCTCCCCTGTTCCCCTCCCAACCACCACCCTACTCCCTTTCTGCTTCCCAGGGAGGGTGAGACCTTCCATGGGGTATCGTCAAAGTCTGTCATATCATGTGGGTCAGGGCCTAGTCCCTCCTCCATGTGTCTAGGCTGAGAGAGTATCTCTCTATGTGGAATGGGCTCCCAAAATCCATTCGTATAGTAGGGATAAATACTGATTTGCTACCAGAGGTCTCATGGATTGCCCAGTCCTCCTAACTAACACCCACATTCAGGGGGGTCTGGTTTCCCAGCTATAAGACTGGGGTCCATGAGCTCCCCTTTGTTCAAATCAGCTGTTTCTATGGGTTTCTCTAGCCTGGTCTTGACCCCTTTACTCATCACTCCTCCTCTGCAACTGGATTCTAGGTGTTTGGCTCAGTGTTTAGCTGTGGGTGTCTGCTTCTGCTTTCATCAGCTACTAGATGAAGGCTCTATGATGGCATATAAGGTAGTCATCAATCCCATTATCAGGGAAGGGCATTTAAGGTAGCCTCTCCACTGTTGCTTAGATTGTTAGTTGGGGTCATCCTTGTAGGTCTCTGGACATTTCCCTAGTGCCAGATTTCTCTTAAGATCCATAATGCCTACTCTCTATGATGGTTTCTCTTTTCTTGCTCTCCTCTATTTTTTCCCTGACTAATTTTTCCTGCTCTCTCATGCCCTCCTCTTCCCTCCTCTTTTCCCCTTCTCTTTCTCCTAATTCCCTCTCCTCTTCCCCCATGCTCCCAATTTGCTTGGGAGATCTTTTCCAGGGGACCATGTATTTTCCTTCTTTCTAAAGTGAGAATGTATCTCAAAGTTGTTTTGATTTGCATTTCCCTGATAGCTAAGGATGTGGAGCACTTTCTTAAGTGTCTTTCAGCCTTTTTGATTTCCTCTATTGAGAATTCTTTCTTCAGTTCTGTACCCCATTTTTAAATAGGGTTATTTGGTGTTTTGTTGACTAGTTTCTTGAGTTCTTTTTATATTTTGGAGATCAGCCCTTTGTCGGATATAGGATTGGTGAAAATCTTTTCCCAGTCTGTGGGCTGCCGTTTGGTCTTGTCGACTGTGTCCTTTGCCTTACAGAAACTTCTAAGTTTGAAGAGGTCTCATTTATTAATTTTTTCTTTCAGTGTCTGTGCCCCTGGAGTTATGTTCAGGAAGCGGTCTCCTATACCAATTTGTTCAAGGGTACCTCCTACTTTCTCTTCTAAGAGGTTCAATGTGGCTGGATTGATGTTGAGGTCTTTGATCCATTTGGACTTGAGTTTTGTGCATGGCGACAGACATGGGTCTATCTGCAGTCTTCTACACACCCTCATCCAATTGTGCCCGCACCATTTGTTGAAGATGCTGTCTTTGCCCCATTGTATAATTTTAGCTGTTTTGTCGAAAATCAGGTGTTCATAGGTGCGTGGATTAATATCAGGATTTTCAATTCGATTCCATTGGTCTACCTGTCTATTTTTATGCCAATACCAGGCTATTCTCAGAACTATAGCTCTGTAGTAGAGCAAGTCAGGAATGGTGATGCCTCCTGAAGTTCTTTTATTGTATAGGGTTGAATGTTGTGAAAGAACTATGGGAAGTATCGTAAGATTGTAAGCATGAGGATCAGATTCTAAATGGGGGAAACATGGGGGAACTGAGATGCTGTATGGCATTAGAGCCCCCAGTCCTGTAGATTGGTACTCAGAGTTTCACTAATTTGATGGATGAGAACAATAATTAATCTGCACATTTGTAGTATTTTGCAAAAGCTTTCTATCCTCATTAGAAACTTATTTTTTCATTGTCCTTATTTTGACAAGTAAAATAATAAATGTTAAATATATTTGTTTAATGTGCTTTTTATGTTTATGCATTTGTATAATTAATAAATAATGGTAACTTTCAGCTAGAGTGATCAAGAATGCTTCAGGAAAGGTTCCACTTGAGTTTTTTCATGTAAATCTGTTTTTAAAACAAATAATCAGAAAAGATTTTAAGGAGAGTTTTCTGAAGCATTTTCCAATAAACAGTAGGGAACCCACCATATGATTAATTTCATGTTTTTTTTAAATTTAAGCATTTTATCTCTTTATTCATCATCTCCCTATCTTATCTATCTATCTATCTATCTATCTATCTATCTATCTATCTATCTATTATTTCGTGTGTGTGTGTGTTATGTATGTCATGGCACATGTATAGAGAGGTCAGAGGACAACTTGAAAATGCCTGCTGAGTTGTCTCATTTACTCATTAGAAAATTTTCATGTCTTATGCATAAACATTCATGTATAATAATTCTGATGGTTCAAGAAATGTTCAGTGATCACCGTTGTGAAACAGTACTTTTCCCAGTATCAAGACCTTTTTCTTTTAACAGAATGCTTTGATAGCCAAAATCTGGTAGCTAGATGACTCAGAGCCCTAAGGTAGACAAATCCACAACTGGAAAAAAAAGCCAGTGGAATGATTTCTACTGATATTCAGCTATACTCATAGGTCAGTGCCTAGCCTAATCATCATTAGAGAGGTGTCTGCCAGCAATTGATGGGATCAATACTGAGACCCACAGCAGAAAGGGGAGAAGGATTAAAGAAGCCAGAAGTGTTGAGGATACCAGGAGAATTTGGCCCACAGAATCAATTAGGCAGAGATCATAATGGGCTCACAGAGACTAAAGTAGCCACCATGGGGCCTGCATGGGTCTGCACTAGGCTTTTTGCATACATTCTGTGGTTGTTTAACTTGGCTATTCTGTTGAACTCCTAGTAGTAGGAGAAGTTGTGGTGTCTCTGACTCATTTGCCTGCTCCTGGGACCCTTTTCTGCCTATTGGACTCCTTGTGCAGCCTTTAACTTGACATGCCATGTTTGGTTGATATCTATTGGAGGCCTGCCCTCCTGTGAATAGAAACAGAGGAAGCGTGATAAGGGTCAGGTAGAAGGTGGGGGGAAAGCTGGGGGTAAAGCTGGGGGAGGAAGAGAAGGGGAAACAGCAGTCAGGTTATAAAACAAACAAGTAAATAAATAAAATATACTTTAAAATATTTATCCTTTTCTGTTTTCCCCTCTCAGGGAGATCTTGTTTTGTTGTCTCAGTGCTCTAGTTAGAACTGTGAGTACTATATATATTGAATAACTATGGAGAGAGTGGACAGCCTTGTCTTGTTCCTGATTTTAGTGGAATCACTTTCAGTATCTATCCATTTAGTTTGGTGTTAAGTGTTGATTTGCTGTAAATTGTTTTTATTATGTTTAGGTGTGTTCCTTTTATCCCTAATCTCTCCAACACATCTTTGCATCATTAAACAAGCATTCCACATCATAATCCAATGTAACACATCTTAAAATAATATTCCACAACTCAGGATTTGTATAGTAGGATAGCTCAGTTCTGGTGGTGACATACTACCTTCTCTATTGTTGCTTATATTCTTATGTTGGCCTCTTGGTATCTGGGTGTGGGATAATAAAGGGTCTCTGTACTAATTTTGAATTTGTTTTTGTTGGATGGGTGTTCCTTGGTTTCTGCTTCCTCTCTGGTCTTCTGGTCAGTGTGGCCTGGGCTTCTCCCAGTCTTTTTGGTTTCTGGTAGAGCAGGGCATCTCTATCCTAGTTAGAGGCTGTGAAAAGGCAAGTAGCAGGGCACAGGACTGGTGATAGGGTTGGGAGACGGTGAGATATTGAGAGAGTGGGGGAGTTTGTAGGGCAGGCAGTCTACCCAGACTTCTAGTCTTCTTGGTCTCTGGTTGAGTGGGGAGTCTTGGCCCCAGTTGAAGGTTGGGGAAAGGCAACTCATAGGATCTGAGACTGGAGGATATGGTGGGGGAGATGACAAAATATTAAGATAGTTGGGGTGGTTGGTGGGCAGGAAACCTACCAGAACTTCTCCCAGTGTGTGTAGTCTCTGGTAGAGCAAGGAGTCTCTACCCCAGTTAGGGGCTGGGATATGGCAGCTAGGATGGTGGGGGACTAGAGATAGAGGGTGGGCAGAGAATGGGGGAAGCTTGATGCACAGGCAGCCCACCTTGACTTCTCCCAGTCTGCTTGGTTTCTTGTATAGTGGGGGTTCTCTGCCTTGTTGGACACTGCAAGTAGGGGTACTTGGGACTGGGGGAAGGGTGAGGGGGCACTTATATAGTGAGAGAGTATGGAAGTTCACTTGATATTACTGGGAGGCCTGCTCTTTTCTGAAAGGTAACAGAGGAACAGTGGGTTAGAGGGGAGGTTGGCGGGTACTGGGATGCAGGGAGGGAGGAGAGGCTGCGGTTGGGATGTATGAGAGAAGAATGAAGAAAAAAGAGTGCTGTAAGGTAAAAGATGTATAGTGATTATCGTCTTGATGGTTTTATATGGGAGACAGACAATGAAAGGCTAGTTTTGTAATGTTAGGCCTGGCCAATCAAGAAATCACTACTGCAATCAAGTGAGGAAGAGTAGATTGTTGGATTGTTATGATAAAAGAAGGCATTCTAGTTTATTTCTAGATGAAAAGTTGAAATGTCTAGCACTTGGAAATTTGTGGAATGCCATGCTGGAGAAACCAGGTGGAGTCGATGTTCTTTTCACATCATTTCTGCCCATGGCACATTTTGTTGTTCTTTACTCAGACTTATGTGCCATGTGATAGATAGCACATAGTTCTAGTTCCTTTAATAAAACATAATTATTATATAAGCTACTATCTCATGTGGCAAGAGAGCATGTAAAGTTAAGCTAGGATTATCTGTTTTTACGTATTGGTCATCATTAACAATGCAATTGCATTTCTGTCTTTTAAGTATTTTTGTCTCCTAAAGCAAGACTTGGTGTTTTCAAATTCATATATCTTCACAGGTGTATATTTACAATTATGAATATTAGAGATGCTGGAAAAAATGTCAAGGACAACATGCTCTTAATTGCAATTTGCAGTGTGTTTCACAAAGATGATCTGATTATCTTCTGAATGTCTTTGCTAGAAAGCCTCAATTAAGCAATGTGGATAAGTGTACTGGTAAATCGTTGCTTTAATCAAGGTTTCCTGAGTATTCAAGCCAACTTTGCTATATTATGACCTCAGTTTTTGCTATAAAGATTTTGATTGAATGCATTGGTTGAAAGCTTAAAGTCTTCTCTAGTCACTTCACAAGCATGACAAACACTTTGTCAAAGAATTTCTCAGTGACTTTTATTATTATGTATTTGAGACACATAAAATGAAATTGTTGGCAAAAATCTTAGACTATTTTAATCTAAACTCTCAGCCATGAAATAATAATTACAATGAATTACACATTAACTTGAAGCATAAAATCACTTTTAATGTAGAACAGTGAGTGACTTTTAAATATGTTATGAATAACAACTATCACTAGAAAGAGAAATAGAAGGATGTGTGTCTTACAACTTGACAAGTGGTTCTTTAATTGCCTATCACAACCTCATGTATGGCATGAGTCTTGCTGCATGGCTTTGATATTAAGTGTATGTGTGTACTGCATCAGGCTCTTCCCCTACTGACAGTTAACTCCTGTCTTAGTCATTATTCTATTACTGTGAAGAGACACCATGTCCATGGCAATTTCTTTAAAGGACAACATTTCATCGGGGCTGGCTTACAGTTCTCAGAGGTTTAGTTCATTATGGTCACAGCAGGACACATGACCGCACACAGGCAGACATGGTGCTGGAGAGGTAGCTGAGAGTTCTTCATTTGGATGAACAGGCAACAGAAAGAGGGCCTGACTTGAGCATTTGAAACCCCAAGCCACACCTCCTAATCACTGTCAACTAATGCAGTTCCTTAAAGAGCAAGCATTCAAATATATGGCTCTGTGGGGCCCATTTTTTAATTCATATCACGAGAGCTCCTTAGCAAGTGCTCTGAATCCACACTCTACCTCTGAGACTGCATATGTCCCTTCTATCCCCTCCCTCAGTCTTTCTTCTAGTTTCCTCTCTAGATTTTCCAGCTGGCATCTGAAGATCTCTTTCTTCTTCCTTACATCAGTTCTACGGTTATTGTTAGCTTTACTTTTAATCCTCTTCTCTACTCATATTCAAACTATGGCAACCGCCTTGAAAAAGAAATTAGTATCTGCCTTAATTAGAGTTCCATTGTTGTGATGAAAGAACATGACCAAAAGCAACCAGAGGAGGAAAGGGTTTATTTTATCTCACAGTTTGTTGTCTATCAATCAGGAGAGTAAGGGCAGGAGCTGAAGGCAGGAACCTGGATACAGGAACTGAAGCAGAGGTCAAAGAGGAGTCCTGCCTACCCTTATGGCTTGGTCAGTCGGCACCCATGCCCAGGGGTAGCATGATCCACAATGGGCTGGAACTAATTAAGAAAATGCACTACAGATTTGCCTACAGGCCAGTCTTATGGAGGCATTTTCTAAACTGAGAGTCCCTCTTCCTAAATGACTCTAGCTTGTGTCAAGTTGATGGAAAACAAGCATCATAGAAATTATTTGGCCCTTGCTATAGTGTGGGTCCTTATCTGAAGGTGAATTTACACTCTGCCTTTCTGACTTCAGCCCTTTTTCTACTTGAGGTATTCTTCACTTACTCCATAGTCAGCATCAGCTGTGTTTTTAGCTTCCTTGTTTTTTTATTCCTCTATTCTCATCTGTGTGACCTTGAAAAGCACTGTGTATTCCATTTTTCCCTTAACCAAAACTTCCAGTCCTTCACAGATCCATTCTTTGGACCTTGCTGAGACCCAGTAAGGGACCACAAGGAAGCAAATTGTGTCTGGCTCAGGATGTGCTCCACCTCTTCTTGAGTCTGGTGTGTGAAATCTCCTTGCCTTTGCAGCTCTCCAAAAACCTTAAAACTAGGATTAAAATGTAAAACCAGATTGTTACATCAGTACAGTGTTGAGATAAAAAGCAATTTATAAATAAATGGTTCCCATCAGTATTATTCAAAGGTTAAATTTACCAGAACAATCTAATTTTGTTGCAAATTCACAGCTTCACATGTAGGTAAAGACTGATGCAACTGCAACCTGGAAGTAAACTCACAAGTAAAGATGTATTTATTGCATTTACCTCATTAGGTAGGTGCAGCTTAAAGGTTTTAATCTCACAGGTCCTTCTGTAGTGCTGCATTTCAAGAGAAAACAACAAATAGCCTCAGTAACAAATGTCAAGAATGGAAAGATTCCTTTTCTTCTGACAGCTGCCATCAAATGTGCTGAAATCACCAATAGAAGTACACTCAGGAACTATGGAGAAAGACACAGTCCTATGGGGTGCACTTTACCCCAGAGAGTACCCTGATGGCAGTAACAGTAGATCTTTGGGCTCCATGGGGTTCTCTGCCCATTCAGGCCTGAAAACTTTCCAAGACTGAAATATAAGAGAGGTTATGCAACATAGGAATTGATGTGCATCCTAATTTGCCCAAAGCCATTTCAGTCCATTTCAGACAACAGAGACTGCTGTGGAACTCCGAGGGTCTTAAATTCTTACTGGACTGATGAGGATTCCACATGTATATTTTTTGAGGTTATCCTCTGGAATCCATTCTATATAGCTCCCAAGGAATCTTGGATCGCAAGAGCAGTCCACAAGCACAGGTAGCTATAGACTACTCTGATGCTAAAACCCATGTCCAAACTTTTGTTTTCAGTTTGTTACAGCGTGAGAGACAACTCTTAACTTAGGTGCTCACTTGAGTCTGAGCTGAGAGGTTGACAGTTACATCAGTGCTGGTAAGCACAGTTTTGGAAGATTAGAACCCATGTACACTTTCACATGGCTGGGGCCAGAACATAGAGGAAATTTCATATGTCAGTGTCACAGCAAACAAGGGTGAAGATGGAGGTTTCTGTCCTGCCTGGTCCCACAGCCGCTTTGCTCCAAATAAATACATGGATGCTATATTAATTATAAAACTGTTGGCCTATTGCTTAGGCTTCTAATTGACTGGCTCTGCCTTAACTATTAACCCGCTTCTATTAATCTATATACTTCCACAAGGCTGTGCTTTATCTGTAATCCAGCATGTTAGTCCTTTGGCAGTATGGCATCTCTTTGTGGCCTCCCTCTGTCTCTCTCTCCCCTCCTTCCACTTATAGCCCACCTATGCTTTCTACCTGGCCAATCCATGTTGCATTCATCAATCAATAGGAGAAATACACACACACACACACACACACACACACACACACACACACACACAGAAGGATATCCCCTATCACTTGGGAATTGGAAAATTCTTATTTTAGATGACATCAGGGGTTGTAAAGTGAGGAAATTTAATAGTTCTGAATATGAGTAATTTCCCATGGATTTCAACTAGAGAGTATTGAGTGAGATCACAAAGCTTATGAAATGGTTTGCTGGTTTGCACAAAGCTCCCACAGGTTAACTCCCTTACCTACCAGGTGATAGGAGCCAATGGGTTTGTTTAACTTCCTGGGATGGAATTATTTGTCCTTTGTTTGGAGTTTGACATACTGGAGGGTTTTCCTATCAAGGTCCGCCAGCATCCCTCTTCTGACATGGGGTATCTTTGAGGGTTTCCTCAGGGCCATGCTAGAGAGAACGAGGACAGTGATGATAGGGAACTGCCGCATGCCACTCTAAGAACCCTGCAAACATGAACTGGGCCAGTGTTTGGTGGGGCCCTCGACTCCCAGATAGGAGGTCAGGTGCTAGATCTTTGTCATCACTGTGCATCCAGACACATATTTTACCAGGCCTCTTGCCTGTCTCGTTTGTTTTCTAATTTCTGCTTCTGTCTTCTCTCCCTGGGAAGAGTATCCACTAGTTCTGCTGCTCTCCTCACTAGAGTGAAATGCTAATGTTCTTTGAAAGGCTAGCATTTAAGCCTATGACCTAGATATGTGTCCTAGTTTTTAAAGAAAATGAGATCAGGAATATGAGAATCATATATTTTTAACTTTTGCTTTGGGAAGGAAATTCTGCTGATACATGAACAGGGTTCAAATACTGGGCATGGTGGTGAGTTTAAATGTTAGATCAACACAATCTGGAATCATGTGGTAAGAAAGCCTCAGTAAAGTAAAGAATCGTCTGGATAGGGATTACCTGTTGTGTCTGTGATGGAATTTCTTAGTTGGATAAACTGAAGCAGGAAGACCCACCCTTAATGTGGATGGCACCGTATTCTGGCCTGGACCCTGGACTGAGTGAACAGGAGAGACTGAGCTAAACTCTCCCAATGATGTATGCATTTAGTCTGTCTCTCTTGTTGCCTGTGGATGTGACTCACTGCCTCAAGTTTCTGCAGTGATTTCCCTGCAATGATGACAGGTACCTGGGATTGTAAACTGAATAAGAAACAAAAGATCACAATAGAAGTAAGATGTTCTTATCTACATGGTTCACCTTTCCTGCCACAGTGCTCAACTCATTCAGGATACTAAATACTGGAATAACAGAGTTTCATTATTAGTCATACTAAGCATAGTTTTGGGATATTTAGCATGTTCTGGTAAAATGCAAATTAAAGATAAATGAGATAGAATAAATCAGCTTAGTAGGCAAGCAGGGAGTAAGTTTTCTGGTAAGCATTCTAGTCCCCGCCCCCTCCAACCTTTCTTGGAATATAACAAAATATTGATTGGGTTAGCCTTGTGTTTGAACTTGCACTGATGCATTGGATTAGGTTTTTCCTAGGATTAGTAATGTTCCTGTGTAGTCAAGTACTAGTGTTTTACTTTTGTAGACGTGTTTTGTCCTAACCCTACAGTTTATCTATTTATTTTCACTTTATTAAATAGACAGAAGATCACAAAGTTGAGTGGTTAGCTAAAGGGCAAACAATAAGCAAGTAACAAATATTTGAAACCCACACTCAACCAAAATACTCTCTTGTATCTAATAAACCATTACAATTTAAAACATTTTAGTGTTTTATCATGATTTGTGTGTGTGTGTGTGTGTGTGTGTGTGTATTTACTTACATGTATGTCTTACTATGTGTACATGCCTGGTGCCCAGGAAGGCCAGAAAAGGGTGTCAGATCCCCTGGAAGTGGAATTAGAGATGATTGTGAGCTGCCATGTGCGTGCTGGGACTCGAACTTGGGTCCTCTGGCAGAGCTTCTATTGCTCATAGCCACTGTGCCATATATCCAGTCTCCAAATGCAAAATAACTTGTGCAGAATTTAAAAAAAAGTTTTCATTGTGATAATTAGGTTATACTTTAAGGCATTAATTATGTACCTAGTACATGGCATTTGTATTTTAGTTTAGAATTATTGTTATAATTAATATGTGGTTCATACTGATTAAAATGCAAATGTAACTGCATATCATATAAAGAACAGTAAATGATGATAGCAGAAGCTTTCCAACTTAATTGGAACCTATTAAAAATGAAAGAAGTAGCCTCGTTTTGCAGAACAAGTCAAGTATGCTGGTTCAGAAGAAAGGCAGGTATAGCTTTGCTGTGTATGAAAACATACACTCATTGTTCTGAGTCCTGTATGAAAATCAGTGTTTGTCATTAAAATTGGATATGAGCATTTGTCCTCTTAAAGTCATTTGAACTCAAATTTCATGAATCTGGTTTTCTTAATTCTGGATAATCAATAATTATATTATAAAGTTTTATTTTGGTGGAATCTACTTTATAATTTCTATTTGTATTGAAAGAGATTTTCATATGTCTAAGCAGTGTTTTTGCTAAGTGTGAACATTTATTCAGCAGATAGCTGGGAAGCTTTCACATAGAGTATGCTTATGCTTATCTTTTACATTTTTTTTTCCTAGATGAGTCCAGCTCCAGGCTGCTATGATGTTCAGAAATCGTATGACATGTCCCAAGTTAAACACAACTACATGCCACCTCGTAGTTCAATGGCTAAACTAAAACATTCCTCCTTCCTGAGTGCAGCTCCCCGGTGCCTGGGAAAAATCGCTGAGGGGCCAGGTAAGGCCGGCTGTTCTTTAAGGCTGTGGGGAAATCACAGTTTCATACTGAATGGATGATCACATACACTTCACAGTGACAGTAGTTAAAGTGCATAGACTTTCCCGTCAGAGAAGAAGAGGATAGTGAAAAATATGAGTCTGTTTGTTTTCAAATGTGAAATTTGTCTAAGGTCTTATGTTTCCTAATGGTTCCAAAGATATTTTATCAGTTTTATTTAAGATAATAAATATATCTGTTTATGAAAAAACAAGAACTTTTAGTACATAAAAAGATTTTAAAGGAGAAAAGCAGTTTTCCTGATTTGGAAATCAGTACAACACAAGAAAGAAATACATGCCAAGAAAAACTAGTTGAGTATTTTCAAATATCAAGAAAGCAGTGTCAATGGCTGGCTTTGCCAACCAATTGGATTGTGAAATGCCCAAGGCATTGCTGAAGCAAACCTGTAGGTGTCGCTGTGACTGTTCTCTGTTAGAATTAACCAAGGCAGGAAGGCCCGCCCTGAATGAGGATGTGGGCACTGATGGGCTGAGGTATTGGGATGAAAGAAAACAAGAAAGGTGAACTCCAGCTGAATACTGCCCATTGTCTTTCTGTATCCTGTTCCCGAGAGGAGAGCAAGTGTTCTCCATGTGCCTTGGACAGGAGAGGTTCTGTGACCATGCCTTCCCTACCACCATGGGTTGCAGTGCCCAAACCAGGAGTCCAAGTAACCCTTTTCCATAATTGTTTCTTGTCAGGATTAGGTCAGAGCAATGAGGGAAGTGACTGGTGTGGTAGCAAAAATAAAGTTACAAAAATGATTTTGATTCTAAAAGTTGGGGCTGGATCTGTTGTTAGTGTTGTTGGTCTAATAAAAAAGTGAATCAATAACTAACTCTGGTAATGAAGGTAAGTCAGTTCGCATCACGCACAGAGGAACCAGACAGTCTTGCGCAGCAAATGTATTGTTACTAAGTGAGTAGTTAGTACTGAATCTTTGGAGAGTATGAACAAAAACAGTACAGCAGAATTAAGAAACTTCCTTTTGTTGTCATTTTCCTGGTCCTGTGCCACCCATGTGGGCATCAGCATTCACCCAAAATTTCTAGTCACCCCAGGGCCTTATTCATGTGCAGGTAATGCACGTGTGGAGTGGCTACATAAGCCCCATCCACCTGAGTTTAGCTAAGGGACCTTGAAAAGCAGACAGACCAACCCACTTTGTCTTTCCACACATCTCCCAGACAGGCCTGTGCACACTCTTCACTAATGAAACTTTTTTTTTTTCTTATTTTGCATACCAATACCAGTTCCCTCTCCCTCCCATTTTCCTTCTTTCACTCTCTCCATTCCCCTCCCTCTCTCCCTCCCTCCCTAACTCTCCCATACTCCCTTGCTCCCTGACAACCCTCCCCTCCCATTCCCCCACCCCCACTCCACAGGGAGGGTGATGCCTTCCAGGGGGGGTCCTCTAAATCTGTCAAGTAATTTGGGGTAGGCTCTAGGCCCTCCCTCCTGCCTCTAGGCTAAGGGAGTATCCCTCTGTGGTGAATGTGCTCCCAAAGTCCTTTTGTGCTCCAGGGATACATCCTGGTTCCCCTGTCAGAGGTCCCTTATACTGCCCAGGACTTCTAGCCGAGACCCATGTTCAGGGGGTCTGAGTCAGTCCATGATGGATTCCCAGCTATCATTCTGGGGGTCCATTAGCTCCTCCTTGTTCAGGTCAGCTGTCTCTGTGTGTTTCTGCAGCATGGTCTTACCCTCCCTCTCTGCATCTCCATTCCAGTTCGGCTCAGTGTTTAGATGTAGTTGTTTGCTTCTGTTTCCATCAGCTACACTAGATGAGGGCTCTATGATGGTGGATAAGTTAGTCATCAATCTCATTATCAGGGAAGGGCATTTATTGTAACTTTCCACTGTTGCTCAAATTGTTAGCCAGAGTAAGTAAGTCTTGTACGTCTCTGGACATTTCTCTAGAGTCAGTTTTCTCTTCAAAACTATAATGGCTCCCTCTTCTATGCGCTCTCTCTCTCTCTCTCTCTCTCTCTCTCTCTCTCTCTCGCTCGCTCGCTCTTTCCTCCTCCTCTTCCTCCTCCTCTATTCCTCCCATGACTCAATCTTCCTAGTTCTACGTGCTTTCCTCTCCTCCCCTTCTCTTTCTCCTAGTTCCCTCTCCAATCACTGCCCACCACCTCAATCCCCATATTCTCAGGAGATCTTGTCGCTTTTCCTTTCTGTGAGGGAACTTATATATGAATCTCTTAGAATACACCTTGCATCCTAGTTCCTCTGGTGGTGTGAATAATAGGCTGGTAATCCTTTGCTCTATGTTTAAAATCCATATATAAGTGAGTACATACTATGTTCCTCTTTTTGTGACTGGGTTACCTCATTCAGGGTGGTTTCTTCAAGTTCCATCCACTTGCCTGTGAATTTCAAGATTCCATTGTTTATTTCCACAGAGTAGTATTCCATTGTGTAAATGTGCCACATCTTCATTAACCATTCTTCAGTTGAGGGGCATCTAGGTTGCTTCCAGGTTCTTTCTATTACAAATAGTGCTGCTATGAACATAGCTGTGCATGTGTCTTTGTTGCATGGATGTGGATCATTTGTGTATATGCCTAAGAGTGGGATTGCCGGGTCCTGTGGTAGACTGATTCCCATTTTCCTGAGGAACCGCATACTGATCTTCAAAATGGCTGTACAAGTTTGCACTCTTACCAGCAGTGGAGGAGTGTTCCCCTTTCTCCACATCCTCTCCAGCATAAGTCATCATTGGTGTTTCTAATTTTATCCATTCTGGCAGGAGTAAGATGGTATCTCAGAGCTGTTTTGATTTGCATTTCCCTAATAGCTAAGGATGTTGAACACTTTCTTAAGGGTCTTTTCAGCATTTTTGATTTCCTCTATTGAGAGTTCTCTATTCAGTTTTGTACCCCATTTTTCAATAGGGTTATTTGGTGTTTTGTGACCTGCCTATCCACGAGGACCACTGGTAATCCCCATATGCCTGCTCTCTAACCCCCACTGCTGGTCCTCTACTGGAGTACTGGAGTTCCGGGCTCCTCCCAGAAATCTGCCTATCCAGGCGGGGCCCCTTTTAGCGCCTGTGGGCTGGATCCTTGACCCCCATCACAGCCAGGCCTCTGGTAAAGAGGCCTCAGCTAGAGAGTGCCAGGCACCAGCTAGAGATGCTCATGGGTGTGAAAACATCCTGAGTATCAGCCTAGTCTTTGACCCCCATTGTCTTTGACCCCCATCACCAGGCCTCACCCAGAGGCCTGGGCTAGAGGCCTTGGCTCTTGAACATCCTGAGTCCCAACCTTTGGTATCTTTGACCCCCATCGCTGGTCTTCTCTTGGAGCCTCATCTTTGACCCCCATCACCAGGCCCCTGCCTGATGAGAGACCTCCTAGAGAGCTTGGACCACCCAGAGCTACAGACATTGAACCTCTGACCCACCTAAGCCTACCGGGGGAGTACTATATATAGAGAGGGAGTGGACCCCCATCTACACCTACTGGAAGAAGTGATGGGAAGGCAGAAATACAAGAAAACACCTAACAATAGAAAGACAAGCATAACACCACCACAATCTGACAGGTTTTTAGCAAAGGGGGTGAATGGGGAAAGGGCAAGGCCTGCTAAAACATGCTTGCCATGCTCTAGCTGTCCAGATTCCTTCAATCATCACTGTATTTTCTGATGTAGTTACCTCATTTCTACTTGCCGTTCTCAATAGTTCTAACTTTTGCCAGAGACAAAAAAGTATATTTGATACTTTTCAAGAATAGTCATTTTACAATAAAGTATAATGATAGCAGGTCTGTTTGTTTCATGTCCTGTGTCAACGCTTGTTTCATGAATGGTATCCTTTCATATCATCCACTTGTTAGAAATAAAGTAGTGAAAAATTGTTTATTCTGCTTGCTATTTAGCCATTGGTAGGTTTTATTGTGCCCAGACTCTGAATCCCCCCAACCGCCAAGAGACCAGATCCAGTGCAAAAGCAAACAGTTTTTAATTTATAAGTTAACTCAAGTTTTCCTCCGTCCACCCAACACAGCGTGTGGATTAGGAGGGACCCCGAGCAGCAGTAGGGCAGGGCACAAATTTGGGTACAGCAAGGGGAGTGTGTGGCAGAGGGGGGCTGTCTGATAGTTGCATAGCAACAGTCTTAGGATTGTTGCTCCTCCAGGCTTGGGCAACCTGTCCTGAGTTGATTGGTCAGCTGCAGCTGCAGAAAAGTTGCTATGCCTGGAGGCCATCCCAGGGCTGTAACTGTGCCCTGCCTTCCACTATTATCAGTAAAGCACATCCAGAGCCTGCTAGCTAGCTAACTTCTGATTGGTTCCTTTCCACATGGAGGGTTTCTAGCAGTGACTTTCTAGTGATTAGGGCAAAGTTGGGGGTGGTGGGGGTTTGCTTAGCTCATGCTGCTGAGTCAGGGAACCTACATCTTGCTGGGTTTTTCCTGCAGCCTGTCATGGCTGCCAAACAGGGGGCTGGGTGAGGGTCTGGGCCCTTCAGTTTTGTTTTACTTCATTAATTACAAAAATTTTATTCATATGTATATGTCTAAGTGCCCGCATGTATGGGTATGGAGTGTACCTGGTGTGTGCCTGTTGCCTGTAGAGGCCAGAGAAGGGCATTGGGTTCCCTGGAGCTGGGAGTTATAGGCAGTTGTGAACTGATGGATATGGGTGCTGGGAACCGAACCCAGGTCCTCTGCAAGAGCAATAAATGCTCTTAACTGCTGAGCTGCCTCCCCAGCCTCTTGTTTTGCTTTAATAACTCAGGAAAGGACTTTCTTGTAAATGTAAAATTCATTATGTATCAAATTATTTGTAGTGATATGCTATCTATAGAAATGAAACGGTAGGACTATTTGAGTTAAGAGTATGATACACATATTTGTTATGATATTTTGAGGCCTTGGCTTTATAGAATTAAAAAATAAACATTATTACCTTTTTTACTCTTAAATAAAATGGAAAATTAAGACTGACTGATTTCTGGGCTTTTTATATTTGTAGATATATATAGAAAGAAATTTAAGAAATTGATAAATATATGAACAATCTCATAAAATTCAGATTTATAAAATATATATTGACTCAGGATTTTATTGTCATGTTTTTATTTTAAATGACTTTAGAACTTTAACAGATATGGAAAGATTTTGTCTTAATTACAAAGGAAGCCTTTTATTTGACTGCATATATTTAAGAAAGATAAAACTCATTTTCATTAGTCTAAATTAAACAGGGAGAGAGTATATTGCAATCAGTATGCTGTATTCCATTAAATGTTGTGTAACCAATAAAAACACATTAGAATCATTTAATGAAGAAATTATTAAATGAGGTGTATCACATTATAAAGCAATCTCCTTTTTATTACCCCAAGTTTTAATTCATGGGTATGTAAATGATTTTGTGATTGATCCAACTCAGGTAATGTGAAATTGCTAAGTGGAAAAGTACTTAAATATTACTTTACCTCTTCTATTGACCTGCTTTGGAACATTTAGTAGGGAGAATGCTTAGCAATTTTAAAGAGAAAGTGGTTAGTGCAAACATTGTTGAGAGTAGAAAGTTGGAGACTCTCCTACTTAGAGGTGGATGTGTAATTTACTATCAGTATTCCTCAAGGACAGGTTGGAAGAATGTTTCAAACGTATATAATGTTTGACTCCAATTCTATTTCTAAGGGTACCCAAATGTAGTTGTCCATGGGATGTTTACACTTTCAGCATCAGTGATGATAGTTATCAAATTGAAGTTTACTTTCCTAAATGAAAAGCAAGGTTCAGTTAACTCAAATATCAACCTTTATAGAGTTCTATTTTAAGAAAAGTAAGAATGTTTTATCTTTTATAAAATTTGGAAATCTTGGCAAACAGATAGAAGTAATTCATTTGTTCATTCATTTCATTATGTTCTGAGAGCCTGCCATGTATAAGCTGTGTTCTAGGCCTTGTGATATAGTAGCGACTAAGGACAAATATGCTTGTCCTTCAGTGCTTAACTTCAGGTATAATGTACATGAACTAAATGAATGAACTAGATGGAGAAAAGGATGAGAGATAGGAAGGAATGATGCAGGCATCTAAAATCTGTGGGGAAAGATAAGAGACAGAACAGTAGGAGTTTAGAGTGGATGTGAGTCCCTTTAGATAATGTTACGAAACAAAGTCTCAATGAGAAAATAATCTTGAAGTCACTACCAAAGGTCTCTTAGAAAGTTTCTTCCTTTTCATCGTTTTAAAAATAGTTCTCTGGGTCAGCAGGATGGCTCAACAGTTCAAAACATTTGCCTAATAAGACTATGACCTGAGTTCTCTCTCTGGAGCTCATGTAAAGATGGAAGGAATTGCTTCCACAGATTTGTCCTCTGGCCTGCAATCTCATGCAGACATGTATAAGTGAGTGTAGTAACACTCACTTATACATAACACACACAATGAATAAATTTAAAAGACACTTTCGTATTGACAACTAGAGAGCTAGCATCCATATAAAATATTCTGTTGTGTAGATGTAATAGAGTTTTTATTTTAAGTTTTCCATCAGTGTGTTTTCTCTATTGATTATATTTCCCCTGTCTTGTCTTAAACTGTTTTCTTCACTTCATTCCAGTGTTTGTATTTTCACAGATTTCTGTAATGAATTTATATGTATCCTTTTTAAATACCTTGAACATACATTTAATAGCAAATTTGAAATCCTTGTCTTGTGTTTCAGTTATATTTCATTTTTCAGGGCCTACTGAAGTAGGGTTGCTGGGCTGTGGTGGAGACATATCGTCCTGGCTATTATTTATTGTGGTTTTATACTTGTATCTAGAATTCTGAGTATCGATGGTTGTAATTCTAGATACAGACATTTGTTTTTTTCTCTGTTGGGTGAGTGTTCCATTCTTTGGTTTCTCTTTCATTCTCTGGTTCTTTTTTTTTTTTTCTTTTTAAAATTTTTATTCGTTTTACATAACAACCATAGTTTCCCTCCCTCCTCCCACTTCACTCCATCCTCCCCAACATACCCTCCATCCACTCCTCCAAAAGGGTGAAAGGGTAAAGTCTCCTATGGGGAGTCAGCAAAGCCTGGCATATTAAGTTGAGGCAGAACCAATTCTCTCCATCTTGCATCAAGGCTGAGTAAGACATAGGTAATGGGCTTCAACAAGCTAGCTCATGCACCAGGGATAGATCCTGATCCCACTGCCAGGGGCCCTCAGTCAGACCAAGCTAGACATCTGTAGCCCACATGCAGAGGGTTTATTTTGGTCCCATGCAGGCTCCCGATCTGTCAGTCTAGAGTCCATGAATTCCCACAAGTTTTGGTCATCTGTCTTTGACCGTTCCCCCCCCCCCCCGCCTTGCTCAAGTAATCATTTCTTCCCTCTCTTCTACTGGACATCTTGAGCTAGGCCTGGTGCTAGGCTATGGATCTTTGTATATGGTGATATATTATTCATGATTTATTAAAGTTTGCTTGAAATTTCAGAAAGTAAAGTCAGCCATAAGCCATAGAAGCCAGGCACACCCCTTTACTCCTAGCAGCCAGAAGCTAGGAGGTGGTGGTACACACCTTTAATCTTAGGGCTCAGGATTAAGAGGTAGATGGATCTCTGTGAGTTCAAGGCCATCCAGATCTTCTTAAGATTGATCTAGACCTAAACAGGAAAGATCTCACATAAAGATGATCTCAGCACCTGGAATCATAATCATACACCTTTAGTTCTAGCATTAGGGAGGTATATAAGGCAGGTCTCAATATCAGGCATGAATTCTCCAGCCATATTGAGGATAGGAACATTCATTCTCTAGGCATGTTGAGAATAGGAACGCCCCAGCCCTTTTAGAGGTAAAAGCTCTCTGATAGCTTGGCTGCTTTACTTCCCTGATCTGAAGGTCTGAGCCCCAATATCTGTCTCTGGGTGTTTTATTTTTCTTGTTACATCTGCATCTACTTCCATTGGTTACTGTATGAAAGTTCTATGATGACAATTAGAGTGGTCGCCAAACTGAATAGAGGAACCTTCAGGCACCCACTCCACTATTGCTAGGAGTCTTAGCTGGTGTTATCCTTGTGGATTCCTGGGAATTTCCCTAGCACCAGGTTTCTGTCTAACCCCATAATGGTTCCCTCTATCAAGATATCTCTTTCATTGCTCTTCCACTCCATTACTTCCTCAACTCAACCATCCTGTTTCCCCATGTTCTCATCCCCAATCCCTCCCACATTTTATGCCCCTCCCTGCCCACATTTTTTTTTTTTACCCAGGAGATTTTATCTATCTCCCCTCCCCAAGGTAATCCATGTGTCCCTTTTAGGGTCCTCCTTGTTACCTAGCTTCTCTGGAGCTTTGGATTGTAGTGTTTAGCCCATCTATATATAAATGATAATCAGGCTGAGAAAGAAATCAGAGAAATGTCACCCTGTACAATAGCTGCAAATGATATAAAATATCTTGTGATAACTCTGACCAAACAAGTGAAAGACCTGTATGATAAGAACTTTAAGTCTCTGAAGAAAGAAATTGGAGAAGATATAAGAAAATTGAAAGATATCCCATGCTTTTGGGTAGGTAGGATCAACATAATAAAGATGGCAATCTTACTGAAAGCAATCTACAGATTCAATGCAATCCCCATCAAAGTCGTAACACAATTCTTCACAGACTTCGAAAGTATAATGTGGAAAGTTTCATGTGGAAAAGAAAAACAACAGAAAAAAATCAGGATAGCTGAAAGAACCCTGTACAAAATAGGAACTTCTGGAGGTAGTACCATCCTTGACTTCAAGCTCTATAGAGCTATAGTAATAAAAACAGCTTGGTATTGGCATAAAAACAGATATGTGGACCAATGTATTTGAATTGACCATCCTGACAATAATCCATACAGCTATGAACACCTGGTTTTTGACAGAGATGCCAAAATTGTACAATAGAAAATGGGAAGCATAGTCAACAAATGGTGCTGCTTAACTAGATGTCAACAGGTAGAAGATTGCAAATAGATCCATATCTATCAACATGCACAAAACTCAAGTCCAAATGGATCAGAGACCTCAACATAAATCCAGCCACACTGAATATCATAGAGGAGAAAGTGGGAGGTAGCCTTGAACACATTGGCTCAGGAGGCAACTTCCTAAATATAACACCTGTAGCACAGACACTGAGAACAACAGTCAATAAATTTGACCTGAAACTGAAAAACTTCTGTAAGGCAAAGAACACAGTAAAGACAAAATGGAAGTCTACAGAATGGGAAAAGATCTTCACCACATCTGAAAGAGGGGTGGTCTCCAAAATATATAAAGAAATCAAGAATCTACATATCAAAGTGCCAAAAAAATTTAAAAACTACAGATCTAAACAAAGAATTCTCAACAGAAGAATCTCAATGGACAAAAGACATTTAAGGAATTGCTCAACAACCTTAGCCATCAGGGAAAAGCAAACCAAAACAATTCAGATATTATTTTACACCTATCAGACTGGTCAAGACCAAAAATATTAATGAAAACATATGTTAGAGAGGATATGGAGTAAGGGGAACACTTTTCCACTGCTAGTTGGAGTGCAAACTTGTACAGCCACTTTGGAAATCACTGTAGCCATTTCTCAGAAAACTGGGGCTCAATCTACCTGAAGAATCAGCTTTACCACTCTAGGGCATATACCCAAAGGTACATGCCCCTCAACTGATGAATGGATGAAGAAAATATAGATACATTTAAACAATGAAGTATTACTTGGCTGGAAAAAAAAAACAACCAAGATTATCATGAAGTTTGCAGGCAAATGGATGGAACTAGTAAAAAATCATTCTGAGTGAGGTAACCCAGACCCAGAAAGACACAGTATGTGATCACTCATAAGTGGATACTAGATGTAAAGCAAAGGATAACCTTCTATGGTTCTTAAGAGAATGTGGAGGTAGTGGGCTGCCTAGTAAATAAAGCTGAGATCCATCCAATTGTGGCCACCAGGTATCCCAGGAAAGGTCTATGATGAAGATGGTCTTGACATGGGAATCTGAGAGACCCAATGAGAGGGAGGAAAACCTAGTGTGCCACTAGCATCTGCATAGTTCCCCTTCTGTGTAGCAGGCAGTCAGCTATATAGATGGAGATAACTGTTGGATTGGAACTGGAGGACAGGAAGAAGAGTGACTACGGACTACCAGTTCCCCTGGCATGTGTGGTCAGCCAGTTTCCAGGAAGTTGCCCATGGAAATTGGTGGCTGAGAGAAAGGGATTGGGGGAAGGATGAGGACTATGGGAGGAGATGTGTGTGAGTGATCCCTGGTGGTGGGATGGAAGGAAAGAGGAAGGGAAGGCTGTGGTGGTCTGCTACAGAGATGGAGATGAGAATGGGGGAATGTGGTCAAAGCAGAGGAAGGAGAGTCAAGATTCCTTGACTATCTTATAGTCTCAAATTTTTGAATGAAGGAAAAAACTTGAAATTTAAAGTATAATTTTATTAGAAATCAACTGTTTAGTTGAGTGATTATCCCGGCAGTACAATATTTATAAGGTAATATTCATTGCTTAAACCTATCAGGCACTCACTGACTTTAATGTGCAAATATAGATAAATTCTCAGGAAGATAACATAATGATTTCTGCATCAAATTCCCAAAGGAAATTATTTTCAGAAACAAATATAATTTACCCTAGAAGTTAATTGAACATATTCTACAAAGCTATTTTTTCACTCTTCTAATAAACATAAGTAATACCTTTGACATAAAAATCATTGTAGTGTGAAAACTAATTATTTCTTCTATTTTCTCACTGACGTGTAATATTCTAGCTCCCAAAGTACCATAAAACTTGTCCAAATGCAGCTCTTTCCTCACAACGAGTGGTGTCAACAGATTGCAGTAAACATGGAGTGGTTTTTTGTTTTTTGTTTTTTTTGTTTGTTTTTGTTTTTCTTCTATAGCTTCCAGGAATTTTTCTGAGCTGCTTTAATGCATGGCAATTCTGGCATGACATTATGAATCTCACTTTTTGAAATATGTTTATTTTGTATTTGCATAAAAATGAACTAATTTAATTATCTTTTCAATCTCAAAATTGTATTTGTTTTTTTAGGTACACTAAAATTTTTAAATACTTTTATACAAGTTAAGATGTTTGATTTTTTACATATATTATAGATAAAATTAACCACATATTAAGTATATGCAGATTATTGATTGTTGGAAAAAATTGTAGCTCACTCAGTGGGAGGGACTTGTCCAGCCCCCAGGCAACACCAGGGTAATAAAGAGAAATCCTCAGAGAAGTGGGGACATTTCTTATCTTACTTGACTTTTCCATCTGAGGGGAAAAATAAACAAGCACATGCTTTGTGCTGGTAACCTTTTCCTTTATTTCAACTTAAATACTGTCTCTCTTGGCTATCTCTCTTTACATATAAACATATTTTTATATTCAGTTAAAGTTACAAACATTCACACAGCCATAGCTGTACATCCCATTTACATAGCTCATACATGTACATAACCATACACGTAACTAGGCACAGCTCCTCTGTGTAGCAGCAGCTCTTTCACACATCCCTCTCTCGCATTCACTCACATATACACACTTCTACATTATTCATGCATTCTTCACTCTCTCACTCTCATTCATTTTTCTCCACACACCTCTCAAGCTTCTTCTTCATCTCGTACTCCTCTCTTTCCCATAGCAGCCATCTCCTGCATATCTCTGCCTCGCTGCTGTTTCCTTTTCATCCTGCTCATCACTCTTTGCCTGGCTACCCCTCTCTCTCGCCTCTGCTCTGCTCTCACTCTCTGCCCCTGCTTCTTGACTTCTCACTCTTTGTGATGGTGCTTTTTGCATCTTGCTCTGCTCTCTGCTTTATGCTCTTTTCACAGCCAAACTCTGCACAATTATAAATTATTTTTCAAGGCACTACCTAAAACGCATGTTAGGTTGCGTAGTTTCTCTCAGTCTAGGAATGTCACAATTCCTGGCTAGTGAGCAAGTGGCCTTACAAATAGCTCTAAGTTGGTGAGGGTTCCCAGACAGAAAAAAAAATGGTTGAGGTTGGGGAATACATGAAGATTAAATTTGCTTCAAACTCTGGCCTTGAATTCAGAAAAGCAACACATGTGAAAATGACTTCCTGTATTTGTCTGTAGGAGCAACTAGTTTGCTCTGAAGCCTACAGTTATCTTGTTTGTGTAAAAGGCTGTATTTGTAACTGAGGAATCCTATGTCAGGCTGAGTAATGTAAAATATCCTAGTATTATTTCTCTTCATCAAATTTTACAGCCTAAGTACATCATCTTCCTGACTATCCACAGCTATATGTGTGCTCAACAATTATAAAAGACACCACCAAAGACTGTGGAAAGAACTCCACAGCTGTTCTTATCAGGGAGGCATAGCAGTGGTTTACTGTAGTGAGATATTCACTTTGTCTGCTTCTGTGGCACTGACCACACTCATTGTGGGGTGGATCCAGGGGTGGAAGTGACCTGTGGAACTAGGTCTGAGGAAGAGCCGGGGAAAGCTCTCTTGCTGGTGGGATGTGGAGAGCATCCAGTGGAACCTGCTGGTGTTCATCTGTCTAGGTTGTAAGTTATTTCTCCCTGAATAAACATCTGTTCGGCCTATTTGTTTATCCTGATGCTTATTAAACTGTGATAGTATACAAGAAAATTTCAGACAGAAAATAACCAGTCATGTCAGTCAGTAACCCTATGGCTTTGCCAAGTGTGTGTATGTGTGTGTGCCCCCAATAATGCCTTTCAAGTTGGCTTTGACAAGTAGGACTCTCCAACAATGTCTAGTGGGTCGAGTTGTTAAATACTGGTTGCTTCTACTGTATAGTTCCATGGCCCTTTGCAAAAATATTTTGAAATGTTTTTCAGAGAATATATTTTGATCATATTCTTAACCTTCCTTAAACTCCTCCCAGATTCTCTCTACTTTCTGCCCCCCCACCAACTTCATGTTCTTTCTTTTCTCTTCAAAACAAAACCTAAACTAAAAGCAAACCAACCAACCAACCAAACAACCAACCAACCTAACAACCAAACAACCAACCAGCTAAACCAACTAGTCATCCACTAGCCTACCCCATCCATCCATCCATCCATCCATCCATCCATCCATCCATCCATCCATCCATCCATCCAAACAAACACTCATACAGAGTAACATTGAGTCTGGTTTGTGTTGGTAGTCTGCTCCTGAGAGTAAGTCCTGCCCTGGTGTGTGGTTGATATACCCAATATCATTCCACTAAAGAAACTTGATTGTCCCTCTCCCAGAAACTATTGATTACAAATAGCTTTTTAGTCATGCTAGTGTTAGTCCTCACTTTCCCTTCTTCACACTGGGATTTTGTCTGGCTTGAATCCATGGAGGACTTGTGCATACTGTCACAGTCTTCATGAGTTCGTTTGTATATCGGTCCTATTGTGTCTGGAAGATGCTGTTTCCTTGGTGCTGTCTACTACCTCTGACTCTAATAATTTTTCCATTTTTTTCTTCATCCTGCACTGAGTCTTGGGTAATGAAGTATGATAGACATCCCATTTTTGCTGAATGCTCCAATGTCGCTCACTCTCTGCATATTGTCCAGTTGTATATTTCTATGTTAATTACTGTTTACTGCTAGAAGAAGCTTTTCTGTTGAGTGTAGAGTGATAATTATAATACCTTTTAAACTTCAGATATGCGTTTTTCAATCAGAATGTCAACAAAAGGTAAGTAGATATTAAGGGACCATGGCAAAGGAGGGAATTTCCAAGGAAGAGGAAATAGAATATAAGTCTCATAAACAGATAAAGGGAAAATTAGAATAGTAAGACTAAATAGAGAGGCCAATTACAAGGCAGGGTAGGGGCAGGAATATAACACTAACATCCTTTTGAAAAGAGATATGGGAACCTACTACTGTAGAAGCTTCCTAAAACAAATATGCATGAAGATAATTTAAATGGAGCAACCACATAGTAGGGACACAATACCCCAAATAGACAACATGTGCTATGAAATAGCACCTCTAGCACAGGAAGAGGTTGCATCATTTTTTCATCATTGACCATACAGATACCCACTAGCATTGCCAGTGTTACTGGTTTCCTGCCACAACCTAATGATATGACCCTGCTGCCGAAGACACCACAACTTAAAAGCCTTTGGGGATGGAGAACCTGAGCTGGTGCTCAACTAGAAGTTTGACTCCTACTGACTAAAGGTCACAGAGCTAGAAGATACTATATATTCACCTCAGAGACTTTCTTCCCCTTTATGTTCATGCTTACTCTCATAACAGCTGCAAGAGTCCCCACAGGGCTTATATGATAGTTGAGAGCAAACTTGTAATCTTCACTCTGTGTTTCTTGGCACATCATGGCAGATCTGAAAATGATGTATCATCTGCCCCTGCCCTTGATGTTCTTCAATTCATGCTTCAGTGCTCAGTTACTGTACACTTGGCTTCAGTATCACCTGCTCTTGTCTGGACCCTTTTACCAGCTGGTTTTATGACTCCTGGTCGCTCATGGGATGTATCTTTTAGATCATGGTGTCTACCTTTTTCTCTCCAGCTCTCTTGAGACAGGGCCCAACTATGTAATCAGAATCATCTCCAGTCATGGTTTTAGCCTCACAAGTGTAGGAATGTTAGGTATACACAGTGTGTAGAGAACTTACATCTCTTTAAAAGTAATTAATTTTATTTTACCTTTACATTTTAAATTTTTCTCAATTCGCATATAAACTAACATTTCATTAAGACATTTCATACACACTTTAGTTTGATTCATATTTTTCTCCATTCATTTCTCCCTCCTCCCTTACTTTTACTTGATACCTCAGTAGTCCCTTTTCCACTATCATGTCATATGTGTTATATTATGCTTTCAGTCCTCATAAGCCCTCTTTTCACTTGCTAGTGGTCCCCTGCCTAGTTTTATAACCTATATCCACACTTATTCCCACATATGTAATATATACAAATGTAAAAATTAGACAAATGAGGGAGAATATATAGTGTTTGGCATATAACATATAATATAGAATCTGGCATATAATTTTTAACATAATGATTTTCAGATTTGCACATTATCTTACAATTTTCCTGAATTTATTTTTCTCTATGTCTGAATACAATCCCATTGTTTATATTTTCCTGAATGGAATTATCATATGTTGATGGAAATATACACTGTATTCATTTTCTTTTATTGTACAAAGGGGAACAATGTACATGAATGGGCAAGTAGGATATAGAGTCATTGCATTTTGACACCGTTGCTCAAACATATGTGTCCATAACTGTGTGGATTTATTTGATGATTCTCTATTATATATTGGTATACATGTCTATTTCTATGCCATTACTGTGCTGTATTCTCAGTGTAACTTTAAAATGTAATTTGATGTTAATAATTGTGATATCACTGACAGTGTTGTTTTTGGTTAGGATTTTTGGTTGTCTTTGACCTTTTCTGTTTCTATGAGTTTCAGGATTGTTGGTTTTTAGTTCTATGAATAATACCATTGGGATTTAATGAGGATTGTGTTGAACATGTGGATTGCTTTTGATATTATAGTACAATTTTACAATACTAATGCTGCCTATCTGGAGGTATGAAAGATCTTTCCAACATCTTATATCTTCTCAATTATTTTTTCAAGTCTTTAACCTTTACTTTTTGCTGCTTTGTTGATTTATTTTTAGGTTCTTACATGCGCTTGTGAATGGGGCATTTTTTTTCCAAATTCTTTCTCATCATTTTTTTAATATAAAAGCCACTGATTTTTGTTTGTTAATTTTGTATCATGCAACTTTACTTAAAGTGTTTACCAGATACAGATTTTTTTCCCCTGGTGGAGTCCTAAGGTATTTTAAATATAGAATCATGTTACTCGGTGTAATTTTGGCTGTGGGTATTATATTTTTCCTTCTGGTATTACAGAAAGTAGTCTATGGGAGGAGACTTTCAGGTCAGATCAAGTTTGGATCCTCCAAGTCCTGTGTATGAAACACATGGTATTTATACATACATATAATAATGACAATGGAATTAAAAGAAGTCAAGAATTTGAAAAAGATCTAATGTGCTATTGGAAGAGAGATATATGGAAAGGGTAGGCAGGAGGACAGGAAAGAAGTTAATTGATGTAGAAGAGATTTAAAAAAGAGTGTGTAACAATGGGATATGTATATTATTTGGAGTTTCTGTGTTTTTAAAAGATTTATTTAATTGCGTATGTGTCTATGTATGGGTATGTGCATTAGATCTTCCTGTAGTTAGTGTTTCAAGGTACTAGGGTATTCTATAAGAGCAGTGTGTGCTTTTAACTGTTAAGTCATCTCTACAGTTCTTTTATTTGTCATTGAAGTAGTTTTTGTATATATGAAAGTCATACAAAGTGGAGGGAGTTGTCTGGGTTGAATATAAAGAATGAATAATTGGTGGATGTTATTAAATCCTTGAGACTGCAAGTAAACTCAGAAGACTATTATATGTATCTGAACCAAAAGGGGGCTTGAGACTAAATAACAGGCTATTGCATTTTTCAGATGGTCATGTAGACAACACAACACAAGATGACCAATTTAGACCAGATATGTATTTGCTGCATATTTGTCACTTAAAATTTTAAACTGTCAAAATCAAGCCAGCCAATGTTTCTGTGAAGTGCACATCTTGATAGCCAGGCTTACTCAAATTGTTTGTTTAAATTTATTATAGAGAATAATCTGGAGCAACCTTTTAGACAGATTGAATTAAAATTGTGTTTGAATCCATAATTTTAGAACAAATATGTAATACATAATAAAATTTCTGTAAATTAAAGGAAAACATTAAAGAATAGCCTTAAATCTGTTTACAATCTGGCATAAAATATTTAAGAGAGAATAAAAGGCTTGCCAGTAATGATTTTGAATAACAAACTGTGGTAAGTTGAACCTGAGGCCATTAGAAGAGCCAGTATCCATGAGGAAATAAAAGTGACTGTGTACAAAGGATTTTCAAGGTTACTTTTATCTCTCCACACTGAATTTAGGTGTAGAGGGAGTGTGGCATTTTCTCAAATTTAATGAATTGCTGTTTAATAACTTTTACTTCTATTGGTGGCCAAAAAGGCATGCCATTTTCAGAAGACAATAAATGAATTAACTCATTTTTAAGTACTTGCTTTTTATTTATTAATTCATTTTGACAATTTCATACATGAGTGTACTATATGTACTTTATCTCTACCACTTCCAATTCTTCTCAGGTCCTCCTGTAAGGTGGATTTTTCTCTCCCACCAGCCAGTTCCCAAATCACAACATGGAGACTTTTTATTAATTATGAAAGCTTGGCCTACAGCATAGGCTTGTTTCTAACTAGCTCCTATAATTTAAATGAACCAATCTCTATCAATTTATGTGCTACAATGTGACTCGTGGCTTATTATCTCTCTTTCTGCACATTCTGCTTCCTTTGTGTCTCATGCCATCTATGTCCTTAGTTGTCCCAACATCCTCTGTATGGGAATCCTGCCTAGCTATTGGTCATTCTTCAGTTTATTAAACCAACCAGACTGACAGTTTGTCACAGTGTACAAAAAGATTATTTCACAACGTTCTCCCTCCCACCTCCTTTGGAACTTACTCAGGTCCTTTTGCCTATCTCTTTCTCTGCTTCTTGCCTACCATGAGGTAAGGAATCTGCTCTGCTACATGTTGCCTTCAATGACTTTCAGCCTTACTATGGACCGAGAACAAAATGGAACCAAATGACCATGGACTAAGTCTGAGCCACAACAAATCTTGTCCATCTTATATTCTCAGGGATTTTCCTCAGTGAGGAAAAAAATCTAATATACCATGGGAAAATAAACATGCAGATTTCTTTGTTGTCACCATCCTAATATTACCTATAGCAGTTTAATAAGGATCACGATAAACAAATAGGCCGAATAGTTGTTTATTCAGGGAGAAATAACCTAGACAGATGAACACCAGCAAGTTCCACATAATGCTCTCCTCTCTGCATCCGGCCAGCAAGAGAAGTTCCCCAGCTCCTCCTCAGACTTCCTTCCACAGGTCACTTCTGTCCCTGGCTCCACCCCCAATGGGCATGGTCAGTGCCACAGGAGGAGACAAAGTGAATATCACACTACAATTACCCTTATAAGATGTTAAGGAGTATTTTTTAGATGCAGCAGAAGAATGCATATTGTTTTAGAATCTGCTCTGTTAGTCCGTGTGTTTGTATTGGGGAATTGAGATCACTGATGTTGAGAGTTATCAATAAACAGTGTTTGCTATTTCCTTTCATTTTGTTGTTGTGTGGCTAATCCCCCTTCTGATTTGCTGGTCTGATATTTATTCAATGTGTTTTTTTGGGTGTGGTTATCCTTTTTAGGTTGAAGTTTTCCTTCTAGTGCCTTCATAGACCTAGATTTGTAGATAAATACTACTGGTATTTGGTTTTGTCATAGAATGTCTGTCTTTCTCCATCTATTGTTATCACAAGTTTGGCTGAGTATAGTAGTCTCAGCTGACCTCAGCTGACATCTGTCTAGGCCCTCTGGCTTTTATAGTCCCCATTGAAAAGTCAGGGGTTGTTCTAATAGGTCTGCCTCTATATATTACTTGGTCTTTCCCCTTGTAGCTTCAAATGCTTTCATTTGGTTCGTAATTTAATATTTTAGTTATTATGTGGTGAGGTGTCTTTCTTTTCTGGTCCAGTCTATTTGATACTCTATATGCTTCTTGTACCTTAATAGGTACCCCCTTTTTTCCCTTTTACTTTAGGGTAATTTGTCTATTATTTTGTTGAAAATATTTTCTATGCCTTTTACCTGGTTTCTTCTCTTCCCTCTTTGACTATTGTTTGTAGATTTGGTCTTTTCATGGTGCTCAAGATTTCCCAGGTGTGTTTTGTGCCAGGAGATTTTAGATTTAACATTTCCTTTTTCTGCGGTATCCATTTCTTCTACATTGTCTTCTGTGACTGACATCCTGTCTTCCACCCCTTGTGTTCTTTTGGTGAGGCTTGCCAGTTTCCTTCAGTTTGGGTTTCTTGATTGATTCTATTCCCAGGTGTATGTCTTAAACAGTTTACTTTATTTCCTTCTACTGTTTGTGTTTTCCTAGATTTCATTAATGGATCCATTCATATCTTCTTTAAGGACCTCCATCATATTCTAAAAGCTATTTTAAGGCCCTTTTCTTGTGCTTCAGCTCTATTGCATTTCACAGAGCCTATTGTATTAGTGTTGTTGGGCTGTAGTGGAGATATAATCTCCTACGTAGTAATGTGTTTTTCCACTAGTGTCTAGGCATCTGGATTAGGATGACTGTAATTATAAGTATATCGTCTTGTCTTTGTTGGGTGGGTGTTTTGTTTCTTGGTGTCTGTTGCTCTCTCCAGTTCTTAGGAGAGTATGGTGGCTGTGTGTTGATGATGGGCAATCCTTCTGAGATCTTGTCAGGTTTATCCCCTGAGGGTTTCAGGTAGAATATAGTTCTGCTTCCCTGGCTGGCATGGTAATTTTCTTTTTTTTGTAGATGAGAAATATGCTTTCACAGAGAGCTTAGACCAGGTACATTGGGGGAAGCATCCCTGTGGAATTCAGGTACCATCAACTGAGATTATTTTTTTTCTATGTACAATTACTGGAGTAATACTAAAAGCTTATTTTCAACCATAACCCAACTTATTGACTAAGGCAATGCATGCATTAAGAAGCCCTGTGTATGCATCTGACTTGGGCACATGCTTCAGAACTACGGACTACTCTTTACTACTCTTTGACATACAAGGAAAATTCAAGTGTCTTTCTTTTTCACAATGAATTTCCTTGTAGTTATTAACACCTTATTAAAGTCTGAAACTTGTTCAGTGCTCATCATCACTGGCTTTACAGAACATAAAGAGGCGGGTAGAGCCAGTTAAGCAGATATGTGGGTGATATTGTAAAAATGAGAATAGTCAAAAATCCACTGTGAATGCAACTTCAGCACCCTGGCAGAAAGTGAGAAAGAAACTGTTTTCCATGACATGTCCATAGTTCAGAGAAGGAAGAAACAGAATATTTTAGAATTTTAATGCAAGCTCCTTTCTGGTGTCTTTTTTTTTTAATTATGAAAGGAACATGTCCATGCTCATTGCCAAATGCTACACTGTGTGTTTGGCTGGCACATTTATCACAGCTTCTGTGATGATGGTTGAAAGGATTAATATTGCTCTAGTATGTGCAATACCACTCCAAAATAAAAGAATTTGCATTGGGTAATATAACAATTGAATCAGTCAATCTGGGATCAAAGGAAGGGTAGGTTGAAAAGGAAGGAAGATATAAACTTTTTTGAATAATTATAAAATGAAGTAATGCATGTATTTTGAGGGAAGAGGAGTGTTCTTTCTCAGTCCAGGAAGCATAATGGGAGAAGTAAGGACATTCAAAAGATTGATATGTCATTAAATGGCAACAAATTGTTAAATAAATAGGGCAAGCCAGAACTGAGGATTGTGATGTCCTCCATGTGTTTCTACTTCTTACAATCATTGCAACTTTTCTAGCAAGAAGTGATGACCATTTTTGCCCTATTAATTTAACACTCGAGGAATTAGAAAACTGGTTTCTAATTCTAGTTTAATCATTTTCATGTAATTTACTGTTGTGGTAGAATACATAAGACTGTTTCAGCTGGGTATGATATTCCTTTCAAGCAAGTCCAATTTTGTAGAGTGGATCCTTTTTGGAAATGCTACACTCCTGTTCTAAAATGAAATTAAAAGTGAAACAGTGGGAACATTCAAACAACTTATGTTTTATTAAAAGATATAATGAAGAAAGACATAGTTTATTGTAGGAAAACTGTAATATAAAATGCAGCCAGGCAATGCTGGTACTTATTAAACTGAGTCCCCCCTGGAATGCTGGGTTATGTGCTGGCCACATGGGAGGAGCAGATCACCCACTTGGTTATCCTCCTTACAGCTGTATTTCCATTAAAACTCACTGCAGCTTCCTTATTCTTTTGAAATATTTTGAGACCCATTAGTGTGTCAGTGCCTTGGCATTGCTCTCTAATTGCAATAGGTTTTGAGTGATAAAAATTGATTTTGGTAGATACTTTGTAGAGTCAGCACTGGTTACCTGAACACATTAGCGTACCCTATAACTTAAAATGCCATCATGGTGTTAGAAGTTTTCATCACCAGAACTTGAGATTAGGAGGGCAGCTTATTCTTTATTAAGAAAGATGTGCATTTAGGGGAAATGTAATGAGATAAGGAATTCTAAGATATATTGAGGCTGAAGGTGTACTTTAAAAGTATTCTTTCCACACATAAAGCTAAATTATACTAACATAGGTTCAGTGTATCTATCTTACCAAATGGTAGAATTTTGAGAATCATATTATATATATAGTATTTTACTGTGAATCTGTTACGAAGCAATTAACAGGAATTGTAATTTATATTACTAGACATCTCTGTATCTTTACTTATTAATGGTAACCCATAACCTCCAAACCATTAATATTTTAAAATGAACATTTCAACCTGTTCATGGCTATACATGCCCTGTAATTCCAGTACTGGGGTGGGCACATATGGCCCCATAAGCTCCCAGGCAGTTGGCCTAGCCAAAGCTTCCAGTTCAGTGAGAGAATTGAGCAAGAGAGAAAGGCACTTAAAGTCTTGTTCAGACCTCCAAAGGTGTGTGCATGTGTGTACACACTCCTACACACTCATGTATGTACCATAGACATACACACAAAACACACCACACATACAAATTTCCACAGTAAATATGCATAGATGAACATGAATTCTCACTATCCATCTCAATGAATCCCTTTCATTGAGCCACCCATGTAATCATTGCCAAGATGAGGGAGCATAACAGCTCTCCACTAACTTTCTCCCACTGTTTTTTCTCTGTCACCACGGATTTTCTTTGACTGTTTTAAATTCAAGTATAAAGTCAAAAATAAAGTGTGTGTTAGTCTTTGTCTGACATCTTTCTCTCAAACTTGAAAGTTGCAGGTTGAAATCCATGTTGTTTAGGAAACAACAATAAACAACATTTAGTAACCTTAAGTAGAACAATGTCTTATAATTTGTTTATCCATTTTAATGCAGATAGAGATTTGGTTTGTTCCCTTGGTGCTCTCAGTGTTTTATATATATACATATATATATATATATATATATATATGTAATTCATTTGTATAAGTAATAAAATATTTATATATACATATTTATGCATATACATATATATATATATATTTATTTGATACATACAACATACATCAACATACATTTCCTTTCATTACATTCCTGGGAATGAAATTTCTGAGTCAGATCTTGCCTAATGTTTTGTCTTTCCAAACGAATCTAGTGATTACATTTCCACCAGGAATATATAAGACTTATAATTGTTACAGGGTTTTCCAAAGTACAGTGTTGTCAGTCACTTCCATTCGTCACTTCTGACTTAGAAGCATTTCTTTAAGTTTGTCATGTGCATTTTACTTACCACTAACAAAGTTTAGTATTCCATATTCTGTCCTACATTTCCCGGAATCCTCTACTTCTCCTAGTCCCACCTATCTTGCTTTCCTATGGCCAAGAGTGCTTTATTCATTAACCAATAAGAGAAACATACTTACAAAGTGACAACTCCCATCATCCCATACGTTTGGGTATGTTGTGTCTTCATTCTCATTGGAATCTAAGAAATATTTAATTTCTTTTTTTATTTCTTCATTGACCCAGGAATGGTGTAATTTTGCATTGTTCAATTTCGATGAGTTTGTAAGGTTCCTGCAATTTGTTTTGTTGAATTCTAACTTTAAATCATGGCGATCTGATAAGATACAGGGGGTTATTCCAATTTTCTTTTGTTTCTTGAGGTTTGTTATGTTGCTGAGTATGTGGTTGATTTTAAAGAAGGTTCCATGTGGTGCTGAGAAGAAGGTATATTCTCTTGTGTTTGGATGGAATGTTCTATAGATATCTGTTAAAACCAATTAGGTCATGATTTCTATTAGTTCCTTTGTTTCTTTGTTAAGTTTCTGTCTGGTGATCCTGTCTAGTGGTGAGAGTGGGGTGTTGAAGTCTCCCACTATAAGTGTGTGAGGTTTTAGTTTTAGTAATGTTCCTTTTAGGAACATGAGTGCTTTTGGTGCGTAGATGTTCAGAATTGAGACTTCATCATGATGGGTTTTTCCTGTGATTAATGAAATGACCATCTTCATCTCTTTTGATTGACTTTAGTTTGAAGTCTAATTTGTTAGATATTAGGATAGCTACACCAGCTCGTTTCTTGGGTTATTTGATTGGAAATCTTTTCCCAACCCTTTACTCTGAGGTAATTGAAAGCTTTGCTGGGTAGTAGTCTTGGCTTGCATCGTTGGTCTCTTAATGTTTGTAGATCTATCCAGGACCTTCTGGCTTTCAGTGTTTCCATGGACAAGTCAGGTGTAATTTTGATAGATCTGCCTTTATATGTTACCTGGCCTTCTTCCTTCCCTGCTGTTAATATTCTTTCTTTATTCTGCATGTTAGGTGTTTTGATTATTATGTCGTGAGGGGTCTTTTTTCTTTAGTCCAGTCTATTTGGTGTTTGGTATGCTTCTTGTACTTTTATAGGCATGTCCTTCTTCAGATTGGGAAAGTTTTCTTCAATGATTTTGTTGAATATGTATTCTGCATCTTTGAGCTGGGCTTCTTCGCTTCTTCTATGCCTATTATTCTTAGGTTTGGCCTTTTCACAGTGTTCCACATTTCTTGGATGTATTGTGATAAGGATTTGTTGGATTTAAGATTTTCTTTGGTCGATGAATCTCTTTCCTCTAGTTTATCTTTAGCGCCTGAGGTTCTCTCTTCCATATCTTGTATTCTGTTGGTTATACTTGCATCTGTAGTTCCTGATTGCTTTACCCAGCTTTTCTAATTCCAGCATTCTCCCATACTGGTTTTTTTTTTTTTTTTTTTTTTTTTTTTTTTTTTTTTTTTGGCTTTCCTTGCTTTCTTTAAGAGATTTGTTTATTTCATGCATTTTTTTTTTTTTTTTGTTGGTCTCCTCCTCTATTTCTTGAATTTTATTGTTTTTTTTTTCTGATTTCTTTAAAGGATTTTCTCATTTCATCTTTGAGGGTCTCTAATATTTTCAGAAAGTTGTTTTTAAGGTCATTCTTTTCTCCTTCATTTGTGTTGGGGTGTTCAGGTCTTGTTCGTGTAGAGTTTGTAGACTCTGGTGGCATCATATTGGTTTTTCTGTTGTTGATTGTGTTCTTGTACTGTTGTCTTTCATCCCTTCTTCCAGTGGGTGCAGGTGGGGTTTCTTCCTCTCCTGGTGGGTGTGGGTGCAAGGTTCTCCTGCTGGGTGCTAGCAGGTACAATACTCCAATGACCCTTCCTTTGGGTGCAGCCAGGCTGAGACACTCCCTCCCTCTGTGAGTGGAGACAGGACTAGCACTGTGATGTCAGCAGACTCTGGATGGCTTGGTTTGCAGGGTCGAGTTGACTGACCTGCCGTCCCCAGGCCAGGAGATCCCAAAGGGCTAGATTACTTTTGTTACTGATCTAATAGTATTCTTTATATGTCATGTCTCTAGTATTTTTTATCACATTTATTTATTTATTCTTGCTTTGCTTTGTGTGTGTGTGTGTGTGTGTGTGTGTGTGTGTATGTATGTTTGTGTGTGTGTATGGACTCATGCTTGTGCCATAGTCTGTGTGTGGAAAGCAGAAGACAATTTGGAAGTGTCAGTTCTCTCTTTCTACCACGTGGGTCCCAGGTATTGAAATCAGGTCCTTATGCTTGGAATCAAGCACCTTCATCTTCTGAGCCATCTCACTGGCATTGTATTATGATTATATCTATAGTTATACACACACTGTAAATACTTTATCTATGACTTCTTTCATTTTCTTAATAATTTGTTGAATACTAAACTACTAACATCTTTCTTTAATATAGTCGTTTCTTAATATTTCTCTATTTTATTGTTTTAAATTTCTTAAGTGTCAATTTTTTACCAAATTTTAAAAAGATTTTAAATAGAAACTTCATTGTTTTGATATTCACATTCAATATTTTCTCAAAGAATGTCATACATGTATTTGTTTTATATCCTTATGCATGTGAAGTTTATGTGTATTTGTGCATATGTGTGTGTAAAGTCCCACATGCACATGTGTGTGAAAGAGCAAAGTTCAATGTTTGACAATTATTGTATATATACATTTATTGCCTTATTGTCTATATATATTTATATAACATTTATCTATCTCTATATATGTCCTGATTATTAAACTGAGTGTTTATAATGGAAATTATTTTACTTTTAAGAATCAGTGCTGCACGCCTTTAATCCCAGCACTTGTGAGGCAGAGGTAGGTGGATCGAGTTTGAGGCCAGCCTGGTCTCCTGAGTGACTTCTAGTACAACCTCCAAAGCTACAGAGAAACTCTGTTTCAGGAAAAAAAAAAAAGAACAATTTTAAAAGGATATATTAAGTTGTAAATGATGTATAGGCCAATTCATGAAAAAAAATCACAAATTAAATTATAGATTTACTTATACAATCTAAGTATATGTGTGTATATATTCAGGGAATAAATGGGCTGCTATAAATTGGGATTAGCTGCAATTTTTACATATGGCTTCTATCTCCATAACCTTGTAATACTTTCATTATGTGATTAATTATCTTGGATAACTTAGTTTTCAGTTCTCCTCATCTTTGTTGCTTGAAATAGAATACAACAAGAAAATATAATTTTGGGGAAAGGATGAATACAGTTTGAGATTTTATCATAATATAACCTAAATTTAACAGAGATTGTTTGTATTCTAAACTTTTTTTTGACTTTGACAACTTGAAAATTGCATTCACTGCTTGGCAGAAAAATGGTGTTACATGAAATCAAACATCAGTACAGTGTATGAAGTAGAAATTACTGTTGTACTCTTAGCCATTTTATTTTAATATAAATGAAATTCATTGTTCAGCATGGCCTTTTGAACTATGTTTTCCACTCAAGTTCTTTTGTAAAGATTAAATTAAATTCATTGCAGGGTATATTCTTTAAGAGATTGTAACAGTTCCTATTTGTTTGAACTATACAATAATTTTTCTTTCCTTGGTGTGAGAAAAAGTTCAGAAAGACAGTTTTCCATCTCACTTCACCTTTTCTCAACAGTTCTCTTATCTCAGCCATCAGGTTTTACTAAATATAAATTGAAGTGAACCTGTGCCAGTAACAAATAATGAAAACACACCTTCAAATGTCTGCTCTGCTTTTCAGAGGTTTTGAAAGTGTGCTGGCAGGATGGCTTAGAGAACCTGAGAACCTGGTTGATTCTGAAGGAATGGTATATTTAGAATATTATAAAAGCTGAGTAACTGATTGTTTCAAATCACTGCTTTATGGGGAGAAAAATGACCTCCTCTCAGATACCCGTACCTTAGTCTCCAGACTGCGAATATGCCAAGCTTGTCCTGGTGAAGGGATTTTTATGGATGGCATTAAAGGCTGATATCAACGTAGGGAGGGTTAGCTGGATTGTTCAGATGGTCTCATTTAACCACATGATCCTTAAGAAGAAGGGGAAGAGTTAACAGGAGGTACGCAGCAGAAGTGGGAGGCAGAGAAAGAGAGCTTAGAACTGTGGGAGATGTGTGAACTTGCTGCTACTGAGAGCAGAAGAAAAGGGCAAAATCAGAACAGCAAGGGAAGAAACTGCCTCCTATTCAAGGACTTCAATCTTATTAAATCTGAGTCTTGAAATGACTACTCCTCTGGACCCCCCATAAAAGAACAGGTCTCCTCAGAGGCTTTTGTTTTGGTCTTCTGAGAAACAGGCAGATATACAAGCTGAGACCAACAAACTTCTCACCCAAACAACTGTGGGTTAACTTATCTGTTTCAGTCATCAAAAATGGGGTAATTCATTAAAACATTTTGTAATATAAAATGTAATACAGCAATTTGCAAAATTGAAACAATTGGTAGTATTCCTTCTGCTCTGAAAAGGGCTAAAGTCTCAACACACAAAATAAATCAATTATTGTATTGTTGTTCTCTATTGAATCAATACATAAAAAGAAATTTAAGAGAGAAAGGATTTATTTTAGCTCATAGTTCAAGGATACAGTCCACTGTAGCAAAGAAGTCTTGCTGGCTGGAGTTAGAGGCATCTGGACACTGCATCTACCATGAAGATACAGGGAGTGACAAATGCCTTTTCTTAGTCAGGGTGAGTCTTTCCACTGTAATGGACCCAAATGGGTAATCCAGATAAGCTCTCACAGGTATGCTCAAAGCTTGTCTTCTAGGTGATTTTATCAAGCAAATATTATCTATCACAGATAAGGAACTATTACACTGCAAATAATTTCAGGTGTAATCTATGGTACTCTAGGGAAACCAGAAAAGAGATCCTGCTACAGAGTGTTTATACTCTGGTGAAAATAGTAGACAATCAATAAACAGAGGAATGATGAAGTGCCACAAGTTATTATAAAGTCTGTAAACTTTTTTTTTAATTTATAAAAGGCTTTTATAGTTTGACCCCCCATTGGTTAGGGTGTTTTTCTCTTAAATGGGAAATTAATGGTGTCTTTAATTGCCTTGAGATTTTTAACATTTTTAGGGATAAGATGAAAAATAGCTGAAAAGAAGATTTTGAAAGGAAACAGAGAAACAACCTTTAGGAAGTCAGCATTTAGAGTGGCTGCTGTTCAGATGGCCACAGTGTGGCTAATGTTTCCACACTGATCTTCACTGGGAGAACTTAGATGAGAAACACATTAGGGGAACATGACATTTAAAAGTCTTTCCCAAAGAGCTGGCAGCTATCACTCAGGCTCAGAAGCAGGCTATGAGTTGGCCCTCCCCAACATCCACCCCATCTACTGGGGCATGGGAAAGGGCTGGTCCTACAGATACAAAGCTGCAGGATCTCATGACACAGGGCAACAGCAGGATATTCAAGAGGAGTCCCAGGCAGGTCCTAGAATCAATGGTGTAGCAGAAGCTAGAGGCAACTCTTACAGAGAAAACATTTAATTGATGGTGGCTCACTTACAGTTTCAGAGGTTCGGTCCATTATGATCATGAAGGAGAGCATGACGGCGTGCAGGCAGACATGGTGTTAGGACTGAGAGTGCTACATCTTGCATGCAACAGGAAGTTAACTGACTGTCACACTGAGTGAAGCTTGAAAATAAAGATGTCAAAACCCGCCCCACAGTGTTATACTTCCTTCATCAAGGTCACACCTCCTAATAGTACCACTCCCTTTGGGGGTCATTTTTTTCTCAAACTACCACACCAACCAACCACATTAGTTGGCCTACTCTGGTTACCATTGCCTGTACCACTAGGATTCAAACAGGACCCACCTTACCAGTCACTACTCACAAGTCCCTCCCACTCAGCATCCAACCTCTCTACCAAGTCAGATCTCTCTAGAGTGTAGCCTGGCAAGTCTAACTAACCAACCTAAGCCAAGTATTCTTTCCAACCCACCAAAACTAGCCTAGGTCTCATATCCAGTGTCTTGGCTTTATATAATCTTTCTTGTGTCTTAACCAAGACCTTCATATCTGCCACCAATCCACAAAAATTTTTCATACCATAATCAGACTTGCCAGTCCTTCTCCAGGGTTTATGTCAGCGCATCTACTCCAACATAGCAGATCTAGCCAGGGTCTCACTTCTAGTTCCCAAGCCTTGTCTGGCTAGTCCAACTTGATCTGTAGCCAGTCTCTGGGCTTCTACCAAGACACATTCTTCCTATCCTCCAACCCACAGACCCCTCCCTCCTCCCACACTACATCCACCCTTCATCCACATACCACACTGTAGGTTTGGACAAGGAAACATACTATATATTAGCTCAGTTCTTCTGACCACCTGATTCTTTCCTTTAAGTTATTTCCAACCCCTAGGCCTAATCTGCCTATGCATTCTCTCTCTATTCTAAAGGGCTCTGATCATATTGAACATAAAAGTAACAATAGTTCACATGCCCACATCGAAATATAAAAATACAAACAACATGAAAGATAAGACAGCATTTTCTCTCCAAATCTACCAGTCTTGTAGTACTGGTTGCAAATGAGAATTATCTAGATGAACTCCAGGGCAAACAAAAATTTCATCAAAGAATTTAAGAAACTTAAAGAAGACAGAAAGAAACCATTCAGTGCTAATGAAAAATATCTTAAGCAGCATAAATGCCTGACTGATTCCCAAGGGTTGGGGGGGGGGGTAGGGAACACATGTAAGATTGATGGAAATGATGAAGAAAATCTAGGACTTAAGAATGAAATTCAATAAGGGGACAGAAACATTGGTGAGGACTTAATATGGAAGGAAGATGGATTTGAAAAACCCAGTAACTCAACTAGAAAACTCAAAAGAAACCTTAAAATTAGAATGAATCAATCAGAATATAAAATAACCAGTACTCAAAGTAGATAATCTAGAGCAAATACTTAATGGATATGAACATACAGGAGATATTGGACATCTTGAAAACAAAACCAAAAACAAAAAGCCCAAGACCAAACCCTTGAATTATAGGCATAGATGGAGAAGAATCCCAAATCAATGGCATAGATCAGGTCGTCAACAGGTTTATAGAAGAAAACTTTTCTAAACCAAGGAAAGATCTACACACCAAAATTAAAAAACAAAATAAAAAAATGTACCTCAAGAAGACAAGACCAGAAAAGAAAATCCCATGACATATCATACTTGGAACACTAAGTATATAGAACGAAGAAAGCTGCAAGAGTAAAAAGACAAGTCACATATAAAGGAAAACCTATCAGAATAACACCTGCTTTCTCAGTGGAAACTTTGAAAGCCAGAAGAACCTAGAACAGTGCATTCCAAGTCCTAAAAGAACATGGCAGCCAGCTCAGACTAATATGCCCAGAAAAACTTTTCTGCCATACTTTCAGGAGAAAGTAAGACTTTCCAGGATTCAAAGAGCTAAAACTGTCTTTGTTTGTTTGTTTTTGTTTCTCAAGACAGGGTTTCTCTGTAGCTTTGAAGACTGTCCTGAAACTTCCTTTCTAGACCAGGCTGGCTTCTAATTCACAGAGAGCTTTCTGCCTCTGCCTCCTGAGTGCTAGGATTAAAGGCATACACCATCATCATCACTTGGAGAGCTTAAATTTTTTATGTTCAACAAGCCGAACTTATGGAAAATTTAGGAAGCATATTTTGTGCTGGAGAGGAATGCACATAGCTGAGAAAATATGGAAAGGAACAGGAATCCATAACCGTTAAAACAAAGTACCACTGAAAAAACAAGTAACACCCTCAAAAGTCAACATGATGCCTGCAATTAACACCCATGAATTTCTGTGTTCCCCAAGCAAGAAAAACACACACACACACACACACACACAGAGAGAGAGAGAGAGAGAGAGAGAGAGAGAGAGAGAGAGAGAGAGAGAGAGAGAGAGAGAGAGAGAGAGAGAGAGAGAGAGAGAGAGAGAGAGAGACATTGAGAGGTAGGATTTCTGGAACTACTAGCTTGGTAGGTCTGGCTTGCCTTGAACTTACTAAGATTCACCTCTCTGCCTCCTGAGTGCTGGGCTTAAAGGTGTGTGCCACCAAAGCCCAGTACCAAACAGGAAATATTACATGAATATCCCATTCTCTGTTTTTTAATCATTGATTGTATGTGGAATTATAATTTAGGAATTTGAGAAAACCATAATTTTAAAGGATGACTAAATCATCTGTTTGGACAACACATGATCTTGTTTGTTCTCTAATATAAGATAAATTAGATAAAAACTTGATAAAATTAACAGGTAAATGTAGAAGTTCACAGAATAAAAAATTAATTACCAATGCTAGAGTTTGAAGATTGAAGTGAAAATATGATTTTTAATTGCATCATGATATATAATATTAAAGAATTTTAAGGGAATATATAAAATCAGCCCCTAGAGAGACAGCTCAGTAGTTAGAACACTTACTGAACAACAGGAAGCATGAAGACTGGAATTTGGATACATATTTTTTTCAGTCATAAAGACCATGGTTACATAGTTTGAAGGAAAATGGAATCTACTGGAAGGAATTATATTCAGTAAATTAAACTAGTTTCAAGGAGTCCATTTTAGTGGGTTGGTGGCCTGTTTGTAACTCCAGAGCTTAGAAGACAGACCCAGGGTATCCTTAGAGCAAGTTGGAAAATCAGACTAACTCATTGACAAGCTCTGGGTTCTGTTAAGAGCCACCACACTAGAGAATAGGCAGAGGATGAGTGTGCAAGGCTCTAATATCAACCTTGAGCCTATGCATGCTCACATATGTGCAGACACACACACATACAAATGAAGCAATACTATGTAAAACATCTGAATATTAGAACCTCATAAACACTACTTCCATATAAATGAAATAAGTATATATACCATGTCCATATGTCAGAAAAGTAATATCGTTAAAATGAACATTATTTGATGAATTCAGAACAACTGAGTACCTGCAAATTGACAGGTGTGTACATATGGAGAACAATGTGTTTGGATAAGAAGCAATCTAAGCATGCTTTTGGCAGATGTAATGTATACCTTGAATATGACATGTAAATTCAATAAGATGTGTGAAATAATATGTTTGACTATACTTAAATTATTGATATTATTTTTAAACTTAAAATTAGATACCAAAATAATAATTCTTACCTGTCCTTCAATCTTCAGCTACATCTGTAGATGCACTTTTCAGAGAAAAGCATTAATTCAGTTAAATGCATGGAAATCTGTAGAAATTATTGGTTAGTATGAAGTATAGTATAACTTGACATGGAAAATTCCTGGGAAAATCTGTTTTCACCACTGACTTAGCAGTCATTCTTTTCATCATGATAAGAGGCACTTGTGATGGTGCCCTTTAAAGGTGAATGCTCTCAAAGAAATGGAGGACTTCCTTAGTGCATAGTGCTCTGATAGTCACATATTTCTAAAAATGGTGACTGACATTGTTACTGTTTTCACAGTACTGTTTGCTCATGGTACTATGTGCTTCCTCATAACTAGTACTTTATAGTAGTTATGCTAGATTAATCTAACTTCCACTAATCAAACAATCTCTTCATGAAAATTTTTTTTTATCACAATTAGACTCTTCTTAAAAGACATGTCTGGGGTGATTGTGATGTGTCTGTGTTTTGTTTATTTAAAAATAATTCTGCCAAACTGAAGCATTTAAAAAACCTTTGAGGTGCCTCTCTTTTTTCCCTCATGCAGACGTTTTCTTTTATCTTATGACAAAACTTAGAAGCATCTCAGATTTCTTTAAAGCACATTTTTATATTGAATTTCCTTTTGAAGAATTACAGAAAGATTAAATTAGAATAAATTTAGTAAGAACATACAGACACAATCCACAGAAGACATTTTCTGCTTTTCATAGCATTATTCTTCATCATAATGTTGTCTTTATGCTTCAGTAGTTTTTGAAACAGATTTCAAGAAATGACATAATAAAGATCACAATTTCCCCATACTTCTTATCCCTCCTTTCTTATTTATTAAGACAAATATCATAAATACCATTGCCGAGCTGTCTGAATTGTTTTCTGTGCTTCAGAGTTAAGTTTAGCCATTGGAGTCTAGGGAAAAAGTTAATCATTTGTCTTTGGAAAATAGCCTTCTATTAAACACAGGTAGAACATGGGTGTATATATTTCTTTAATTAAAGTACTCAAGATATTTATAAGAATAGTTTATGTGTTGTAGCACAGTTTTTCTAAAGCTATACGCATTACTGGAAGGAAAGCTATAATCACTATTGAAGTGGAATCAACTAGAACAGAAGTTTCATTCATGAACACTTCATAGTGGTTAAAATGTAACTGGTAGACTGTTAAATCAGAAGTTGTATTTGATACGCATCTAGGTCAGAGTTGATGGAAAGCCTTGTCATGATGACAAATTGGACAAATTGTTTTTATCAGTTTTAGTCATCTTGATCAAAGTGAAAGAAAAGAGAGACAATTTGTGAATTTTATATAAAGGACATAAAAGCTTTTGACATCTCTAAATTATATTGCTTAGAACTGTAGATTGCTTGAGGCAGGCAGGATCCAATCTCCCCTTACTTTCAGAAATGTAAGAATACAAGGGTAAGGATAAAGGATGTCCAAATTCTCACTAGCTTGTGACAGAGAGAGAGTCAGGATGAAAACTGACCTTCATTAATATTTAGTCTCATGGCTTTTACATTTTCTGAGTGGAATTTTATATAAACGAGTATATATATATATATATGATATGTAATTATGTATATATATATATGCATGTATGTATGATATATAGTTTTTGCTTTTATTACAAGTAGGTATATTAGTTATATACAGTAAAACAAAATATAATCAGTCTTATTTTATATTCTAAGGAAATATGGTTCAATAAGTGTATTCACTGAAAAATTAATTAGAACTTATTAAAAGATTATACATTAGTCTAGTCTATAATTTTTCTAATCAACACCCAGTAGAAAGGTCCCCAATTATCTAAACTAGGAAAAAATGTAGGTAAAATTTTTGTTTATATCCATTAATTTTATAAGACTTACAAAGTGAATCACTGAATTGTAAGGCAAGAGATTCAATGGTCAAGGCTATCTTATATTCCTTCTCTTTCAATGTGTATAATATCCTTCCCTCCTTTCACTTCCTCTCTTCCCTCCTCTTCTACTTCCTCTCTCCTTCTCTTTTTCTTCTTTTGTTACTTACCACTTTGTATACTTGTTTAAATCCATATAAGATATATTCAGAGATGATGAATGCAGGCTTTATTACCAATGTATTTTGATTTTGATCTATTGATTGAAATGTTTTTTATTTAATTTATTTTTATTTTACATGTTGATCCCAGTTCATTCTTCCTCCATCCCTCCCTCCCTTCCTCTTACCTTCTCTCCCCACTCACATGCACCTTGACCACCCTCCCCTCCCATACCCCCATCCCCATTCCACATGTAGGGCTATGCTATCCAGGTGGGGTCATGTAGATCTGTCAGGTCATTTGAAGTAGGGACTAGGACTTCTCTCCTGTCTCTAGGTAAAGGGAGTATCCCTCCATGGTGGATGTGTCCAGAAGGTTCTTTTGTGCACCAGGAATACATCCTGTTTCCACTGTCTGAGGTCCCTTAGACTGCTCAGTCCTTCTGGCTGAGACCCATATTCAGGGGGGCCTGAGTCAGTCCTATGCTGGATTCCCAGCTATCAGTCTGGGGTCCATTAGCTCCTCCTTGTTCAGGTCAGCTGTCCTATGTGTTTCTGCAACCTGGCCTTGTCCTCTCTCTCTCTCTCTGCATCTAGTTCGACTCAGTGTTTAGTTATGTGTGTTTGCTTCAGTTTCTGACAGGTACTAGATGAGGGCTCCATGATGGTGGATAAGTTAGTTGTTGATCTCTCTATCAGGGAAGGGCATTTATGGTAGCCTTTCCACAGTTGCTCAAATTGTTAGTTGGAGTGAGTCTTGTTGGTTTCTAGACCTTTCTTTAGGTTCAGTTTTCTCTTCAAACCTATAATGGCTCCCTCTTTTATGTTCTCTCTCTCTCTCTCTCTTCTGACTCAATCTCCCTAGTCGCACATGCTTTCCTCTTTCCTCTCCTCCCCTTCTCTTTCTCCTACTTCTCTTTCCATTCACTGCCCCCCCTATTTCTCTTGTGCTCTGGAGGACTTGTCTCTTCCCCCTTCTGTGAGCAACTGTATATAAATCTCTTAGAATATACCTTGTATCCTCTGGTAGTATGAATTATAGGCTGGTGATCCTTTGCTCTATGTCTAAAATCCATACATGAGCTTGTACATACCATGTTCCTCTTTTTGTGACTGGGTTACCACATTCAGGGTGGTTTCTACTAGTGCCATCCACTTGCCTGCAAATCCATTGTTTTTTTTCTGCATTGTGTTGATGGGAGCTGTCAGTCTGTAAATATGTGTCTTATACTGGTTAATGAATAAAACACTGTTGGCCAATAGGAAAGCAAGATAGGCGGGGCTAGGAGACGAGGAGGAAAGAGAAAGTAGTAAGGAGGGGTCAAGAGGAAGGAGGAGTCAAGATGGAGGGTCTGGAGAAAGCAGAATGCTGGCCGGCTCCCTGGTAAAAGAAGACCACGTGAAAATACATACATCAGCAGAAATAGGTTCATATTTAAGACAGAGCTAGCCGATAAGAAACTACTTCTGGGCCAATACCATTATATCAAATACAGAATCTCTGTGTGTTAATTGGGCCTGGCGCGGTGGCGGGACAAGACTGGCAGCAGGAGGAAATATCATACTCCTTACATTGTGTAGATGTGCCACATTTTCTTTATCCATTCTTCATTTGAGGGGCATCTAGGTTGCTTCCAGGTTCTTGCTATTACAAATAATGCTGCTATGAACATAATTGAACAGATGTCTTTGTTGCATGGATATGGATCATTTGGGTATATGTCTAAGAGGGGGATTGCTGGATCCTGTGATAAACTAATTCCCATTTTCCCGAGGAACTGCCATACTGATCTCCAAAATGGCTGTATGAGTTTGCACTCCCACCAGTAATGGAGGAGTGTTCCCCTTTCTCCACATCCTCTCCAGTATGAGTTGTCATTGGTGTTTCTATTTCAGCCATTCTGGCAGGAGTAAGATGGTATCTCAAAGTTGTTTTGTTTTGCATTTTCCTGATAGCTAAGGAATTTGAGCACTTTCTTAAGTGTCTTTCAAACTTTTTGATTTCCTTTATTGAGAATTCTTTCTTCCATTCTGTACTCAATTTTTAAGGGTTATTTGGTGTTTCTTGAGTTCTTTGTATATTTTGGAGATCAGCTGTTTGTCAGATGTAGGATTGGCAAAAATCTTTTTCAAGTGTGTGGGTTGCCCTTTGGTCTTGTCAACTGTGTCCTTGCCTTACAGAAGCTTCTATGTTTGAGGAGGTCCCAATTATTTGTTGATCTCAGTGTCTGTGCCCCATGTTCAGGAAGCAGTTTCCTATACCAATTTGTACAAAGGCACCTCCTACTCTCTCTTCTAAGAGTATCAGTATGGCTGGATTGATGTTGAGGTCTTTGATCCATTTGGACTTGAGGTTTGTGCATGGCGATAGACATAGGTCTATCTGCAGTCTTCTACACACCATTATCCAATTGTGCCAACACCATTTGTTGAAGATGCTTTCCTCCCGCCATTGTATTCTTTTAGCTGTTTTGTCGAAAATCAGATGTTCCTAGGTGAGTGGGTTTATATCAAGATTTTTGATTTGATTCCATTGGTCTACCTGTCTGTTTTTGTGCCAATCCCAGGCTGTTTTCAGAACTATAGCTATGTAGTAAAGCTTAATGTCAGGGGTGGTGATACCTCCTGAAGTTCTTTTATTGAATAGGGTTGTTTTGGCTATCCTGGGTCTTTTGTTTTTCTACATAAAGTTGATTATTATACTTTCAAGGTCAGTGAAGAATTGTGCTCAGATTTTAATGGGGATTGCATTGACTCTGTAGATTGCTTTTGGCAAGATTGCCATTTTTACTATGTTTATCCTACCTATCCAAGAGCAAGGGAAATCTTCCCATTTTCTGGTATCTTCTATAATTTATTTCTTTGAAGACACAAAGTTCTTATTATATAGGTCTTTCAATTGTTTGGTGAGTATTACCCCAATATACTTTATGTTGTTTGTGGCTATTGTAAAGGGTGATGTTTCTCTGATTTCTTTCTCAGCCACTTTGTCATCTGAATAAAGTAGGTTTACTGATTTTTGAGTTTATCTTGTATCCTGCTAGTTTGCTGAAGGTGTTTATCAGCTGTAGTAGTTCCCTGGCAGAATTTTTTTGGGTCCCTTAAGTAAACTATCATATCATCTGCAAATAAAGACAGTTTGACTTCTTCCTTTCCAATTTGTATCCCCTTGATCTCCTTTTGTTGTCTTATAGCTTTAGCTAGAACTTCAAGTACAATATTGAAGAAATATGGAGAAAGAGGACAGACAGCCTTGTCTTGTTCCTTAATTTTAGAGGAATCGCTTTATTAAGCTTCTCTCCATTCAGTTTGATGTTTGTTGTTTGTTTACTGAATATTGCTTTTATTATGTTTAGATATGTTCCTGTTATCCCTGATTTCTCCAAGACTTTTATTTTGACAGGGTGTTGAAATTTGTAGAGGCTTTTTCACCATCTAGGGAAATGACCATATGATTTTTATTTTTCACTTTGTTTATTTATATGGTAGATCACATTGGTAGATTTTTTGGATGTTAAACCATCCCTGCAACACAGGGATGAAGCCTACTTGGTCATGGTGGATGATTTCTCTGATGTATTGTTGGATTCTGTTTGCCAGTATTTTATTGAGTATTTTTGCATCGATGTTCTTCAGGGATATTGGTCTGTAGTTTTCTTTCTTAGTTGTGTCTTTGTGAGGCTTGAGTACCATGGTGATTGTGGCCTCTTAGGAAGTGTTTGGCAATGGACCTTCTGTTTCTATTTTGTGGAACGATTTGAGGAGTATTGGTATTACTTCTTCTTGAATTTCTGGTAGAATTATGCACTGAAGCCATCTGGCCCTGGGTTTTTTTTTTTTTTTTTTTTTTTTTTTTGGTGGAAGGCTTTCAATGACTACTTCTCTTTCATTGTGGGTTATATTTAAATTGTCTGTTCTTGATTTAATTTTGGCAAGTGATAGTTATCCAGAAATTTGTCCATTTCCTTTGAATTTTCAATTTTGTTGAGTACAGGTTTTCAAAGTATGATCTGAAAGTTGTCTGGATTTCCTTGTGGCCGTTGTTATGTCCACCTTTTCATTTCTGATTTTGTTAAATTGCATGTTCTCTCTATGCTTTTTCGTTAATTTGGAAAAAGTGTTGTCTATTGTGTTGTTTTTTCTCGAAAAAACAACTCTTTGTTTCATTGATTTCTTGTATTGTTTTCCTGGTTTCTTTTTTATTGATTTCAGCCCTCAAATTGATTATTTCCTGGTGTCCATTCCTCCAGGGTGAGTTTGCTTCTTTTTTTTTTTCTAAGGCTTTCAGTTGCGCTATTAATTCTTTAATGTGACTATCCTCTGTTTTCTTCATATGGGCACTTAGTTCAATAAACTTCCCTTGTAACACCGCTTTCAAGGTGTCCCATACGTTTGGATATGTTTGTCCTCATTCTTGTTGAATTTTAGGAAGTTCATAATTTCTTTCTTATTTCATTTTTGACCCAGGTGTGATTCAATTGCACATTTTCCAGTTTCCATGAGTTTATAGGGTTTTTGCGATTTGTGTTGTTGTTGAATTCCAATTTTAAAGCATGGTGGTCTGATAAGATACAGGGGACTATTCCAATTCTTTTGTATCTGTTGAGGTTTGTTATGCCACCTAGTATGTGGTCGATTTTATAGAAGTTTCCATGTGGAGCAGAGAAAAAGTTATATTCTTTTGTGTTTGGATGGAATGTTCTATAGATGTTAAACCTAGTTGAGACATAACTTCTGTTAATTTTTTTGTGTTTTTGTTGAGTTTCTGATTGGTGGTCCTGTCTAGTGGTGAGAGTGGTGTGTTGAAGTCTCCCACTATAAGTATGTGAGGTTTTATGTGAGGTTTGAATTTTAGTTGTGTTTCTTTTACGAATGTGGATGTCTTTGTATTTGGGCTATATATGTTCAGATTTGAGACTTTGCGTTGATGGATTTCTCCTGCGATGAATAAATAATGCCTGTCTTTATCTCTTTTGATTAATTTTGATGAAGCATATCTTGTTAGATATTAGGATAGACACACCTGCTTGCTTCTTGGTTCCATTTGATTGGTAGATCTTTTCCCAACCCTTTACCCTGAGGTAATGTCTATCTTTGAAGCTTAGATGTATTTCTTGTATGCAGCAGAAGGATGGATTCTGTCTTCGTATCCATTCTGTTAGCCTGTGTCTTTTTATAGGCGAGTTAAGACCATTAATATTGAGGGAGGCCAAGGAACATTGATAGTTAATGCTTGTTTATTTTAGATTTGTTGTTGGCAGTGGTATTGTGAATATATTTGTCACTCTTTACCCTCGGTTTCTGGTGAAGTGAGATTATCTGTTGCCTACCTCTTTGTGAGCATAGTTAACTTTCTTGGCTTGGAGTTTTTCTTCTAAAACTTTCTGTAGGGCTGGATTTGTAGATACGTATTGTGAAAATCTGGCTTTGTCATTAAATATCTTGTTTTTTCCATCTATAGTGATTGAGAGTTTTGCTGGGTATAATATCCTGGGCTGGCCTCCATGGACCCTTAGTACTTGTAGAACATCTATCCAGGACCTTCTGTCTTTGAGGGTTTTCATGGAGAAGTCAGGTATAATTTTGATAGGTATATGTTACCTGTCCTTTTCCCTTCGCTGCTCTTAAATTGTTTCTTTAGTCTGTATGTTAGGTGTTTTGCTTATTTTGTTGCGAGGGGTCTTTTATCTTTGGTACAGTCTATTTGGTGTTCAGTATGCTTCTTGTACTTTCATGGGCATGTCCTTCTTCAGATTGGGAAAGTTTTCCTCAATGATTTTGTTAAATATATTTTTGACACCTTTGAGCTGGGCTTCCTCACCTTCCTCTAGGCCTATTATTCTTATTTTTGGCCTTTTCACGGTGTCCCACTTTTCCTGGATTTTTTCTGTTAAGGATTTGTTGGATTTGTGATTTTCTTTGGCAGATGAATCTCTTTCCTCTAGTTTATCTTTAGTGCCTGAGATTTTCTCTTCCTTCTCTTGAATTCTGTTGGTTATGCTTGTGTCTGTAGTTTCTGATTGTTTGCCCAGTTTTTCTATTTCCAGCATTCCTTTGGTTTGTGTTTTCTTTATTGTCTCTATATCAGTTTTCAAGTCTTGAACCATTTCCTTTACCTGTTTAATTGTTTTTTGTTGGCCTTTTGTACTTTCTTTACTTTCCTTAAGAAATTTTTTATTTCTTCCAATGTTTTATTTGTTTTTTCTTCCATTTCTTTAAGGGATTTTCTCACATCTTCTTTGAGGACTTCTGTCATTTTTATGATGATAATTTTTAAAATCGTTCTCTTCTGTTTCATCTGGTTTGTTGTGTTCCAGTCTAGTTGGTGTAGATTCCCTAGATTCTAGTGCTGTTATGCTTGTCTTTCTGTTGTTAGGTGTTTTCTTATATTGCCGTCTTCCCATAGCTTCTTCAAGTAGGTGTTGGTCGGGTCTCTCCTTTTCTCTATGGCACTACCCCAATTTGCTTAGGTGGGTCAGAGGTTCGATGTCTGTAGCTCTGGGTGGTCCAAGTTCTCTAGGAGGTCTCTCCACAGGCAGGGGCCTGGCGATGGGGGTCACAAATAAGGCTCCAGCAGAATACTGGCGATGGGAGTCAAAGATCTTGAAGGCTGGGACTCAGGATATTCCTTAAGCTGATAGGCAGATCATGCCTGGGCCTGTTGCTCTCCAGCTGAGTCCTCTTTAGCAGAGGCCCTGCAGTGAGGGTCAATGATCCACCCTGTAGGAACTTAGAGCGGTCATGTGATACGTGGATCTCTTGAAGGGCCCTGGAACTCCAGTAGAGGACCAGAGGTGGAGGTCAGAGACCAGGCAGGTAGAAATTACTGTTGGTCCCTTGTGGATAATCAGGTCTAGTGTGCTCAGAGCAGCTCCAGGAACTTCCCTGAAGGTGGCTGGATTGTTGGCTCCACCCTCTGTCCCAGTGCTGGACCAGAGTTGTGGGATAGTGGGCAGGGTAAGGCACAGGATAGGGGGAGGGCAGGCTCTTGATGGGGATGGGTGGGAGTGTATCAGAGCTCCAAGAGTGCTCTCGATGGGGGCAGGACACCAGTGCAGAGAGATCTGGGGCCAGCCCAGGGAGTTTCCGGTGAAGGGTGTAGGGGAGTGTCCACCCGAATTGGTCCCAGACTTACCTCTAGCCAAGGCCTTGCAATGCGGGACAAATCCTGGGCTATTCTTAATTGAAATTTTTAAGTGTTCCCTATAGGGTCATTTGAACAGAAAGAAGAAAAAAATCACTATTTAAATCTCCAGTAGTGAAATTTATTTTCATATATATCCGACAGAGGCAATTTAACAACAAATTGAGAAAATTTAGAACAGAAAAAGTGGTAAATAGTCCACTAGTAAAAATGGGATTCTTGATGCATGGGAAAGTATTCAAATTATAGAGCTACTCTGGTCTAATTTTACGCAATTATATTTTAATTTTATAAACAAAATAAGCTACAAGTAGAACATATATACTTCATTTTTTTTTTTTTTTTTGCTGATAGCTTCTAAAACCAGAAATTCATTAGGTAATAATTTAACATCTTAGGGTGACTATCAGAGACATTACATGAAAAATATTGGAGAACAGTTAATTCATTATGAGCTAAACAACTAAGTAGATCTCTTAAAGTTAGACTTAGAAATTTATTTTGATCACATTCATAATCTAATTCTTCCTTGATTTTCCCTCTATCCTATTCACCCAACTTTGTGGCCTTTGTGTTAAATCTTTCCAGTCCAATTTGTGCTACCCAAGTATTTGTCAATGTGTGGTCTTCTATTGAACAGTGGTCACCTTACTAGAGGTTATACTCTTACAAGAATCTGTTTCTCTCTTCACAGATCCTAACAATTGCCAGTATCTTCTCACTTAGAAGTGTCAGTGTGTGCCCACCTACCCTGCCCATGCTGGGATTTGACATAGAATGTGCTTGCACACTTTCTGTACATTCTGTACACTTTAAATTCACATGTGCAGCTGCTTGGCCATTTGCAGAAGATAATGTTTCTTTAAAGCTATCCACCAGCTCAGACTGTTACACTAATTCTGTTTCTACTCTCACAGTGATCCTTGAGCCTTGGGAGTATATATGTGGTAAATGTGTTACATTTAGGATTGAGAATTCTGCAGTCTCTTGTTCTTTCCACCATGGCCAGGTGTTGGTCACTGTATTAATAACTGTCTACTGCAAATAGAAGTTTATCTGATGGGAGTTGAAAGATGTGATCCTGTATGGTTATAATGTTATGGCATTAAGATTTGATTTAATGCGGGCTTTGGTGGCACATGCCTTTAATCCAAGCACTTGGGACACAGGGACACCTTGATCTCTATGAGTTCAAGGCCAGCCTGGTCTACAGAGCTAGTTTCAGGCCAGGCTATGCAGAGAAACCCTGTCTTGAAAAACAAACAAACAAGCAAACAAACAAAAAGATTTGATTTGATACTGTGTTCCTTTAACAAAGTAATAACAGTAGGTTTCCCTCATATGTTCTGAGCCAGATAATGGTGCCAGGTGTAGATTTTACCTTGTTTAGTGGGATTTAAAACCAAACAAACAGTGGTGAGTTACTCCTATGATGTTTATGTTACTATTGTACCAGTGTGCATGTCTTCCCAGGCCAGTCATTGTTCTATCTTACATGTTTCAGAGCTAGGTGTGATTGGGGATTTCTTGTCTCCTGGTAGTTTGAATGGGATTTTCTAGCACTATGGAAGGTAGCCATCAGGGATGAAGCTTCCAGGTCCAAACCACTATGAATTCTCCATGCTCTATGACTTGAGCCTATGGTGTCTTCCCAAGTAGAGTCTTATGGACACATTCTGGAGGGTAACCAAGAGCAATTGAAATATCTTGTTATTTTTTGGGGGGGGGCTACAATTTCAAAAGAAGTTACCCATTCTTTGTTCTTTAGCAGGGGCATTGCTTACCCTTTATAGGGAAATTTCATTGTAGCTCATTTAACACACACACACACACACACACACTACTGTGGAATTTTCAAGAGCAGTCGGTTTCTATGTTTTGTAACATCTTAGTGCACTCTCTCTATACTTTCTCCTTTACTGTACTGTATACTTCCCATCCTACTTAACCTCTCCTGATCCATTATTTCCTTTCAACCCTTTATACTTATACATTCAATTGCTTCTCTTTTGAAAGTTCCTCTCCATGGCCCTACTGGGCATTTCAAATAAAATACATAGATTTGAAGAGTCAAAGTTAATATCTACACGTGAAAGAATACATGCATGATTTGTCTATCTGGGTTATCTCACTCAGAATAGAATTTACCTGTAAAGCTCATATTTCTTTTGTTTTTTAAATTTTTATCTTTTTTATGATAATAGTTTTTAACTTAAATTTGAAACAAGCTTGTTTTACATGTTAATCTCAGTTTCCTCACCCTTCCCTCCTCCCTTGTCCCTCCCCCCCCCCCCCCCGCAACACCCACTCCATCCCCTTTCTGCTCCTCAGGAAGATTTTGGCCTTCCATGGGGGATCTTCAAAGTCTGTCATATCATTTGAAGCAGGGTTTAGGCCCTCCCCCATGTGCCTAGGCTGAGGGAGTTGCCTTCTATGTGGAATGGGCTTCCAAAGTCCATTTGTATACTAGGGATAAATACTGATCTACTACCAGAGATCCCATAGACTGAGCAGTCCTCCTAACTAATACATTCAGGGGGTCTGGGTCAGTTCTATGCTGGGTTTCCAACTATCAGACTAGGGTCTATAAGCTCCCCTTTGTTCAAGTCAGCTGTTTCTGTGGGTTTCTCCAGCCTAGTCTTGACCCCTTTTGCTCATCACTCCTCCCACTCTGCAATTGGATTCCAGGAATTCAGCTCAGCTGTGGGTGTCTGCTTCTACTTCCATCAGCTTCTGGATGAAGGCTTTAGGCTGGCATATAAATTAGTCATCCATCTCATTATAGGGGAAGGGCATTTAAGGTAACCTCTCCAGTATTGCTTAGATTGTTATTTGGGGTCATCCTTGTAGATCTCTGGACATTTCCCTAGTGCCAGATTTCACTTTAAACCTATAATGGCTCCCTCTACTATGATATCTCTTTTCTTGATCTCCTCTATTCTTTTTCTGACTCAATCTTTCTGCTCTGTCATGCCTACCTCTCCCCTTCTCTTCCTCCTAACTCCCTCTCCCTACCCCCATGCTCTCAATTTGCTCAGGACCTCTTGTCCCTTTCCTCTTCTCCCGGGGGACCATGTTTTAGGGTCTTCCTTATTTCCTAGCTTTTGTGGCGGTGTGGATTGTAGGCTGGTGATCCTTTGCTCTATGTCTAAAATCCATTTCCTCATATTTCTTAAAAGCTGAATAATATTCCATTATGTAAATATACCAAAGTTTTATTATTCATTTATCAGTTGCTAGACATCTAGTCTCTTTTTATTTCTTGACTACAGTGAATACAGCACAATGGATATGGATAAGCTGGTATCTCTGGAGTAAGATACAGAGTTCTCAGGCTAGAAATTCATGAGGGGGATCCCTAGATTAAATGGTATATCTAGGTTTATACTTTCAAGGAGCCCAAGCAATGACTTCCATAGAGGCTGGACCAGTTTGCATTACCATCAGCACTGAATAAGTATTCTTTCCTCACATTCATTCCAACATTTGTTATCATTTGACTTTCTTTTTCTTAACCTCAGCCACTCTAGCTGGGTGAGTTAAAATATCAAAGAAATTTCAATTTTGATTCCTCCAATGTCTAAAGATGTTGAACTGTTTTAAATTGTTTAACAGTCATTTGTATTTCATGTTTTGAAAAGTCCATTTGTTTCTATGACCCCCTTTTGGGGGGTAGTTTGTTTTTTAATGTTAAGCTTTTAGGTTCACACACACACACACACCCATTACATGAATATTCTAAATTATAACTGTCAGACATATAGCTAGTAAAGATAATTTCCCCCACAATGTTGATTTCCTATTTTCTTGAGCGGTCATATCCTTTGCTATATAGAAACTTTAGTTTTACAAAGTCCCATTTATTATTTGTTGACCTGGATGCCTGTGTTATTTGTGTTTTTTGTTTGTTTGTTTTCTAGAGAAACCCATTCCTTTGCCAATGAGTTTAAGTGTACTTCTATTAGATTTAGGGTATCCGGTCTTATGTTGAAATTCTTGCTTCATTTGGAGTTGAGTTTTGTGCAGGGCGAGAAATGAAGATTGAGTTTTATTCTTCTACATGTTGCTATCCAGTTTGACAAAGACGTCAGTGTTACAGTAGAAGAAAAGGCAGCATTTTCAGCAAGCTGGTACGTGAAGGATACATATTTGTAGGGTGTTTGTAGTTGTTGCTGTAGTGTGTAGTGCCCCTTTCTGGATAGGAGTTGTCCTTATATGGTGGGTATGAGTGTACTTGGTGGCTGAGTCACCTAGAGACAGACAGAGCTCCTGTAGCAGGGATGGGTAGAACAGGTTTTAAGTTTCTTCATAGGGATGAGGGCATAAAAGGACTCTCATCAGTGGTGCTCAGGGTTAGAGGCCTGAGCTGGGTCTCCTGCCTGAAAGGAGCATGCAGAAATGGGCACAGATAGGCACTTGGGAAATGTGTTCCTTAGTTTGCAGGAGTGATGGGAATGGTGTTATGTGTCTAGTACCCCGACCTGCAGAGTTAAGATCCTTTGTTTGGGTATAGTATGGTATGTCAAGAGATCAGTTTTACTTTTTTTTTCCAACCTAGTATTAGGGACTAAAACAGTAAAAGGGAGTTGACCCAAAGCACTCTTAACATGTAACAAAAGTTATTGTGTAGTATTTTGGACATTTCACTGCAAAGCACTAGCTGTTCTATACATAAGAAGGGTAAAACAATTTTTTTTCTTTTTTACAATTTTTACAATAATAGTTTTACAATTATTTCTCCCATTTCCTGAGGATAACCACATCTGGTCATGCAACATGGGCTATTCCAGAAAAGTATGCTGTTTTCTTACAGCATGGAATCTATATAGGGAACTTATGATATGATTTATAATTTTTCTTCAATTTTAGTCTGTTTGGAAGCGTAATTAAGTTATCCTTTGTGTCTGTTTTCTTTAAAGTGGCATCTAAATGAAATTTTTAAGTTCTAGACAATAGAGGGGATTATTGCTTTGTCTTTCTAGATAGAAATTGACAATGAAAAAAGTCTACAAGCATAGGCAGGCTGTTGCTAGTTAAATTTAACAATAGACTAAAGGTGCATCAGTTTCCTTTAAATAAGAACACCTATTATCACATGTATTTATTTATTCTTGGATTACTAGTGTGAAGTTCATCAAGATTGTTCTTACCTTTATTTGCCAAGAACAAACAGTACAATTCAGTGATGCATCATTTCAATCCAATTTTACTTCTATTTTACACTTAGTTTTTTTCTTTCAGTGTTTAAAACAGGGTTGTAAGGTCGGCCGCATAGGCCGGGATTATTTTCTCTCACCATCCGTAATGTTAGGAGGAACAGAGCAACTGCTGCACCCTGGGCTTTCACTGTGGTGCAGGGCAATATCAGTGTTACTTCTGAAAGTCCCATTGTACAGAAAAAAAAAAAAAAAACAAAAAAATAGCAACAGTAATAGTACAGAGAATTATGTGTTGGATGCATTCCAGAGATTCTCTGTGCTTGATTGATCTATTTAATTTTATTAATGTGGTAGATATTAATGGCTTCAGTACTTTGAAAATTATTCATTTCCTCTATAGGCTGCATTTCCTATGGGAACCCCACTTACCACTTCAGAGTTATTACATGCCACCTTCTACAAACATTTGACAGATCTTTCCAAACAGAACTTTGTTTTTCTTATTCCCCTAATTCATTCATCTCCCTTTAGTGTTTTGTTTAGAGAATAGGCACTTTCCCTACAGTTGCTGAGGTTAAAGAAAATTTAATAGTAGCAAAATTAAGATAAATGAGAATGGAAAACACAGTTACGGAATGGAATAATGGATACAGAGAATGCCTAATGAACTGGCTGAGAGCTTAGAGTTTGGAGTCGTCTCCCAGAACCGATCCTCAGCTTTGCCACTGATGGCTCATGTGATCACTGACAGGTTATTGCACGATATCCTGCAACTCAATTTTAGCTATGTTATAAGGTAAAGTGCAGGCAGGGTTCATTTTAAGTTTTACATATAAATATACAAATACTTTGTATTTAAATTTTAAAAAATCTCATTTTACATACCAATCCCACAAATGCATTTATATATTTATGAATATATATATACATACATAAACACATTTAAAATGAAAATCTAATTTTTTTTATGAAAATAGGTGATGAAAACAACATTCCAAGCATCAAAATTTATCAAGGATATTTCCTGTCATTTATAATGACAATCCTGAGTCCTTTACTATATAATCACACTCATTAACAATTAAATGACTCTTCCTTTTCTAAGGCTGAGATAAGATTTTAAAGACATTTTGCTTTATTGTAGGTAATAAAAGTATTGTGGGACATTTTATATTGTGGCTAATTTTCTAGGTGACTTTTTAGAGCCATTGAATGTTATTACCTTGAAAATACTAGAAAGTGGGTTCTGTGAAGGCAAATATTGTATCCCTTGTTCGTCTCTGTAAATAGTGTGTGAATAAATGCACATTTGACTTTTATTTTGTCTTATCCTCTTACTTCATTTCTCATAACTTCTTCTGTTGGAGTGCCATTCCCCAAGGATCATGATTATTTATCTTTATGATTCTTTAAGTTATCCTCAACAACCTCTTAATAATCTCTATTAAAACTGTGCATCTTTTATTTAGTTTTGAATTGGTCTATTGTAATATGGTAGACGTAGCAGACTAACTGCAGTTTAGTTTCTCTTGGTTGTTATCCTGGCAGGTGTGGCTGTGTTTAGTGTCTGGTCTAGACACCATTGTGTGGATGCAAGGGAAGATTCCAGAAAATGGAGATAGACAGCTGCAGGTTCTGCTTTTTCCCACTGTCTCCTCCTCTTCTCTTCCTCCTCTCCTCCTTCTATTTCTTCCTCCTTCTTTTCCTTTTCGCTTAAAAGATATAAAAGCCACTTTACTTTAAGGTGTAAGTTACAGCTACTCGAATGTAATCCTAAGTGTTAGAGTGTACAGAGCAGTCGGAGAGGAAGGTAAGGGGATCAGTAAGATGGAGGACAGTGTCCAGCATCCTGGTTTACATCTCATCCCTTAAGTGATACCACACCATTGTCAGCAAAAACGCACCTGTGGCGTGCTTGCTGTGAGTGGTTTCTAATAGGATGTTGTTGCAAATGCTAGGGATAAGTTGCTGAGTGTTGATTTGTTTTGGGTAGAGGAGTGGTGAGTGTGAGGAAAGTTAATGAGGGCCCTGGCCCATAGAAATGACGAAAGAAAGGGAAGCATAAAGGAGAATTTCAGAAGCACATTTTGTGTGGTAGAGGAAGGACCCTGTGCCCAAGAGGTCATAGGATATGATTTGGTGCCTAATTTACATCAAACTCAAAGTGAACCACTGATCACTCAAAGTGAGCTGAACAAGGACACACCAAACTGGATGGGGAAGAAAGCCCATGAGGCCTCACAAAGAACTACAGGCAACTGAGGGCAGCATAGAGTGGGAGAGGCGATCTTCCCCAGAGAAGAGCACACCAACCGGCTATCCAATACCAAATGGTCAGCCCGGAGAACATACATGCAAGTAGCATTATACACACTAAGCAGGGTATATTTCTATATTCATGCAGTCATGCTGGGAGGTTTTATGGGTGCAAGGTTGAGCCCTCACAGGCTTTTTGCTCACCTTTGTTCATGTGCCTGTAGTGTGTTCTTGTTTATCTCATGTTTATGCAGTCACATTGGTGAAACAATTGGCTGTGGCTTTTGAGGTTACTAAGAGACACAGTCTCACGGCAAACTCACTGACCCTCTGGTCCTTAGTCTCTGTCCCCTCTTCTGCATTGATCACTGAGTCCTGGGTGCAGGACTTGTATTATAGATGTATCTTTAGGGACTGGGATCAGCAAGAAGTGAAAGGTGAGTCCCTATTTCTGACACCAACATTTCAGACAGGGCCTAGAGGCTCTTGTGCTATAACTGATCTGAAATCTTCCACCCTGAAGACAAACATATTATTTTATTTTTAAAAACAAATACACAGAATTTAAATAATTATCCAATAAAATACGGATTTTTCATGTTTAATTTTCAGTGTCACAATACTGGTGTGAAATGTATGGTTTAATTATTTTTGCACATTGTGACATGAAGGGCAGTTAAAGATGGATAAGCTACAATGTGTTAAATGATAAAATAATGGTTTAAATAATTTTAGTTTACTCTGTTGCTTTGGGTCAGTGTAATTGGAAGGGCATTTGTATTACAGATTGTAATTATCATGGAGTGCTTTATCTTTCAAGTCCTAAGTTCCTGCCGTCATATGAACATTTATATTATACAGATGGCTTATAAATACTGCAGTGCATCTTACAATGGCAATACAGCTATTTCAATGTCATTGTTAGAAATAGCATCAGCTGCAATTTTCTTGTCAAATCAAGTAAGTACATGATTGAAAATACACTCCTTTCAATCATGGAAATCAGTATTGTGCTTTCCAAAACAGAATGCAGGAAAGTATGTCTGAGAGGAAATTAAGTGTCTGAGTTTGAAACAAAGAACAGAACAGAGAGGGCACACCGCTATCTGTTGACTCTATGGGAGATACTTGATGATGACATGGATTCACTAATCATAGATCTTTCTTAGTCGTTTCCAAGAACTGCCCCACATGAGTCCCCTGCAGCTCTGCATGATCTCCTGAGAAAAATTGTTGTCACTTCCCCACTAGTGATGGAAAAGTATAACATTGTAGCAGGACTCTCAGGTGACAGCCTGTCTGCAAATTTTCACTTGTACTCTAATGTTTTGTTTCTTTGTGTGCTTATAGCTCTGGTTATCTTTTGAAGATAATTAGAAATAGATGTATCTATTTTTGGAAGTTTTCTTTCTTGGTTAATGATGGGGTAGCAAAATTAGTATTTTATTTCTACTATCAATTTACTTTTAATTTTAAAATATTTTATTAATTCATATATTGGAGTTTAATTACATTTACTTCTCCCTGAATCCTCCAGTATCCACTCTCAATTCCATATTCATCCAAATTATTTAAAAAATAATTGAGTGCTATATGTGCTGCCTATAAACTCTTGGGTGTGTGGCCATCCACTGGGGCACATTCAGCCTATCAGCTTCCACTTGAGACAACTATGTCTCCCACTTCCAGGAGCTGCCAGTTACTCAGAGCTCTTCTGCTAGGTATGCGATCATTCCCAAATAGCACTTCAAGATTCATTACCTATCGATTACATGTGGTCGCACATGCCTGTGATACCTCAGGAGTCTAAGTCAGAAGGCTTGCTGATGCTTGAAGCCCTAAGTGGTGAGTTCCTGACCAGCCTTAACCACTCCCTACTAAAAAATGATTTATGACCTCAGTGAAATTAAATGGCTATAAAGTAATTCTATGCTACTTAGATTTATTTAATGTTATGACGCTATTAGAACATTTTCAGAAATTTCAAGTATTATATAAGCTAATACTCAAATACTGCTTTTTAATTTAGTTAAATTCCTATAAACATTTATTATTAAGAAATATTTTTCTAATGTTATCTAGATAAAAATAATTCTAATAAGTGTACTGGCACTGTTTAAATATTTGACAGTTCCTAATAGTTGTTTTTGTATAGCATTATAAGTTGTACGGATATCGCCTTTTACTTTTCTAACAATAAATACCAATTACATTTTGATTGAAGGACAGAAATCCAACATATGCATACATACCCACATACATGCACACACAGACATGGAATTTTCCTGACAGTTCTTTCGGGAATGCTTGCCATTACTATTAGTTGCTGTTCAAATATTAATAATGAATATCACTATCATGTATGGTTGTTAGCAACTTAATGCCTCTCAGCTTCAAATTCATCTCTTAATACATGATTTTGAAATGCAGATTCCTTTTAGAATTCTTTTCTGCCATAAGCATAATTCTGTCTTGTCTGTAGAGAGGGCATTGTAGGGACATTCACTAGCCTCCTAGTTGATTCAAGGCCTGTCAGTTGCTAGAAGGGAGAGAAGAAAAGAGAAACAAACAACTTTGCTTGTAGACTTTTCAACAAGAGTAAAACCCTACTCATCCCCCTTTTTTCTTTTACTTGTCTCTCCTTAGTTATTTACCATTGTCCTCCAAGGTGGAAGCTTTGTGTTCCATTCTCTAGACTCTTGTTTCCTCTACTCACGTAAGCCCGGAAACTCGTCTTTGGTTATTCTGCATGCCAACCTTCTGTTCCTTTTTGCACGTCTGCATTCTCAGCTACCCACAGGGATTACTCAGGGGTGCTCTGTTCCCTGTGCCCTCTACTAGATCAGAGTCCTCATGGTTTATGTGCTCTCTCATCTGGTCATCCAGTGTACTCGGCCTGCCTCAATTTGTCTAAGGTCCACCTGTGTAACTTCTTATTATTTTAGTTTTCTTTTCACTTAGCAGCCAACTGCAGGTCTGCTCTGGATGGAGAAAGCCAGCAATCCTGAAGCTGAATTCACTCACTAAGCTGAATTCTAGTTTCTCAAACATTATCACCATTTCTGACAGTATTTTTCTATTCTGTATATGATAGTATTTCCTGAGCCTCTTCAGTGAGGGATTAAATGTGAATCAACACTTCTGAATTTAGGTGAGAGGGTTCATGTTCATATTTATTGTATAGCTATTGTATAGCTATCTCTTTAGACAAAGTATAACTTTTATGGAAAATGCTTTAAAATTATAGTTTTTATTTATGCTGTGGATAACTACACAGAAATATAAATCACATAATATTTATTTTCTTTAATTTATAGTTAAATATATGAATATTGAAAAACTGAAACTAAAAGATGCTTGTTTATTATTGTTAAAATGATATCATATTTAATTGTTAGAGAGGTCTATGTTAAAATATTTTTTCCTACTAAGTGAAATGCTTTTATTACAACAAATGGCAAAACCTTCAAAACATCAGTTAGGAAGAAGAAACATTGAATCAAATGTTCCTAGGTACTGTATTCCTCTGTGAGTTTGCTGCAGACACAGAAGGAAACTCTCCTGAAAAGGTATACACTGTATCTATCAGTTTAGTGGAAGAAATAATAAACATAATTAGAAGTGGAATAAATAGTAAAGTGTACATCAAGTTGTCAACAACCGAGTTTATTATTTACTTTTTCTATTATAAAATCACCAAACTTTTAAATTTGAGACCAATTGTTTTTTCATAAATCTCAGAAATGTATTCTTGTTACTCATGCTTAATATTATGAAATTTTAGATGATTGTGTTCATATTTCAAATAATTTTAAAAATTATATTAAATTTATTACCATTCACAAAACATAAGAAATTATAAAATTAAGTATATCAAAATAGCAAAGTTAGAAATAGATATTTACAAGCATCTTTTATGCTAATTATTTGAGCTGTCACTAAATTTGGCAAAAGCAAATACCAAAAAAACTAAGTTGTTCTTATTTTCCTGCTAAAAGTTCATGTAACAACCATTCTGATTATTTTATTAACTTTTAAATTTACAAAGTTTTCTTATGTTTGAATCCAAATTCTTTAACTTTACAATTTATCTGCTAGCAGGATGAGTCATTACTAAAATGACTGATAGTTTCTGTACTAGGGCCTTCAGATATGCATGACCTCACATGAGAAGCAGAATGCTACTCTCCGTATGCACAGTGCAGAGCAGTTTACTATTTACTATGCACGGCAGAAATATTGCTTGAATTTATAACAATATTTAAGATCAAATGAATTATAGATTTTATAATATACTTAATAGTGCTACTTGGAAGTGAGTAGCTTATATTTAACTGCTGTAGAGTAGCAACACTGATGACATGGTTTGTTTTCATTATCATGATTTACTATAGTTGCTAGGATCTGATGCTAATATCTGCTATCCTCAGTACCAGAAACACTACAAACATCCAGTGACTTCACTTTTTCACAGTCAAATAACAGAATGTATCTCAAAACCAAAGCTGAAGCTGGACTTTAGGCTAGAGTCCTGCCATTATCTTGGTCTCCAGACTTGTGCATCGGTGCATCTGGTACGCCTTTTATTGGGTGGGAAATAGCCATCTCAGGAGATGCAAAGGTACAAGTGACTTCTTCAAAAGAAACCCTTTCATCTTTTGGTTGCTTACTGTTATTAATAGTTGAACAAGAATGCAGTGAGACACAGAGGTCAGGCCTCTCATGTCCTTTACTGTTTGTCAGTCATAGATTATACTAATTCTTCCATATGCTAAATTTCAAGTTTACTCACTTTCTGGGGTATTAGTCTTGGTTTTCTAGAATCACAGAATGTATAGAAAGAATCTCTCTATATTTATAAAACAAGGGAATTTATTGGAATGACTTATAGCTATTTCAACAATGGGTAGCCTTGAATGAAAAGTTCAAGATCTAGACATCCCACTAGGCTGGATATCTTAGCTGGTCCTCTGTATATGCTGGAATCCCTAAGAAGTAGGAGCCAATGCCAGTGAAGGAAGGGATGTGCTAGCAAAGTGAGGGGAAACAGGCAAAGGGCAAATGCTTCCTACCTCTATGTCCTCATAGAGACTTCCAGCAGAAAGTGTGACCCATATTAAAAGTGTGTCTTCCTGACTCAGGATCTGGATTAAAGGCTGTGTCTTCCTGCTTTGAGATCTGGTTCAAAGGTGTGTGTCTTTCTACCTCAGAGGTATGGACTTGATGTGCATTCACCCACATCAGACCAAACTGAAAATCTCTCACAAGTGTACACATCTGTTCTGGGTTGTAGTTCATTCCAGATATACTCAAGTTGACAACCAAGAACAGCCAACCCACAGGGATATACCAAACTACTAGACTTTAATTGATCTCTGTTTTTGAGAACATATGTCTTTCTGTTTTGAGATCATTTGGCTTTCTTTTACTGTTAGATTATTCCTTTCTGTCCACCTCCCTTTTCTTTGAAGATAGGGCTTCACTATTGTTCTGAGAAAGCTTCAAACAGAACACCAAATCCTCCTGCCTCAGCTTTCCAAATAGTGGAAACGTGGGCAGGCACCCCAATGTCCAGGTTTTTCTGTCTTTTTAAAGTATCCAAAGTACATCAAACTGACAATAAGAAATTGTCTTAGACTTGAAGCCAGTTTGGACTAGCTTTGCTACTTCTGGTGGTGACATGCATACTATAAATATATCATTAATTATCAACAAAAATTCTCTGTTTAGTTTTTGGAAATGAGAAGTCTTAGCTTAAACCATCAGATCATAGTCACCAGAGGACTTCTATATATATGGTAAGCAAGTACACCATATAGAAAAGTATAGGATAGATTTTATTAATACACTGGGTAGATAGAAGGCTCTCATTTTCTTGTGTCAGCATTTGTGTAAAAATATAACATTCTATTGTTAGAACTGAGAGACCATTAGGGAGATTTAATATGTAAGCTTTGAATATCAGAGAAAAGAGACAGCCTAACATTTATGTAAAAATAGAATCCATTATTATGTTTTTTCGTTATATGATTTCAAGAGTAATAACTTTTCATAATCTGATGATAATAGCTAAGGAAATTAAAATGTTTCTTTAATATAAAATATTTAAAAAATAGTCAATAGCTTTGATTTCTTTCTCATTGCCTTTGTCAAATCATTTTTTCCCTTGACATTTTCCCCAGACATTTTATCAGTGTGTTCCTCATGGTTGAAGTCAGTGTTTGTATTCAGTAAAGGTGTATGCATGTACACAGTAACAGGTTCCTTACAGTAGGGAAAAGCTTCCTGCTAGCCTGGAAGAGCTCTTCCCTTGTCCCACATCTGCCTACGCTCTCCTGTCTCTGCCCTTATCAGCCACTGACACAGTCAGATCTGGTCTGAGGAGAATGCTGTGTCAATACTGGTCACTATGAACAGCAGGGAGCATGGCAAATTTCATCATTGCAATAAGTAAATAAGTTTGCAGATGATTTGACTATAAGGTGAAGACTTATTTTCAGTTATGCAAGTGGGTCAAGTGGAATCCCAGAGGTTCCTATAGGTCAGAGAGGGAAGCTGGGGAGGGAGCCAGAGTGATGCCCAGTTAGAAGGCCACTTGCCTCTGTGACAACTGACAGTGGCCATAAGCTGGGAAATGTGTGAGCATTCTGGAAGCCAGCAAGGTAAAAATTGATCGTATCTTGAGCCTTTAGAAAGGAAAGCACCTCTGCTGCACAGACTACTGATTAAGGCATCAGTGTGGTGTTGCAGCGGTTAGACAGACTTCCGTCAGAAGCAGACAGATGGCTCCATTTTCTCCCATTCTGAGAAGCACTGTCATCTGGAGACTCATTGGCATATTGTGCAGATGGAGGAACCCAGAGTCTTTGGACCTTGATATGCATGCAAAACTCCAGGAAACAAGTTCCTGCAATTTTCCAGGCTGTGCTGGCTGGTCATCCTACTCTTATACTTTCTTATGTGTATTTGACTTTTCTTTATGAGACTGAATAATACAAATACCTTAGGCTATTAGTCTTGTCAACATTCTTTTACACACAGTTGCCAAGCCCAGCCTTCTTCCCTGCCAGTATGGTACTTCATAGCAGACATGATGCATTGTGTTGCTTTGGAGCCACTGTTTTCTTTCCTCTTCTTGCTCATTCCTTCAAATCCATTAGTATAACATGTAGACTCCAAGTAATTTAAATTAGTTTTTCCACAGTAACATATAGGGCAGAATGTTCTAGATGTAGTTACTAACAGAGCATTATTTCAAAGAAGTGTGAGAAGGCTGGCCTCATTCTGAACCTCGAGCTTTGGAAAATCAATGATAGTTATGAGACATCTACAACTGTGTATTTAGGGCAAAGGACCATGACAAGGGGTGGTCTCACTGTCATACTCCATCCTTTAGCATGACCGAGACATGGAGGGTATTTGTCTGCTGCTCTCTGACACTCTAAGAATCCTTCTCTTCAACACTTTCTTCATTATGCCATGGGCTCTGCAGTGGCTTGGATAAAATAGCTCATTTGACCAGTGCATTTCCCCCCCTTTTTTTTTTTAATCTATCTATCTAGTTTATCTATCTAGTTTAAAAGTAATTATATCTCTTTTATGAAGCTTTTTTTTTGTTCTTCTCTGATAGTCCTAGCTTCTTGCATATTGCTAAATTTGTCTTTTGTGTGGGTGTATCCCTAATGCAGGAATGGACTTCAGTAGCCCATTTTCCATGAAGGGATACTACCTTAGTCTAGAGACATGGGGGAGGGCCTAGGCCCTACACCAAATGACTTGACAGACTTTGATGATCCCTCATGGAAGGCCTCACCCTCACTGGGGAGTGGATGGGGGGATCTGTGCGGGTCATGGGAGAGTGGGAGGGAGAGGGAACTGGGATTGGTATGTAAAATAAGAAAAAAAACTAATAAAAAAAAGGAAAAAGGAAAAAAATTCTATATCTTTAATTTTTGAGGCTTGTTTATGGTTTTCATATATGGAACATCAGAAAAACAATGTAATTGATTGCTCATTATTTCCCAGTAGAGTCTTTAGCTCTCATGCCTTTGTCCCCCATTTCCTCACAGCTCCTTCTCTAAGGCTCCACACTGTCACACATATGGGCCTTGACCGTGCTCTCATAAGCAAACATCATTGATTTTGCAATATTAGCCACCCTGGCTGTTCTCAGTGATAGATGGCCATTTCCAGAACTCTCTGCTCTTCAAATTCTGTATAAGCATAGAGATGACAAAATTATAACTAACATTGTCTAATATTTTGTACTTTTTCATTTAGCAACATTTCTGAATGAGTTTGTATATTAGATGTCTTATTGAAAGTGGTTGTGTTAGTGGCATTAAGTATGTTGATCTTTATATGATATGGTGAATTGGAGCTATCTACCAGTGAATTTGTCACAGATGTCAATTATTCTAAATGTCAATTTGTACTGTCAGTTCTGGCAGTTATGTACAAGAAAAGGAGAAGGAAAAGTAGACTGTAGAAATGAGGATTAACTTACCAGTCCTATAATATATATTATGTTTATTATTATTTATAATATAAACATTATATATATATATAATATATGATTACATTCCTTTGGAGACCTTGTGGTATTAAACTAGCATAGGTTTTAATTTATTTGTGGATAAGGTGCTGCTAATATTAATCTAAAAAGATCTATTTTGTGTTAAAGATATAAAACTTGGATATAAAAATAAAGTCAAGCATTAAATTTTAGGAGGCATTGAGTAACATAAGGAATACCTTGCGGCCCAGTCTGAGGTAAGCCACATTGCTCTTGGGAGTGGAGCAGTCACCTAATTCCCAACCAGAGCACCTCATCTTAATAAAATAAGAGAATGCATTTGTGGTTTAAGTAAGCTTAATTAGTAGATGATCTGCTTGTGATCTAATTAACTTCATTTGTGGGGAGGGTCTGATTATGAGAGGATGAGATAATGAGGGAAGAGGTAGAGTTGAATTGTATGTGGAGGGATGTCCCAAGTTTTCAGTTTCATGTATACTGCCTGCGACAAGTTTCACGTAGTGTAAGTAGCATATGTGTGTACTCACATTTTCTGATGTATTCTCTTGAAGATTTTACTGCTTGGTGAAAAGTGTAAAATGGTCAAGTAGTAGTAGCTCTTATGAAAATATTTGTTAGGGTAAAATTTACTTAATTATTTTCTATCATTTGCTGATACCCAAAGAAAGTATTTTAACTGAAAGCAGTCTCATGAGCAAATCAAAATGTAACTAAGTCATACCCAACAGAAGACCAGGCAGGCTGCAGACCTTCTCTGTCTCTGTTCCCGAAAGACACTCTGGTCCCCAGGGCTGCCACAGATCACCAGCTGTAGCCTCCCTTCCCCTGTCCACATCTCCTATGGCTCTCACGGACCATCTGCTCCTAAAAACTTCCCTCCACCTACTCGTTGTGGCTTTGAGTCTACAACAGCAGCAGGCATTTGTGTGAACACAGCAGATGAACATTTCAGTGAAACAGGCAGCACACAGGGGAAACAGAACCAAGGAACAAAATACCCACCCAAAAAAGACATACCCAGAAATTTTGCCCAGACCTATAATCACCCCAAACCCAGATGTCTTGATGCAAGCATAAGAATAAAATCAATAACAGCCAGGGCAATATGTTTCCACTAGAGGCCAGCTATCCTACTGCATGCCCTGAATATTCCAACATAGCTGAAGCACAAGAAATAGACCTTAAAACCACCTATAAAATAGAGTTCCTTAAAGAAGAAATTAATAGATCCTTTATAGAAACTCAAGAAATCACAAACAATTGGATGGAATGAACAAATCCCTCAAAGAATACCAAGAAAATACAAACAAATAGTTGAAGGAAATGAATAAAACTGTTCAAGATCTGAAAATGGAAATAAAAGCAATAAAGAAAACATACAAACTGAGGGAATTCTGATTATGAAAAATTTAGAAATTTGAACAGAAATTGCAGAGATGTGCTTCACCAATAGCATACAAGAGTTGAAAGAGAGAATCTCAGATATTGGAGACACAATAGACGAAATAGATACATCTGTCAAAAAATGTTAAATCTAAAAAAATTCTGACATGAAACCCCCAAGTAATCTGGGACACCATAAAAAGACCAAACCTGATAATAATAGCAATAGAGGAAGGAGAAAAACCACAGCCCTAAGACAAAAAAATATTTTCAACAAATCAAATAAGAGAAATTTCCTAAACTAAAGGAGATACCCATAAATTTACAAGAAGCATTAAGAATACCAAATAGATTGTACTAGAAAAGAAAGTCCCCTAGCCACATAATAATCGAAACACTAAAAATACAAAGCAAAGAAAGAATATTAAAAGCTGCAAGGGAAAATACCAAGTAATATATAAAAGCACATCTATTAGAATTTCACCAAATTTCTCAATGGAGGTTCTAAAAGCTAGAAGGGGCTAAACAGATGTGCTGCAGACTTTGAGACCATAGATGCCAGCCAAGACTGCTATACCCAGCAGAACTTTCAATCAAAATAAGATATTCCATGATAAATCCAAATTTAAATTTAAATAATTTTTTTACAAATCCAGCCATACAGAAAGTGCTAGAAGGAAAACTTCAACCTAAGGAGGTAAACTGCACCCATGAAAACACAGGGAATAATTTCACACCAGCAAAAGAAAAGGAAGGAACACATCCATCTACCACCACCACTACCATCACCACCACCAACAGCAAATAACAGAATTCATCACGCACTGGTACCTCTGAATACTCTTAATAACAAGATATAGGCTATAACAGAATGAATGCAAAAACAAGATCCAGTCTTCTGCTGCATCCAAGAAATATACTTCAGCACCAATAGGTAGACGTTACCTATGTTGATAGATATTACCTCCTCGTAAAGGGTTGGAAAAAGATATTCTAAGCAAATTGGCCTAAGGAGGAAATGAATAGACCAAATGAATAAGGAGATAGAATAATTAAATAAATAAAAATACTCATCAAAGGAAAACCCCACCAACACACTGAGAGTGCGAGACTTCAATACTCTACTCTCATCAACTGACAGGTCATCCATACAATAACCAAACAGAGAAGTGCTGGAGCTAACTGACCTAATAAAACAAATGGGCCTAACAGATATTTACAGAACGTTTCACCCACATACAAAAGTGTGTACCTTCTTTTTCAGCACATCATGGAACGTTATCCAAAATTGGCCACCACAGATTAAAGCTGGGTATCATAAAGAACAGGAAGAAAACCAATGGAAACTGAACAACTCTCTAATGAATTAAAAATGTGTCAAGACAGAAATAAGGAAAGAAATAAAAGACTTTTTAGAATTCAATGCAAATGAATACTTATGGGACATAATGAAAGTTGTTCTAAGAGCCAAGTTCATAGCATAAGTGCCATATACAAATATATATATATATATATATATATATATATATATATATATATATATATTTATATGGAAAGACTTCATACTAGCAATTTAACAGCACAACTGAAAGCTCTAGAACAAAAGGAAATAAGCAGAAATAAGCACAACCAAAAGCAGTAAATGGTCAAATGGAGGGTTGAAATCAATAAAATAGAAACAAAAACAATACAAAGATTCAATGAAGCAAAGAGCTGGTTCTTTGAGAAAATCAACAAGATAGACAAACACGTATCCAAACTAACTAAAAGACAGTATGAATGTCCAAATAAACAAAATCAGAAACAAAAAGGGGGACATAACAACAGACACTGAGGAAATACAGTGCATCATTAAGTCATACTTTTTAAATCTGTACTCCACAAAATTAGAAAATCTAAAAGAAATAAACAATTTTCTTGATAGATAAGCACTTACTAAAGTTAAATCAGGATCAGATAAACAATTTAAACATACCTATAACCCTTAATGTAGTAGAAGCAGTAATTAAAATCTTTCAGTAACCCCCCCAAAACAACAACAACAATAAAAACAACAACAACAAAAATTCCCAGGGTCAGATAGTTTAAGCACAGAATTCTACCAGAATTTCAATGAAGAGGTAATGTGCAGTTCCCAGATTATTACTCCTGAAATTATTGCACAGAATGGAAACAGAAGAAACATTGCAAAAATTCATTTAATGTGGACACAATTACCCTGATATCAAAACCACAGAACTCTCAAAAAAGAGAATTATAGACCAAATTTCACTATGAACATAGATGTAAAAATACTAACAGAATCCAAGAACACATCACAAAGATCATCTACCATTATCAAGTAAACTTTATCCCAGAGATGTAGGGAAGTTTCAATATAAGAAAATCAGGAAACATAATCCACCATATAAATAAACTGAAAGAAAAAAAACATGATAATCTCATTAGATGCACAAAAGGCCTTTGACAAAAGCTAACACCCTTTATGATAAAAATCCTGGAAAGATTAGGGATAAAAGTGATGTACCTAAACATAATTTAAAAAGCAATTTTCAGCAAGCCTATAGGTACCATGAAATTAAATGGAGAGAAACTCAAAGCAATTTGTAGATGGAAGTTTCTGTCCCACCTGGTTCCACAGCAGTTTAGTCCCAATTAAATACACAGAGGCTTATATTAATTATAAACTTTTTGGCCGATGGCAATGGCTCAGGCTTTTTACTGGCTACATCTCTCTTAATTATTCATTCATTTGTATTAATCTATGTGTATCTTCATGGGTTTGGCTGACTAGAGAATGACCAAGCCTCTCGCTTTCTTGGCAGGACATGACATCTCTTTTGACTCTCTCTGCCTTCCTCTCCTAGAATTTTCCTACTTGGATAGCCCCATCTATACTTTCTGCCTGGCTACATCCTGCCTGTTCATTGGCTGAAACAGCTTCATTCATCAACCAATAAGAGAAACATGTATTCATAGCATTCAGAAGGACATCCCCCATCAGTAGTTCCACTAAAATCAGAAACAAGACAATGTTGTTCACTCTCTCTCTCCACATCTATTCAACATAGTATTTGAAGTCTTGTCTAAAGCAATAAGACAACCAAAAGAGATCAAAGGGATAGAAATTGGAAAGGAAGAAGTCAAAGTACCTTTATTTGCAGATGATATGGTAGTATATATTAGTGTCCCCCCCCCTCAAAAATTACCGGAAAACTCCTACAGCTGATAAACACTGTCAGCAAAATAGCTAGATAAAAAATTACCTCAAATAATAGCATCAGCAGCAGCAGCAGCAGCAATAACAACCACAAAAAACCTATAACCCTCTTATGTACAAATAACAAATCGACTGAGAAAGAAATCAAGGAAATAATATCATTTACAATATACTCTAATAATATGAAATATGTTTGGGTAACAATAATCAACCAAGAGGAAGAGTCGTATCATGAAAACTTCAGGTCTTTGAAGAAAGAAATTGAAGAAGGTATCAGAAAATGGAAAGATCTCCCATGCCCGTGGGATAGGTGGGATTATTATAGTAAAAATGGCTATCTCACCCCAAACCATCTACAGATTTAATTGAATCCCCATAAAAATTCCAACAAAATTATTTACAGACCTTGAAAGGACAAATCTCAACCTCATATGGAAAACTAAAAACCCTAGGATAGATAAAACAATCCTGAACAATAAAAGAACTGTTGTAGATAGCCACACCTCTACTTAATCCTCAGACCAGTGTGGCCATCCTGTCCCTATGAATCCTCAGACTGAATGCCTTGAGATCTTGCCCCCTTCTTCCTTATGTTGCTTCCTCTCTCTGACTTCCCCTTAGTGCTGGGATTAAAGACATGAGTCTCCACCACCCAAACGGTTTCTCTTTTAAACTGATTCAATATTTTATAGCCCAGGGTGGCTTTGAACTCTTGATATTTCTGTGCCTTCCTCCCAAATGCTGGTAATAAAGGTGTGTGCCACCACTGTCTTGCCTCTATGGCTAACCAGTGGCTAACTCCACCCTCTGTTCTCCAGACAAGCTTTATTTGTCAGAAACAAACAACACCTGGGAGTCAGGGGCCACATGCTTTTTCTCATCTCTATGCCCTTTGAAATGTTGGATCTATGGGTTTAACTTGTAACTGAGCATGCATAGAAGTGAGGATCATTCTCTAATACAAACTTAGAGCTTTTATCAGTCTAGAGCATATGTAGGGATGTAAGTAAATATAAATTAGTGTAGAGTTTTAGCTGATATACTATGAAGTAAATCTCCGTTCACATATTACTGATAGTTTCTCAGAGCTAAATATTTTATAAACATTAAAAATGAACTAATTGAAGTTAGAAAGGCGAATGGAAATTTGTATAATGTTGTTTGTGCACAGAAAAGAAGGTAACAAATCCAAGGTTCTTCAATAAAGGAATGCATCAGTAGAGTATATTATTTGACTGTAGAATGACACTAATCTATGAAAAGAAATGGAATTATTTTATATTACAACATGGATGGACCTTGAAAAATGTTTAGTGAAACAAGTTGGGTACAAATAAACAGCTACTACACAATTCCATTTATGTCAGTAATCTTCAGGTACCTGGAATAAACAAATATGCAGTCAGAAAATATAAGTTACCAGGGGCTGAATCAAATGAGGGGCTAAGAGAGTTATTATTAATAAAAATGTTTTATATACAGATAACAGTCATGCTAAAATACATTGCAAATTAATTTAATGCCATTTGAAAGTACATTACAAATAGTAGGATTATGGTATTTATGTAACCACAGGAAAAAGTACACCATTTACATTCATGATTTTGAAATGAGGGCAGTCAGTACAGTTATTTCTTTCTATTGCAGGGGAAATTGACATGGGAGTGAATAATTGAGATAGTTTACCTCTAATGGGAAGATACTTTATATTCATTTGAAAGGGACATTATGATTTCAGAGAATGAAATAAGATTACAGTGTGGTTATTGTGATTGAGAAAACCTTTATGAAGGATACAAGATCTGAACAGAGCCTTAAAAGATTTTAGTATTTCTTTGTATAAAAGAAGAGGAAATTAAATCTTTGCAAGGGAAACAGGTGCAACCGGCCTGCTAGCTCCTAGGGTGTAGTGCCGGATTGATCTGAGCAAGTGACTGATGGAAAGTGGTAGAGCATTAGAGCAGTGCAAACTACTTTGTAAATGGTCTGGAATGCTCCTGTGAAGAGTGGGCATTTTCCTCTGAGGGTCTGGGAACCAGTGCTTTCAGCAGAGCAGAGAGATGCTGTATTGCATTCATTATCCCAGGACCAATAGGTGAGCAGCATTATGCAGGGGGGAGTAAAGTGAGATCAGAAATAAGATAGCTGGAGAAATTCTGTAGGTTTAAGGTCACTAACTGACTTCCACAACCTTTTGGCTGTGGAATGATGGAGTCAAGTGTTTTGTCACAATGAAAATAATGAAGCCAATTAAAGGACACTTTTAATTTAGGAATGTTATAGTAAAATATTAGCTACAAAAAGAATTTAGGAAAATTGCTGTGGAATATGACTGTGCTAGAAAATGCATATAATTAAAATGTGCATTACAGTGAAGTTATTCCATTTTAGATTATGTAAATAAAAATTAAGAGTCATATGAAGAAATTATTTCTTCATTATGTATGATATTTTATACTTTCTAAATCTAATTGCCATATTCTTTTTTTCTATTAAAATTAAAAAATGGGGAGTTAGAAATGACAAAGAGCTTTATTCTTGATTAGAATTTGAACTTACGGAATTCTGGAGAATTATTCCTGGCAAGCTGAGTTGAGGACATAAAGTAGGAAGATGGTGATGTATGCAGAGAAATAGATAAGACAGACTCTGAGGCAACTAGAAGTTCCATTCAATCGTTAGAGAAAATTAGAAGTCCCTTTAGGGACGAACGTTTCTTCAGTTTGTTGCTGAGAGGAGTTCTTAGTCACTTACATTCATGGATCATGTTCATTCCATCCCAACCATGAAGTGTGGCTGTGAGCGCTAGCTGCCAATCAGTGGGTTTCTCCACACCAGTGTTAGGAGGTTTTGAATCTTTCTTAGTATGCCTAATTAAAACCAACTTCTTTTGTCATTGTCACTTACTTCAGAAATTTCTTAGTAGAAATATGCTCAGTGTGACTCTCATTTTCTCTTCTGTATTGGGTTGTAGTAATGAGCACTGCTGGTTTCACTAAAGACTATGTCTATTTGGAAGATGACTTGTATTGTCACTGTACATTCAGCAAACCCACGGGATATTTATGTGAGCAAACATGAAGACAACTCAAGGCTGATTATTTGCTATCAGACCCCAGGGCCCCAAATCTGCTAACCACACATCTTAGAAGATGAGATGCTAACCATCTCATCTTAGAAGAGAAAACAACAAAAGGCACATGAGGTACTGAAAGGGAAAGAGGAACAAGGTACAAATGTTTTCCCCAGTGGCCTTCCTCTGGACGTCTTGGTAATTTTCTGTGACTACCAGAAACATTACTGCCCAAGGAAGCTCCCCTTCCTTAGGATCCATGCAATTTATTTTCCACACAGGCACACTTGTCAGCATGAAATCGCAACCTATTAGCAATCACGCACGAGACAGGAATTTTAGTTTATCTCTGGAGTAGGCCCACTGCCAAGTATGGTCATCCTGTGTAAAATTAATCCTACAAACATTTTTATTCAGAGTTCTTCCACAGTAATAATAAAGTATGTTCACTAAATTATTCCATTTAATCTGCAAATTTATGATTCAGATTGAGCTGTTTCCTGATTTAAGCCTGTTAAGTTTTTATCATTTTGCTTTTAAGCGTTTGATACAGATATTTCTCTTAAGATAATTACCTACTCAAATACAGAATAAAACGGTGAATTGTGGATAAATTGAGGTCACTGATAGAAATACTGACTAAGAAAATGTAGCTGGAACTTATACTTTATAATTTATGTAACAAACAATATGCTTCTTTTGCTTTTATCATGGATGGAAGCACCCATGTTTGAGTAAAGCAGCACAAACAGCAGGTATAAATCTGACTTTTCCCCCATACAATATGCAGAGGATTTTGTCTACTTTGTCCATTGACTTGATCCAACACATTAAACTCTCTTGTTAATGAATTCTGTAGAAACTGATTGAGAATAGTTGATTTATGTGAGACCCTTTCCCAGACAGCAAAGGAGACCTTTAAATCTAATGGTGTGTGGAGTTTTCTTCTCATTGTACTAGAGAACTAGATGTAAACATGCCAGTGTAGGAGAACTCTTTATCTCATCCAAGGACTGTCAAGCTAAGGCTTCTTAAACAAGCTTTACTGTATTTGTACAACCAAGAGTTTAAGATGTGAGAAAGAACAGAATAGGGAAACTGTTTTGCATTGACTTCATGAAATTCAAATTTCATTGTTGAGATGTAAAAACTTTTATGGAATATAGTCATGCTCATTCATTTGCATGTCACCTGTGACTACTTTATGCTACTCTGTCACAGATGACCCATTGTCTCAGAGACTGCATGATCTGCACAACCTAAAAAGTTGACTTCTGGGTGAGTACAGGAAAATATTACTGAGCTGGATCCAATTGACTGGGAATATCGTATTTTATCCCAGCCCCCTTTTCTCTATAACTTTGTAATTAGACATCTGAAGTCAGAAGTGAATTGCTATTGTGAGGAAAGCTTTTGGTTAGTCAAGTAGCAATTCAATTTCCTTTCAAAGCTCTAACCGTCTGTGCCTTCTAACTGGTATTTCTATTACCTGGCATCCACGGTGCACTTTAATAAGATTCCCCTTTCACAAAATCAAACAATGACAAAATAATAGCATTCACATTAAAACGATGAGGCATGTTTGCTAAAGGTTTATCTCCTACATAGCAGTAATACTTGAGATTTGGCCCCTGTAATGTCCCTTATCTTGTTCATTCTCAACTATGCAGGATGTAAAGGTAAACAATCTCTTTTCTATCCTTTTTTTTCAGCTAGGATTGATCACATAACCACCATGCTTATTTATGAAACTACAGAGATGTCTTTAGGAGTGTTGTATGAGTGTGCGTGTGTGCATGCACACACATGTGCGTGTGCGTGTACGTGTATGTGTGCATGTTCATGTATGTACACCGGGAGTTGAACTCATGGCTAACATAAATGCTCCAGCATTAATGCTGTCATCACTCTGGTTTTTGCATAAAGTACTGGTTTTTACATAAAATAAGAGCAATCATCAGTGCTGTTCTAATTCCATTTTTCTTACTACTATTTCATTCTTTTTATATATTTACAATATTCCATAAGACAGATACCATCCCCTGCAATAGACAGTTACCAGAAAATGCAATGTGTATTGAAGGAAGCTTGAAATTCTTCATTTTTATGATAGTTGATGGGATATCTTAGAGCCAGGCAGATAGTAAGGAAAAGCTAAATAATACAGAAGCATTTTCTGCCATGGTAACTAGTTTCAGCCTTTTCTATTCCCCTTTATTCTCTGCTACTAATGAATACTTTATGTTTTGGCTAACTAGAATTGGAATGATTCTGGCTCGATAAATTGCTTACCCTATAAGCATGACCAGTCTGCATCCCCGGAGCCCACATAAAAGCAAAACAAGCACAACACCTACCTGTGATCCCTGTACTGGGGGTGGGCAGAGCCGGAAGATCCCCAGGAAAGCTGCCTTTCCACCCAGCTGGAATCAGCTCCAGGTTCTACTGGGGACCCTGCCTTAATAAATAAAGTAGAATGATGGGGAAGGACACTGTGACAGCTCCTGGCTTCCATTTGCATGCTTGCACGCGCACACATGTGCACATGCAGAAGTCCCATACATACATATGCCAGAATTAAAAGTTGCTTAATTGCATATATTTGGGCTGTATTTTTATTTCCCAGTTTTATTCAATTTCTATTAACTGGGCATAATCATAACAAGCATTCTGCATTTTACTTGTCTTTTACCACTTCATTAAAGTTGATTCTCAGTGTTTTGCTTTATGAAAAACTTTTTTCCCAGTTTTTACTAGTAATTTTTAAAATGTTTCGACAAAACTTTCATTTTAGAATGTTAAAGGTCCAAATTATTACTCTCTCTCTCTCTCTCTCTCTCTCTCTCTCTCTCTCTCTATATATATATATATATATATATATATATATATATATGCTAACAGAATACACAGCAATAAAGGAATAGTATTACTGTAATTGATGTGGTTATGTGTGCTTCATAAGTCTTTATTCAGCCATGCTGATTGAGCATTTTCAGGTGACCATTTGTGTGAAACAAACTAACCATGATGCAAGGGTCACACACATACAGCTACTGGGTCATCCAGAAAAGTGCAGAGCTGTAGAGGGTGGCTTAAATCCCAAAGAGATGTTGGCTCTAATGACTTCCCTTGTCTCCTCCTACATCTTATATGGTTGGCTAGTATCCAGATGTTAGCTCTGTTTTTTTTTTTTTTTTTGTTGTTGTTGTTGCCAATAAGGGTTAATGTGAAGATATTTTGCTTTTGATCTAACAAATAAAGCTTGCTTGAAGATCAGAGTGCAAAGCTAGCCACAACTATAGAGGCCAGGCAGTGATGGTATACACCTTTAATCCAAGTTGCTACGCTAGTTAGCCACAGAAGCCAGACAGTGGTGGTACATGCCTCTAATCCCAGCACTTGGGAGGGATATAAGGTGGGAGGAGAGAAGAGCTGATTGCATTCTCAGGCAGTGTGGAACAATGCAGTCTGGAGATACAGTCTGAGGTTCGGTGGCTCACGCCTTCTGTCTGCATGAGGAGAGGTGAGAACTCTCTAGTGGCTGGCCACTTTGCTTCTCTGATCTCCACCTTTAACCCCAGTGTCTGTCTTCAGGTTTTTATTATTCATGCTACAGGTTAGCCGTGAGATTTAGGAAATCTTCCTTTTGGTAGAGTTAACATATATTTAGATGACTCATAAATGTTTTATGAACATAAAATTGTGTACTTTTTTCAAGTTTCTTAGTTAGATTTTAATATAGGTTCACTGGACAGTAAAGTCCTGTGTACACTGGCTACAAGACCTGGGCTGCTAAGTGCTTGCTAAATTCTCAGCAGGCTTTCCCGTCTGTACTCACACCACAGCTTTTCTGACATTTCAATCATGGCATTATTAATTTTACTGATGATATTACAAGCAAAATGTTTATTTTAATTAGATGTATAAGACCATAATATTTTATTTTAGTGTAGTTGAAAGGTCCTATGAATTAATATGAGATGGTTTCTGGCGAAATCAACACACTAAGGGGGAAATGAGGAAGGAAAATTTTTACTTAAAAATGTCTTTTGTACAGAAATTAACACAGAATTTAATGAATTGATTTTCAGTGAAATAGGATTAGATATGTAATGATGACTTTTCCCTGGCAAGTTTGATTTGATTGAACCAGTTAGGGACATTTTCTGTACAGTTGTAGTTTTGAGTGATGATTTCTGGAAGAGAAGGTAAAGAGATTAAATTTACCTGAAAGCATACCTAACTAAGGCCTATGTTTGGAGAATTAGTGGAAGCTCGTAAATTATACCTATGCTACTGGTAGCCTGTTTCTAGATGACTGGACAGGCAATTTTATAAGGAGGACTTTCTGGAAATACCTCCCAGCATTACCCAGAAAGGAAAGCCCTCCTGTAACTGGAATAATACTTTTAGATGATAGAGAAGAAGAAAGGGATTTACTGCAGTCTTCACTTTGAACTTTGTAATTTGATTTAAATCTGACTCTGGTAATAGAAATATACCATAAATAATTAGCTCATCCACTTAAACTATTATTAAAACTAGCTCTTTGGGTGAATGCTTAATATAATGAAAATGCCTCCATATACCATTTTTGCAGTTCTTCTCTGCTCCATCCCAGCATTTAAAGAACCATGTGACTTCAAGAGAAGACCCCATAATAATTGCCTGTGGCTTATTCTATCATAGCTAATTAAGTGTTACGCAACATGCTGCCCAAGGTAATGGTAGAACTTTTACATTTAAGGTATGAGAAGTAGCACTACTGAATCCAGAAAGCACACCATCATCTTTGAAGCCATTGCTTATCTTTCTCCTGCGTGGAAAGACGAGTGGTCCAAAGTTGTTCTAGCACACAGCTCTGATTATGCCATTCATATTTCCTCGGACGTATTTCCTGGCTCACTGTTGTGTTATGAAATGCATGGCCTTCAGCTGCATGTTCACAGTCTGGACTTCTCATGACTTCTCTATTTTTCACTCTCCCTGAATTCTAGTTTTCTGCTATGTAGTATGATTAAATTAGATATTTCACTTCTCAAAATATGCTTTTGCTTTGTCAGAACTTCAACTTTTTGTTTTAAGCTATTCTGAAAACTTTATAGCTATTCAAAAAAGTTTTTATAGCTATTCTGAAAATAAAAAAGTTCCTAATGTAATTTACACGAACACATGTTTGTTTGTTCTAACAAAATTAGGTGTGATAGATATTAACATTCTATGCAAATGTTCCCTCTTCAGAAGAAAACTGAATGAATATTAATGCTTAGGAAAAGTAAAGTTTCCTTTATGTGTGTGTCAGATCAGTGATGGTGTCATCCTCGTCTAACTCTAGTCTGTTCATACGGCAAACGTCATTCTTTCACAGAGACAGCAAAGCTCACACTGTGAAATTGGGACTAGGTGAGCACACTCGCATAATTGGTAGTATATTTTTATATTAAATTAATACTATTAAGGAATATGAATATTAATATAATAAACATTAAACTAATATGAAATCATTAGATTGCATATTATTATGTAACACTATATGATGCATTTATTTTGCATTTTTACAGTAGTATAATGTATTTAAATTTTACTTTCACAATGTCATTATAGTATATTATAAGCTTAACTAATCATGTCTAAAGTTCTTTATTTCTTAGGACTTTTGAATTCAAATATACTAAAGACTCAGACCCTTCTGCATGTAACTGTATGAGTCCCTTTCATCTTTATGACAAAACAGCACCTGAAGGGAGTAACTAAAGTGGGGGGAGTCTTCCTTATGACATTAGTAGGTGACTGGGGTGGATCAGTTTGTGCTGGCATGAACTTGTATCGCTGGTGTCACGTTTGGTCAGATGAGGAAGCTGAGCTTAGGCTGGAAGTAGCAACAGATGTCACCTTCCAGGACTATCCCAAGCTATCATTTCTTCCAGCTTGATCATGGTTCTCAAGTTATGGGCACCCCCTAAATATCATCACAGTCTGGGGATCAATGCTCACATACCCAAGCCTGTGCAGAACATTTCACCTTTAGGTTCTAACAGAATCATGACATATTTTCGAAACTCACCATTTCCCTGCAGGACATAGTTTTAGAAACACATGACACTGAGGAGAATAAGCTTAGCTGATGCTTCATACTCTATGTACCTGTTATGATCAAGCTTAGGAAACACAGGAGATTGGATGAGAGGGATCTGTTGGATGAGGCATCTGAGAACACTGATATTGTGTATGTGTAGGTGTATGTATTCTACAAAGAGCTTATTGTAAAACAATGTCAGAGTAGCTACAATCACAAAGCTTTACTACCCTGGCTGCTATTCATGACATGAACAAAGATGAGAACTACTGAAGGGGGAAGCTCACAAGGCCTCAGCTTTAGACAAAGCAACTAAGGGTTGCTGACAGTGAAGAAAATAGTCTTCCTCGGGGAAGAGTATACAAAGTGGTTATCAAATAGCAAACATAGGTTTTATTTTAAAACATGGTCTCGTGCAGCCCAGGCTAGACTTACATCATATAGCTAAAGGCAAGCTCAAACTTCTGATTCTCCTGCCCCCCCCCACTTCTCAAGTGCAAGAAAAGACAGGCATGCACCACCGTATCTAATTATATCATAGAAAACTGAACACAGATGGGGCTTCTATTTGCTCTCCAAACTTCAGTTGACAGATAAAAAAAAAAATGCCGAAAATTACATAGAGGAAGAAAAGAAACCTACATTTATGGCTCATGAGCTATGGAAATCAGTAAGGCATTTTCTCAAAAATGTAAAAGTAAAATAACCATATGAGCCACCTATAGCATCCTTGAGCATATACCCAAATGACTAAATCAGCATGCCACAGGGACAGATACCTGAACATCATGTTTATTGCCTCAGCAACCAATATGGTGAAGAAAGTGAACCAGACTACCATTCATCAACATATGAATGGACAAAAGACTGTGAAACTATGGAATTTTATGCAGTTGCCTACAATCTTAGCACTGGGGAGATGGGACAGAGGGGGAGGTGTCAACAATTTGAAGTCAGACTACATCTTAGTGACATACAGTCTCCAAAACAAATAAATACAATGCCCCAAGTATGAAAGATGACAATGTTTCTGGGAAGCCTGCAAATGATGATTGCACACTGTATTTACTTAATGTCCATGAACTACACTCTTAAAAACATGGCTAATTAAAGCCATCAGGGAAATGCAAATCAAAACAACTCTGAGATACCATCTTACTCCTGTCAGAATGGCTAAAATCAAAAACACCAAGGACAGTTTATGCTGGAGAGGATATGGAGAAAGGGGAACACTCCTCCACTGCTGGTGGGAGTGCAAACTCATACAGATCCTTTGAAATCAGTGTGGTGGTTCCCCAGGAAAATGGGAATCAGTCTACCACAAGATTCAGCAATTCTACTCTTAGGCCTATAATCAAATGATGCACATTCATGCAACAAGAACATTGCCCAGCTATGTTCATAGCAGCATTGTTTGTAATAGCCAGAACCTGGAAGCAACCTAGATGCCCTTTAACTGAAGAACTGATGGAGAAAATGTGGCACATTTACACAATAGTGGAGAAAAATCAATGGAATCTTGGAATTCACTGGCAAATGGATGGAACTTGAGAAACCATCCTGAGTGAGGTAACCCAGTCACAGAAAGACAAACACAGTATGTACTCACTGATATATGGTTTTTAGATGTAGAACAAAGGATTAGCAGCCTACATTCCACAAGGAGGATCCTCAGAGGGACATACCTGGTCCATTGGAGAAGGGGAAAGGGAAAAAAATCTCCCAAGCAAATTGGAAGCATGGGCTGAGGGGAGAGGGAGTTAGGAGTAAGAGGAAGGGAGACGTGGGCATGATGGAGCAGAAAGATTGAGTTGGGGGAAGAATTGAGGAGAGCAAGAATCCAGATGCAGAGAGAGAGGACAAGACCAGGTTGCAGGAACACATAAAGACAGCTGACCCGAACAAGGAGGAGCTAATGCCCCCCCCAGACTGATAGCTGGGAATCCAGCATGGGACTGACTCAGACCCCCTGAACATGGGTCTCAGCCAGAAGGACTGAGCAGTCTAAGGAACCTCAGACAGTGGAAACAGGATGTATTCCTGGTGCACAAAAGGACCTTGTAGACACCCCCCCCCCCATGGAGGGATAACTGCCTTAACCTAGAGACAGGAGAAAAGTCCTAGTCCCTACTTGAAATGACTTGACAGATTTACGTGACCCCACCGGGATAGCATAGCCCTACATGTGCAATGAGGAGGGGCATGGGAGGGGAGGGGAGTTAGGGTGTATGTGAGGGGAAAAGAGGGTAAGAGGGAGGGAGAGGGAACTGGTATTGACATATAAAATAATAATAATAATAATAATAATAATAATAATAATAATAATGATGATGATGATGATGATGATGATGATGATGATGATAAAAGAGATACCATAATAGAGGGATCCACTATAAGTTTAAAGAGAAATCTGGCACTAGGGAAATGTCCAGAGATCTACAAGGATGACCCCAACTAACAATCTAAGCAATAGTGGAGTTACAGATTGTTTTGTCTACCATGTGGTTTCTAGAAACTGAACCTGGGCCCTGTGCAAGACAAGCACTCTCGGTTTTAATGGGATTGCTTTCTATCTTAAAGCTAGCATGGTTTTTTTTCCATAGTAAGTGCAATAACTTATGATTTCTGTTGGAGGTTTTAAGAAATTGATAATGATATATAAAGATCTAAGAAATCTAAGCATGAAGAATTAATCACTGCACCACTTATTAAAACATATTATCACCACATGTTAGTAAAACTGCCATGGTTTCAACATAAAAGCAAGATAAATGTATTACAAAGCAGGAAAACCCCAGAGAGACCCACACATATGAAGACAATTGAATGTACGATGTTCCCACTACCCAAGGGTTAAAAGGCTAATAATTGTTTGGTAGAACATTCTGTTTAGTATGACACTCTTACTGAAGAAAGTACAATTAGATCCCTACAAAGTTCCATGTTCAAAGATGGAAGATAAAAAGTAGACATTAGGAAGAAATACCAGAGGATACTGATGAATTAAAAAAAATCAAAAGTAAAAAGTGTAAGAAAGTGGGAAGTTATATCAAGAAGAAGGATTTCAGTTCCACTTTGGACATCTTATGAAGAATTAAGGAGATGGCAGAATAAAGAGATATCTGCAAAGTTAAATACAGAGACACTTACCTTTACCTAAAGCAGAATGTATAAACCAAACAACAAAGTAAGAAATCCCCAAAGGAAAGGGGCAGGACATATCAAATTATGTGATAGGTCACTTAGTTATTATTATCTTATTCTTTATTTGAAGTCAAGTTGTCCTTATAAGATTCCTATTTCTTCTTCAACTCATCTCCTTGTACATTGCTACTGTTGCAGTATGAAAAAAGAGTGCTAGTGTTTTAAACCCAGAAGAGTCACAATAACAACAAAGCCCACTCCAAAGTCTGGCAATTAAGTGATAAACACACGCTTTGATTTCACTGATGAAGTTCTCTGAGGAGACTTACTGGAGCTCCATTTGTCATTTCTAAGCAAAGGATAAATGCATTATATAAAGCAAATTGGCATGGGAAATAATGTAGTATCAGGTTTCATCTATGTGCAGAATTCTACCATTTCCCCTCGAGGCTTAAACAAATATTACATGAGTGAGGGCTCTTGTAAAATGTTGTTTTGAAATAGATTTCATTAATGGCGTCTAGTGATAATTTATTTCTCTCTTTATGCACAAGTCTCTTCTCACAGTAATAATGGATAAGTTATTTGCATATAAATAGTTTTCAGCTGAAGCAGAAACTAAATATATTTCTCCCCACCCCCCTGGACATCGTTTAAAAAAATAGAAAAGAGGGGAGGGGGGAGGAGATTTGTAATAATTAGCAGGCAGGATTTATAATAATATTTTTTTATCAAAACTTTTTTCAGGAAATCTTCTTTGGTGTTTTTAATGGTACACTTCATGTATTGTCCTTTGTAATGAAGCATATGTTTATGATGGAGAGAAAAGTGTGACTTTCAGTTACAATTGTATAAATGTGTATCTTTTGGCTGTTGTATAGTTAATAATCTCAAAATATTGAAGCCCTTTTATTACAGAGTATGTTACTTTCCTAAGCAAATATTATATGTAGTAGGATCTTTGTGTACTTTCATTTAAAGAAAAAATGGTCAGTAGGTGAGATAGAACAAGAAACCACTATTTTCACATTTATTGATGTGATATGTGCTCTTGTCTTTAGTATCTGAGCTATGATACATCCCTTCATCAATTTTAGTGTACGTGAGTAACAGGCAGCATGTATGATACAGTATATATGAGTAATTTGTTGGCAAAATTAAGATACCAGCTGCTTTCTAGTGGGTAGGATGTCTATTAATATGTCTTTTTGACCAGCAGAGGTCACTCAGCGTAAAGTGAATAATGACTTCTATTTTCAAAAGAGACAGCTAATGTGACCATTCTGTTTGAGCAAATCTATTACACTTGGTATCAGTTACTTGTAGAGATGATGTTTTCATCTTGTGCATGCTTGCTTAGGTAAGTAAGGCTACTTCATAAGGTACAAACACGTTTTTAAACATGAAGTCAAAGATAGGACCCTGGCCAAAATACTGTCTTTAAATCTTTGTGCTTTTGAGCATTATGCAGAATTTTTGGAAGTTTACAAAGGAATGAGATATGAAATTGTGCCCTAGAGAGCTGGACATGATTGGATTCTACCACAGAGAGGCAGCCTTCACCACTAAATAGAGCAAAGGACTTGGGATCAGGGAGAATAAGCACCTAGCCTCCACCTTCCCCCCAACCCCCCTCCTTGTCAGTAGAATGGAATTAGAAAGTAGCTGCCTGTGGCAGCCTTGGCACCTGGCATTCTGGCATTCTGAAAATGTTTTACAACTGCTACATTTTGTTTTCCATAAGTGTGTTTATACTTTCAACTTTTAAAGTTTAGGTGTGCAAGAAAAAAGCACACCTGAGAGCAAGTTTACCAGCTTTACTCTAGCTTGTGATAATAATCTCCTAGACTCCAGGGACATACCACACTTAGGGGATCAGGGTGTTTTCAGTTAGATCATTTGACATTCCTCTGGCCAGTCTGGTGTTGGGGGAGGTTCTAGAAATTCTGAGGGTAATGTGAAGCAACTAGAGGAGGCAAGACACAGTGTATCCTTGAGCTCAGTTTCTTGTAGACTCAAGTGGTGTCCTCTCCCTATTCACTCAGGGTGTTCTAAGGACTGATTCACCTTAGTCATGTGCTCACACTCCTAGTTTATGATCGTGTTGGGTGCTTACCTTTTCTGGGCTATTTTATCCCCTTTTCACAAAGGAAGAAATGAAATCTTACGAAGTTTAGAGAATTAGCAAGGTTACATGGCTAGTATGGCAAAATCTTGAACATGAATTCAGGTTTAAGATTTAGTCTGGTGAACATTAGGGTAAAATAATGGAGGAAAGAACTCTTAGAAATAATTAAAACATGAAAGTTTTGAAATATATTTACAAGTTTTGCCCAAGTTGTTGCTTGTGACATTAATACTGTTTTTTATTTATTTATTTATTTATTTTTATTTAATTTTATATAACAAAGTCCAATTAAATGAAAACAAACATTTAAACACAATATTTGGGAATTTGGGCGTCGTTCTTTCCAAACTACTTCCTGCTGTTAAGGGGCGCTGTCTTGGGGGATTCGAAGAAGATTCAGATATTAAAAACAGCAGAAAGCAGGTCACATTCCTGTTTCTAAAATACCAGTTTCTATCAGTTACTTCCTTCTTTGAGAGCCATTGTTCCTAAAGTGTGAATATGGATTTAATATTTGAAATAGAAAAAATGATTTCAAGATGTTGCTGTACAAGACAGTTATTAAGAAAAAGAAAAACACTTTAGAGACCTATGTATAGATCAAAGAGAGTCTCCCTTGCTTGATTCTTGTGTGTCCTGAGGTTGATGAGTCTCTACCATGGGTAGGTGTAACTCAGATACCTTTAAAGAAGCATTTATATACTCATCCGGGCTTTCAGAAGACAGATTTATAGGCTCACCATTGCTTTTGATATTTGAGGGGAGATGTTTTTGATACTTAAATGTATTTTGGACAGAAAAATTCTAATTTGTAGTTAAGAGTTCTAAAACAAAGTTTTTTTTTTTTTTTTTTCCAGTGACAGTCTGTTTGTTTTCTTGATGTGACTTGCAGAGAACAGAACTTATTGTAGTGGTGTGAATGGATCAAAAGAACCTGCCTTTGTGCACACTTTTGTGATAGCTCACACTGTAATCCCAGAATCCCAGAAGCTAAATCAGGATCTCCAGGTTGAAGCTAGACTGGGCTCAGAGTAAGATGTCTCAAAATCCCCACAAAACATAAACCACCAAGATAGAGTTGGCTTATTCTGATGCTTGTGGTCTGTGAACTATATTTTGAGGAGGGCTGGGTAAAAATACACAATGCTAGATGTGAATGTTTGTTTTTAAATGCTCTACATTTCAAACTGTGTGACAGGTTTATGTGGAAATGAGTACTTATTTCGGTTAAATAAGGATCAGGATAAACAAATAGGTTGAATAGATGTTTATTCAGGGAGAAATAACTTACAACCTAGACAGATGAACACCAGTAAGTTCCACTGGATGCTCTCCTGTCCGAGTCCAGCCATCGAGAGAACGTTCCTGGTTCTTCCCCAGACCTCTTTCCACAGGTCATTTCTGCCCATGGCTCCACCCACCAATGGGCGTGGTCAGTGCCACAGAAGGAGGCAATGTAACCATCTTACTACATCCCCTTTTAGTCTAAAGAAAAGATTTAGGCTTAATACAAAACTATATACAAAACAGTGAATAACAAGTGTGCTCTAAGAAAAGGAAAATCGAGAACAAAATGACCTACATATCTAGTCCTAGGGTGAAGGCATAATGAGGTTTACAATAGAGTTGTCCTAAGCTGGAAAACATAAGTCTAGTACCTAATATATCTAACTAGGAAGAGAGAATAATAGTTGTGAAAGTTTAATCTTAGACCTGAGAAGGAAAATAATGATACTAGGGTAGACAGCAAGTGCGGATGGGCAACTTCCAAAAGGTGCAGCAAGGACAGAAACAACAAGCCACCTGGACAGTCACCCTAGGTCTCGTAGCAATGTTGGTACACCCAGTTTTGGCTAAGGCCAAGAGAACTTGACAGACCACAACAACAGCAGGGAGATAGAATGGCTGTCTTACCCTGAATTGGCAAGGTCCAGCTGTCTTCTATATTTGTCTCCTGCAAGCACATGTCCATATCATTGGTCAAGGTGTGGGCAGTTCTTTGCCCAACAGGCCTTAGACCTACAGAATAGAATATGGCATTTAAAATGGTTTAGGGTTTTTCTTGACAATGAGACATAAATGCTCCTGGCAACACCACCTGCGTCAAAAAGGAAGATGGACATTAAAGAAACTCATTATGGAGTTTGCCTCCAATATGGCAAGACTAGCCATTTGGACAAGATACTGCTCTTGTCTGGACTGTTTGACTTTATGCTATATAAACTGGACATGCAGGACCCACAGAAAAGTGACTGCTGATTCAAGATGGACATTGCTACAGAGTTCCTGCTTCATGGAAGAGTCTGCCACACAGTCTGCAGGACTGACAAGCTGCCAATAAAAGAAGACAGTTTAAAGTTTCATGCTTTGCTGAAGAGTCTGCCAGACACACTATGGCCTATGGGCTGAAGATGGAAGATTACAGAAGAACTTCAGGTGACTGAAAAGGCAAGATGTCTCTGTCATTTCTAGAGTTTATATACTATCCTTCTGTGGTCTTTGAAGGAGTTGAAGACAGATAGTTATGGTTATAGTTTTCCTTAGTTAGAATTCCATGAAAAGGTACATCTAGGACTTTTGACTCACAAGATAAAATACATGATGGAATATTTTCTTCAAATCTTACTAAATGTTAATGTACTAAATATTGTTAACTGTGATTCTTACTTGATAACTGTTGTGTTATATATTTTGCTATGTTAAGCTTAAAACCCTTCTTTTTATTTAGACAGAAAAGAGAAGATGATGGGAGATGTCATTGTGTAAATATGTTTCTCATACTGGTTAATGAATAAAGCACTGTTGGCCAATAGGAAAGGAGATAGGAAAGACTAGGAGACAAGGAGGAAAGAGGAAGTAGGAAGGAGGAGTCAAGATGGAGAGTCTGAAGAAAGCAGAATGCCGGCTGGCTCCCTGGTAAGAGAAATGAAATACATAGATCAGCAGAAATGGGTTAATACTTAAGACAGAGCTAGCCGATAAGAAACTAGTACCTGGCCAACAGCATCATATCAAGTACAGAGTCTCTGTGCATTATTTGGGGCTGGCACGTCGGCGGGACAAGACTGGTGGCGGGCAGGAAAAACACACTCCTTACAAGTACTCTGCAAAAAATAGGCCCATTGATTTAGGTATGGCACATTAACTATTTGAAAGAAAATATAAAAATATCCTCCTGCCATCACTGTTGGTTGGTTGACACGAACCCATAGTGCTTGGGAAGCCTTCAAAGAATATTTGCAGAATTTTCATGGTGGTGTTTAGGGTTGTTGGAAGGAGTTCATATGCCATATCAAATAAGGAAAGGCATGAAAGCAGTGTTACAGGAACCCTGGAAAAACCTGGAGGGGCCATCACATGATAGCTAGAAATTGGGTAGGTATCCCTAATTGGGTACTTGGTTTAAATAATGAAAAAATATTTAAGAGGACTCAAATGGAAGCTCAAGCACAGGCAGTTTTTTTTCTTTACTGTTTCTCATTCCGACATGCCCAGGGGATCATAGTAAGCACAGGGCTCTGTGCCATGAAGAAAAGGACTTATTCATACTTCAATCTATGCATACGTTTTGGCCAATAAGGAGTACAAAGCATAATAAGATACTGTGTATTTGTCAGTTAACTGATTACTTATTTATTTTTGATATATCTCAGCATACAGGCATGTACCGACCTATCTCAATTTATGGAAAAAAAAATAGAAGACACAGCACAAAAGCTATTCTGTCATTTTTGTTACTAATGAAAACCATTCATGAGTTGCATAGTGGTAAACTGACATGTAGTTTTAAAACAAATGTGACTTCTCTATTACTCGGTTCCTATAATTCATACTAGAATGCTGTGTTGTGATGCATACATCTTAAATTTTAGTGAAATTTGCTTACAAAGTACTTATATTATCAGAGATTAAAACTATCTGTTTCAGAAGCAGTTCAGCAATTCATTTGACAGGGCTAATGCGTGCACATTTTGATAAATATGTAGTGTAGACACATATAAATGGCTGTTGCTTACTGAAGCTTTGTGTCAGTCAAGATAAATCCATATGAGTGTGTATGTATATGTTCTATCAGCGACAGCCTCTTTGCCTGATCAATGTGAAGAGCAAGTATTTTAACAGGAACATGGTTTATGGGACTAATCCCCTAATCTCCTTGGGTTGGAGTATAGTATTATATTCCATTCTTAAGGCCCCCTTGACAGGAATTGCTGATATTATGCAGTACTTTAAGATATCGTCCTAAAATATTCCACACATGGAGCAGTATTTAAAGAATCATTACACTTGTGCCTTCTGTCTTTGAATATGTAACAGTGCTGGGCAAGAGCAATGGTTCATCTGTTGAACAAGCGTGGAACAAAGAGTATTTTGATTTTGAACAGCAAAGTTAATGAGATAGTAAACACAGACATGAGGATTTTTCTTGACATGTATGTAGTTTTGGACTGCATATTTCCTTCCTGTAAGCTCAGTTTCATAGACTGAAACACTGTGGTTATAGTCTGAAGTGTCATTGAATCAAATTGAATCTTAGATACAGCAGAAAACTGTAAATCTTGACATATCCATATCTCTAATACAATGGCACACTTTGAGAACTCTTTGTTGATATTGAATCATTTGCAAAATCAAACAATAAACTAACAGTGAGAAAATAAGTTGAATAAAATATGAACTCAATACTTGATATTTTAAAACCATGCTATTTAAATGAGCTGTTTCCTCGTTTTTTTAAATCCCCAAAACTGTGCCTACATATGGGATATTTACTTTTAAATGGGTTTATCATCGTTACATGATATAGAGTTCATTACTCATGAATAAGAATGATTTCATGATTTCTAATTATTGACTAAGCATGGAGACATTTTAAAATCAAAGACTTCCAGATTTATTTATAGAATTGGTTATTTTAGAGTCTACTCTTATATACTAAAGTGGTCACACTGAAGGGCTTTGAGCACAGATTTTATTTTGGATTACTCAGTGTTTCTGTTCCCTTCTGTTTTTGCCCTGTGGCATTGGGTGACATTTCATAGAGACTGAATTGGCAGAGGTCTGGAAAATATGTAATTATAAGAATCACCTGCTATGGAATTTCCTATTATATACTACTCATGATTTTGGCAGACTTTTTATAGATGTTGGATGAGAAGATTTCTTCTTTGAAAACCTGTGATTAAAGCATGGCATTTTGTATATAAATAGGAGATGGATTCTGTACAATTCAGCTTTGAATCAGAGGTGGTGTAATGATGTAAGTCTTTGCCCTGTATCACAGAAGCAGCAGCATTCATAATTGGAAATACATTTTAAGATTAAGTGCAATAAATCTTTTTAATATTCTGTAGCTTAAAACAGACTGAGTGCTAAAATGCAGGAAGATGAATGGTGAGGTATTTTTCTTTCCTTAATGTTCCTCAGAGATATTTCAGCATAAAGAAATAAGTCTACTAAATTACTCTTTAAGAATTTAGTCTGTGTATATGATCTATATGTATACATATAGATGCAAATATATAAAGAATCTGTTTAACAATGTGTGAACATGCTTTTCAGTTGCTGTAGTATGGTACTAAGTGCAGAGGATAGACTATGCTTCTTCATAATTGAAAGTAAAATGTCCCCATACAATAGTGTTTGGGTAATAGCCTTATCTGTTACATTAACCTGCATATATCTGGGTCAGGAAAGTTTCAGTTGTCAATAACTAACTGGAATTATGCAGACAATTCACAATGGCAGGTTTTTTTCTGGTCACTACAACAATACATGCAATTTTTCCTTTGCACAGTTTATTTAGTTTGTATATAAAACGTCTGTCCTTAGAAAATTTTGTTAAAATATTTGTGTGTTGTTCTACAACATTCTAAATACATACAAATTATATTATCCTACTGTCACCTTTACTGTTACTTTCCAGTAAAAAGATACATGAAAAAAAATACGTGACTTGTTAGATCATTATCCTTTAGCTTCCTACAATGATGTTTTAACTTTGAATAGCTGTTAAGTTGATATGGGTTGTTTGAACTAGAGCCTGGATGTCATCTTCTCCAAATTTGGAAATGCTCTCCACAATGAAACAAATGATTAAAATGATCCATATGAACATATTAGTTCTAAAATGCTATTGGGCTTAACAGCATAAGGAACACATGCTCATAAGTATATAGCTTCGAATAAATGTTGGCTAGAGAAATACAGAAGCATTACATTTATATTCCAATAATATCTTTGTATTTACTTCACTACATCAGACCTTTTATGTTTGATGATATGCTATGTCCAAAATTACTTTTATGTTCCTAGAGTGTCTCTTGAATTCTCCTGTTGTAATTTCACTCATTGTGACTTACATACATGGTAAGGAAGTCTTCATAAAGTCTGTCTTTTTGAAGTGTTTGATTTCATAGAGCTCTTTCTTGAAACCCAGGATTTATTTGGCATGGGGCAGACCTGGTGAACATTGCTTTGACTAGGAGTGGAACTAATTAACCTGTCTGTATTTACACTCTCAAGTTGTATAATCTAGTCACTTCTGTTCATCTGCTCACTAGATTCTCTTCCCCTTTTTCTGCACTCCACTTTATTGCTTTTTAACACTGAGTCTCTTGTGTAGCCTTCTATTTCCATACACCAGCACTGGGAACAACTTCACCAATTACTCCCATGTGATTAACTGATTGTCTCCGATCAGCTTTCTGCTGAGCTTCTGAAGCTGCTGTTTCCCTTTGGATATTGTTACTTGGACACCCTTTCAACTACTGCAGATTAACTCATTCTTTGCAAACCCACAATGCCCCTCTCAATTGTCTTCTTGCCATGCTTCCATGGTTTTGGTCGTAAGATTACTATTTTAAAAGACACTTTATTTTCTTCATTAGAAAGATTTGATTTATTTATGTTTGCGTGTGTATAAATGTGTGAGGGTGCTTGTAGAGGCCAAAAGAGAGCTTTAGATTCCCTGGAGCTCAAGTTAAAGGCAGATGTGAGCTACCTTACCTGGATTCTGGGCACCAAACCTTCATTTTCTGTGAGCACTAAAAGTGCTGTTAATTACCAAGCCTTTTCCAACCCAACCATCTTGAACCATCTATTCAGCTCCACTACATTTAGCTGTCTTTCCAGCCCCGCCAGCCACCTATAGGATTATCTCTCCAGCCCAGTCACCTAGAGCCATCTCTATAGCCCAGCTACCTAGAGCCATTTCTGTAGCCCAGCCATCTAGAGACATTGCTCCAACCCAGCCACCTAGGGCCACTTTCCCCCAGCTGTATTACTATAGATTATTGTCTTTTTGTAGTTACTCTCCATACTTAATGTTCTTCGTATCTTTTAGAATATACTGAATTTTTCTTTCACACCTTACATATGTTCATAAGTGCCTTATTGGTGTTCCTGAAATGGGCCATCTTCAAATTATCTCTTCTTATAATGGTGTTTCTCTGTATTGGAACCTGTCCTGGAACTACCTCTGAAGACCAGGTTTGGCTTGAACTCACAGAGATCTGCCTGCCTCTGCCTCCCAAGTGCTGGGATTAAAGGCGTGAACCACCAATGTCCGGCCCCAGACTTTACTTCTTAAATTACATCTTTCTCTTGAGTCTCCTTTGTTCTAACAATTTCAAAATGAATTTTTAGAAAGTTTGTGTGTGTGTGTGTGTGTGTGTGTGTGTGTGTGTGTGTGTGTGTGTGTACTCATGTGCATAAATGTGCAGGTCACTGGAGCTCAGAGGATAATTTGTGGGAGTTGGCAGTTGGCTCTCTCCTTCTACCATATGGGTTTCAAGGATCCAACTCAAGCCATCAAGCTTATTGGCAAGTTCCTTTATCTACTTAGCCTTCTCACTGGCCCATATATAAAACTTGAAGAACTATTTACTACCTATTAAGTAGGTTACATATTTATTTAAACAAAAGGCTGTGGGTAAAGCTTACATGAATCCAAACAAGTAAAGGATAGAGTCTGCATCTATTTAACTGTAGTACTCAATTGCTTATACTCAGCTTTATATGTAAAATAGCTTCTGGTCACTTTCTTATAACTTAGGGGTATTATATCATACATGTTGGGACACTAACATATGTACAATACTATTTATTTAGAATCATGTGATTTCCACTCATAATCTGTAATACATTGCTTCATTTAAACTCTATCTTTGAGCTGTGATGTGTGTGTGTGTATGTACACACACGTACACACACACACACACACACACACACACACACACACACATATATATATATATATATACATATATATATATATATGTATATATATATATATATATATAATGTTTGCCTGGAATGCTACTAAATCATCTGACTGCCTTTTCAAGTCTTCATTTTTCTAATGCAGATACTACTACTCCCTCACTGAATGTGAATGAAATAAACGAATTAAGTATATTTTTTATGATGTGTCCCTTGAGGAGTTACAGTTTTGTCTTCTTTTTGGAAATTGTTTTCATACTACATTGAACAACTGAGAAAATAGACATAATCATTTTATACTTATCATGGTTCAAAGTCCCTATCTATTTAGAGGAACTGTATAAGATCATTGATTTCTTATTTTGTACATTATGGATACAAACCTAAGAGTAATACCTAGTTGACTAAAGCCAGCATAAACCCACTTTAAATTTATGTCCTTTTCTCTTAGGACCTGCAACATACAATCCGATTTTAATGAAGTCCTGTGCCATAATCTCATTTGTTAAAGGATCAAAGCGTTTTAGACATTTTTCCAAAGACTGCTTTCCTGGCCCAACGACATATGAGGTTTGTCAAGTGTTTTCTTTTAGTATGACAGGGATAGAATGATTTCTATAAATTATAGAACATGTGTATATTAAGTTCTTCCTTTGTGTTTACTGATGGTAGTGACTAATCAAATTACTTGAGTAAGACATTCTTGAAGATATATTTTGACATTTTAAGAAAAACTTTTGAAGAATTATAACGTTAGCATTATTTTAATTTTGTATCGGTTCTCTTTGGCAATGATACATAAAATGTCGATATTTTCATGTGAACTTGAAAACTGGATATTTTTGTATTTTATTTAATGTATATTTGTATATTGGCTTCATCATGAGTGAAGGTCTTCGAAACTGAGGGATTTCTGAGTGTATGACTTAAATGTGTATAAACATTTGTGGAAATTGTGCTTGTACTAGGTATTTGTAATCCCTTTAAGGGATTATAAAAATTCCTTTATGGGATTTTTAAATTTTTATTTGTTTATTTATTTATTTATTGAGACTTTTTTTCTTGTGTGTGTGTGTGTGTGTGTGTGTGTGTGAGAGAGAGAGAGAGAGAGAGAGAGAGAGGAGAGAGAGAGAAACAGCCCTAAGTGTCCTGGAGCTCTCTGTTGTTTCTGACTCACTCTGCCTCCTTCCTGAGTGCTGGTTATAAAGGTGTGAGCCACCACTGCCCTGCAATTTTATGGGGTTTTGATGAGCGGTTTTAAGTACCAGTGGTTACTTACCAGGCCATGGTTACCTGATACTGCCAAGGAGAAATGAATCTTACCCAGGCATGATCCAGGACTCTCGGCAAGACTGAGGGTGAAACAAGGTTATTGTAAGCACTCAGACTTTTTATAGCCTTATCAGAAACAGAATATTATAGTGGTGGCCAGGATCAACACAATAGTAGTTGCCAGAACACAATGATATTTTCAAACTATACAGGCTACACAAGATTAATGTCTGAGACCAATTATCCTGCCAAACTTCCATGTGCGTCTCTGGCTTCTAGGGAACACAGAAAATCACAAGGTGGCCCGAATGCTTCAGTGCCTGAGGTACTGCCTTGATTTCTAAGGAATAGAAAGGCACACTACCCCAGAAGTCATGGAAAGTCTTAGGGCATGCCTCTCAAGGCAGCTAGATGTGACCAACTCCATGATTCCCTGAAAGCCCTGGCATTAGTTATTTCCGTGTTTGTTGTGCAGTCTTCCTGTGCTAAACCTATAGTCTGCTTCCAGGGGAAAGAATGCCACAGCTCCTGGAGGCTTTACGTGACACATACGCAAACACTCATGCGGACTTTGAATTCCCATTCTATGGCACATGTGTCACCCTTGTATCTTCATGTGTTTTTCTAAGTAAAGTGAACTCTTGTAGGTAGCGTATCATTTCAGCTTATATCTGTGTTGTCTTTATAAATCTTTAAATGAAAGATCTTAATATTACATTTTCATTCAAAGATATTGTTTGACAGATAAATTCTTGTTTTTGTAACTTTAGAACATTTTCCAGATGCTTACCATGTCCTTTGATCCTCTTTCTCTGCTATTTTTCATTTATGGTTAAGCAGTGTACATTGGAAGTTATGGTTCCATGCTTATTCTTTTTTATTCATAGTAACAATGACTTTTGTGCTTTCTATATACTTTTAAATATTTATTTATTTATTATTCATATAGTGTTCTGCCTCCTTGTATGCTTGCATACCAGAAGAGGGCACAAAATCTCATTATAAATGGTTGCTAGCCACCATGAGGTGGCTGGGAATTGAACTCTTAACCCTTGAGCAATCTCTCCAGCCTGTGCTTTCTATATTTAATGATGTTAATTATTATATCTTTTCTTCCCAATCTAGGGCTCCTTGAAGCTCATGTGTGTGCGTGTGTGTGTGTGTGTGTGTGTGTGTGTGTGTGTGTGTGTATGTATGTGTGTGTGTGTGTGTAAGGCTCCTGTTGTGAGGATGTGGTTCTTCTGTTCTTGATTTATTTCTTTATTTCTGAATGATAAGTTCACTGTTTCATTTCCTTTAAGACCTTGGGTATATCATACTCTCTGATCCTTGTCTTCATGAGCACTTGCCCCGTTTCTTTGAGATTTCTCTGAGTGTGGGTTGATGCTTTTCTGTTTGTCTTGGATTTTGAGCTTCAGAGTATATAATATCTCCAAGATGAACTTTTTTTTTTTGATGTAACTAAGGCCCTGCTTGTATGCCTGCATATCAGAAGAGGGCACGAAATCTCATTATAAATGGTTGCTAAACTTGTGGACCTAGATGTCTATATTTTTCCCCCCATGGTTTGAGTATTGTCTGCTATTATTTAATTAAATCTGTTTCCATAGCCTTTTTCTTCCCCTTTCTTCTTGCAACTTTAATAATGTGGATATTTACTCAATGGTATCTCATAAGAATGTCTTCATTATTATTATTATTTTTTTTTTGTGTGTGTGTGTGTGTGTGTGTGTGTGATTAATTCCTAAAGGTTATATCTCAAGACTCAATCACCTACTGGAATATCTCACTTCCTAATTTTCAACCTGGGCATTAAGATTTCAAAATATGTTTTGGCAGTGGGCCATGATTCGAGGTATGGAAAATTAATTTTTCTAGAGAACGTGAGAGTCTGTATTGGTTTAAGAATTAATGAGACATTCAGTACATAATCCAGACCTATACTTCAAGCAAACTGGCTCCCTTTTTTTTTATACTTAACACCTGCATGTTACTATACAATTACATTATTAAATTAAATTTCATTTCTTAAAGAAGAAAGAGGAAAATTTAAAGATACCTGTATGAAAAGGCAATTTTATTCAATTAAGAGAAAACTGACAATACATCTTAATTAACTTAATTGTCTGCAACAAGGATAAAACTATCAGAAATATGCATGATTTTTGTAATACCATACATAAAGTATTTATTATAACACTTGACTGTTGGAAGGCCTGTGAATTCCTGTTATCATCATTACTTTTAGCTCATGGTTATATCAGTTCATTTCTACCTTAGAACTATTAACTCAGTTTGAGCTAGGCTCTGAATATCTGAAACAAAAATATGTTCTTTTAAGTGTTTGGCAATCTGGTAAGGAAAATGTACAAGCATTTTAATTATAATAAGATACTTAGAGTATTTGGAATAAACAAAGTGTACAAAGGTATATGAAGAAAAAGGTTGGTCAAAGTGAATCTAAAATAAAATTTGACAGTACTTTTTTATAAAATATGAAAATGTTATAGAACCTTTCTTTTTAGAGAAGCCAAAAAACATGATATGGAAAAATAAGATGATACATACAAACTTATAGAGTTACCAAAATATGCAAAATTCTTGGCAAACTGTTGTTTTTCTTTGTAATTACAATTGAGTGAGTATTGGACCTGTAGGTGTATAAGAGTACAGAGTAAAATGCTGTTTTTCTCTTCTCTGAACTATAGGCTGTGAAGATTCCTTTTGTTACTAGATATTAGATTGTTACTAGGCACTAGAAACTGCTGGGAATTATAGTAACATTAATCTAACTAAATCTAATTTAAGTTTTTAATATTGAACATATGACTCTTCTCTATAGTTTCCTGCTAAGTTGCAAATAAGAATAATAAAACATACACATACACACATGTGCACATATGATTTTGCTATTGGATAAAGGATAGTTCTAAGATTTGCCCCCTAAATATATGTATTAGCCTGTGAAGAAATGGTTTATTAACCTATTTATTTTAAAATCTGACAGACTTCCTATTAAAAGTGCAATCTGCTTTAAAGTATGTAGGTCCGTATTTCATATCCCTTGGAAATGTGTCTTGTAGCTTTGCTTTTCAGGATTTGCACTTCAAGCATAAAAACCATCACATAATGCTTAAAGATAGTTCTTAGATGCTACCTGTCATTCATGATTATAAAGAGAATGTATTACCTCTCCATGGACTCTGGCCTTCTTTTAATTCTTCCTCATTTCTGATGAGGTGTGAGATCTATGTGAACTTTGGGTAGAAGAATGAGTATGTATAAAAGATTTAGAAATGGTATTTGTCTTAGGACGAAGGTAGTAGTATATTTTTTTTCTATAATCTATGACCTCTTCAGGCACCAGTTCTCTTCTAGGTTTACAGTATCATATCAGGCATGAATTTGTTCCTATTGAGTGGGCCTTAAGTTCAATTAGCCAGATATTAATTACAAGATAAAAATGCCAGTATTTTATCATTGGTGATATCTTTCTAGGCTAATTATTGTCATACTTATTATTCTATTGATGAATGAAAATGTGGTACAAAGAAATAAGAAATCATGAAATTTGTGTATAAATACATGGAAGTGGGAAAATATATTGAATGTGTTAACTCAGACCTGAAAAGACAAATGATGCATGCTCTCTCTATGCAAGTCATTAGATTCAGGTATGTAACTTGAAGTATTTATGGATGCCAGAAAGATGAAGGGGCTATGAAAGGAAAGGAAGAGAAAGAGCTCCAGAGAAGGGGAAAGTAGGACACCTATGCTTACCATGAAAGGGGAAATGAGAAAAACAGGGTGGAGTGTGTTAACCGGGATGTGGGAGAAGGGAACGTAATAAAGGAAAAGAGGGTGGAAGAGAGAGGAATAATACTTAAGGATGTCTGAAAATGCCACAGGGAATTATTGTTTTTTAAGTTTACATATATATCTATATATCTCTATCTGTATCTTTACCTATCTATCTATCTATCTATCTATCTATCTATCTATATATATATATATATATATATATATATATATATATTGTGTGTGTGTGTGTGTGTGTGCGCACACACACACAAATTATACAGTGCATTGAGTGATAGCACAAGGAGAGATAATACTTCCCAAAGGAGCCATAGACTGTCTCACACAAACCCCTGGACTATACATGAGAAATGTTCCTTCGTGTTGTTGGTCAGAGAGTTCAAGAGACATTCCAAACCACATAGGCTATTGCCATTGCCCTTGGTTGCCTAACCGAGCTTGAAGGTAAGTCCGTGTTACTGAAATCAAGCACAGTCTTGACATAGGCCTGGAGGAATCCAATTAAAGCTGATATGGAGGTGTCATCTGTGAGAACTAGCTCTCGTAGTATCAGGTTCTATGCAAGCATTCAAGGAAGAAAAGTAATCAATAATCTTATATAGTAAAGGATTTTTATGTCTAGTTTTCAGAATTTGTTCTTTCACTTTCATAGCCTCATAAACTTTGGTTTACTAAGCACAAATATTACTTCTCAAATGAGGTATGTGGATTAGGATCTTTGTTAGAGGCTGACCAGTGTTAATAGATATTGTGAGGAAATCAGTTTTTTTTTTAAATAAATGCACTTTCAGTACATAAATCTTAGAAATGTCAGTTATTTTCTTCTCTGCAAAACCCTAAAAGGTGACTTTGAAATTTTTGATGATCAAAACAAAACTTTTCTAGGGAGAGTCACCCTTGTAATTCTCTTTTATCTGACTGTGTCCTGATCCAATGATGGAGCTCCTCAGGTTATGTGTGCTCTACCCTCTGTTTTCAAGCAATTCTTTATATTCTAATTGGAAATTCATATTTGTACTTGGCATAGTATGTCTTCATTGCCACTGGCTGACATAGATATGACATGTTCATTCCTGGCCAGGTTAATTTTCAACAATTTCACTCCAATAACAAGAAAAACAGGCATGACCTTAAAATAATACATTCTTCTACACATAGTTTTTTTCAAGTCTCAAGTGTTGCTTTTTGACTTGTCTTCTTTCTTTACATCTTTTCTTATGTCTTTTAAAGTATGAAACACGTTAGAAGGAAGGTCTATTCCTGGGATCATAAATCCACAGTCATCCATATGGTGTGACTATGAAGTGGTATAACCCATATCCGGCTAGGGTGGATTCAACATGAGTGAACCTGCATACTCCATCTTCCTTTAAGCTGTGGTTCTGCTTACTTGGTATGTCACAGGAGGCTGTTTTCAGCAACAGTGGTTAAGAACATTGGACATTGGAGTTGAATTTTTCCATCAATTTGTGTAATCATTACTGATCAGGGATGGTCACTGGCATTTGAATAGATAGGGCTGCCTACCCACTCTTCTCCCACTCCTCTGCTGTTACTCATGTTTTAATGACTTGCTCACATGGGTTGAAAATGTTGCCCTGAAGGCCCACTTTACCTCCTGTATCAGCAGTCCTACAGTCTTGTAATATAATCCATTTATTTTTGTCTTAGAAAACACTAATTTCATGATAACTGATTCTGACATTAAGTTAAAACTTAACTATCATTACCCTGTGCCATGTTGAAGAATTATTGTCAGTACAGTGTATAAAAACAATAATATTACATGCATATACTTTACTGTTTTCCTTATTCTGGGCATACATTACAAAAATATTAAAGTATTAAATATGTAATTTGAGAGAAAATTGATATTTGGAAAATTAGTCAAATAATTTAAAGAAAAAATTAAATGTCAATTTCTGAAACCAAGTATGAAATATACTTATTACACCCCTCTGAAATATTTCACACAGTAGAAGAATAAGAATAGTAGCTAACTGGGAGCTTCAGGCCACTGACAGGCCTTGTGTCAAGGAGGTAGATGGCATATATGGGGATGATACCCAAGATGTCCAGTGACCCACATATATGTGCATATGTGCACACCTGCAAAATTATTCAAAATAGTGAATAAAATATCAATGAGGAAATAAAATTATCATTTATCAAACAACGACTTTAGTATTACTAATATTAAAAAGAAAAACATATAAAAAATGGAGACCGAGTAAAATACCGCAGCGGGGATACCAGGCTAGAACCTCACTTGACAGTTTAATGAAGACATAAATGTATGGGCAGCTGTGTTGTTTGGGAAAACAAACCTGGAATTAGTCATTACAACAGCAACAACAAAAATCAATTTGTGCCAAATGTTAGGTACTAATTTCCAATAGGTTGGTTTTATCCAGGTATTTTGATTTTTGAGTATATTTCAGTAAGGTAAAAGATCTTTCCATTAATATTGAAACATTTGTTTTGAAAGTTCCAGTGACTATTGATTTATGACTGTAAATCAAAAATATTGACTTTATAAGACTAAATGCTGAAATGTTGGTGTAGGGTGTCTATATAGCCTATACTTCATTTTAGATGCTGCGTCAACCATACTTAAAATATCAATAGGAAAATCCATGATGTTCTCTCTGATGGTTTTCTCAGCATGTGGTGTGAGGTTGCTCTTAAGGTTGCATTATGGGTTTCTCCCCACAAGCTTACTTATGATAAAACAAGCGACTCTAATGCACTAATTTTGGAAAGCATCACCAGCATGAGTTTTCCTCAGATGTTAAAGTATATTGTAATATAGGTTATTGCTCTGGTTCAGGTTCAGAACTGCCACCATGGTGATTGTGTTGGGGATTTGGTTTAGAACCAGCACACAAAACTCAGTGACATGCTGCCTTTAACTCCAGTTTCTTCCTCTCAGTGGTGGTAAATTTTAGCCTGAATTTTAAAGTTGTTATCATCTGCGCTTTGTTGTCACTCGTCTGGGCATGTCGAGAGAAGATAACTGCCTGTCCAGGTAGTCATTGCACACCGACCTCCTTAGTCTAAGCAGTCATGTTCTCCTGAGAGCTAACCTTTAAATTCCTTCTCATTGACCTTATATATCTCTACTCCCTTCTTAAAAGATTATTATTTAAGAATCTTTACTCCACCATTAAAATTATTATACAACTTTTAAAAATGCCCATACAGTGGTATATAGACACAACTTTATACCTCATTCCATGTGACCAGTCATAGTCAAAAGGCAGGTGCACTACAGATACTGTGTAAGATTGCTTGTAGGATGTGTGCATAAAGTATATATGAGACATAACTTTTCTGTTAGACTTGGATCTTATACCCAAGGTGTCTCATTATCCACATTCAAAAACAGTCCCACACTCTTCTTCTCAACCCCCTCCAAGAGGAACCACTAAAACCACAGATTCTGTTTTACTCAAGTATTTTGGATAAGAGATAATTTATATTATCTTATGTCATAGACATTTGTAGACATGTTTTAGATTGCTTACTTTTTTTATTTCATCTTGAAATATTTAATTGGTAGAAAAATAGATGTGTTCATTTTTGAATCTCTGTTTGGAAAATATTGAAAAAAAGCTTGGAAATTCCTAGTGAATAATATAACCCTTGAAGATTTCTTATGACATAAAATGGAAATCCCTCATTTTCTCAATATCATTCTATCATTCAAGTGTCTTATATAATCAAAATCATTGAAAGAGCCTTTAGTGTCTGATGTGTAATATAGTACCAGAAACAGCAGCAATAAAAACCATGGTGGGATAGACTTCTCTTTCTTTCTTTCTTTCTTTCTTCCTTTCTTTCTTTCTTTCTTTCTTTCTTTCTCTCTCTCTCTCTCTCTCTCTCTCTCTCTCCTATCACCTATCATCTATCTACATCTTCATCTGCCTCTATGTAGCATCTCTATCATCTTTACATATCATCTATCTTCTATCATCTGTCTATCACTTTCTATCTAGTATCTCTATCATCTCTCTCTAAGCATCATCTCTCATCCATCCATTCATCCACCCATCCATCCATCCATCCATCCATTCATTCATCCATCCATCCATGCATCCATCCATGCATCCATCCATCATCTGTATCATCTATGTAACTTTATTTTTTTTTGCAACAGATCTCTATGAAGCCCAGGCTGGACATTAATTCAAGGTCCTGCTAATGTCTGCCTCCTGAGTGCTGGGAGTAAAGACACATGATACCATGCCCAGCTTAGTTTTATGTTTAATGTTACAAAGAAAATGATTCCCATTTTAGTTTTTAGGAGTACAGTAATATTTTAAAACTGCTATTTAGGCCTTTCTTTGTACCTAGCTTCTTGTTTAGTGGTTCAGAACAACAACCCAAAGAGGTGGAAGCCATCAGAAGAAACTCTTAAAGATATAGACCCTGAAATATAGTTTAAGTTCATGTAATGACAAAAAAAAACAGTGAACTTTATGTAGCTCAATTCATTTGAAGACCATATGTCACCTGATAGCTATTTAAAAAGTAACTGTTAGCCAGGATGGTTGCTCATGCCTTTGATCTTAGCAATCAAGTGTCTGAAGTAGGAGGCTTGTCACAGTTTCAAAGCCAGTTTGGACCTCTCCACAGCAAGTCTGAGTTATCCCAGGCTATAGTGTAATATACTTTCTAATACAACAAAACTATCTCAAAGCACTGCTTAACAAAAATTGTTTATTGAGGCTGTTCTTCATATGGTATAACATTATGTTTCTTTTAATAATCTTTCCATATGTATACATCTTATAAATTCATTTTGTAAGGAAGAGAAGGGATGTGTGAGATGTACAGAAGCTTGTTCAAAGGCACGATTGTTTTCCTGGTAGGATGCCTTTGTTTCATATATCTTCATTTAAAAACATAAAGCTTGTATATGAAGCTCATAAAAATATTATACACTTACTATTTGTTACTGATGCTTGTGTAATTCACATCAGAATATTAGTCTCATTAGTTTTCATTTACATCTGTCTTTTAAGTATAGTTCATGTTTATGGCATGAACTAGCAGAACAAAATATTTGAGATGGTCGCTACAAAGTATGATTTGCTTTTCTGATGCAATCTTTTGATTTTTTTGGTGACAATTGGATCCATTTTTAGAAAAACTGTACATAAGAGGCAGGGTGGAGAGTCTATTGTTTGGTCTTATTACAGCCACTAACTGCAGTCAAGGTGCCTTTCAGGGAGAAAGGATGATAGATAGGCTGCATTCTCATGCTCACATTCACTGTCATGGAGAACAAAAGTCAGGTAGGCAGGAGGCAGCAGAAGACAGAGTGCAGTGGGATACAGGTACAGTGTTGCCAGAGGAGGGGAAGATGAATGTTCTCATTGTCACTGCTCCTTGCATTTCCTCAGTCATTAGTGTGACAGGTCCATAATTGATGGCATGACATGGGACCTGTTGTAAAGCTTCTTCCCCCTCCTTTGAAGCCACTCTGTCCAATATCCACTGCATGGTTATCCAGTGTGTCACTTCCTCTGCTCTCATGTCTTAATCCAAGCTCTCTCAGTAATGACTGAAAATCACACCACTTGTAAAAAGGGAAGATGCTATTAAAGTTTCATAGCTGTGTTAACTGCAATTCTCAGCAGTGGTTTCTTATGTAATAATAGGCAAGGTCAAGGATAAATTTATCAGACTAAGAGAAAATAGTATAATTTGAGCTTTTACGTGCTACAAAAGAATACTTTGCACTCTAAAGCTTATCTTTTGCTCATGTCCCTTTTCCAGTTGCAGTTTTTAGAGCATAGTTTCAAAGTTCTAATTCAAGAAATGTACCATATGGCTCACTTGGATAGATTATTAATTCCAATTCATTATCAAATTCACTAAAATGTTCAAATCATGACTAATTATTCTTGATTCTATTTTAATAATTGCATTAAGATTATTGAATCTTTCAGAAGCTACTGGAATATACTTGATTTTATTTATATACTTAGGTTTATAATTACTAATTTATGAGTATTATTCATCTGAGAATTCATGTAGAAAACCACTAAAAGAAACTACAGTGGTACAATATCTAGAACGTTATAATAAATACATATTGTAAAATATTTAATATGAATCCTAAATGTCAGAATTTTATTACTAATCCAAAAATGTTACCAACAATTTACTGACACTTGTTTTTCTTGGATAAGGTTTTTTTCAAGCAAACCAATTTTATTTATTTATTTTATTATTTTATTTTATATAACAAAGTCCAATTAAATGAAAACAAACATTTATACACAATATTTGGGAATTTGGGCATCGTTCCTTCCAAACTACTTCCTGCTGGTAAGGGGCGCTGTCATGGGGGATTCAAAGAAGATTCAGAAATGAAAAGATGTGGATTCCTTCCAGACTAATGTGGTTTGATTTTTGAATAAGGTTTTTTGAATTGTCATAGCAGAGACTTTGGTGGCTAGTTAATGCCAACTTGACACAAGCTAGAGTTACTAGAAATGAAGGAACCACAATTGAGAAAATGCCTCCATTAGATCTGTCTGTAAACAGGTTTTTTTATTATGGATTTATGGGGGAGAGCCCAGATCATTGTAGGTGACGCCATCCCTGGACTGGTGGTCCTGGATACTATAAGAAAACAGGCTGAACAAGAAATCTTGAGCTGGTAGCACCCCTCCGTGGCCTCTACATTAGCTTCTGCCTCCTGGTTCTTGCCCTGTTTAAATTCCTGTCCTGACTATCCTCAGTGGTGAACAGTGGAAGTGTTAACTCAAATAAACTCTCTCCTTCCCAAGTTGGTTTTGGTCATGGTGTTTCATCACAGCAATAGGAACCAAAGCTAAGACAATATCTTTTCCTATTTAAGTTGTAAAGAACAAAATAGAACAATAGTAAAAATTTGCTTTACAAAACAATTATTTGTAATGAGAGACTCTCTACTTCAGGAATAGATCCAATTTGTTATGTATTAAATTTGGCTCCAGAACATGTAGACTTTCTTTCATATAGCTCTTTTAAAATGTATAACCCCATTACTATTATAATGACTTAATGCTGAAGCTTCATGCAATGAGCTCTCAAAGAGAAACTTTTCAATAAAGATAAGTAAAAGATCAGTCAGATGATGATGTCAGAGTCACTTGTTCTCCAGAATGTACCATAAATGATTCTATGAGTTACTTCTTTAATGAAGCATTATAAGTCACATGTTTCAGACATATATTCAGTTAGTAATGTATGGCATACAATGCCAAAGCATATGCCATGCACATGCCTTTTAAAGTTCTAAGTAACACAGTCCATGACACAAGGGATAGCTTGAGATGCTACTTGACAAAGTTCTAGAGAAACTTGAGGATATGGTCAGTGGCGTGCAGGCTTCTGCTTTCACTTTTAGGAGCAATCGTTTGTATAATGGGACTTCTTTATTTATGCAGCCCCTGGGCAAATATATTCATGTTCTGGAGAGAAATCTTTGAATACAACAGGGTGATAGCCTGATAGGAAGGCCACAGGAGGAAGAGTCTTTCTTGTGCCCCAAAGGATTGTGGGACCAATCGGGTAGATTCTGAGAAATTTCTTGCTGAGCTCTGGATACAAGATGTTACAAGAATATCCTTTGCCCCATTCTGGAACTTATATGGAAAGAATAAGGAATAGTGAAGATTAATGGAAAAAGAATGAGATACAAGGATCTTTCTTTCTGGGAGCATATGGAAAGAACAGGCCCCTATTATAACACTGAGGAACAGAAAAACTCTTTAAGGGTTATTATGATATATTTTGTAAAGCTTGTATTTTAGAAAACATCAAATGATTCTACATGCAACTTAGTTAAGGTAAAAGTAATTTTAAACTGTCTAACATATTATAACTGCATGGGAAGCCAGTGTAGACATAAGCTATAAAAATAGAAGGTCCATGCTTTTAAAACCCCGAGAAAATTGTATCTTCCTGATTGACAGATGCTTTCTAAAGATGTTTCAGATAAGACTCTTTTTTGTACTTTGCTTTTTCACACTGGACATTTAATGGGGAAATGAAAAAGAGATCTGACATTTGCCAAATGACTTATGTAGTCAATGTGCTATATAAATAGTCTTAGAGAGAGAGAGAGAGAGACTGCTGAACTCTTGGGTGTGCATTCTTCGCTTTCTTCTCCCATTAACTCTACATCTCCTCTTTGGGACCTGAACCCAGTTGAAACTGTACTTTGGCTTCACTGGTGCCCTAGCTTCATGACCAGTTTCACACCCCTTGTGCAAGATTCAAGAAATCTTATGAGTGTCTTATTTTTCTAATCTTTTATTATGATCTGTTCTTTAATAATCTCCTGATGATAGCGTTCCAAATTATCCAGTAGGTCTCCTCATTCTCCACCATCATTTCTAATTTAAAACTTTGGTATCAGACCCCTTTACTTTGTTTGGAGACTATTAATTGTTTTGGCCATTAGAAATTTAAGGCATAGAAATTGCCTTAAAATGATAATGTATACATTTACTCCTTCAAAATCCAAAGTTATTGTTCACTTTTACTTTCTTCCTGAACAATGCATGCAAGCATTTGCTAATTTTCATATACAATATTAGAACTTTTTGTCCTTGGCAGGACATATTTACTATTTTTAATATGGCCAGTACTTGCACAATGACATATTAGTCTCTTCTTTTTATTTGTACTTGAATTTGGAAATGTATGTCAGTGTCTGCATGCTGAATGAATAAATAGAATAAACAGGAAAAAACTTTGGTGTCAGCTTACATTTCTTCTACTTTCTTGACTCTTCAATTCTATTGACCATCAAGCATGAATTTGGCATCCACAACTGTTTTTGAATTCATATCACTTTTCTTTTCTCTGAAAGAGACACTGATTTTTTTTTCTTATTGCAACAAGTTTTAAATCTGTTACCGGCCTCTCCACCTGACAGTTATCTTTCTAAGTCACTGATTTGATCATTTTATTCTTTTATGAATTCACTTTTCTGAATCTCCAGTTATAATGTCAACGTTCAGATTCTGTAGCCTAACCATCGTATTACTTCGTGTTCTAATTAGCATCAACCTGTCCAGACTCATTTCCTGATAATTTCCCACAGAAGACTACTGCAAACCGTAGAATCTCTCTCTCTTTTCTCTCTCTCTCCCCTTTTTTCTCTCTCTCCCCTCTATCTGCCTCCCTCCCACTCTCCCTCTCTCTCTCACACACACACTTTTGATTGCTTCCTTTAATGCCCCCTTTTCAGTTTCCAAATACTAATTGTGTATTGTCATTTTATATATTTAATTTTCCATATAAATTTACTCACAGTTTACCTAAATTTTACACCTGATTCTTGCACTTCATCTATTTTTTAGACTTATCCATACCAAAACATGAAGATTCTCCCTTTTAATTTTAATTTGTCTGTCATCCAACTGTACAAATAAATCACTGGTTTTCATTCTGCTACTGAGGGACAAAATACATTGCTATTACCAGTTATTTTTAGGTAAGAAATGCTACACTGAACAGTCTTTCCATTATACCTTTGAGCATATGTGCACAATTCATTAAGTAATTAATGAATTAGTTTCAAACGGCTAATCAGGGACTTAAGGAGAGTGATGAGAGGGTGCTTCAATGTAGACATTTGCCATTAGTTTTCAAATCTTCTTTACTTGCAGTGTCCTTGTATGAAGTATGACAGTGCCAGAATACCTATGTTACACTTGGTTTGGCATGTAGTTATAGGATGCAAATAAATGGACTGTGGAAAGTTTGAAAAAATTTTTCTTCTGTTAATTTCTGTGCCATGTCAAAGTTTAATACCATTATACCTAACATGGCTCTCACAAATTTGCTTTTGCTGTAGGTACAAATATAAAATACTGAGATCAGTCTATGTTGCATTGTTTCTTTTGTTATGAACTTTGGAGATTGACTAATTATTTTTTTGTTGATTTTTTTACCCAAAACCTTACTATTTACTCACCTAAAATTATATCACTTCTATTCCAAATGCCATACAATGAAAAGAGATAAGAAATTGCACCTATACTCAAACATTTTCTCATTTATTCTGTTTTATATTATTTTGTAGTTTAAATAATATTTCTTTGAAATATTTTTGTAACTGACATGAAATGAAAGATGACTACATATTGTAGTGATTTTTTCACTTTATTCAGTGATTATATTCATGTATTTATATCTATTTTAAGTTAGCAATGCTCTGATTGATTTAGCTTTTTTTAAAATTTGAATTTATAACTCACTGCACTTATTATAGCAAGCAATCCCACAGATGTGCTCTGGAAACCAACTCCAAAGGACACAGGTTGAGGGCAGGCCATGGGATGTTGGTGACTGTGGTGGATGCAGGGTGAGTGGACGTGGTGGTAGTGATGGCGATGGATGTGGTTTGGATGGTGGAGACTTTGGAATTGGTGGAAGAGAGCTAGAACCGATCAGACCTTTAGAAACATCCGTATTTGAATCAAAGATCTAATATTTACTTTTTTATGTCAGTGTTTTGCTGAGTTAACTTATTGGGACCTCAGAGTTCTTAACTGTAAAAAAATACAATGGTTTTCATGTTCACATCTCTATCCTGTGGTAAGTGGCATAATGTATTTCTGCAGACTCATTTTCCTTTGAATCTTACAACCTCATTTTGAGAATGTCATTTTCAATGGAATGATGGTAAAAAGCCTTAAACCCTAGGTTTCTGAGTCTTATAAACAAAAGTCAGAGAATGTATGATTTCTTTAATGTTCTTATTTCTACAAATGTTACTGGCTAGTGGTATAAAATGCTTCCTGGGAGACATGAGCAAGTGTCTGCTTATTTTAGTGTATTGCAACAGACCAAGGAGATAATTCCATGTGAGTCTAGCTGGTGCATCAATGAGATTATTGCAATCACTTATAGGAGCATGGGCAAGAGGTTACTGATCAAGGGAGATTCAAAAGGCAGCTGCATTGTTTAACAGCTCATCCTTGTCCTCAATATAAACTAGTAAGAGGCTTAATGTAGTACTGCATATGGACTTTTCAGTCCGTGAATATCATACTTTTTCACAAAATAGTGTGTGATGAAATCTTCAGAAACACACACACACACACACACACACACACACACACACACACACACACGTGTGTGTGCATGCATATGCACTTGGACTGGAACATCTTATAGAGGAGCTTGTTGAACTTCCTTTCCCCAGCTCTATTGAGTCTCTTTCCTTGGCATTATATGCTTGGATATGGTTTTACAGTATAATCTGATAACTTTTAGATAGATGGTACAAAGAACATTATTTAAGAAAACTGTGATAGAAACTCATAACTTTAATAATTTCAAGTACAAATTTCCATGAATTTCCTATGCTTTAAAATGAGGAAAATCCATTGTAGTATGTGGCATCTATTAAAATGCTGTTAGTTTCATTGTTCTGGTGGAAGATGTATTGAAATCTGAATGAAGCCTGACTCTTCACTCTGCCTCTGCTGATGTAAGTGACTTTAAACAGGATGTAGGCTCACTGTGTGAAGATTTCTCATTTGTGAAATGCGAGTGGTAATTATAGTAATATTTTACAATTTTTGAAGATTAAATGAGATAAGGAGCACAAAAATTTTGGGGAAAATTTTCTACAATGTAACTGCACGAAACCTTATGTATTTCTAAGACCAATGAAAGTTATTATTTCTTTTTACTCCTATGGGACAGTACTAAACCATAGTGTAATTGCCATGGTAAGGAATCTGACACAGAAGTGAATTTATAAGTCATGGTGTATTGTTTTATTAGTAACAAAAGACATAGTTTATGTAGGCTGCACTGTATCATCAGTAATTTAAACAAAATATTACATTGTAATTTTGATTTTTAACTATGTCAGATTTTACACTTACAGATTCATTGTATGACAGCAGGTTTGTCTGTTTTGGCTGCTGTTGTAAATTCCATCAAATGATATATTATAGAAATCACTATGATCACTACACTAGGCCAACTATGAAAAACTTAAAACTATTTAAACATGAATATCGCAGAAACATCTACTTAACACACTGATGTCTTTGGCATTAGGAAGAGAGGGAAAGAGAAGGGAGAAAGAGGGAGAGGAAGAGGGAGAGGGAGAGGGAGAGGGGGAGGAAGAGGGAGAGGGAGGGGAGAGGGGGAGAGAGGGTGATGGAAATAGAACCTAGTGCTTCAGCCATGCTATACTGTGTCTGTACCAATCAGTCACATCTCTAGCCTGCTTGGACTTATATTTTAAGGTAACTATTTTCTTCATAGTTCTAAAAATATCATAAACTTTCAACATACTATTTGTTTTCAGTTATTTTACATTTATATTTTGTTGCAACAAGGTGGTTTGCAGCCAGACATTTTGCCAAGAATTAGAAACGTCAGAACACTTACCCCTAAATGAGAGATTTCCATCAAATTCCTTCCCCCCGGGGCTTAGGGGACCCTGGGGTAGAGGAGGTGTAAGAGCCTGAGGAACTGGGGACAGCAAGAAAGCAAGGTCCTCCAAATCTTCATGAGCAAAGCTCACATGAACTCACAGAGACCAAGACAGAATGCACAGGGCCGTCACAGGGCTCCCTCAAGTCCTCCCTGTGCATAGCATGGCTTTCAGTGCAGTGTTTTTATAGGAATCCTGAGGCTCAGATAAATGGATCTCCGATCGTGGTGCCTTCTCTTGGGCTCTTTTCATTTTTTATCTTGTCCAACTCTGATGTGATAATTTTTTGTCTTATTATAATTTATTGTTATCTCTTAGAAGCTTGTTTTTTTATTCTAATGAGGGACAGAAAGGGAGTGGATGTAGATGAGGGAGATATGGGGAGGAACTGGGAGGAAAGGGAGGCTAATTGTAATGATGATATATTTTGAGAGGGAAAATGTCTATTTTCAGTAAAACATAAAGAAAAAACAGTGGTAGGCACAGTTGTCAAAAAATGGTTAAAGAAAATAATTTCATAACATATAAAATATTTAACACAGTTGTGGTTAAAATAACAAGATGGTTTGAATTATCAGAAAAATAATGATTAAGAAAGAAAAATTTCTTTATTTTAAAACAGAATGCAATATTTGACAATATTATGCCATTATTATCTATCTATTGCACAAACACATTTCGAGATATCTAGGCCTAGAAAGATGGCTCCGTGGTGAAGAGCACTTTCTGAAATTTTAGAAGAACCAAGTTTGAGTTCCAGTTCTCACATCCAGTGGATCACTGTAATTGCAATTCAAGAATCTGGTCTCCTGGCTTTTTTAGCCACCTCTACAAATATCACACACACACTCACACACACGCACGCACACACGCACACACACATACCCACACACACGTATACACATATGCACGCACGCACGCAAGCACACACACACTACATCTCTGTCCTTATATATAATATGAATATATAATAAGTTTAAAAAGTTAAGCCATTTAGAATTGAATTACTGATTGAAATGCATTATTTTAAATTGATTTATTCATATGTGTAGTTATCTGTCTTTTAAATTTTATTTTCCTTTTACTGATTTTCATTTCCTTCTTTGGTGTACTTAATAAGAGTCTGAGAATGCTTTATATTTCTCCCATGAAATCTCATCAGCAGTCACCATGGTGACAATAATGGTTGACATATGGTGACTGCTCAATAAGCTCAGGTAGTGTGCAAAGGCCCTCACCTCCATTATTTTCATTTATTCCCAGAATAGTACTCAGAGTTAGATACAATTATGATCTTACTCAGTATGATTTAAAGTGATAGAATAGTCATATGGATGTACTTTTAAAAGTGACAACACAAAGCCTCATTAAATACAAGCAGGCTGATTTCTGTAAAGACTTACCTATTGGTATTGTCTTTATATGGCTCAGCCATTAAAGGCTAATACTTAAAACCAAAATATATATTTCAGTTCCTCTAAAACTAATTGAATACTCCAGTTTGATAATTAAGTCATTTTAAAATTATACAGAGAAAAATTAAGTTATAATTTTTGTGAGAGGTTATTAATCAGTAATCTGTTATAAATGCTTTTAGGAGTTTGTGGAAATAAATATGAAAAATTATTTATTAGAGTTTTATTTAATATAGCTTCTTCAGTCTTTCAAATAAATCTATGAAGATAGAAGTTAGTAACCTTTAATGTGACTTACTAAATTTATACAAAAGTATTAGAAACCTGTAAAGTGACATTATAGTTATATATGTATTTAAAGAGAAAATGAAAAATTGATATGCTTAATAGTCTGAGTCAGTTTTATATTATTGATTGTCCTATGTTGATGTTTATCAAGCATAGACAATTTGAAAAAAACTGGTTAGGGTCTGGCTTGATTTGTTATATTATATCAAAAAATCAAAGAAAAAAGAAAAATCTTTACCCCAAGATACTTTATGTTGCTTATGGATATTGTAAAGGATGTTTTTTCTCTGATTTCTTTCTCTTTCTCTTTGTTGTCTGAAAAAAGTAGGGCTACTTATTTTTTTGAGTTTTTCTTGTATCCTGCTAGTTTGCTGAAGGTATTTATCAGCTGTAGGAGTTCCCTTGTAGAGTTTATTGGGTTGCTTATGTAAACTATCATATCATCTGCAAATAGAGACAGTTTGACTTCTTCCTTTCCAATTTGGATCCCCTTGATCTCCAAGTAAAAGACCTATATAATAAGAACTTTGTGGCTCCAAAGAAAGAAATTAAAGAAGATACCAGAAAATGGAATGCTCTTGGATAGGTAGGATAAACATAGTAAAAATGGTAATCTTGCCAAAAATAATCTACAGATTCAATGAAATCCCCATTAAAATCCCACCACAATTCTTCACTGACCTTGAAAGGATAATAATCAACTTTATAGGGAAAAACAAAAGACCCAGGATAGCCAAAACAACCCTATACAATAAAAGAACTTCAGAAGGCATCACCATTTCTGACTTTAAGCTATACTACAAAGCTATAGTTCTGAAAACAGCCTGACATTGGCATAAAAATAGACAGGAAGACCAATGGAATTGAATTGAAAATCCTGATATTAACCCACACACCTATGAACACCTGATTTTCGACAAAACAGTTAAAATTATACAGTGGGACAAAGACAGCATCTTCAACAAATGGTGCTGGCACAATTGGATAAGGGTGTGTAGAAGACTGCAGATAGACCCATGTCTGTCGCCATGCACAAAACTCAAGTCCAAATGGATCAAAGACCTCAACATCAATCCAGCCACACTGAATCTCTGAGAAGGGAAAGTAGGAGGTACCCTTGAACAAATTGGTATAGGAGACCACTTCCTGAACATAACTCCAGGGGCACAGACACTGAAAGAAACAATTAATAAATAGGACCTCTTCAATCTTAGAAGATTCTGTAAGACAAAGGACACAGTGGACAAGACCAAACGGCAGCCCACATACAGGGAAAAGATGTTCACCAATCTTATATCTGACAAAGGGCTGATCTCCAAAATATACAAAGAACTCAAGAAACTAGTCAACACAACACCAAATAACCCTATGAAAAAATGGGGTACAGAACTGAAGAAAGAATTCTCAATAGAGGAAATCAAAAAGGCTGAAAGACACTTAAGAAAGTGTTCCACATCCTTAGCTATCAGGGAAATGCAAATCAAACAACTTTGAGATACCATCATACTCCTGCCAGAATGGCTAAAATTAGACACACCAATGATGACTCATGTTGGAGAGGATGTGGAGAAAGGGGAACACTCCTCCACTGCTGGTGGGAGTGCATACAGCCCTTTTGGAGATCAGTATTGCGGTTCCTCAGGAAAATGGGAATTAGTTTACCACAGTACCCAGCAATCCCCCTCTTAGGCATATACCCAAAGGATCCACATCCATGCAACAAAGACATCTGTTCAACTATGTTCATAGCAGCATTATTTGTAATAGCAAGAACCTGGAAGCAACCTAGATGCCCCTCAATTGAAGAATGGATAATGAATATGTGGTACATCTACACAATGGAATACTACTCTGCAGAAAAAAAATAATGGTATCTTGAATTTCGCAGGCAAGTGGATGGCACTTGAAGAAACCATCCTGAATGAGGTAACCCAGTCACAAAAAGAGGAACATAGTATATACTCACTCATATATGGATTTTAGACCTAGAGCAAAGGATCACCAGCCTATAATTCACATCACCAGAGGAACTAGGATACAAGGTGTATTCTAAGAGATTCTTATAAATTCCCTCACAGATCTGGGAAGGGACAAGTCCCCCGGAGCACAGGGGAAGTGGGAGGGGGCAGCAAATTGAGAGAGAAGTAGGAGAAAACGAGGGGGAGGAAAGGAAAACACATGCAACCAGGAAGATTGAGCCTGGTTTGGAATAGAAAACAGGAGAGAGAGAGAGAGAGAGAGAGAGAGAGAGAGAGAGAGAGAGAGAGAGAGAGAGAGAGAGAGAGAGAGAGAGAGAGAGAGAGAGAGAGAGAGAGAGAGCAGAAAAGAGGGAGCCAATATTGGTTTGAAGATAAAATTGAACACAAAGAAAGTTCTAGAGAACTACAAGACTGCCGCTAACTAACAATTTGAGCTTCCGTGGAAAGGCTACCATAAATGCCCTTCCCGGAGAGTGAGATCAACAAAAAGGTAATTGGAGTTATGACAGCATTTGCTGAGCAATTTTATGATGCTGTTAAATTTCTTTATATGTGGTGGGGATGCTTTACCTTCCTTTTTAATTCTTAAATGATAAGTGCATATAAATTAAGAGCATTTAATCTATGAAACATCTTAGAGTTGTGAGTGTGGAGTGACAGAAGCAGATGGTGTCATTAGAGCAGAGGAAATGTAAAGAATGTGTTCTGGAGACCTCAGCAAGCAGCCTCCGGCACACATCTTATCAAGTACATCAGTATGAAGAAAGTTAGAGAACAGGTATTTGTTTAGAACGTGTTATCCAGTATTCAGTTTTTAATTCCAGCTAATTATGTTGGTAGGCTATTAATTAATATATATTAATAAAATGGCTAAGAAATAAACACTGGTTAAAATGATGGTATGTTGAAAAAAATCCATTCAGGTAAATTTGAGTTCTTCCCTTTGTATTTATCATTTAACTTAATGTTACTGTTTTGAATATCAGTCCTATCTAAAAAGTATGACTATCAGTACAGATAATGCAAACTCCAACAATATATAACTTTATTTTAAAAGGGATGTTTATTCATGTATTTTGTGTTTTCTAATTTTGTTTTGGACTTATTGAAATTTTTGATTGTTCTTTACAACAAAAGTTCACAAGAATTGCTCATTACACTATTGTGTATATAACATGGTGATTCTGGGGACCTGATAATATCATAAAGACCTCTGCAGCCAACTCCTAATCCTAAGTTATCCTGCCACATGCATGCTTAGACTTTCATTTTGTTGATAAGAGACATGATTAGAGTGAGGAAGGAATTTTCCCCTTGTTTGTGTTTCATTAACAACCAAGCCATTTTGGCAACAAAAGTTTTAGAAAATAAGCCCTGCCTTCTGTTTGCTTATGTTCTGTGGTTTAGTCAAGTTCTCTTCTTTTGTAAATAGGAATTGGTGTAATTGGTCACTCTTATTTGGAGTAAATATCACTTTGTATACTGATAAAGCACACGTATGTGAATGATTATATATAAAAATATTCTTCAAACTGAGCTCTTTCATCAGTAACTTTGTGGCTATGTTTTCTCATCTCTGTGATTTAAGTGCATGGCAACAGTAACAGTGTGAGGATACAGTCCATTATGGCTCCCTAACCCAGAGCAAGTGCTCAATGAATCTTCTAAACAGACCTTATTCTTTCTGCATGTGGATTGGACAGTTATAGCAATAGTTTCTAGCTAGTATTATTATATAGTAGATATATTTCATGGAAGAGTTACAAATCAAGAAATCACCCCTTTTCATTCATTATGGAAGCTAAAATAACCCTCCATTTTGGGTCTCTAATTCTGTTGTCATTATTGTTGTGTTCTAGTTCTAGTAATGACACAGTCCATGTCAAAATATATGTGGGAAACTGTCTTTGTAGGTCAGTTGCTCATCATCTGCTAAGGAAACCTAGTTTGGTAGATCCATCACAATAATACAAAGCTTCATCTACCAATGCCCTTTCTCCCTCTGGAGATACAGGTCCAGATTATTGGTCGCAGGATGAGAGGAAGAATATTGTGATGAATTATCATTTAAATGATAGATGTGTTCTATTATCTATTACTTATTATGCAACTTAAGAGGACTTGTGCAGTATTCTAGGTAGACTGTTCATAAGCCCAAAATAGTCCTTATTATACCATTGGCACTGAAATCTGTCAGGAATATGGAGAGGCCAGTGCTCTGCTTGCTGGACAAAAAGATAAAGCTTTGTTGGAAAGAGCTACTTTCAATGCAAAAAGGGGATTTGTTCACATATGTTCTAGCATGCTTTATGGGCTGACATTAAATGAGGGTATGAGAGAACATGTTGCCACATGAGATCAACTTCTGGAAGACTACTTCTATCTGTGAAGTAGACTATCTTCCAATTCTGTAGCAATCTGGTCTTTTTTGTAAGTGAAATTAGAAGACTCTTGAATTAAGTGATAATTCTGTCCTTAATAGTTTGCAAGTAGTCTAGAGCTCAATTCAGTCAAGCAAAAAGAATACATTGCCAAAGTTATTTTGTTTTGTATTGTTTTTATGTTCTCTCCATTTGCTCCTCTCTCCCTTCTTTCCTCCCTCCCTCCCTTCCTCCCTCTTTCCCTCCCTTCTTCCATCCACCCTTTCTTTATATCTACCTACCTGCCATCTAACCATCATTCCTCTGTCTCTGGCTAATTGCATATTATTTTGGTGGTGATGTTCTCCTACAGGTCCTTTTTGTTTCTATCTAATTAAAGATATGAAGTATCTTTGACTCCTGTAAAAAGGAATAAACACATTTGCTTTCTAGGTTACTTTATATTCTATGAGCCATTGAAGGCCTCAACAAGATTTACTTAATGTGAGTTTTATCTATTAATATTTACTATAGGAATTAAAGAGGGAGTTAATTATTTATTAAATCATTTTTCTGTCTGGGCATTCCTCCACCATGGATTGAGTTGTCAAATAAGTAGGAGAAATCTAGATGTGATAGACCATACCTGTGATCCCACTAACTGGGAGGTCAAGTAGGGCAAAATCTGAAGTTTGAGGATAGCCTGAGTATGTTATATGACCCTTATGTTTTTTTTCCTCTAAATTGTTATGTATTCTTTTTTCAATTTAAATTAAAACAATATTATTTTACATATAAATCACAGTGCCCTCTCCTTCCTGTCCTTCTACTCCCTCCACCATTTCCCAATCCCATCTCCCATTCACTCCTTAAAGAGGGTGAGACCTCCCATGAAGTCTGTTACATCATTTTGGGCAGGACTGAGGCCTTCCCTGCTGTATCTAGGCTGAAAGAGTATCCCTCCATAGGGAATGGGGTCCAAAAAGCCAGTTGATGTAGTAGGGATAAATACTAGTTCCTAAGGAAATTCCTATAAATCTACAAGAATGACCCCAAGTAAGAATCTAATAGTGCAGAGGCTATCCTTAAATGTCCTTCCCCTGTAATGAGACTCATGACTACCTGAAATGCCATCCTTAAGCCCTTATCCAGTAGCTGCTAGAAGCAGATGCAGAGATCCACAGCCATGCACTGAGCCAAACTCCTGGAATCCAGTTGTAGAGAGGGAGGAGTGATGAGCTAAGGGGTCAAGACCATGCTGGGAAAACCCATAGAAACAGCTGACCTGAGTAAGTGGGAGCTCATGGACTCCAGTCTGATAGCTGGGGAACCAGCATAGGACCAATCCAGGCCCCCTGAATGTGGGGCGTGTCAGTTGGGGGGCTTGGGCAATCTATGCAGCCACTGGCAGTAAACCTTACGTCGTAAAAGGAGAAAGTCACATGCGGTAGAAAAGAATAATTGGATTAACAGTGCAGGTTTACCTTTTTTAAATGGTGTACGCTATAAAGTGATTTATGTTTGTGTTTCTTTATAGTGGCTATGATAGGACCTACTATGTTAATATTTAAATTTAGTACATATTTGGCATTATGTATGTATGTATGTATATAACAATGTTCTGGTGATGTTTTAAACTTCATTTATTTTGAAGGATAATTGTCTACATCTATTTCTGTGAAGGTGAAGTACTTCTTGCATTACAAAGTGTCAGTCTACTGTCCATTTTCTATTCTATTAGGCCTGATAATCATACTCTGCTGGAATCTCTCTTCATCCAGATAACATAACAATTTTTGAGATACCCTTTGCTATGGCATGCTGTATGAGGAGGTGGATTTTCAAGATAACAGATGGCATAGTCACTGTGAAATGTCTGTCCTATGAGAGGCAGGTGACTATTTATAGATGTTCTTTTTACCCATGTCACCTTTTCTAAGTGTGTCTAAATCAAAGTACAGCTGTCTTGTATATGTATTGACACAGACACAAATTAGTCTGTTTTATCTTGTACCTTCAAAAGTTTTCAACCAAATCTTATAGTTTTAGAACTAAATCTGTAAAACTGATTAATGCTTCATATACTGGAAGGGAATGGCTAAAGTTTATCATATATTTTTCTCTAAAGAACAAATTCTGAAATGTTGACAATTCTAGTCATATACCATATTTAACACTGACACAGAATGGGGAACACATCACAGCAGCCATTTGTTTATCATTTTGAAATACTGTCCTGCTTATTGTTAGAATGCCTGCCTTGGAGGAAACAATAAAATTTGGGTATTTTGTAACATTCAATGTCATGAAAATTTCTATCTTGTAATCTCCATGTAATCCATGTGCATGTTTTGTGTGTATTTTTGTCATTCTGCACAAGGTAGATATCCTGAAGAAGCAATGCTCCTACCATGCCTCTCACAGTATGCTGCAGTGGATCATGCTGTTTTGCTCTCATGGTCAAATCTAAACAGAGGAGCAGATGCCCATTATTTCAGTAGATGATTATGAAATTATACTTTTATATATGACTAATAAATTATAAGTTTGAGGTGTGAATCAGAATTTGAAGAATACCATGAAAATTAATAGGCAGAGGGAACCTTGCCATCTACCTGATAATAGTTGGATAATTGACTCTATAAAGTATACTGAGAGTAGTAAGATTTGTAGTAGCATCTCGCCTTGCCAGTGATTTTGTGTTAGTGGCCACATCCCTTTGGGCGTGGCTTCAGGTATGGACATGGCTGCTTGAGGGTAGAGAAGCAGGGATGTGTGCCCTGTCTTGAGTCATGAATCGCATCAGAAGGGCAGAGACTGAATCTTCTGGAGCAGGAGCTCCGTGGTTGTTCTTTACTATCTTCTGTGTAAGTTTCTCCCTAATAAAACACCCATTTATCATTTATCTTGGGTCTAGTGAACTCATTATTACCCTGCCTTCAAAGATTAACCTGAGATAATAAAGGTTGTTACATGTATGTGAGTATTGTACGAAAGAACAGCAACGCTGCCAAATCCATGGGATCTAGTTCGCATATGTTTCACCCTGAAGAGAGTTATACAGAAAATAGAAATTTTGGGATGGAAGTAATGACTGGGGGAGAGGTGAATGGGCCCTGTGATGTTCAGTCTTGTTAAACTTAATAATTTACTAATTTTATTAAATTTGTAACCACTAAACTGAGATATGTCTGGGTATGGCTGTTAAAAGATGGAGAGTCAGTTTTCTTCAAGGATGCAGTTCCTGTAGATGCTACCCATGGTGTAGTAGACAGCCTTATGCCCATGCCCATTGTAGCAGCATTGTAGAGTCTCATGACTTTGGAGGAGTGGAGGATGGTTAGGAGAGGGATAGGAGTGGAGGGAATTGGGAAGCAGACTTTATTGGAACATGCCTTGTGAGTATATTGGATTCTCTAACAATGAAAATGTATGTGTTGTGTTTATTTCTGTTAAAATATGACAAAATATTAGAAAACCATGTTATGGGATTTACTGCCTTGTTCAGCAACTACCTTGCCCCAAATGAACACTTAGAGACTTATATTAGTTATAATATTGTTGGTTGATGACTAGGGCTTCTTATTGGCTAGCTCTGTCTTAATTATTAATCCATAATTACTATCTATGCATTTTTATATGGTCTTATCTTACCTGAAAATCCCTGACTCATGTCCTCTCTTCCTGGGCTCACATGTCAACTCCTCTCTGCCTGCCCTTCTCAGAATTTTTCTTGTCTCCTTGTCTATCTTCCTGCCTGGCCAATCAGTGTTTTATTCATCAGCCAATAAGAGAAACATATATAGAATAACATCTCCCATCAAAATCATATTGTTATGAAGAATGGCACTATGTCTGTTCCTTTAAATAGAACTAGTTAGCATAAAAGCAGTGAAATTTTTAGTGAATATGTTTTTAAAATCCCAGTAAGAAATAACAACAATTCAGAGTGCTTCAAGGATATTCCTAAAATCTCTAGTCACATGCCCTGGGTATTATTAAAATACACAGTAAGTTTTATACATTTTTCATTTTTCTAAACAAACAATGGAACAATTTTTGTCTTTGGGAATTGTGTCTACTTTATGTATTCAAAATAGCAAGGCAAAAAACTGACATTAATATGCATCAAAGCAGTAACTGAATTGAAATATTATACTTGGTTTAGTAGTTTTATGTGATTCCCCAAAGAATGAGGAAGAACAACTTAGATTTTAGTGTGATCTTTATTCTTATAAAATGCAGATAAATAGATCCTATTACAGAGTGTCATTTGTTGAAAACACAATGATCCTGTCTTGCTACCAGTTCTGTTTTTCTTGTGGAAAAGTTCAGGTTCCACAAAAATTCTCAAGCTGTATTATCAGATATTTTATAGATACATGAATATGCTAGCATACACATATATGCATATTTTATTTATGTCTCATCCATTTACACATCTGTTTCACATTTGTTCAATTTATTATGTTCTAAAAGATTAAACACTCAGCCATCACCCAATTTTATGTTTCCTATATTGGATTGATGACATTCAACCAATGGAAATAACTTCATAGTTCATTTTGAGTAAAAGCTCATTGCATATAGAAATTAGAAAGATTAAACATTATTTTTATTTCTTTCAACCAGAGGTAACTGATTGGATATGGGATATTATTACTGTTTTGTAAACTACCTTGATGATGCAGTGATACACAGTTGTTCACATTAACCATGTACATTCTTCAGTATTTTTGTTTTCACAATTTATATGCATATTATATAGTTAACAGCTCTAGTTTTTATTTTGATTTTTCACTATTTTCATTTAATTTTTATTTCATAAACTTTGTAATAAATACTTAGTTCACAGTACGTACATTTGAAATAATAAATCATCACATACCAAAATTAATGAGACCCAAAGTCTATAAAACTCAATCACCTTATATACCCTTAGAACTGGAATTTGAAATGGAAGCTGTTAAACTTAATATTAAATCCTACACTTTTAATATCAAATGTATTTTATTACCTTACCCATTATTAAAGCCAAAAAAAAATTCATGAAATAAATAGAACTAGAAAACACTAGCTTCATGTCCTTTTTCCATAAAGATGTCATTTACGTGCCCAGTCCTCATTCATCCCTTATATTTAGCCTTTCTTATTGTCTTTATTTCATGTTATACTGAATGCTCATATACTCTTTACACACACACACACACACACACACACACACACACACACACCAAGTGTATTATTGGCAGGATTCTGCATAAGAGAGGGAACATACAGTTTATTCTGAGATTGTGTGACCTTGCTTAATATTATATTATTAATCTCTCAATTTTATTTAAAGTGGAGTAGTATTTATACATATATACATTATATATATATATACACATACACATATATGCATTCTAAATTTTCATTATCCATTAATCTGTTGATTGGCATCTAGGTTTGTTGTAATAAACCTAGATTTAATAAATATGGCAAAATTCATAATTTTAAAAACTAAGTTAAATTCCATTGAACTGCATTTTGAATAGTTTTTCATGATTCTAATTACAAAGCTACGGAAATTCATGTATTCAACAACCTTTATTAACTAATAGTTATGTGTTTTAGTTCTAGTTGGTAGTGACTATGGAAGACAAGGATTCTGATTTCTAAGTACATACTGTCTTGTGACAATATTGAGCTATGGCCACAATCACATAACTGAGATGTAATTACCAGATGGTGATTTTGTTTTGGAGAAAAGAGAAGCATGTTGATAGACATGATAGAGGAGTAGGGTTCACAGGGTAGGATGCAGGTGTTAATAGGATAATGGGGAGATACGAATATAGGATCGTTGTGCCTCAGTTATTATCAAACAAATGAGTGATTCTCTCATAGAAATATCTACCTATTGCATACTTATTAACAATGTATGAATGTATGTTTTCTCAAATTATTAATAGCAGCATTTACACATTTAATTTGAATATGCAAAAATACCTTAAACTTTTCACTTATTCTTTAAAGGTTTTATTTCTTATGTATACAATGTTCTGCCTGCATGTATGCCTGCAGGCCAGAAGAGGGTTTTCAGATCTCATTACAGATGGTTGTGAGCCACTGTGTGGTTGCTGGGAATTGAACTCATTACCTCTTAAAGATCAGCCAGTGTTCTTAACCTCTGAGCCATCCCTCCAGCCCAAATTTTCATTTCTTGATTATTGACTACATTGCCTTTACCTTTCCATGACTACCAACCATTGTATTTTAAGATTAAACAGTTAATTTCTGCTTTCAGGAACAATGCTACAAATATGATTCTATTTGTGTTGATGTACACCTTGTCAGTGATGCTAAGTGTCTTCCAGCTGCCAGGATCCATAGCTTTTCCCTTGAAGGAGTTTTCAGAAGCTTATGATTCTTTTGAGTATGGAAAGGGAACAAATTAATTATACTCTATATAGCTTCCTCTTAATGACTGATATCTTTCTTTTCCTTTGAATTTGTCTTTGTGAGCATTGTGTTTTACATAATTTCCTTTTAAGATTTATGGTTTATCTTAATCCACTGAGCATATCAATGTCCACCTTTCTCTAACAATTCTCACATAAATCCCAATGTCTTCATCCCCTTTCAATATTGTGTACACATACAAACGTATGTCCATTTGTTCATAACCCTGAATCCATTTGTGTTGCCTGTGTACTCATGCTTGTGTGGCCATCCACTGAAGCATCATTGATCTACTAGGGGCCATATCCTTAGAAGAAAATGTTCCTCTCTCTTCCAGAAGCCATCAGCTGCTATTAGATCACAGGGTTTGGAACTCCTGTGCTCTTCCTCTCACTGTGATAGAATGTTAACTGGTTTGATCTCATTAAATCTTGTGAGGCAACCACAGATGCTGAGAGTTTATGAGCACGGGGTCCAAGTATGTAGTACAGTCTGGCCTTGAACTCACACAGATACACCTGCCTCTGCCCTCCAAGTGCTAGGATGTTTCCTTAGTCTTTACTGTTTAGACTAGGTAAGATAGCATGCTCAAGAAGCTTTAATTTGCATTTTCCTGATGGCTAGGTATGATGAACACTTTAAAAACATTTCTTAGCCATTTGTAAGTATTCTTTTTTTTCATATTTGTAATATATAATATTACATTGTTTCATCAACTATTGTATTCATTTTTAATTTAATTAAATTATAAACTATAAAATTTTGTTTATTTTGTTTAACTTGAAGAGTGTGTACATCTTCAATTTGTAGTGATACAGATTACATTAGTAGTGTAAGTATTCTTCTGTGACCCATCTGCTTAGATTCATAACCCACTTTTTAGTATTTGTTGGTGTTTAGCTCAATGAATATTGTGAGTACAGTTCTTAAGTTCTGTGTATAATTTAGACATGAATCCTCAGTCAGATGTATAGTTGGCAATACTTTTCCCCATTCTGTAGAGTTCCTCAACAGTCATTTAAGTATTTTCTTTACCGTACTGAAGCCCTTTAGTTTCATGAATCCCCATTTGTTGGTTGTTGGTTCTGTTGCTTCATGATTGGAGTACTATTAAAAAAAAAAAAAAACTTTCCCTGAGTCTATATCTGGAATGTATCTCTACTCTTCTAGAAATTTCAGAGTTTGAAGTTTAACTTTAAGATTTGATCAGTTGGGAACCAACTTGTTTCCTCATTAGAAAGAAGAATGGCAGCTAATCTTTCAATTGTAGAGAGGGAGTTTCCCCAGCACTATTTGTTGAGTTACTCTCTTTCTCTGGTGTGCAGCATTAGGAACAATGATCTGTGAAAGTACCTGATAGGACACCATCCCTTTATTAGAGATTTTCTTTCCCTATCTCACTTTTAGTCTTCTACCCCATTAATTTCAAACCCCGTCTATAAATAAATACAGGTGGATTGGATTCATTCTTGGGTTTATTCTGTGGCATTGTGCAGCATCCTCCCAGCTACTTTCCCACTTCACAACTCTTACAGTACACAGAGATATTTTTTTTAACAATTTGATATACATTTCCAGTATTTCCCCTTGTAATAGTGTGTTTGGGGAAAAAATGTTCTGGAAGTTTGTTACTCTAAATGCATCAAGTATTTTCTCTATGCTACATGAATTTGGAGACATGTATTTTTCATTAACGTTCCACAGTGCAACAAATAATTCTCTGTTTCTGTTTCATTCTTCTCTGTCTCTCCTTCCCTCCCTTCCTTCTTTCTTCCCTTTCTCCCTCTCTCCCTTTCTTCCTCCCTTCCTTCCTCCCTCCCTTCCTCCCTTCATCATTGCCTTCTTCCCTCCATTGCTCTCCCATCTCTGGTGTATGTGTGTGCGTATGTGTATGCATGGGGTGATCAGAGGATGATGTCAAGGGTCTTCCTCAAATTTTCTCTAACTTGTTTCTGAGATTGCATCTCACTGGATCTGGAGCTCACTTACTTGGCTCAGTCAGCTTGCACTGAATCCTGGAATATTCCTGTATCCTTTCTGAGTACTGAAATTACAGATGTGCATTTTGAGTATAGCCAGTATGTGGTTCTTGAGGAGCATTTCAGTGATTAAGCTGTCTTCCCAGCCCCCAAATAATTGTTTTGATATTTTGCTAGTTGTTATTTTATTTTCCTCCATGTGAGAGATGAGAAGTATAGATTCATGATTATATTTTAAAGCCATTAAGAAGTATGTCTCAATACTGTTCACTTCAAATCAAAGCTAATATTTGACTAGCTGTTAAATAACAAATTAGATCCTCAAGCCATTTGTGTTTCTTGTTCCTCCCTGTGGTGCTGTGTTGTCCTCAAATCCCATACTCTGTGAAGCTTGTGTAATACTTAGAGTATTGGATTCCTAGTATCCAATGACAGCATTAGGAGAAAATCTCATATTATCATTTGATTACTTTGTGAGTTATCTGCTACTGTTTCCACACATAAATTTTACTAGTATGAATGAACACAATTCTATTTTCTGTAGTGATATATCAGCATCCCTATGTTACTCTTGAACAAAAAGGCCTCTCAGCACCAGTAGATCATACCCAGTGATAGTAACTTTAGTTTGGTCTGACCTTTAAGTGTCAGTCATGAAATCATTAGATAACCTACTTAATTATCACTGATCTCATCTTGGATATTTAGGGGGTTTAAAGTTCTCAAGTCTCATTTTCTCTTTGTTTCATTAAAATTTACATCCCTCATTTCTTCCTCTCCTCTCTATTTTCTGTCTTTTCGTTTTTGTGGGTGCCACAAATGTGTGTAGGTCAAGGAACAGCTTGGGATTGGTTCTCTCCTTCTCCTGTGTGGGTTCCAGGGATTGAACTCTGTTCAGTGGCTTGACAACCAGTATCCTTACCTGCTGTGTGGTCTCATCAAACTTTAAATATTTAAAAATAAAATAATGGTCTTACTCTCTTCCAGATTGTATATGTGGGTGCTATATGTAAATCACTTCTCCCTCCCTCTCCTCTCTTTGTTCCTCTACATCACCTTTCCTACTTCCTTTTAAATTAATGGCCTCTTTCTTTTAATTGTTATTATTTATTATTATTGTTTTACACACACACATCCTGCTGAGTCATCTAGTGTTGCTTATATGTATATGTTTATAGAGCTGACTATTCTTCATTCAGATTTTAATGATAAAATTTGTTTTGTTGTTATATGTCAGTTTTCTTCATCTTAGTGCCCCATTTATCCTTCAGGATATACATTTAATTTTATTTCTAATTGTATCCCAATATACAGTGGCAAGAGTGAGCTAGAGATGCCATGTCATAATTTTTAGATAAAATGTGTTAGTGCAAAACATTAGAACAGTATGTTTCATTTAACAAAATATCATTCATTCTAATGTAACCAACTTATGGATGAATGTCAATTGTCAGTGTTTTATTCCATTAAGCACTTATGCTTACAACAGTTTTCATTGCTTATTTCTTTACTTTTTAAGTCAGGAGTAAAGGATTAGGTAGTCAGAACAAAGAAGAAAAGGCTAAGACTGTTTGCAAAGATGTCCTCTACAAAGAAAAAGACACAATTGGTACTATGTATATTCATCAGATTTCTCTTTTTCTACTGATGGCTTCAGAACAGTCACAGAACAGGGTGTAGAGAGCAGTAGATGGTCTGCTGGCCAACCTAAAAGCTTTTCCTAGTGTTTGCCTTCTTCATTTTTATGTGAAAATGGAAGTATTTATCATAACCCCATGAAACTTTTATTGTAAGTGATATCTCAGGGTGTTTAGATACAAACACATTTGGGCTGAGACAAACCTGCAGTGCTACTCTTAACTCAGAGAACCCTTTTTTCCACATAAGATCTTATACTTGTTTTGATTTTCTGTTAGGCACTCCAATTCACACTAATGAGCAGACTAAAATTTTAACTTATGGCATTTTTGGCAAAATCATTTTTCACAGAATATGAGTCTTATTAAAAAAAAAGAACAATTTCATGTGTATTTATCTAGGAATCAGTGAAGAAACTTCAGGTTTATTTTATATTAGATATGTTTTAAAATGAAAAAAAATCTCTTAAATTATGTGAACCTGTTTTTCATTTCCTATGCATTTACTTTTTAGATTCAATATACTCAGTTGTAGTTCCTGCAACTGTCAAAATTTAGCTCAAATTATTTATGAGCTTTCATTATATTTCCACCGACCTTGCTTGACTTATCTGTTACACATATAATAATAAAAGAAGGAAATATACATTTTAAGTTGGAAATAGAAAATTTCTTGCAAAACTTAGAATGTAAATTTGTTTGATCGAAGAGTATGATTCTGTTATTTAGATTTTATTATCTATTATTTAGTTAAAATACTTACATTATCTACTTATTTTTAATTTTTCAAATTCTACATTTATTGTAATAATTTAAAATATTTAGACATCATAATTAGTGACATGAATTAATGCATTATAACTTATTTTAAATTTCTTCATTACTGTTACTTTGAATTACTTTGTACTAGAATAGGGCTTACAGTAGTCACTTGTTATTAGAATTCAGGTGCTGAATATTTGTGATTATATGTTATTTATTTTATCTAATACAGTCTGTTAATAATTGTTTAGAAATACTTTGTTCTATAATTAAATATATATAAACAATACCAACGCTAATATTTTGAAAGCAATAGTTGCCTCAGAAATTTCATATATATGTTCATACATATGAACATTACTGATAAATGCAAGAATTAAAAATAGGAATTATTAGCCAGGAGTTGGTGTCACATGCCTTTAATCCCAGCACTTAGGAGGCAGAAACAGGCAGACCTTGTGAGTTTGAGGCCAGCCTGATCTACAGAGCTAGTTCCATGACAGGCTCCAAAGCAATACAGAGAAACCCTGTCTCAAAGAACCAAAAAACAAAAAAAACAAACAAAACCCTATATTTTTAGACTCTGTTAATGTCATTTTATGGTTAGAAAAGAAATGTTGAGGTCATGGTTTGCCCTCATTGCCTTCTGCACACAAACTAGAAGTTTAGAAGGAGCAAATTTGTTGAGAGATAAAATGAGTCAAGCACTATGTGTCCATTGCTGTTAGCCACACTGGCCTTAGTTATAGATGTGGTGTTGCAGGAGACCCTGGATACATATACTGCAAAGGAATCTAGCATTTACTCAGTAAAGGTAAATTAATGTAAGATTGAGTTGGACATTAAATCTTGGCATTCCTGAAAGGACAGTACACTATATTGATAGCAACACCAGTAGTGCAACACCAACCAGGCCTTCTTGTTTGGTCCCAGGAACTACTACTTCGTATGCATCCTATGTATTTCTTCAATCTCCAGAAAACTTGTGCAGAAGGTGTGTGTTGTAGATATCATTACTTTTATTAAGGAGAAGTGTCTTATTGTTTCACAGCTTCAAACAGCAATATTGATTCATCCACAATCACTATAGATGGTAGAAACAATGGTGGGATTGGAGCTATGATATATTTGAATTCAAAACATAGGTTCATCTGGTCAACCTTCTGTTTCATTGTTAAACTCACCTCAAACATCAGTTCTGTTTGGGTGTCCACAAATTCTGATGCTAATAGCATGAGCTTCCTAGGAAGGTAAGGTAGGAATGATTTCTTTACATTGGCATATATTAACCCCACCACAAACTGAGCTATGGAAGGACTTGTGTGCAAACAGTTATGTTTAAAGTCAGCTGGATATTGACATTTTAATTCTTCCAAGTTTGTATGTTATAGCAGAATCCTTGTTTTTGCAGTGCAATGTCTATGCTGTTTTCTACCTAACAAGGATGTTTAGTCAGTATACATTTGGATGGCTTTAAATATTTTTGAGATATGTCCGTGTCTCTGCCAACTAACAATTTGAGCATCCGTGAAAAGGCTATCACAAATGCCCTTCCCGGAGAGTGAGATCAACAACTAACTTATCCATGGATCCCTCAACTAATGCTTGTTGGAAACAGGAGCAAATACCTATACATAAACACTGAGTGGAAGTAGAACCCAGATGCAGATGGAGAGGACAAGACCATGCGGCAGAAACACATACAGACAGCTTACCTGAACAAGGAGGAGCTAATGGGCCACCAGACTGATAGCTGGGAAGCCAGCATGGGACTGACTCAGGCCCCCCTGAATATGGGTCTCAGCCAGAAGGACTGAGCAGTCTAAGAGACCTCAGACAGTGGAGCCAGGATGTATCCCTGGTGCACAAAAGGACCTTGCGAACACATCCCCCATGGAGGGATAACTGCCTTCACCTAGAGACAGGAGAGAAGCCCTAGTCCCTACTTCACATGACCTGACAGATCTACATGACCCCAACTAGATGGCATTCCCCTACATATGGAATTGGGGTGGGGGGATGGGAGGGGAGGGTGGTTAGTGTGCATGTGAGAGGGCAGAGAGGGCAAAAGTGAGGGAGGGAGGGAAGGAAGGAGGGAGGGAGAGGGAACTGGGATTGACATGTAAAATAATAAATTAAATAAAAAAATAAATAATCACACTTTGGTTTTTCCAGCCCTCCTCATGCTCAAACAGTTTTTGAGTAGATTGTAGCTACTGTGGAAATTAACACCTCCTAAATCTGAATCAGGAAGGGAGCAAACTGATAGACGGAGACTGGGATCACCTCAGACAAAGCCTTGGAGCACAGTTGACCTTTGGAGTACAGAGGCAGGAGGAAGAAGCAAAGGATAAAAGGAAGCGGTGAGGGCAGTCCATGACTGGAGGTGTTAGAAACTCTTGTTTTCCACCAACTTGATTAGGTGTCACCTCCAGGTAATTCACTGCATGAAAGCTAATCATAGACATTAGTAGGATTGGTGTTTAGAATAAATAATACCCAAGTATAGTGTGGTACATGCTTATAGTCCTCCATTCTCAGGAAGCTGAGGGAGGGGCACTGTGAGTTCATGGCCAGCCTGAGCTAACTGGTATCACCTTGTGCCAATCAATCAACCAATCAATAAGTGAGGGTAAAAAATCATAATAGTATGTTTGAATCTTTCCCATTCAATAAACAAGAGCCAGTGAGAGCCAATTTAAAAGCTGAACAGCTCAGAAGAAATTCAGTTCTCAACCTCATTCACCTTCTCAAATGACTAGAATAATTAGCTTACCTTTGTAAATATGAGATTCAGATTTATTATGCTTTGATTATAGAGTACTAAATATACAATTCTACCTCAAAGGTGAGCTAGAAAAAAAAAGTTAAATGCCATTGCTGCTAATTTAGTGAAAGCTGAAAGTAGTCAGCATCAACAGTGTTAATCCAGAGAGAATTCTCTACTTATTGAGTTTCAGAGAGAATTCTCTACTTATTGAATTCTGGTTATGGTGGTGCACGCTGGTAGGATTTGCTGAAGGAGGCAGAGGCAGGAGGATCACAAGTTTGAGGCCAGCCTGGGCTACACATTTTTTTTTTTTTTGATACAAAGCTATTGGCCAGGTGCTAGTTTCTTATCGCCTAGCTCTGTCTTAATTATTAACCCATTTCTATGTATTTCCACGTGGTCTACTTACCGGGGAGTGAGGCAGGCGTCTGGTCTCCCTGGTCTCCATGCTGACTCCTCCTTACTACTTCCTATTTCCTCCTTGTCTCCTATCTTCCTTTCCTATTGGCCAACAGTGCTTTATTATTAACCAGTATGAAAAACATATATACATAATGACATCTCCCATCATCTCATAATTATCAATTTTATGGATAAATTACAAGGAAACAATCTCTATCAATTCATGACCCAGATAGAGGCAGTACTTAGTCTAAATCCTTTAAAAATATTGTACTAAATTTTCCCGAAATTCAACTAATGACAGAAATAATTAGTGTAAATTTGACTAATTTTCATGGTAATTTATATTACTCACAGTTGCATTATTGTTTAATATATACTATTCTTTTAATTAAAGAAAACCCTGTCTCAAAAAACCAAAAGAAAAACTCCCCAAAAGTGTAAATGTATTTTAAAGTATATTTCTATATATTAGTTTGCATAAATCATGAAATCTTTTGACAAGAGTATAGTATAGTGTAAAGAAATCAGGATATATTAATAAAAGTTGAAAGTATGGGTGCATATAAGGTCTTTATAGACTCTTATGTTTCTGGTTTATATTATGTAGGCAGGTTCTATTGTGGTTAATGTATTATTTAGGTTTCATGTAAAATACAGTGTTTAAAAGTAATGTATTATTGATTTCCTTTATGAAATGAAGCAGTTATACTAAAATGAAAAACAAACATTAAAGTTTCTCTTTCAATTTGAAGAGAAGCATCAGATAAGAATGTGACTAGTTAAGAAGCTACTGGCATTTGATTGCTACCAGGTCAAGGAAAGTCCATTTTCTTCAATGGATTGTCACTTGGTCTGTGGACCACACTCCAGAGCACCCATACTCAATACACAGCAATAGATGGCAATCCAACCTGAACTCATGACTTTTTGGTTTTATGTTTTGCTTTTAAAGATAGTAAGGGAAAATAAAGTTGGAGGAGAAGGGAAGCAGGGGAAGCTCTGGGAGGATTTGAGGAGAGTGATATATACTGTGAAAATATAAGCAACAGATCATGCTAGAGAGGATGGAGATCAATGGAAACACTCTCCATTGCTTATGGGAGTGCAAACTTATACAGGAATTTTGGAAGTCAGTGTGGCAGTTTCACAGAAAACTGGGAATTAGTCTACCACCAGACCCAGCTATATCAGTTGTAGGGATATACCTAAAGGATTCTCAGTTGTATCATAAGGACACTGGCTTAGTTATGTTCATAGCAGCTTTATTTGTAATAGCCAGAATCTGGAAACAACCTAGATGTCCCTCAAATGGGAATGGATAAAGAAAGTGTGGAACATTTACACAATGGAGTATTATAAGGACACCAGGAAATTTACAGGCAGATGGATGTAACTAAAAAAAAAAATCATGAGAGAGGTAACCCAGACAGAGAAAGACAGACATGGTATGTTCTCACTCATAAGTGGGTAATAGCTGTAAAATAAAGGATAACCTCAGGAGGATAAAATAAAGGATTATCCTCAGACTGAGAGAGAATAGTTAGCCAGGAGATATCGTGGGGAGATGACCAGATCTGTCTGGAAAGAGAAAATAGAATAGAACTCATAAGGGACTAAGGGCAGGTGGGGATGGCATCATGAGCAACCAGATTGGTGTGGGGGTACTGAAAGGTACTACTGGAAAGGGGATATTTCAGGGTTAGATAGAAACCCGATGAAGAGAAACAAATGTAATGACTGTGGAGAGTGGGAGAATTAGTGGGATACAGAGCTCAGATAGGTGATCCAATCCCATGTGGTAATCCCTAAATCCATACACATATGAGCAACTGAGCAACACTAAGTGTATCTCTCTGTCTCCCTATCTCCCTGTTTCCCTTCCTCTTCCATCCCTCCCTCCCTCCCTGCCTTTCCCTCTCTCTCTCTCTCTCTCTCTCTCTCTCTCTCTCTCTCTCTCTGTCTCTCCCCCTCTGTGTGTGTGAATGCATGTGCATGTGTGTGAGACTTTAGCTAAGACTTTTCATAATGGACACTTAGTTTTAACTGGCCATCTCCTATGACGAGGCAAGACTTCAAGTGAGGATCTGGGAAATCAACACAAACACATGTATAGTCTGTCCTGCCTGTGGTATGTGCTGGGACAAGTGTGGTCTAGAGATTGGGAGAGTGGCCATCCAATGACCTCTCTAGCATAAAACCAACATCAGGAGAGTAAGCCTATCTCTGACATTGACTGGAGTGCCAGTACCTACAGGTTTTATGACATAGAGACCTAGGATAGAAATAAATATGACTGATGGAAAATAAATACCAGTATAATGATGCCTAATGATATTCTGCTATACTTATAGATTGGTGCCTACCGAATTGTCATAAGAGAGACTTTCTGGAGCAACTGATGGAAACAAATGCAGACCCACAGTGCAGCTTAAATGGGACTAGGGGAATCCTATAGCAAAGGAGGAGAAATAATTGTAGGAGCCAGAGGGGTTAAGGATACCACAAGAAAACTCACAGAATCAACCAACCTGGGCTCATAGGGGCTCACAGAAACTTAACCCAGAACCAGGGAGCCTTCATGGGACTGGCCTAGGCACTCTGCATATATGTTATAGTGCATAACTTGGTCCTCTTGTAGCACTCCTAACAGTGGGAACCGGGACCGTCCATCTCCAACTATTTTAAGCTTTTGGGACCCTAATCCTCATTCTGGGTCATCTCATCCAGCCTTAATATTTTGGGAGGTGCTCAGTCTTACTACAACTTAATATGCCATGTCTTGCTGATACTCATGGGAGACTTGCCCTTTCATAAACAGAAATGAAGGAAGAGTGGATTGGGGGGCCGGGATAGAAGGATGTGAAGGGAGGGACTGGAAGAGAGGAGGGAAGAGAAACTGCTGCCAGGCTGTAAATTTATAATTAATTACAAATTAAAAACAACAACCAAATCTGAGTAACATTAAGAGTGTCCAACAAGGTGTGTGTGTGTGTGTGTGTGTGAGAGAGAGAGAGAGAGAGAGAGAGAGAGAATATATGTAACAATAATAATTAATAAAGAAGAGGCCATGAATTTAGAGGATTAAGAGAATATGGGAGGAGTTACAGGGAGGAGAGGGAATGGTAGAAATGATGGGAATAAAATATTTATGTGTGGAATTCTAAAATAAATTGAAATTGAGAAACAAACAACAGACAAGTCCAAAATACATATTGTATGGATTTTTTTTTTATTTTTATTTTTTTATATATATTTATTTTATATAACCAAGTCCATTTAAATGAATACAAACATTTATAGACAATATTTGGGAATTTGGGCATCGTTCTTTCCAAACTACTTCTTGCTGGTAAGGGGCGCTGTCTTGGGGGGATTCGAAGAAGATTCAGAAATCCTGGCTGTAGTCTGTCAAGCTGCTTTGTCCAGCTGTTTTGAATGTAGGATCACCTGGTACTCTGTTTCAGGAGGTCTGGCTAGATCAAACCATATTAGTCTGGAAGGAATCCACAGCTTTTCATTTTCTGTGGAAACAAAAATAGAAATCCTTTTCCCCAGTAACTTGTCCTTCAACTTAAATTTTGGAGTCAAAGCATTTTTTTAATTAATTTATTATTTTACATGTCGATCCCAGTTCCCACTTCCTCCTTCACTCCCACGCCCCCCAGCCCTCCCTCCCTCCTTCTCATCCCCCCTTTTCTCTTCCTTTTGCCCTCTCTGCCCTCTCACCTGCACTCTAAACACCCTCCCTTCCCATCCCCCCACCCCAATTCCATATGTAGGGGAATGCCATCCAGTTGGGGTCATGTAGATCTGATAGGTCATGTGAAGTAGGGACTAGGGCTTCTCTCCTGTCTCTAGATTAAAGCAGCCAATATTGGTTTGAAGATAAAATTGAACACAAAGAAAGGTCTGTTGTATGGATTCTTAAACAATAAATAAAAAAATTTCAAAATAATATAACAGAAATTCATTGAGAGGCAAATGATGTGGACAGTTATAGATATTATTTTTTAATCAATCTTTCCCTGAATATGACTTTGCCAAACATGCGATCACATTTTTTCCCTTGGGAAATTAAAGAATACTACTTGTTGTAGAAATTTAAGGGCTCTCAAAAAAAATCTTCAAATTGTCACATTTTAATTTGTGTAAATGAAGTGAGATTGTACATGAAGAAAAACAAAGCTCTTGGCCGATTTTTTTTTTTTTTGGGTAGGAGACTGGCAGAACCATGATGCTGTTACAGTCTGGAAAGATTAGGACTTTTGGCCCTCTTCCTCTATTAACACACTATTTTGGCACTAGGTATTGAATCATGGTCTCACACATGGTAAGTATATATTCTACCAATGAGCTAGCTATACCTTACTTCTTCCATTTATTTGGAAAGACTGAGCAGGGACTGAAGCTGTAGAGACCCACAAGGATGATCCCTGGGCTCAAAAAGATTCTTTGTTGCAGGGCTTGTTTGGGATATATGTATAATGGAAATACTTGTCAGTGTAATGGAAATAACCTTTTCACCGTGATGAAGGTAATAGAATAAATGAAACTTTTAAGAATAATAATTAGTTTTACTCTAGTGGAATCTAGACAATTTAGAAATAATCGCTATTGGATAACCAATTAAGTGGCTTACTCACCCCTGGGGAAGACTGATTCTCCCCGTCTCAGAAGTTGTTAATTTTCTGTAACTCTTCCTCTTGTGGTAGAGCTCTATGAGATTTCCTCCATTCACACTGGCATATAATCTGTTGTTGTTATTGTTGGGATTTCATGGGTGAAGTTTCTATTAGGTGCATTGAAAACTCCCCAGACCTCTTGCTCTTACAATCTTTCTGCCTCCTCTTCTGTGACATTCCTGGGTCTTAGGTGTTGGAGTTGTTTTGCAGATTTATCCATTGGGGCTGGGCACCCTCTGGTCACTCTTCTGAGTCTTGGCAAGTTGTGGCTTTCTGTAATGGTTTTAGTCTGCTGTAAAAATAAGCATCTTTTAGGAAGTGACACCTACACTTACCTGTGTGTATAGGCATGAATTATACTGCTTTAGAAAAGTAGCAATAGTAGTTTATCCTCTAAGTTTTATGACCTCACAAGCTAATATATTTATATATCTTGTGTTATATAATTAGAGTGACAGCAGAACTCTTATATGGTGGTTACAAAACTTGAAAGCATTAATGTATGTAAACAAAGACAGCCTAAATTTTAGTTAATGCAAAGTAACCAGTGGTTTCATTATTATCATAATTTTCATATTATTATTTGTAGATTAAAATTTTCTTTTCAATTGACTACACTTTTGGAAATTTATCAGTGTATATCTTAATATGTTGGTGTATAAAGATATATTGATATATTTTAATAGGGATATATAGAGATATATAAATATGTGAAAATTAATGAGATATATGTATTCCTAAATTTTTTATCATAAAGACCTTAAGATATTTTCATAATTTTGTAATATTTTATATTGTTAAATATTGTATGGTTTTGTGTTTTTAATTCTTTTAAATATAGCATATTTCTATGTTTTGTTTCAAGATTTCCCCAATTATCAAAGCATTTAACAATGTTGCCCTAGCCTTTTAAAGTCCTTAAAGTGCATTTAAAAGTTTAGTGTGTTTCATTTGTAAACAAGACGATTTTATATACAAATTTGTTATCTGGTAAGCTTCTGAATCTTTCTCTGTAGCTGCCACATGATAAAGAAAATATGCTTTTAGATTTTCTTTTGTTTATATTTGAAATTAAGTCAATAAAAATCAACCTTAGTAGAATATGTAAATTTTAATTAAAAACTTAAAAGTATCAGTATCATAAAAATCCAATGGTATTTCCTTGTATATTCTTTATTTTGATTCAATTATTCTATTATTATGAGAATGATAGGAAAGGTAAAATAAATGATAATGTGTATAAGATTTATATCTCATAATGCATGGAGGAAATACACCCTTTGCTTTCCTGTCTACACATCCACATCTATGTCTATATCAAATATGATTGAGCAATGCTTGGTTTATAGCACGTATGTAATAAATTGGATAAAAAATTGTGTGAGTACATGATAATGCCTGTTTTGTGGGCTGTTCTGTGTGTATTACATGTCCGTATGTGTTCCTGTATGTGCATCTGTGTGATGCTCAGCATACACTCATGCTTTTATAGTCTAGGGATCAATCTCTAGACTTATTTTTTTTTTTGAGGGAGAGTCTTTCACTGGAAGTCTGGCTTGCTGATTGGGCAAGACTGGCTGGCCAGCAAGACCCAGTACTGAGTTAGCTACATTTCTTCTGGGATTATAAGTGCACACACATTGCTGTGTATATCTTTATCTGTGGATGGTGGGTATTTGAACTCATATCCTGCTTACACATTAAACATTTCTCCAACTGAGACATCACTCAGCCCCTTTCATCATGATTAGTAACATTTTCAGTTACAGAATCTAGTCTTCGCTTTCTGGTCTCCATTGTTTCATTACTGTGCTACTGTGCTATGGATATAAGAATGGTTTTAACAACCTTTTTCTTTTTTTTTTTTTTTTTTTTTTTGCATATGGCCATGTTTGCCACAAGGTATCTATCTCACTGCCTCTTCATTTTTTCATTCTGCAGCATACTGACTTATGCTGCATTTTTGCTGATGCATAGTCATTGTAACCTTACAACAGAACTTGGTTGTAATGGTTCAATAGATGTGTTACGTTATGGTCCTTAAAGGTTGAGTTTTGCATGCATTTATATCGTATTTATGAGCAAGGATTTGAGATGATGAGAAAGTTGTTTTACTGATACATGTAAAGCAAATAATATCAGTGATTGAATTTTTTCAGAGACTATCAACAAGAACTCATAATCCTATTGATTTGTTTTACCATTTCCATGGAAATGTTTTGCTACTTTATCTTTTGAAATGGTAGCTTTTACCCAACGTTTCTGACTTTTTTTTATGGCAGCAGAGAAGTTAAGAACACAAAAATGAATGATAATATTTTGGTGTAATTTAATAAAACTAAAAATAAAATGAATAAAGTGCCATTATTGCTATATATGTTAAAACTTAATAGTTATTTTAAGAACACATTTTTTTTCATAAAAAAGGGATGAATGATTTTCACTTATTATATACTGAAGAACAAGTCATAGTTTCAGTGAAGAAAGACATTTGTTGTCCTAAATATGTGAACATAAGAAATATTTTCAATTTAATCCTTTAAAATCGACTTATTTAAATCCTTCTTGACAGAGGATAGAGTTTTGCACATAGTGGGAAAACATCTATTATTCAATGTAGTCTTCTTCTGATTTGTTGCTGTATTGCATGAGGATATTTCACCTATCTTTTTTCTATTTCTATTATACATTGAAAGATAGTAAAGGAAGAAAGCCAGCTTTCTCAGTGCACATAGCCTTGCTCTGTCAGAAATGTCACAGGTTAATGGTACAGCCCAGATCCATTTATCTTATTCTGACAACTCATCCAACCTACTACAATCTAACAAAAACATCAGTCCTGGACCAGGGACATTCTCTGCCTCTTCTCCCTATTGTGGTGTCTGGGTAAGCGTTTGCTGCGCAAAAACTTTGCAGAGGAACTTCTGCTTCAGCTTGCTTTGGCACTCCTCACTAAGAATAAGGTGTTTTAGAATTTCAAAATATTCATCAAATATAAGTTAACAGAGCAGTCTTTGCTTAAACTAAGCTGAAGATCATGTAAAAAGAAGTAAACATGTTTGTAATTTGTATCTTTCAAGAGATATATATGATTTAGGGATATACTTTGAATTCTTTGAGTAAATTAATTATTTGCCAAATAAGTTCATTTTAACTTCAAGATTGCTGTAGAGTTTTGTAAGCATCATCTAGGTCACTCAGTAAAAATGTCTCAGTAGCTCAGGGACATGTCCTCGCTGTTTTGATGGTAGGTTACCAGCTTTCGTTTCTTAAGTTACATTAAATTAATTTCTTGTTCTGAATTTGATACTTAAAAGTATATTGGTTTCTCCTTGCAGAGATCATCCTACAAAAATGGTGTCTCTGCAGTAATATTCTCTGGTTTTGATGACCATGATTGGGAAGACATATATTTTCTACTGAAATAGAAATATCAACCCCAACTCTTGGGAAATATTTTGCTGTTAGGGATGATCTCTGCATAAGTGTAAGCACATATGTGTTGCTGCTATTATTGAAAAAAAATTATATGTTTAAAATATATATAATTTTATATGTATAAAATATATATAAATAAAATAAAATAATATTTTACTTCTATTTGATCAGAAATCCCTAGCAATTCTCTTGTAGTCTGAATTCATTAATAATAATATGGTGAGCCTCACAAATTTGTTATTTTCTTTTTCTTTTTTGTTTTACATGGAGAAAATGTGTCTTGAAATCCCTCAAACAAACAAACAATGTGTTTACGTACACACATATGTGCAGGTACCTTTGGAGTTCAGAAAAGAGTAACAGATCCCTTGGAGCTGGAATTTCAGACAGTTGTGATCTGCCCAACTTGGGTATTGGAAACTGAACTTTTGTCTTCCTGTAATGCACATAGCTGCTGATTCATCTTCCTCACCTCAAGTCTGCTGTTCTTCAATCATAAAAACACATAGGCACACAGTAGGTTGTAGTGACACTTTGCAAGTGTTCTGCCAAGGGTTATTGATCTGCTTCAAGGCCTCTGGTTTCTGCTACATGATTAATGATGGGTCCTCATAGACACTTCTCTTGGATAGCCTGTTGTTGCTCCGTGTCGCACAGATTCTACAGCTTTGGTTCTGCAGGACTGGCCCCCTCACATTGCACAGGTTTTGTATGTGTTGTTACAACTACTGTGAATTCAAATGTACAGCTGCCCTGCTGTGTTTGTTCAGATGATAATGTTTCCTTGTAGTTATCTATAGCCATTGGCTTTTATAGTCTTTCTTCTTCCTCTTCTGCATGATTTTTGCTTGAACCTTGGAAGGGAGGGTATAGTCTATATGTTCCTTTCGGTATAAGTATTATTCAGTCTTTTATTTTCTACATTTCAGTCTGTTGTTGTGGATCATGGTGTTAGTCACCCTATACTCCAACTGGAAGATGATAATTGATGATGAGGAGTGAGAAATGAATTGTTCTATTGGTATAATGATAAGTCCCTAGAAATCAGTTTAATAATGGTGAATGACCTACCTAGGTCTTGGTTCTTGGTCCAGTAGAGGTGATACATACAGATTTGCTCAGATGGAATGTCACTTAAGTCCAATCAGAGAGTGGTTGGTCACTCCCATGATGTTTATGCCACTGTTGCATCTAGTCGGCACATCTTGCTAGGACTTGCCAGTCATCACTGATATTTGTAGGATTTATAGCTGAATATGACTGATGGTTATCTTTCTTTTCTGATAGCTTGCATAGCACCTTCTAGCACTATGAAGTTAGTAAGTCTAGATCCTTACTAGTTTGTCTCTGCCATGTTCTATTGCTCAAGTATGTGTTGTCTTTAGCTTCAGGATCTTACTTTCAAGTTCTGGAGGATACCCAAGAACAATAGAAAAAGTCTGCAATGTTTGGATGGGTCTATACAAACTCACTGGCCAACAATTCAGAAAGAAGAACATTATTCCTGACATCTTCCTAGTATCTACTAGTAGGAATATCTTCCTATAAAAAAGGCAACTCCATTTGTGTGTGTATGAATTCATCTATCTATCTATCTATCTATCTATCTATCTATCTATCTATCTATCTATCTATGTGAAATCTTAGGTTTAATATTAGGTGTAATATTAGGTTTCCATATGTCTTTTTTTAATGGTCTTTAGTGTTATTGTTACTTCTCCATACAACCCACTCTTCCCTATTTTCTGTGAGGCGAACTTATTTATTTATTTATTATTTAAATTTGAAACAAGCTTGTATTACATGTCAAACCCAGTTCCTGCACCCTCCCATCCTTTCCAGTTCCCCCCACCAGTGACTTTTTTATATAACAAAATAAACTACTTTTTTGGGGGGAGGATTTCTAGTAATTGTAAGAAAATAAATCAAGTATAGTTCTTAGATTTTGTTTTTTAGTGAATCTAAGCTTCAGGAAAACCTGCATTCTTCTCTATATCATCATTTTGTGTTTGTTGAATTGCTTATTAACTCCCATTGCTTTCATTAGTGACATAGGGAGATGAAAGTTGTAATATCTGTACAGACCTAACAGATAATGATACTTAGTATGCAGGTAATCATTAATTTTGTTTCACAGCCAGTCAGTATTGGTGAGATTGATTTTCTTCAGGATGACAAGTTTTATCTATTGATTAATAAACACATTTGTATTACAACATGCTTTGTAATTCTTTAGTGCCTGTGCACATTCTGTTTGACTTGCAGAATTTCTTTTCATCCTGATAATGCTCATGCCTATTGCCTCCTTGTTTGTTATGCAGTTGTAACTTCCTTCCTGCATGGCTCCTCTCATATCTCACAATGCTGTTGTTACTTCTGGGTTCCACAGATAATTTTTCTGTTGCTAAAGTGTCTTCTCTCTTCATTTAATGCTCCTGTAGCCCTATAATTATTTCATACTTCATTCTGCTAATAGTTTTAGAATACTTAGTTGTTAATTGAAAATCAATGCTCTCATGAATTCACTGTACTTGCTTAAAATATTCTTAGATTTTTAACTCATTTAATATGACTATTAGCTTTTATAAGTATGTTTAAAACTGAGAAAAAACCCTAGCATTATCTTTATTTTGTTTTTTTTCTGAATGATTTCATACTTATTTACCAATCTATAGTATGTTTGTATATGTGTTTTAATCCATTTTTAATCTCAACAATTTAGTAGTAATATATTACCAAAGCTACAATGGTGGAATTGTTTTTATAATGTTAATGAAAGGTATTGATTGTATGTGCCTTTTCTATATGTAAGACATATTACTAATTCAACATTCAAGAAGTAGTTGGCATTCTTATATAACATTTATTAACATTCACATAACATTAAATGAATTTTTCAGTTCTTTCAATGACTTATGGTTTGAACAGTTTCCAATGATGAAGACAAAAGTTTCTCTACTGCCAGGTACCATAGTCATTTAGTCCCAAATAAACAAACAGAGGCTTATATTAATTGTAAACTGTTTGTCCAATGGGTCAGGCTTCTTATCTTCTAGCTCTCAATTACTAACCAATTTCTATTAGTCTGTGTATCTCCATAACGTTTTGGCTTACTGGAGAATGCCCAAGTGTCTTACCTCCCCAGTAGCTATGTGGCATCTCCTTCACTCCAGTATTTGCTGCCTGGCTAAGTCCTACTGTCCACTGACCAAAACAGCTTTATTCATCAACCAATAAGAGAAACATATATTCACAGTATACAGAAGAAGATACCCCATAACAATGCCATTATTTTATTGTTAGAAATTCATGTCTCTAAATTTATTTTTTATGTTTTAAACCAATACTATGTGGCACATATGTATGGTGTTTGACATGCACATACAATCAAATCAGGTAATATTACTATATTTAAGAACTTAGATGTCCAGGCAGAGAGGAAATAATTTCCATGAGTTTTCTTTGGGAATCTTGATGTAATATGTGTGTGTGTGTGTGTATGTGTGTATTGATGGTTAATAAGTATCAGGAGAAACAAATAGGCCAAATAGATGTTTATTCACAACCTAGACAGATGAACACCAGCAGTTTCCTGGTCCCAAGGATGCCTATGGAAGTGCTCCTGTCCCTGTGCTACAAGCAAAAGTGCATCCCCAGACTCCTCCTCAGACCTGGTTCCAGACATCACTTCCGCCTCTGGCTCCACCCCCAATGGGTGTGTTCAGTGCCACAGAAGGAGACAAAGTGAATAAAAGTGAATATCCCACTACATGTATACATAAATATATATATATATACACACACACACACACATATACACACGCGCACGCGCGCACACACACGCATGCATGCATGCATACACACACACACACACACACACACACACATATATATATATATATATATATGAAAACTTGGACTGCTTAAAGTTCTACTCAGGAATGTGAGTGAAGCAGGATGATCTCTGTGAATTTAAATAATCTATGCTATGCCCTAAAGCCCAGACTAGGCAACAAAGTGAGAAAGTGAGAACTTTTCTGGAAAAACCCTTAAACTAAAACCAACACCACAAAACAATGTAAAGGAATGATGAAGAAGATGAGATTTCTGCCCTTTATTAGGTACCCCAATTCTAAGTTGCCTTGAAAAGCTAGTGAAAAGCATCCTGGTTGTAAGCACACTGTATCATTTGCCTCCATATGTATCATTAAGAGGAAAATCAGTGTGCTACCAGTTTTACATTTTCTTTTGTTTATTTCATTTAACATTGGTTTGTTTTGACGTAAGGTCTTGTTATGCAGCCCAGACTTCCTTCAAAGTCACTCTGTGTGGCCCAGGCTGGACTTGAACTCACATCCCTCCTTCCTCAGCTTCCTGAGTGTAGGGGTTATAGGCATGCACCATCTTCTTTTGTTGTTTACAACTTTGATTCAGGCATATCTAACAGTATGTATAAGATCCAGGTTTAAAATCTTAAAATAAGAAAAATTAAGTATTTTTAAATGAGTGGATTATTAGAATTCCTATGAAGTGATGAGTGAAATGCTGGATACAAACTAACATTTAATAAATTTTAAAGTACTATTATTGAAAAATATTTGATAAGTATTATCAAATAAGTATTAATAAGATCTAGATTTAATAATCAGAACTATGTTGTGTAAGTTACTTGACTTGATTCAGGTTTCTTTCTGAATAAGCAAAAATGATAAGCAAAACATAGCCGTATGTCAACAATTTATTTCAGGTTAAAATATTTTTAAATATCTGATCCAATCTCCCAGGGTCATTGTTAGCTATCCTGTTCTATTGTTAGTAAGCTATTTTTCTCAGAAATGTACGGCCAACTTTCCTGTGTCTGTAGCTTCTACATCAGGTGAAAGATCTTGTCAGTTCCCCAGGTATGTGTTAGTTCACTATAAAACATTATGTTTTATGTGAGCCAATTCATCATAATACATCATTGCCTGCTTCTATCTTGAGGAACCTGAGATAAAACCCCCTTCCTATGAACAATTAGGCTTAAACATTAAACATATCTTATTGGGCTTAATAAGAGAAATGGAAATTGAGTTTTATGTAGCTGCGTTGCTAATGAAGCAATAAATGTACAACAATAAGTGTAGTGTATATTGCAGAACCTGTCCAGATACTTGACATAAGTACTGTTACATAAGTGCTTCAGGGATGGCCAACTCTTTCATTCAAATTTAAGTTTACATAATTGCTAGTTTCAGTAATCAATTTAAAAGAGAAAAAAAAAATGCTTTCCAGTTACATCATAAAACAAATTTTAAACAGTAGATTGGTTTATTAAAATAAATATTTTTATACTTTAGATTGCTACTAACAACTTTAAATTTCAGGCTGTTGGAGGCTTTTCTCCCTGGATTCATAGTGAGTTACTCTGATGGTCCATCATCACTGTCAAATTGACTAGACTTAAAATCTCCTGGCATCCTACTGAGGCAAATCCGTTAACAGGACAATAACGGTGGTTCCTCAGGGTTAACTGTGGGAGGGGGGGTACACCCACCCTGCAGGGGGAACTATTTCATCAGCTGACAGGAAAAAAAGAGGAAGTGAGCTGAGTACCTTCCTCATTCTCCACGATCACTGAACATCTCTAAAACCATGAGCTAAGATAATCTCTTTCTGCTCCATGACAGAATTTGTTTGTGGTATCTTTTGCCTTAACTATAAACATCCCTGTTTATTGTGGCCAGATTTTATTTTGAGTTTATCTGTTAGAAAATGAAGGTGCAAAAAGCAGTGCTAGACAGAAAGACATCATATGACAGAACTCAGGTGGAGAGGCTTTCCACTAGGGGGGAGGGGATGGGAAAAGGGCAGAGGGGAGCAGGGGGACTGGCCCTTGGAGATGGGAGCCAGTGGCAGGAGAACAGAGACAGAGGGAGTGAGAGTGAGAGAGGCAGAGACTGGCTAAGAAGCAGAGAGACAGAAAGAGAGGGATGGGAGTTGGGCAGGATTCCTTTAAAAGGGAATGTAGTGATGTGCACATGTGTGTGCTCTTAGTGGATCCACTGAGAGTGTGTCCTGTCAGAATCCCAAGGGCAGGACAGTACAGATGCCTGAATACTAACATTCATGACTTATGCACTTAAATTTTCACTGTTACATTTCTGTAGTCTGGAAATTAAAGGAAATTGAAGGCCGAGCTTTAGCTCGGTTTGAGTTCTGGTGATGCAAGCACTTCATGGCTGTCTTCCTCAAGTAAGGCCTCATGTAGCCATTCCTTATGTAACAGGTTGCAGGATGTCCCTGCATACTCACCAGACCTGTAGGATTTGGACTCTACCCTGTGGTTCAGTATAACCATAATCATCTTGAAGGCTCTACTTCTGATGAATGTCACATCAGGTGTTAGGGCTCCATGTATGGATGTTAGGGGCTCCAGTTGAGGTCATGGCACCTCTAATTCCCCATTTCATTGCTTAAACCTATTCATTAGACTTTTACCTGACCTTCTCATGACTGCTCTCATTGTTATATTTTAAACTCAACTTCTATAGAAAGATGTCTGCACTTAAATTAGTAATTAAAAGTAAATCAAGGACAGAATGGACATCTTTCAGATCTTAAATTAAGCCAACTATCCAGTAAAAGGCTTTTCAGGAAGAGAATAACATATCAACATATTGGGACCCTACCTTCTATAATTTCCCATATCTTCCAACCTAACACTGTAATCAATACACTACTGTTCAAAAACTGCTTCTTTGAAAAATATCAGACAAAACCAGACATGGTAGCATACTCTGAATTCCAGCAGTTAGGGTCAGGGGCAAGTAGGTCTCTGTGATTGTGAAGCCAGTGTGGTCTACAAAGTGAGTTTCACGCCAGCTAGCACTACATAGCAATGCCTGTCTCCACTCCTAAAAATCAGCCAATCATATTGGAAAGAAATTATTTTCCCTACAGTTTCCCAAACTCTCTTTTTAATAAAAATGCAATATAAGTTTATTTTATACAATTTTTCCTACGTAATTTCTGAAATGTTCTCATATCATATGTTTGGGTACTCAACTATTGGCATTGTTTTGGGAGTGCTGTGGAACCTTTGGGACAAGAAGCATGTATAGCAGTGTTGGGTCACTGTGAGTGGGCATTTGAGTGTAATAGCCTGACCTGTTTCCAGCCTTAGCTCTTTTCTTCATGGTCAGCTATGATGGGAAGAAGCTGCATGCACTCACCATCACATACCAAGCTGCTTTAACTAGTGTGATGGAACTATTCCCCCTAAGTGTATTGAGCCAAAATTAAGTTCTCTTACTTAAATTGCTTCTGCTGAGTATTTCATCATAGACATATGCTGGGAAACAGGCATTGGACTGACCCAGACCCCCTGACTATGGGTCTCAATTACAAGGCCTGGGCAGTGTGTGGGACCTCTGACAGTGAGACCAGGATCTATCCCTGGAGCACAAAAGGACTTTGGGAGCACATTCTCCATGGAGGGATACTACCTTAGCAGGAGGGAGGGCCTAGTCCCTACTCCAAATGACTTGACAGATTTTGATGACCCCTCCTGGAAGGCCCCATCCTCCCTGTGGAGTGGGTGGGGAATGGAATGGGAGGGGAATCAGGCAGCATGGGATGATGAGGGAACTGGGATGGATATGTAAAATAAGAAAAAATAATAATAAAAATAGAGAAAAAAAGAAAAAACAAAAAAAAAATTAAAAAAAGAAATCCTAAATAGTGCACTTATATTCAACTTTAATATCTACCTTCATGGACTTTTATGTCTGATGGATAAAATGTTATATGATACCAGGTATAGAAGAGAATAGCTATAATCCAAAGACTATGGAGGCCTTTATGCCAACCTGGACTATATGCATAGAGAAATTGTGCATATAGAACATACAATATGGTGGAGGCTCAGGTATGGGGAGTGCAAGTTATTTTATCATTATTTAGAAAACAAAAAGGAGCAAGAATCCAAAACTGATGCCCTAGTTAGGTGGTTTTTATTGTTGTTGTTTATGTCGACTTTACATATGCTAGTGTCATTTGGGACAAGGAACCTCAATTACCTGTAGGCAAGTCTATGAGATATTTTCTTGATTGCTAATAGATGGAGAAGGGCCAAGGCTACTGGGACAGCCTGCTTGGCCAGGCAATTCTGGGGTGTATAAGAAAGCTAGCTGAACTAGCCAGAAAGAAGAAGCTAGTAAGCATTGTATCTCCATGATCTTGACTTCAGTTACTGCTTTTATATTCCTGCCTTGGCTTCCCATGATGGCATTATATAACCTGTAGGCCAACCCTTTCCTACTCAAGTTGATTTGGGCCATGTTGTTTTATCAGATAAATAGAAAGCAAATGAAGACAGTGAACAAGAATTACTTCTTGGGATGGCTAAGAGCTCCTTAAGAAATGGTTTCCCTGGATTTTAGACGATGCTTCAGAATCAAAACATGTTACAGATATGGTAATTAACTACAAAGAGCTTGTAAGATATGGTTGCAAAGTATTGCTCACCCCATTTCCTGAATGCTAGTAAGCAGAATAAAATTCACAGCTCTGAGACATAAGACCAGGTTTTGCCTACAGCGATATCAGATATAGGAACATTATGTCATTTTCTCAAGGGCCATTTTCTGTATGGAGACTTAAAAAGAGCTGTGTGATACCTGCTTACAGTTGTATTACAGGAGAGACACTTCATATTCGGGGAGGGGGTTTGATTATATAAGGCTGAACATCGTAAAACAGGTAATCATTGTCTTATTACACTGAACAATAAACATATCTGGTTCTTAGTCTAGATGGACTCACTCTACCAAGGCTGTTCTCTCTTAAAATATCCATGAAAGCTTATAACAAGAATAATACCCCTGCTTGCAAAGCATTGGGAAAGATCCAGGCAAAATTGCTTCTTAACAACTTTAAGACCTTATTTAGCTATATTTTACTGAATACAAAATTTTGTTTTTGTTTTAGAAGTATGCTTAGCTCGGCAAATGTTTAAATGCTATGTCAGAGACAAAGGGCATTGATATCAATCACACTAATGCCAAAATCAGTAATCCAAACTTTGTTTCCTTATTTTGGCACTTTTGATATCCCATGGATTAAAAATACAGGAGACTCAGTTAAATGTGAATATTAGTTAAGTATTTTTTCATTATTGATAAGTGCAATGTTATATTTGAAGCACACTTTTCCTAAAAAATAAAAAAAAATAAAAATTTGCCTGAAAATCACATTTACTTGGACACATGTTTTATTGGTAGTAATGCATGAACTATATAGGACCCATGAAGGGAAATCTGAACATGAAAGGCTGTGTCAACAGGAAAGATGAAGGCTGGTTCATCACAGGTTTTATGTTAAGTAGAAGCAGGCTGCTCTTGGGGAGAGATGCTATACTGTTTGCTTGAGGGAAAAAACCCTCTAGGAAATGGGCAAGGAAAAAATGGCTTTATATTTTTTGAGTGCACAATAAACTTGTACAAGCACCTTCATGGCCAATGGTGGATAGCCTCTTACCACATGCAAACACAAGTGAATCAACCTGAATTCTTGTGTCAAAACTATATTTGCACTATATGCTTGCTAACTCTTTCTTTTAGGATGTACCTAGTTCAAACTATTTTACTTTTAATATACTATGCAAATTAAAGTTAGAGAACAATTCCTGTTTACTTTTCAAAATATACCATAGTTAGTCCATATGCTCCTAGATTGTTTTAACATGGACTTTTGAGTTCCACATTTTGTTTACAACTTTAGTGATGGTAGTAAGCCAAGAGTAAATTCTCAGAAAGGCATTTTTCTGCAACTACTTCAAAGAACATTTTTTTTTCTTAGCACTCAGAAGTAAATTGTCTTAAGCCATGGTTTATACCAAAACATTTTTCTCCATTTCCTAACACCTTTCCGTGTTATGCTTTCATCTCTATCAGCATTTGCAAATGAAAATGCCTCATATGTAAGTTTGGTTTGTGAAGTTTAATGGTCAGGCTATAGTCTCTCTTATGGAACAAGATGGAAGTGTTTTACAGTTGAGTATGGTAATAATCAGGTGTGTTAGGCACTGTGTGATCTTGTTCATTCTGTTTAATGTGTGTCTAAAACTCAGTAATTCATGAAGGCCAGAAATGTGTTTGCATCCATTCTGGAAGATGAAAAGTTTGAGAGTGGATAAAGTTGAATATGTCAGGGACAGATACTGTATCTTCACAGAGCAGAAGGCAGAAGGACAAGCTAGTCAAAAGTGTGAGGCCATTTTCTGAAAGCAGCTAACTACTAACTACATTCTTAGGGAGGAAACCATATGAGCTGATTACCCATAAGAGACCACCTCCTAAAGGACTTTTAGAAAGGACACCTTCAAACTGTATAAGAATTCAAACACACATGTACATACACAGTGTGTGTGTGTGTGTGTGTGTGTGTGTGTGCGCGCGCGCGCGCATGTGCACACACACATTCATCAGGAAATTTCTCTTTATATTCTGTTCATTGAAGCTTTATGACACTTCATTATGCAAAAGCAGGTTTTTTAATGCTCTTCAGCTCAAGCCTTTCCATTCCCAGTAGAGGGTACACACAATTGTATGTTCTTCATCTCCTTCCTTCCCATACCCAATATAGGGAACATACAGTGTAGACGTTCATCTCCTGTCTTTACATCCCCAATAGAGGGTACACAGATTTTCATGGCAAGTGAGAAGCAGCATCTGTGATCAGGAGGAGAAAAGGAAATGAGAGCTATTATTTGCTCAGATATTATGACAATCATAAGTCATTTTGGACTGATAATTACAAACACCATACTGATGATTCATTAGTACTGCTGTAACTCATATGCAAATGGACTTTGTTTTCTGCTCACACCTAACAAATAACATCACAACACCCTTTCATGATTAAGTTCTTGGAGATATCAGGGATAATAGGAACATACCTAAACATAATAAAAGTAAACCAACAGCCAACATCAAACAAGTGAAAGACTTGTATAAAAAGAACTTTGAGTCTTTAATGAAAAAAATTAAAGAAGATACCAGAAAATGGAAAAATCTCCCATGTTCTTGGATAGGTAGGATAAACATAGTAAAAATAGCAATCTTGCCAAGAGCAATGTACAGATTCAGTGCAATCCCCATCAAAATCCCAGCACAATTCTTCACAGACCTGGAAAGAATAATACTCAACTTCATATGGAAAAATAAAAGACCTGGAATAGCCAAAACAACCCTGTACAATAAAGGAACTTCAGGAGGCATCACCATCCCCGACTTCAAGCTCTACTATAGAGCTATAGTCCTGAAAACAGCTTTGTATTAGCACAAAAAATAGACAGGGAGACCAATGGAATCGAACTGAAAACCCACATACGTACCAACACCTGATTTTTGACAAAGAAGCTAAAATTATACAATGGGATGAGGAAAGCATCTGAAACAAATGGTGTTGGCATAACTGGGTGATGGTGAGTAGAAGATTCCACATAGATCCATATCTATCGCCATGCAATAAACTTAACTTCAATTGGATCAAAACCCCAACATAAGTCCAGCCACACTGAACCTCTTAGAAGAGAGCTACCCTTGAGTGAAGTGGGAGAGGAGACTGCTTTCTGAACATAACACCAGTAGCACAGACATTGAGATCAACATTAATACACTCCTGAAATTGAAAAGCTTTTGTGAGGCAAAGGACACAGTCAACAAGGCAAAACAGCAGCCCTCAGAATGGGAAAAGGTCTTCACCAACCTCACATCTGACAGAGGGCTGATCTCTAAAATATACAAAGGACTCAAGAAGCTAGTTACTAAAACACCAAATAACCCAATTAAAAAGTGGAACTAAATAGAGAGTTCTCAATTGAGGAATCTAAAATGGCTGAAAGACACTCAAGAAAGTACTCAGTATCCTTTGCTGTTAGGGAAATGCAAACCAAGGTAACTCTGAGATACCATCTTACTCCTGTCAGAATGGCTAAAATCAGAAACACCAAAGACAGTTTATGCTGGAGAGCATATGGAGAAGGGGAAAACTCCTCCACTGCTGGTGGGCGTGCAAACTTGTACAGCCACTTTGGAAATCAGTATGGCAGTTTTTCAGGAAAATGGGAGTCTACCTCAGGATCCTGTAATTCCATGCTTAGGCATATGCCCAAAAGATTCACACTCATACAACAAGGGCATATGTTCAACTATGTTCACAGCAGCACTATTTGTAATAGTCAGAAACTGGAAGCTGTCTAGATGCCCCTCAACTGAAGAATGGATGGAGAAAATGTGGTACATTTACACCATGGAGTACTACTCAGTGGAAAAAATCAATGGAATCTTGAAATTCTCTGGCAAATGTATGGAATTAGAAGAAACCATTCTTAGTGAGGTAACCCAGTCACAAAATAGGAATATGGCATATACTCACTCTTTATATAGATTTTAGACCTAGAGCAAATGATTCCCAGCCTACAATCCACACCTCCAGAGAAGCTAGGAAAGAAGGAGTACCCTAAGAGTGACTTGCACAGTAATGTAAAGAGACAAGATCTCCCAATCAAATTGGGAGCATGGGGGAGGGGAGAGAGTTAAGGAGAAGAGGAAGGGAGAGGTGTGCATGATGGAGCAGGAAGATTGAGTCAGGAAAAGTATAGAGGAGAGCAAGAAAAATAATAGAGGGATCCATTATATGTTTTAAGAGAAATCTGGCACTAAGGAAATTTCCAGAGATCTACAAAGATGACCCCAACTAACAATCTAAGCAATTGTGGAGCTTCTACTTTAAATATCTTTCCCTGATAATGAGATTGATGACTACCCATATTCTATCCCAGAGCCTTCATCTAGTAGCTGATGGAAGCAGAAACAGACACCTACAGCTAAATACTGAGCCAAACTCTTGGAATCCAGTTGCAGACAGGGAGGAGTGTGAGCAAAGAAGTCAAGACCAGGATGGAGAAACCCATAGAAACAGCCTACCTGAACAAGGAGGCACTCATGAACTCCAGTCTGATAGCTGGAAAGTCAGCATAGGACCAACCCAGATCCCCTGAAAGTGGTTTTGGTTCAGAGGACTGGGCAGTATATGGGGCCTCTGGTAGTGGATCAGCATGTATCTCTAGTATACAAATTTACGTTGGGAGCCCATTCCTCATAGAGGGAGGTTCCCACAGCCTAGACACATGGGGGGGGGGGCAGGCCTGGACCCTGCACCAAGTGATATGACAGACTTTGAAGACTCTCCATGGAAGGCCTCACCCTCCCTAGGGAGTAAAAAGAGAATGGGATGGGGGTTGATAGGGGGAACTGGGTAGGATGGGAGGATTCTGGAACTTGGATTGATATGTAAAACAAACTTGTTTCTAATTTAAATAAAATGATATAATAATAAAAAATATTTAGGCCATAGGCAATTTGACATTTGTTTAATTGTATTTCTAATATTTTTACAATTTATAATTTAATGTTATATACTTTTACCAAGAAATTAATTCCTATTCTTATATAATGAGAATTTTCTGTGGACATACATGACCTGACGCTCATCAGATTTTCCTAAGAAATAGGTCTCTAGAAAGTGATCTATGTTACTGTTCTAATTTAAATCCTGGGTTGGGTTAAGGTGGGAATTCAGAAGTAATGCACAGTTGAGCCTAAGTTAGCAGGTACTCATCACTAAACCTTACCGATGTTTTTAACAAATTAAACAATCAGTTCTTGTGCACTTCTGTGCTCAGAAATAAATGGAGTAGAGACAAATCAATAATGCCAAATAGAAAAAGACAAAGGCACTAGTACAATAAAAGTGATTTCCTAGTTTCCAAGAGAGTGCTACAAATAATAGAAAGAAAGCTTGTAAGCATGCCACTAAAGAGTTTTCTTTCTAGATAGGTGAGAAATCATGTTATTTTTCAAAATTTGTTATGGATAGTTACTGTTCTATTGCTACTTTGCCTGTGAAAATAGGTCTATAAAAATCGAAACCTCTGTAGGGAGAGAAAATGAAAATTTAGGACAGTATTGATTCCATTTCTTTCCTTACTAATTAAGGTTATATTGCTTAATATTTTTTCCTCCTGATCTCACTAAAAGGAATTAGAAAATAGCATGGAATGTTTCCAAACACAAAACATTAACAGGATATTTTAATCATCATGACTTTTTAAAGAACCATAATATTTTTTCTACAATTTTTTTTTCAAATGATCTCATCTTTCGGTCATCTTTCACTAAAGCCACACACTGAATGGATTAATTTGGCTTTGCTATTTAAGAATGCTAAATCTCACTCTTTTTTTTTTTTTTTTTTTTGCCAGCTTAATAGTTCAGACTGTATTATTACAGTAACTGTTCTAAAATTACCTTAAAAGATACTTGAGATGTAAATAAAATATATAATTACTATAAGATACATAATTAAAAGGTGGGATTCAAAATATAATGCTTAAAACAGTGACCACAAATTTTGAAAAACGGGAACCAAGAATGGTGCTACAAACTGGGTTGAAATCTCATCTTAGCTACATAGTGAGTTTAAAACTGGCCTGTTCTTCATGAAGACAACTTTGTGGAGGAAAAGAGAGAAAAAAACAAACAACTAAGTGAAACTAAGAAATGATGCAGGATGTATGAATTTCATTCACTAAATTGTCAAAGAAAGTCACAAAAATCAAAATTAAAAAGCGAAAACAAAACAAGAACAACAGAAAAACACTATAAAATGAGGCCATCTTACTACAAAAGAAATGAAAACTTGGGTTTAGTCTTCAACCTTCAACAGTGTGTGCACACCGTTCCTGTTCAAGCTGATGAATTTCCACTGATACTACATTCCTCTCACTGTAGCCATCAGCAGTAATTATCCATTAGTTGTAGCTGTAAATAAAGACAGGCGTGGACACAGACCTTGATTTCCAGATGTCATTTTTCAATAAGAAAACCAGAACTCATCAGAAAAGTTATTGATTTTTAGGACTGTGTTAAGAAGAATAAAGAATTACTGTAGAAAGTCTTATAAAGCCAAGGACTTAAAATGAGCTGGAAGCTCTCAAAGCATAGACCTACCCTGTGGTCTGCACTGATGACTAAAAACTAAGAGGTGACATAGATTTTTCTTTTTGATGTTTCATTAAAATCTACAGTATAAGATAAATACTGACACATTAATAATTGAACAAACAAAAGAATGAATTTTCCTCAGGGAGACTTTAAATATTCCCTCTCTCTCTCTCTCTATAGTTCTTCCTCCTAGAGGGAGCGCAGAAGTCACCTCACTCCTATGCCTCCATTCATATACATGCATGTTTTCTCTCTCTCTCTCTCTCTCTCTCTCACACACACACACACACACACACACACACACACACACACACACACACACACACACAGAGGAAATTTGGTGGGGTTTTCAATTCTCTTCCACATATTATAGAAAAGAAAGCTATATAATACCTCTATTCGTGATCATATCAAGGTTAATGCCCACCTGTGATCATATTTCTCATATCATTATTGGCAGTGATGATAATAACATTTCATATTTAGATAATCTTCCCCGAATTCACAATCTCACTTTAATCCTGAGATGGTGACACAAAATCACATAGCATTGACATTCCATAATCCCACATGTCTGATTGCTAGTCTTCAAATGGTAGAATGTCCATGTCACACTAAAAACTAAATAAGAAACTGACAGACCAAAGGAAATTAAGGAAAGATGATTCATACACAGTGTTAATGTCCTCCATGTACATCCTGGAGAAAAGGGATATCCATGTGTCCCGTGCAACCGTCTCGCCAGCAAGAACGATGCGGCACACTCAGGATCCTTCTGCAGTAAAGCTTTAATGCATCTTGAGAGGGAGAGCATAAGCTTACAGAGCGGAGACGCCAAATATCCAAAACCCAACCCTTATATAGGTTTACAACCTTCGCCTCGGACGTGTCACCTCCTGATTGGCTGCAGCCCATCGGCCCATATGAAGCCACGGGAGAGGCAGAGCCCAAGGGATGGAAAGTTACCCAGTGCCTGCTCACTAGCTTGTTTACCATTCGGTGCCTGCTGGATGCAGGCGCCATTGTAATGGAGAATGCAGGGACGGCTCCCTACCTACATCCATGGAAAAAATGTGTGGAACAAACTAATTAACTAATATCAGTTTTGTAGTTTTGAAGAATGACTATGTAAGATATGAAATCCTCTGTGTTACTTTTGCAATTTTTATCTGAATTTAAATTATCCCAAGGAAGCATTTGGAATACCTGCCATGCAGGCCTGGTTTCTTGAGCTCAATCCTCAGAACTCATCTAAAGGTGAGAGGAGATGGCTGGCCCCACAAAGTTGTCTGCTGACTTCCTTATGCATGCTTTGTCACCTTATCCACATACTCTTCATATGCTATACACACATACAACAATAATAAAAAAGTAAATTAAATAAGCATGGTAAAATCCCCTCAGCATTGATTAGTAAATACACAGTAGTTTAGATGATGAAGAAAATATCTAGTATAGCAACATCAATGAACAATATACTATTGTTACTTGATAGTCTCCTATCCCCAGTATTTTTTGTTTGTTTCTTTACCTATTTATCATAGTTGGTAAACATAACATGACTGGTTTTCTTATGTGACAACTAAAGTTTGATTGATTCCCTTCTGGGCATCACCTCACTATACAATCTATCCTCCTTTGTAGTTAGAGGGCACGTGACTTGTTTCTGAATAATATCATATGGACCAGAGGTATTGTAATACCATTTTACATCAAGACCACAAAATCTCATATCCATGTTCATAATTTTCCCTTTTACCAATTAGCTGAAGAGAGAGAGGGATAAAGATATGGAGCTATAAATGATTGATAGATAAATGGATAGATAGAAAGGAAGGTATGAAGGAAAGAAGGAAGGAAGGTCTGATGAGCCTTAGATGTCAAGTATCCTTCAGAGTTTTATATGTAATGGCTTCATCTTCATTGTGATACTGATATTGAGAGGTCGTCTTTTATGAGTGGGCCTTAGTTGATTGGAGAGAAGGCATCAATAAGAATTATGGGACGCTGCCTGTCCTCTCTCTCTCTCTCTCTCTTTTTTTCTGCTATGGTTGGAAAGGAGATGAGACTGTTCCAAAATACATTGCCATGGTGTGCTATCATGGATTACCTTCACCAGAGGTCAAACCAGTCTTTTGTTTTTTTTTTTTTTTTTTTATTTTTGTGTTTACCTTGAACTTTCAAAGTTATCTATATAAACTTTTGCGACTTCATAAGTAGGTCATGACAGGTATTTTTTCGTACTAAAGAAAGGCTGGCTAATGCAACACTGGAACTGTTTCTTCAAGAACAAACTTAATTGTAAGAATAGGACAGTATGCTTTCAGCATTACTAAGTAACTTGTAAACAGCAATTAACAATTTTATAAAATTCTGATATGAGTTACCTTCAGCATTAATAAATTTCCGTTTCATAAAAGTTACAATGTTTTTCTGAGTATTTGTTTTTTTAATTTCTGAAGTTATCTAATTATGATGAAAATTATTTACTTTTTCACTTGTGTAAATGTATCACATTTTCATTATTCATTCATGAGTTTATGGACATCTAGACTGTTTCCACTGATATTGTAAATAATCTGTTGGAATGAACATGAATGTGGTAGGATATAGAATCCTTTGGTTCTATGTCCAAGAGTGATATAGCTGGATCACCTGGTAGATTTATTTTTATCCTTTTGGCATAATCATGGTCTTTTATTATGATATTACTATATATTGTTCATGAGTATTAATTTTCTCTTAAAAGATGGATGGAATAATTTGTGCATGTTTGTGTATTATCATAAGATTTTTAAAAATCATTTTAAACAAGTGAAGGAATTTGAAAAGTTTAAAGATTTGGAACTGGGACTCATAAATAAGAGAGAGTATATGATGTGGAGTTTGTCTTTCTGGATCTAGGTTACCTCACTTAGCATATTTTCCACTTATGTCTATTTCACTGAAAGTTTCATTATTTCATTTTTCTTTACAACTAATTGTCTAATGTTTATATGTACCACAGTTTGATCATCTACTCATTAATTCCTAGTCATCGTTAACAGAGTATCAAGAACATGAATGAGCAAGAACTTGTGTAGTAAGATGTTGAGTTCAAGGGTGTAAGCCATGGAGTAGAGCTGAGTCAGATAGTAGATTTAGTTTTAACCCTTTGCCCTTCATTGGAATGAAGGATTCTTTATCCTTTATAATTTATTTTAGTTTGAAGTCTGTTTTGTGTCTCCTTTTTTTTTGTTGTTTTTTGAGTGTTAGTTACTCTACGTATTAGATTACAAACTCCATGAGCATAGGGAAGCAAATTTTTTTCTATCACACAGAGTTTAGCAGTGCAGTAAGCACCTCACATTGACATTCTATGAGCAAATTTACAAAGTTCATTGTTGTTATTCTGTGGATAAAACTAATGTTAGAATTCTGAGCTGATAACCTTGTAAAAGTAGACATTCTATAACATTAAAAATTAATCTTTCATGAAAATTTTGTTTCATTCATGTCATATAACAGCATAGACTCATAAATGTTATCTTATGTACTAATATTCATTTGGTTTCAGAAATTATTCTTTATTGATTATATTTCATATTGTAAAAAAACAAAACTTAAATTCCTTCAGCCCAGATTGACTCTTTAAAAAAAAATGATAGTTGAATTGTTAGCTGTGTTCCAACAATTGAATGGAAACAATTGTAATGCCAGTCCTCAGTACATTAGTATAATTATGATCCCTCACTATTAACTGAGGCCATTAGAATCTTCCTGCCAGATCTCATCCTAAAAGGGTCTATTATTTAGTCACTAATCCAATTACTCTCTGGACTGGGCTTACATTTCCTCCTTTACTACCTCAAAAGCCTTGTGCAGATAGGATTCATTTTAGAGGGCTGGAGGCAATTATGGAAACTGTAGTGCAGAGAATGTGCAATCCTCTCATGCCTGTTTCTGCCTTCTTTTCCTGTTAGGATTTTCTGAGGTTTAATTTTTATTTCCAGTTGAGGTTTTTCATGGGTACTGTTGATTATTGGATTTAATTTACAGTCTCAGTTGTAGTAATGGCAGGCAATGGAAACTGTGAGTTGCTTGGGTCACTGTTTATACTCATTAAGACAGTAGTTTTGTTTTCTGTGTTCAGGGATGTTACCACGTCTCTGAGGCAAGAATATACATTAAGAGTTGATGAGCATAATTTACTTTCTCTTTCTTAAGCAGTCCTCTTAATGGATCTTTCTAACCTTTAGTTGTTTGAAATCCAGTGAGGTATGGCATTCCCACTGATTGTCATTGCTTTCAAAGGTTTGTTGTCTTCTTTAGTTTTCAGTTTCTTTTCATAAGAGAATTGGGGAGGACAAATTAGGACTTCTAAATTAGCAAACATTCAATCGGAATCTGTTTCATGCTTTGTTTTTCCAATTGCAAACATTTTACTAGTGACTTGTAAATAATCCTTATTATGTATTTGCATACCTATATAATAAGAAAATTAGAGATGTATTTTAATATATTTTGATCATTTTTCAATTATGATAAACCAAGATGTTAATCTTTTATATATGACCTTTATACCCATTTATGAATAGAGGACAATTAGCTATGAAATTAATTCAGTATATAAATGAAATTAATTAAATATAAATTCTAATATAACCAGAATTATTGTGATCCCACAACTTCTTGTTATTTACTTAGTTGCACAGAGGAAATGTTACTTTTTATTTATAAAAAATTGGAATTTTTATTAAATGAGTTTTTAATAAGACATAGTATTATTTGTTTAGACAGCTGCCAGGTAGAAAACCAGAGAAACTAGATATAATAATGTCTAGTTTTTCCATGTTAACTTAGGACTTTTAAGTCTTTCATGTACTCAGTGATGCACCAAAGCTTTGATGTCATTTAACCCCGGGATCACTTGTCGTTCCTATTTTCATTTTAGAGTAGACACAGATAAACAGAAAAGAAACTTGAGCAGGGAGCATGCTCAGTCAACACAACCTGAAGATGCTGTCCTTTTCTTTCCTTTTCGACTTTAATCAAGGGTGATTGTCTCTCCCTCTTCTCTGAAAACTCATGATCCACATGTGAAGTGCTATGCCTTGACTTAAATTTTACTAAGAGATCTGACTGATTTCACTGTCAGCCATTCTGCTGTAATCTATGGGCTTCCCCACCCATTTCAGGCTGCTCATAGAGAACTGCAAAGCCGACACAAATACCGAACTCAAAACCTTTCAAGACATGTATTTTAAAACTATGTGTCTCCCAAAGAACACACACACACACAATTTTATTTCAAAATACAAGATACCATTCCCTGGTGTTTCTAGATGAGACCAAGAACATCATAGATGCTATGCTAACAGTCTGCAATGAAGCTGTCAAATGCATAATGTCACTGAATGACACATCACACGTGCCTTCTGCTCAGTTTGGTAAGAATCGGCTCCTTGATGACCTGGTCCACTCAGGGAAATGCTCTCATGTGTAGGTTATGAAAAGCCCAGAGGACTTGCTTTACTTTCTTACAATTGTAAAAGTTTGGATGATTGAAATGTAAGGCACTTTAGGTTTTAGAAGATGCTTTGAACAGAATTGAAAGGAAGCAGAAGAAGGCAGAAAATATGTACATGCTTGCACATGGTTGGACTCGTTGCTCCATCCTCCCTGCAGTGGCTATGCACACACATGCTTACGATAATTACTCCTCTCCAAGTCAAAGCATGAAGGGTGGTTTTGTTGTACACCTAGTAACACAATGGTAAGTTTGACTGTGAATTTTGTCCTCCCAGTTCTTAATAATGCTTAAGTTCTAATATATCCCGAAACAGACTTCAATTGAGAATTTAAGAAATTCTGTTATCTAGATACAAAAATATTGGAATAGTCCCCTGTATGTTATCAGACCACAATGCTTTAATGTTGAAATTCAACAAAAACACAAATTGCAGAAACCCTACAAACTCATGGAAACTGAACAATGTGCATTTGCACCACACCTGGGTCAAAGAAGAAATAAAGAAAGAAATTAAAGGCTTCCTAGAATTCAACAAGAAGAAACAACATACCCGAACTTATGGGACACTTTGAAAGCGGTGCTAGGAGGGACGTTCATTGCACTAAGTGCCCATATGAAGAAGACGGAGGATAGTCACATAAGAGAATTAACTGCACAACTGAAAGCCTTAGAACAGAGAGAAGCGAATTCACCCCGCAGGAGTAGATGACAGGAAATAATCAATTTGAGAGCTGAAATCAACAAAATAGAAACCAGGAAAACAATACAAAAAACCCAATGCCACAAAGAGTTGGCTTTTTGATAAAATCAACAAGATAGACAAACCTTTATCCAAACTAACCAAAAAGTAGAGAGAAAACATGCAAATTAACTAAATCAGAAATGAAAACAGGAACATAACAACGGACACAGAGGAAATCCAGACAATTTTCAGGTCATACTTTGGAAACCTGTACTCCACAAAAATTGAAAATTCAAAGGAAATGAACAAATTTCTGGATAAGTATCACTTACCAAAAATAAGTCAAGAACAGATAAGCAATAGACCTATAACCCCTAGGGAAATAGAGGCAGTCATCAAAAGCCTTCCAACCAAAAAAAAAAAAAAAAAAAAAAAAAAAAGCCCAGGGCCAGATAGCTTCAGAGCAGAATTCTACCAGAAATTTAAGGAAGAGCGAACACCAATAACTCCAATACTCCTCAAATTGTTCCACAAAATAGAAGCAGAAGGTTCATTACCAAACTCTTTTTAGGAGGTCACAATTACCTTGGTACCCAAGCCACACAAAGACACAACTAAGAAAGAGAAGTACAGACCAATATCCCTCATGAACACCGATGCAAAAATACTCAATAAGATACTGGCAAATAGAATCCAAGAACACATCAGAGGAATCATCCACCATGACCAAGTAGGCTTCATCCCTGGGTTGCAGGAATGGTTCAACATATGAAAATCTATTAATGTTATCCACCTTATAAACAAACTGAAAATGAAAACCACATGTTCATGTCAGTATATACTGAAAAAGCCTTTGACAAAATTCAATACCCTTTCATGATAAAGGTCTTGGAAAGATCAGGTATTACAGGAACATACCTAAACACAATAAGAGCAATATACAGTAAACCAACAGCCAACATTAAACTATATGGAAAGAAGCTTAAGGCGATTCCTCTAAAATCAGGAGGACAAGGCTGCCCTCTCTCTCCATAGCTTGAAGTTCTAGCTAAAGCAATAAGACAATAAAAGGAGATCAAGGGGAAAGGAAGAAGTCAAACCTTCACTATTTGCAGATGATATGACAGTTTACATAAGCAACCCTCCCTCCCCCCCCCCAAAAAAAAAAAAAAAAAAAACTCACCAGGGAACTCCTACAGGTGATGAACACCTTCGGCAAACTAGCAGGATACAAAATAAACTAAAAAAAATCAGTAGCCCTACTGGGGGGAGATAATGGACCCCCAGACTGATAGCTGGGAAATCAGCATTGGACTGACTCAGACCCGCTGAACATGGGTCTCCATTAGAAGGTCTGGGCAGTCCAAGGGACCTCTGACAGTGGAAATAGGTTGTATCCCTGGTACACAAAGCCTTTGGGAGCACATTCCCCATGGAGGGATACTCCCTTTACCTAGAGAGAAGGAGGGAGGGCCTAGTCCCTACTCCAAATATTTGACAGATTTTGTTGACCTCTCCTGGAAAGCATCTCCCTCTCTGTGGAGTGGGGTGAGTGGGTGATATGGGAGGGTGGTCAGGGAGCATAGGAGGGAGGAAGGGAGGGAGAGGGAACTGTGATCGACATGTAAAATAAGAAAAAAATTAAAAAATTAAAAATTGAAAAAAGGAGGGAAGTTTAAAGTCAATAGATGATAAAACAAACTGCATCCCAGGCATTGAGCACTAACTACAAAAGACTACCTTGAATGAAGAACTCACATCCACAATTCCACAATGTTTACATGCACCAAACTTTACCTTAAAAATAAAGCCATCATCTTCAACAACAACAACAACACACACACAAAAAAAAAAAAAAAAGGAAAAAAAAGAAAAAGAAATTCTATTTCTATTGTCATACACAGCTAAAACTGACCAGCTTTAATTATGTTTTCTTCCTTCTCCGGCTTCAACCTGGACTGTGAAGAGGCTATGGTGTGGTTAACACAGTTTTCCCATATTCTGAGTGCTGTTTTCTCATCACCCTATAGTGGTGGTCTGGAGCTTCACAGGGATGAAGTGTGGGCAGAGACAAGAGACAGAACAGAAGACTTCTTCCCCATAGCTCTGCTTTCAGTCTTGGCTGCAGAGTGAATTTGACTCTCACATGTACTTTGTGAAATCTGGGAACTTTGTTCGACCTATCTCTTTGTTTTCTTGACCAAGCACATAATGCCTTTTCTCTTCTGTTGTCACTGGATAACCATTATCTCTTTCACTAATGTCCTTGTTCTGTCAAACCATACTCAACAGAACTCCATTCTGGTTTCCCCTCACTTATGACATAGAGATCTAAATTACGAGACAATTCTTGCATTTTTAAATCTTTCAATTCCAGGCAATAGAGAACAACTCTGGCATCATGGGTTGAACATAGTTCAGAAAATGGTCTGCAAAAATATCAAGTACTTTCCTGGATGTGTTAGAAAAGTTGTAATGAAGGATGCTCAGTACAGTGATGACTTTTCTGCAGAAATGTGCCTGCCCCTCTAAGATGCCTTTCTGTCTTCCATGTGAGTGTGGAACTTCATGTCTCTCATTATTGTTCGTACAAATTTAGCTGTGAGAGTCCTTCTTCATGTGATCATGGGGAAAGTAATAGGGAGGAAACTAGTGATAGTTTGAATATGGACATAAAAAATATTTTGAATTTCTAGATTCTGAATTGGCCATTGTCATCATGGCAACTTTTGCAGTTAATGAAGCAAGCAAATACATTAAATCCATATCAAACTTTTGATGGAATCAATTTCTCTAAAGAAAACTTTCAATGTAGATTCAGTTAAATTGAAATGGAAACTGTAAGCACTGCCATAATTTCAACAGCAGCTATGCATCAGAACTACTCTAATTAAATAAATTATGACAACCATCTATTAATTCACTTGGACTTAATATAATTAGTGATATTTTAAAGAATATGGTAGCACATCATTGTATTTAAATAACATTTTTCATAAAAATGTCATGCTAGAAAATAAAGCAGACTGTCTGCAGATCAAATGCATGTACCATTTAATTAGTTTTCTTGTTAAAACTTATATCAGAGAAAAATTGTACCAGAGAACTTGATCTTTGCATTTATTAGGTGTTTCTTACTCTTTGTTTTTTTGTTTTTGTATTTTTATAATTTATTTTATATAACAAAGTCCATTTAAATGAAAACAAACATTTATAGACAATATTTGGGAATTTGGGTGTTGTTCATTCCAAACTACTTCCTGCTGGTAAGGGGTGCTGTCATGGGGGATTCGAAGAAGATTCAGAAATCCTGGCTGTAGTCTGTAAGGCTGCTTTGTCCAGCTGTTTTGAATGTAGGATCACCTGGTACTCTGTTTCAGGTGGTCTGGCTTGATCAAACCACATTAGTCTGGAAGGAATCCACATCTTTTCATTTTCTGTGGAAACAAAAGTAGAAATCCTTTTCCCCAGTAACTTGTCCTTCAACTTAAATTTTGGAGTCAAAGCATTTTTTTAATTTAATTTATTATTTTACATGTCTATCCCAGTTCCCTCTCCCTCTCTCCCTCTCTCCCTCTCCTCCAGCCCTCCCTCCCTCCTTCCCTCCCTTTTACCCTCTCTGCCCTCTCACCTGCACTCTAACCACCCTCCCTTCCCATCCCCCCACCCCAATTCCATATGTAGGGCAATGCCTTCCAGTTGGGGTCATGTAGATCTGACAGGTCATGTTAAGTAGGGACTAGGGCTTCTCTCCTGTCTCTAGGTTAAGGCAGTTATCCCTCCATGGGGGATGTGTTCGCAAAGTCCTTTTGTGCACCAGGGATACATCCTGGCTCCACTGTCTGAGGTCCCTTAGACTTCTCAGTCCTTCTGGCTGAGACCCATATTCAGGGGGCCTGAGTCAGTCCCATGCTGGCTTCCCAGCTATCAATCTATCAATCATTAGCTCCTCCTTGTTCAGGTAAGCTGTCTGTATGTGTTTCTGCCGCCTGGTCTTGTCCTCTCCATCTGCATCTGGGTTCTAGTTCGACTCAGTGTTTAGGTATGGGTGTTTGATCCTGTTTCCAACAGGCATTAGTTGAGGGCTCCATGGAGAAGTTAGTTGTTGATCTCACTCTCCGGGAAGGGCATTTGTGATAGCCTTTCCACGGAAGCTCAAATTGTTAGTTGGGAGCAGTCTTGTAGTTCTCTAGACCTTTCTTTGTGTTCAATTTTATCTTCAAACCAAAATTGGCTCCCTCTTTTATGTTCTCTCTCTCTGTCTCTGTCTCTCTCTCTCTCTCTCTCTTTCCTGTCTTCTATTCCTAACCAGGCTCAATCTTCCTGGTCGCACATGTTTTCCTTTCCTCCCTACACAATGGAATACTGCTCTGCAGAAAAAAAATAATGGTATCTTGAAATTCGCAGGCAAGTGGATGGCACTTGAAGAAACCATCCTGAATGAGTTAACCCAGTCATAAAAAAAGTAACACAGTTTCTTACTCTTTGTAAGTAGGTGTTTCTTACTTTCATTTTACTGTATTTTGGCATAATGTAGTACCTTTTCTAAATTTGTAGAAAATTTGCCTTCTACATGTACAGTAGGTGTCGAGTGTCATGGTTTGGAAGAAAATGGCCCCCGAAAGAATTGACACTATTGGAAAGTGTGGCTTTGTTTGTATAGGTGTCACCGTGTTGGAAGAAGTATGTTACTATGGAGGAGGGCTTTGAGATATTTTGCTTAATGTTTATTCAGTGCCCCTGCCTTATTCATGTTGCCCAAAAGAGGTAGGATTCTCGGCTACTATGCTCTCATCACTCTGCCTGCATGCCACCGTGCTTCCAATCATGGTGATAATGGACTGACCCTCTGAAAATATCAGAAGCCACCACAATGAAATGATTTCCTTATTAGAGTTGCTGTGGTCTTGATGTCTCTTCACGGCAATAGAAATCCTACCTAAGGCAGTAGCTGGCATCAGGGACTAGGGTATTACTGTGATAGGCTTTACCATGTTTTAGTTCAGCGTGATATGCACTTTAGAAATTTGGGTTAGAAAAGCAGTAGGATGCTTAAGTACTACCATAGACCATGCCAGTAGGAGCATGGAAGACAGTGGTGCTGAATGTGATTTGATGAACTGTGGGGGATCAAGAGGATCCAATGGAGAAGAGTGTTAGTATGTGTCCTAGAGATTAGTCTTATGGTATTTTGGTGAAGAAGGTGGCTGCTTTTTGCCCTTGTCTGAAGAGTCTGCCTAAGGCTAAAACGAAGAGTTTTAGAATAATTTTGTTGGCAGAGGAAATCTCAAAAAAGCCCAGTAAGGTTCCTAGTGTTCATGCTTATGAAGACATACAATGAAAAGGAGCAACCCAAGTACATTACAAAATGTAAATTTTGAGGAGTAAAAGATCACCAGAAAGTAGAATGAAGCTAAATCCTGTGTTATGAAATGTTTAAGAAATGTAATATAGGAAGCGGTGACATCAGGGCAAGAAACCACCCAGCTAAATTTCCAATGTGTTAAAAGAAAATAATGAAAAATTTATTGTTGGGTAAGGTAGTACAAATCTTTAATCCTGGCACTGGGAAGGTGGAGGCGGGAAGATCTCTGGGTTTGAGGCCAGATGAACTACAGAGCAAGTTCCAGGACAGCCAAGCTTAAGGCAGTGAAAGACAGAAAGGTGGTGAAAATGTGAATGAATGAGGAATCACACTCCAGCTCCAGTAAGCTGCAGAACTTGGCAGCTGCAGACACATGGTTCTGGCTTTAGAGTTAAGGGTAGAATGAACAGGTTATGAAATTTGCCTCACACCTAAGGAAAGTTGCTGAGGGCAGGCATGTGTCAGGGCTGTCCCTGAATGGAGGACCAGCAGAGAGATCATTGCATCAAGCTGTGAAGTTGAAGCCTGGATTGCCTTGGAGATCCCAAATGTTCAGATGACAGAGTTGAGGGATACCTGCTGAGGAAAGCTGCTGACAGGGAGTGGAAGCAGCCTAAGAGAAAGAGGTGTGTTGCAGTCAACAGAGCTGAAGAATAGAGATGGAGATCTTAAGAATGTTTCAACATCAGCTAGTTTTTAGTCTTGCTTTGACTGGGTATTTCCTCATATGACCTTTTCCTTATATTTTTGAATGGTAATGTGTATCCTGTCCCTCTATATATTGCAAGTATTTGCTTTTTTATTTTAATTTTACAGGAGATTATAGTTAAGAGATTATCATGAGTCTTAGAAGAGACTTTGGAATAAGTTTGAGACTGTTATATACTAGGGATACTTTTGAAATTGGACTGACTACATTTTGCATTATGATTTGGACACAAATTCTTGGGGGCTGTGGGTTTCTCCAGCTTGATCTTGACCCCTTTGCTTATCACTCCTCCCTGTCTGCAACTGGATTCCAAGAGTTCGGCTCAGTATTTAGCTGTGGGTGTTGGTTTCTGCTACCATCAGCTACTAGAAGGTGGCTCTAGGAAATGCAAATCAAAACAACTCTGAGATACCATCTTACTCCTGTCAGAATGGCTAAAATCAAAAACACCAAAGGCATTTTACACTTGAGAGGATATGGAGAAAGGGGTACACTCCTTCACTGTTGGTGGCAGTGCAAACTCTTACGCCATTTTGGAAATCAATATGGCAGTTCCTCAGGATCCAATAATTCCACTCTCAGGCATATACCTAAAAGATGCACATTCATACAATAAGGCCATTTGTTCAACTATGTTCATAGCAGCATTATTTGTAATAGACCTGGAAGCAACCTAAATGCCCCTCAACTGAGGAATGGATGGAGAAAATGTGGTACATTTATACAGTGGAGTACTACTCAGCAGAAAAGAACAATGGAATCTTCGAATTCACAGGCAAATGCATGGAACTATAAGAAACCATCCTGAGTGAGGTAACCCAGTCACAAAAAGCCAATCACGATATGTGCTCACTCATATATGGATTTTAGACATAGAGCAAAGAATTACAGTGTACATGCCACACCACCAGAAAAGCTAGGAAACAAGAAGGACCCTCAGAAAGACATACATCTTCTCCTTGAGAAGGGGAAAGGGCCAAGATCTCCCAAGCAAATTACAAGAGATTTTAAAGAAATTTCTTTGAGCTTCCTACTGTCTGTCTGTCTGTCTGTCTGTCTGTCTGTCTGTCTGTCTGTCTGTCTAGCATTTGTATGTGGAAGGGTGTATAAACCATATCTCACATGTGAGTGTTAGAGGACAGTTTGTAGGAGCCTGTTCTTTCCTTTGCTCGTGTGGGTTCTGGAGATAGTACTTGGATTTTCTAGCTTGGGTGCCAACATCTTCATCTGCTGTAATGTTTTACCAGCCCTAGAATATTTTAAGGCTTTTATTATTATGTATTGATTATGTGTATTTATGGGGTTCAGTGTGATATATTTACCTATGTTGACAGGTAATACTACTGAAAAACAAACTCCCTTTTCTACCAGAAATGCTCTCCAAACTTAAACAGTCATGTTATTTTAAATACACTTGTACTAAATACAAAGAACACCAGCACTGTATATTTGTGAATTAATTACTTGAATTTATGAATTGATATCTTATATGTATGAATCTAAGTATAAAAAGGATATATGTATGTTTATTTTGTTATCATACTAAACAATTAGCATTGATGAACTTTTTAAGTGTTCTATTTTGTTTACATATACAATGAATAATACCTATATGTGATCTATATAAACAAATTAAAAACATAATATCTATATCATCTATCTATATCTATAGCTACATGTAATTTTGTTGTTGTTGTTATGTTAGAGTTTCATGTATCCTCAAGATAAGCATCAAATTAATTGTCTGACACTGATCTTGAATTTTTGATCCTTCTACTCAGCCATTTATATTGTGATTATAGACCTCTACCACCACATCTAGTTTTTAAAGAAAATCTTAGAGTATATTTAATTATGTGCATATGTACGTGAGTGAGGATGTCCACAGAGTCCTAACCTCAAATACTGCTGGAGCAAGTGCTTGTGGACCACTTACATGGGTGTTAGTTCTGTGCTAGAGTGCTACACACCCCTGACCTCAGAGCCCTCTCCCTTGTCTCCTAAAGCCATCTTTACATGGTGTTGGGGAGCAAACCCTGGGCTTTGTACATGTGAGGCAAATACTCTACCAACTGAGGTCCCAGCCCTGCCACATTCACTTAGAAAATTAAATGAAATGCTTTAATTTGGGCTGTCAAGTCCCAGTATAGGTATTGGAATCTATATCTATATATATTTCGCTATTTAAAAGTTAATTTATTAGGATGGTTATTATTTTTGTTTCTCTTTTTAATTGCTGTTGCTTCTGAACTTCCATTCAGTAAATTTATTTCTTAGGAGAATTATAGTTATTTTTTTATCCTTTACATTTTTTAACCAGATATTTTACTTAATTAGAAATGATTTTATGTCACTAGAGATGTTTTCTAAATTATTTATTCAAATAGTGTCCTTGAGAAATTACTTAGAAGTGTACATATATATCATTTATCACATAGGATGTTTTCAAACATTCCCTGAGATTCTAGAAATCTTCATGTCTATCTTGTGAGTGGGAACATGGATTAGCTTCCAGTAGCCTGCCTGGTGACATTCACGGGATTAATGAGAAGGTTAGCAGATGCCTTCTGAGCAAACCGAGATTTGGATATTGATACAAGAAGAGAAAACCAATTCGGTTTCAGTGAACCACGGCAGATGGGGTACAGCATGTGCTTGAAAGAAATGAAAGTTGCCTTTTTCAGAGTTCTGTCCCTCTGTCATATCACACATCATTTTTCATCCTCAAGTGTGATGAGCTGTGGAAGAATCAGGTTATCCAAAAAAAATGAGCCATTTATTTATAACTACAGCATTTTCTAAACTCTTAAACCTGACATTTTATGTTCAAAAGTGGAGCAAGTGTGTATGGGTCGACTCGCAAGAGATCACGTGTTCCAGTTTGGCCTTCACTACTTCCAGCAATGAGTTTTCTATGGCCTAAATCAAGATTTCAGTTCATTAGTAGAAACTGATATTATAGCTTACAGTTCTATATACATTCTTTAAAAATTTAAGTGAGTGAATCTGTTCTCACCTTTTTTCTTTATTGTCATACACTCAGTCCTTATTTGCATCTTAATCATTTCATCTGTATTTCCTCTTTGGTTGTCTTTTTTTATTTTTTTAAATCATTATTCTCTAACCATCTTATTGCCTGGTGTCTCTGCTATCAGTCCTATTGTTATGATTTGTTTTTTTTTTTTTTAATCTGAGAATAAATCTGCATCAAGTTTTTAATTTCTTTGTATGGTAGTAAGGATTTTATATCACTTAAGCTTATAATGGTTATAATTCATCTTACAGCTTTTCAAAAATTTTATCTGGTTTCTATAATTGAATCATCTTAAACATGGTTGTTTTTCTCACTGTGTGTGTGTTGTAGGAATATTTGAAGTTTATAAGCATGCTTTTATTGTAAGCGTGCATACCCATGATATTTGGAAGCTAAATATACCTGGACAGATTAAATATAGGATCATAGACTAATTCTGATCCTAGCAATTGTCATTGTAGGCTTGACAGGAAACAATGCCAGCCAAAATCAACAAATCTACTTTTGCAAATAAAGTGGCAATATGATAAAGGCCTAAAAATGTGGCATCTCAATGTAAGAGACTTTTTGTCAATATTGTCAAGTTGTATGCTTATGAAAAAAAACATCCCTCAGGATATTTGCTGATAAGATTTTGACAGGATTTCAAAGCTATGAGGAGATTCTTATAGTCTTGATATTATTTGTCACTTTTTGAAAACTTTCTCCCTAGTTTGTGATAGCATTTCAGATAGAAATGACCTCATTTATCTCCATGCTGTAAAGAGTACAGAGCTTGCCGTGAATCAGATAAACTAACATTTATAATTGAGTAATTTTTAGTGTTATTATTGACATTTAGATGCACTTCATAAATTTAATAGATGCTGATAATTAAGAAATTTATTGTTGCAGACAATCATCACCTTTTAATTTGTCATACACTCTGGCATTATTTAGACCTTGTATTCCACATACCCATCTCAATGACATATTCTTGAAAATCATAACAGATTTTAGTATATTGATTGATTTTTTTTTCTTTTGCTGGGAAAATCCATGGCCTTCAGAGTGCTAGGGGAGAGAATTAATATTTAGTTATTTACCTGGCCCTTGAAATTAATATTTTTAAAGACAATACATTTATTAATGGTTTATAAGGATATAAATTATAGGGGGGATATTGTCTTGGATATTGATGATTGTATTTTGCCCTAAGATCAAGGTGTCAGGAATTATGCAGTTGAAATAGATGTCTGGTCTTGTCTTTATTGGGTAGATGGTTCATTCTATGGTTGCTCTTGGCTACACTGTGGCCTATCCATGTGTTACGGCTGTGGGGTTCCTAGTAGAGGGTTGTGATAGATTCCATTCAAGTATAGTGTATATGGTGTCCTAGTAGTGAGTTTGTTTTGTAGGTTTGAGGAGTCACAAAGGAATGGGGGTGGGCTAGAAGGAAACTCTGCATGAGGCATCAGGAAACAGCATCCTGGGTTCACAGTAAGAGTCCGAATCCCAAAGTAATGGATGTGGGCTTGGAGGAGAGGTTCAGGAATGTGGCTGGAGTCGAAATAAATATGGTTGGAGAGATGTGTATGGAGAGCATACAGAGGGGTAATACCTGGGTTACAGTGGAGTGCAGTCTGTGGGTTCCTGGAAGAGAGCTGTTCTAAGGGTTGGAAGAACAAAATAATGGAGATGGACTTGAAGAAAAGGCTGAAAGTGGTAGCAGGAAAGGAGGAGTGCAGATGAGTCCTCACCAAGAGGCTGAAGCAGCAACCTTATTTCCCTGATGAATGAAATTTAGCTGAGCACAAGACAAGTACTTTCGATAGCAATTACAAATGGATTCAAGAGTCTTAAAGAGGATATGAATGAATTCCTTTTAAAAGTCCATGAAGATACAAAATGGTTGAATAAAATAATGAAACAATTTAAAAAATAAAAGTAGAAATTAACAAAGAAATAGAATCACCAAAGAAAACTCAAAATGAAATAAAATTGTGACTGAAAAGTTCAGGATGGCAAAACAAAACTTCAGAGGTGTACCTCACCAATACATTAAGAGACATATGGAAAAGCAAATTTCAGGTCTCGAAGAAAGTAGAAGAAAGTCAAAGAAAACATTAAATCTAAAACAACCCAGGAGTAAAACATCCAGGAAACCTATGAGACTATGAAAAGACCAAATCTGTGAATGCTTCATGTAGAAAAAGGTGAAAAAACACAGGTCAAAGGCATAGAGAATTCTTTTAACAAGTCATAGAAAAAAATTCTACAATCTAAATAAAGAGATACCTCAAGGTACAAGAGTCATACTGAACAACAACTAGATACAAGTGGAAAATAAATTATGCAAAGCACATTGTAATCAGAACAGAGAATAAGTTTTAAAAGATACAGGATAAAAGCCCAAGCCACATAAAAAGGCAAGCTCTTCAGAATAACACCTGGCTTTTTAATGGGGATTCTGAGTGCCAGAAGATCTTCTGCAAGATCCAGGCAGATTTTGTGCAAGCTTTGAGATATCACAGATGCCAGCTCTTACTATAGCTAGCTAAATTGCTAATCAGATTGGGCAGAGAAAGCAAAATAGTTCATGATAAAAAGAAAATTAACCAATTTCTGTCTGCCAGTCCAGCTTTACAGAAGCCAACAGAAGTAAAACATCAGTCTGAAAAGAAGGTTAACTATACCCAAAAGGACACAAGGAGTTAATAATTCCAGAACAGTTAATCAAAAGAGGAAAACCAAAACAAAAAACAAAACAAAACAAAAAACCCGCAAAAACAAAACAAAACAAACAGACAAACAAAAAACCACACACCACCACAAGAAAATAACAATAATTAACAAACAGCATTAATGGTTCTTATATTAATGGTTTTGATACCTCAGTGAAAAGACACAAGCTAGCAGACCAAATTAAAAAAACAGGGTTCATCTTTCTGCTGAAACCAAGAAACACACCTCATAACCAAGTGCAAACATTATCTTAGGGTAAACATATGGAGACAAGTTTTTCAAGCATAGGAAACCAAGAATGAACAAGAATGAAGCTACTTTAGCAACTGACAAAACACACTTTAACCAAAATAGTCAGAAAATATAGGGAAGGACACTACATACTTATTAAAGAAAAAAATCCAACACGAAGGCATTACAGTCTCAAATATTTATGCATCAAACACAAGGTCACCAAAGTTCATAAAGGAAACACTATTACAGATAAAATCACATACTGACCTAACACAATCATTGTGTTATCCAGGTCATCCAGGAAAAGACAAACAAAAAAGCTACCATTAACATCATAAAGCAAATGGGCTCACAGACATCTACAGCAGATCTCACCCATATACAATATACCCAAACCTATCAGACACAATGAGGTAGCTTTAAGAGCCAGTGACATCTTGTGTTAATAACTTAATGAGACTCCTGAAAGCTATAAAAATAAACAAACAAATGAAATCATATCCAAAAATAATGGAAGTCAATAAATAATAAGCTCAGGATTTAGACTATTTTAATAAAATAGAAACAACAAAAAAGAAAGAATCAATGAAAAAATAGTTGGCTTTTGAAAAAAAAAAAACTCTCAAGAGTCACAAATCTTGAGCCAAATTAACCAAGATGGTCAGAAAGAAGATTCATATTAATAAAATTAGAGACAGAAGACATTGCAAAGATAATGAAGAAATACAGGAATAATAAAGGAATACTTTAATAATTTGTGTTCTTCTAAAATAGAAAACTTAAACATGATGAATTTCTTGATAAATCCTAACAAAATTAAATATTCAAAGATTAAAAAAAATCCATAGCACTGGTGAAATGGAAGTGCTGATTTAAAAATCTCTCTTGTTTTTAAAAAGTGAAAATTGATTCTTCTCGCATACTGTGCATCTGACCCCAGTTTCTCCTCCCAGGCTTCACTCCTCTCACCTTCTTTCTTCCCAGGAATCCTTCTTTGTTTCCCTTCAGAAAAGAGCAGGCCTCCAAGAGACCACAACAAGTAAGATACGATAAGACAAGGTAAAAGCTGAATAAGGCAACACTGTAGGAGGAAAAGAGTTCCAAAAGCAGGCAAAAGAGTCAGAGACATACCCGCTCCCACTGTTCGGAATCTGCACAAAACACTAAGCTAACAGCCATAACATATATACAGAGACAGAGAGAGACAGAGAGACAGAGAGGGGCTGAGACAAAACAGCTAAAAGTATACAATGGGATGAGGAAAGCATACAAATGCATCTGACACTGTTGGATGATGGTGTGTAGAAGACTGCAGATAGACCCATGTCTATCACCATGCACAAAACTCAAGTCCAAATGGGTCAACGACCTCAATATAAATCCAGCCACAATGAACCTCTTAGAAGAGAAAGTGAGAGATACCCTTGAATAGATTGGTACAGGAGACTGCTTCCTGAACATAACTCTACTAGCACAGACACTGAGATCAACAATTAATAAATGGGACCTCCTCAAACTGAGAAGCTTCAGTAAGGCAAGGGATACAGTGGACAAGACCAAACGGCAGCCCATAGACTGGGAAAAGATCTTCACCAATCCTACATCTCACAGAGGGCTGATCTCCAAAATATACACATGACTCAAGAAACTAGTCACCAAAACACCAAATAACCCTATTTTAAAAAATGGGGGTGCAGAACTGAATAGAGAACTCTCAATAGAGGCAATCAAAAAGGCTGAAAGACCCTTAAGAAAGTGCTCAACATCCTTAACTATCAGGGACATGCAAATCAAAACAACTTTGAGATACCATCTTACTCCTGCCAGAATGGATAAAATTAGAAACACAAATGACAACTTATGCTGGAGAGGATGTGGAGAAAGGGGAACACTCCTCCACTGCTGGTAGGAGTGAAAACTTGTACAGCCACTTAGGAGATCACTTGGCCTTTGTATTTGGGGCATAGATGTTCAGATGTGTTGGTTGATTTCTCCTGGATGAATAAGAAATGACCGTCTTCATCTCTTTTGATTGATTTTGGTTTGAAGTCTAACTTGTTAGATATTAGGATAGCCACACCTGCTTGCTTCTTGGGTCCATTTGATTGGAAGATCTTTTCCCAACCCTTTTACTGAGGTAATGTCTGTCTTTTAAGCTTAGATGTATTTCTTGTATGCAGCAGAAGGATATATTCTGTGTTCGTATCCATTCTGTTAGACTGTGTCTTTTAATAGGTGAGTTAAGACCATTAATGTTGAGGGAGAGTAAGCACCTTTGATAGTTAATGCTTGTTGTTTGTTTAATATTTGTTGTTGTTGGTTGTGTTGTGAACATATCTGCCCTGCTTTATTTTACCCTTGGGTTCTGGTGAAGTGGGATTATCTATTGCCTATGTCTTTGTGAGCATAGTTAACTTCCTTGTGTTGGAGTTTTCCTTCCAGTACTTTCTATATGTCTGGATTTGTAGATAATGTATTGTGAAAATCTGGTTTTGTCATTAAATACCTTGTTTTCTCTGTCTGTAGTGATTGAAAGTTTTGCTGGGTATAATAGCCCGGGACAACATCCGTGAACTCTTGTTTTGTTGTTGTTGTTGGTTTTCTTTTCCTTTCTTTCTTTCTTTCTTTCTTTCTTTCTTTTTTTTTTTTTTTGTTAATGTGTTTCCTTGTCCAACCTTGAGAATAGGGTTGTATATAGTTTTTACTTATTTTTATTTAAATTAAAAACACCATTTTAATACCTATCCCAGCTCCCTTTCCCTTTAGTTCTCCCATGGGGGAGTCATCTAAATCTGTAACATAATTTGGCATAGGAACAAGACCTTGCACCCTGTATGTAGGCTGAAAGAGTATCCCTCCATAGAATGGGCTTCCAAAGGCCATTTGTGCACTACCAGAGGCTCCATAAACTGCCCAGGCCACCTAACTGACACTCACATTCAGGGAGCCTAGTTCAAACTAGTCTTATGCAGGTTCCTAGGCTGTCAGTCTGGAGTCCACCAGATTCTACTTGCTAAGGTTAGCTGTCTCTGTGAATTTCTCCAACATGGTCTTGACCCCTTTGCTTATCACTCTTCCCCCTCCACATCTGGCTTCCAAGAGCTTGGGTCAGTGCTTAGCTGTGGGTGTCTGCTTCCTGATCCTTCCTGTTCTCCTCCCCTATCCCCATCTCCTCTTTCTCTTACCTCCCTTCACCCTCCCCCATTCTCTCAATTGACTCAGATGTTGTCTCCTTGTTCTCAGGGGTCCATGCATACCTCTTTTAGGGTCTTCCTTCTTTCCTAGCTTCTCTGGGGTTATGGATTGTGGCTAGTTATTCTTTGTTCTATGTCTAATATCCACTTATGAGTGAGTACAGATCATGTTTTTCTTTCTGTGTCTGGGTTATGCCACTCAGAAGGGTTTCTTCTAGTTCCATTCATTTGCCTGGAAATTTTAATGTTTCATTGTTTTTTTTAATTACTGAGTAGTACTCCATTGTACAAATGTACCACATTTTCTTTATCCATTCTTCAGTCGAGGGGCATCTAGGTTGCTTCCAGTTTCTGGAATTACAAATAATGCTGCTATGAACTTAGTTGAACTGATATCCTTGTTGTATGAGTATGCATTGTTTTATTGTATCTTGTTTTTTAATTATTTATTGTTTATTTTACATGTTGATCCCAGTTTCCCCTCCCTCCCTCCCTGCCTTCCTCCCTGTCTCTCTCTGCCTGCCTCCCTTCCTCCCTGCCTACCTCCCTCCCTGCCTGCCTCCCTCCCTCCCTCTTACTCTCTTTTTATGCCATGTTCAGTTGATATTCCTTGGTGGCTTGCTCTTTTGTGAAGGGAAATGGGCGGATTATATCTGGGGTAGAGGTGAGGTGGGCATGGGGAATGGGAGTAGTGGAGGGAGGGCAAACTGTGGTTAAGATCTATTACATGAGAGAAGAATAAATTAAAAATTAGAAAGGAAGAAATCAAAACTGTATTTATTTGCAAAGTATATGATTTTATATAAAAGACCCTAAAAATGTAAAGACTACCTGAAAAGTTCTATAGCTGATAAACACTTTCAACAAAGTAGCAAGAAGCAAAAACCACACACTAAATTTTATCAGCCTTCAGCTATATAATAGTAATCTTATTGATTAAGAAATCTGATGATAGTGTATTTCAAAATAGCATCAAAATTAATTTTTTGGATAACTCTAACCAAGCAAGGGAATGACATATAATAAAAACTTTATAGCATTGAAGAAGAAATTAAAAAGGATACCAACATATGGAAAGATCTCCCATATAGGTAGGTCAGTAGGATTAATATTATGAAAATGGCCATCCTATGCAAAAGAATTACCAATTCAATGCAATTGCCAACAAAATTCTTCTAGAAATTGTAAAAGGGATTTTTAACATCATGTTGAATAAAAAACAACCCAAAACACATATAGTGTATGACCTGCAGAGCGTGGACCTTCAGGCTCCCACTCAAAAAAGGCGACACTCATGAGAAGCGGTCTTGATGCAAATAGCATAAGGAGTTTTTATTCCAAGTGCACTGGGGTCCACAGTCATACACCATGCAGGGGTAGAGGACTGAGGACCTCGAGGGCAGAACTGAGATAGCTTTTATAAGATTTACATCAAAGCTAACAAGGCCACTTTCAAAGTTAGCCTGTTATGTTCACTAGGCCTAAAATCAAGGTCATGGGATAGTTCAAAACTTGGAATGGTTAGTAAGGTTTCCTAGATTTAGCACACCTGCAAGGTTAGAGGGTTTTCTTTCTCAAGAACCAGCGGGCTCAGTGGCCTTGTCCTTGAGCGGCTGGGAGAATGTACTTCCCAGTCAGGGAGTTATCTATATCTATTGGCAGAGGCTCTTGTTTTCTCTGTCTTTCCCTTTTTGCTATGAGTTCCATCTTTTAGTTATTAATTTTCTTTGTGGACAGGATGACCCACAACAGTTCCCAGACTGTTGTTGTGGATAACAAAATTCTTTAGAAACTAGGTGACTAATAGTAATAATAATAATAATAATAATAATATTCCGAAACCAGTCATCGTGATCTAGCTATTGTATGTGTTTTTTCTTTTTTTCTGAGCTTTGCATGCAGCTAGGGTGATTTTTAAATACATGTTGATGGACTTTTTCTAAATTTTTAACTTTTAGTGGTCATTAGAGAGTTAAGCTGTATTTTCATCCTTTCAATGGGTAAACAAATCCTGAATAATAAAAGAAACTTTATATCACCATCCCTGTTTTCAAATTGTATTACTGAGTTGTAGTAATAAACACAACATAGTATTGACATGAAGACAATTACCGGAATCAAATTAAAGAATCAGATATCACTTCGTATACCCACAGACAAGTGATTTTTTTAAATTAAGAAGTCAAAACAGTACACACTAGAGAAAAGACAGATCTTCAACAAATGGTTCTGGCCAAACATAGTAGCTGTATGTAGGAGAATGACAGTAGATCCATATCTATCACCCTGCACAAAACTCAACTTCAAATGAACCAGGTCTTCAGTTTAAGTCCAGATACCCTGAATCTGATAGAAAATAAAGTAGGAAATAGGTTTAATCTCTTGAGCATTCTGAACAACTTCTTGAACAGGCACTGAGAGCATGGGCATTAAGAACAGCAAGTAATAAATGGACCCCATGCACCTAAAGTGCTTCTTTACAGCAAAGGAGACCATTATTTGAGCAAAACAGCAGAGTACAGACTAAGAAAGAGAAACTTTACCAATGATACATCTGCAATAGGGTCATTGTTTAGAATATACAAAGAAATAAAATCCCTAACCATGAGGAAAACAAATAACCCAACTGCAAATGGGTATACAACACTTGGGAAGCAGAGGTGGATACAGGAGGATCTCTTTAAATTTGAGGCCCGCTTTGTCACTAAAGAAAGTTCCTAGGCATCTAGGACTTCATGGGGAGACCCTGTCCAAAACAAAACAAACAAATAAATAAACAAAATGGAAACCCCCCACATTATATTGCAGGGAAATTTATGTGCTTTGTTGGAAAGCTACATTATCTGCAGCACACTATGGGGCATCTGTTTTGATTTTATAGAGCTATTTTACAGCACTGTAAGTTGTAAACAACTACTAACAATAATCCATTCATGAAAACGAATTGTCTGGTCAAGACACTCCACTGCACCATGGAAAAGAAGAACCAGTTTTGTTTCCATTTGCCATTCTTTTAAATATACCGACCTATAAATGTGTCTGTTTTGAGGATTCACCCTGAACAAGTTGTAACATTGTATTAATAAATAATGCTAATAATAATAACAACGTCTTATAATAACTTAAACATTTAATAGCCATTTAAAATATGGGATAAAAGTGAACAGGATGTTTTCAAAAGATTAAACACAAGTAACTAAACACTTAAAATGTTCAATATCCTTAGCTCTCAGGGAAATGCAAATTTGAAACAATTTGAGATTTTCTTTTACTACAGTCAGAATGATCAAGATCAATATAATAAATGGCAGTTCATGCTAGCAAGGATGCAGGGAAGCGGACCACTTATTCATTGCTGGTGTGAGTGCAAACTTGTACAGAACTATGGAAATCAGTGGGATTTATGAAGCTGGAAATTGATCGATATTGAGATTCAGCTCTTGGGCATATATCCAAAGACTTCAACATCCTATTACAGAGATACTTGCTAATCTATGTTCATTGATGTTTTATTCATAATTTCCAGAAATTGGACACAGCGTATTTGTCCATGAAATGATGAATGGATAAAGAAAATGTGGAACATTTACACAATGGGATATTATTTAGCTTTTAAGAATAATGCAATTATGAAACTTGCAAGTAAATGGATGGATCTAGAAAAAAAGCATTCTGATTTTTTCTCCTTTATATAGATGTTAGATTTTGAGCTATAAACATGTATTTAAATTCAAATAACTATAGACATTAAGGGAGTGGATCTTTCAATGAAGGAGAAATGGAGTACAGTGTTTTAAAGAAATAAGGGGAGGGGGAATGAAAATAAGAAGAAGGCATGGGAGGAAAGGGAAAATAGAAGGGATAACTATAACTAAAGGCCTTTTGAAAAGCCATATGCATACTGAACCATAGAAGCTACCTAAAACATATATTAATAAAATTTAAATGGATACACTATATAATGTAGTGTACAATGCCAAACTTGACATCTTATGCCACTAAGTTAAGTCTTCAGTGGATGAATGGGTTACATCTTCTTGAGTCACTAGTGCTAGGATTCCATAGACATCCCCAAACATCATAGGCTATTGCCAAGTCTATTTATTACTGTCCTCAACTTCATAATATGGCTCTGTTGTTGAAGATGCAACTTACATGTCTTTGAACATAGTAAAATTGAGTGGCCCCCAACTAGAAGCTTCATCCCTACTGACTAGCATTCTTGGTATTGGAAAGTACTGTGCGTGCTACCAGAGGATAAAAGTAATCATATCATTGGTACCACCTAGATACAAACCTACAATACTGACTTGCCTGATGTATTGGTGCGATAGTGTTACAAATGTCATGGAAATAACCAACTACTATTTGATTGGAGTTGAGTCCATTCCACGAAATAGGACTCATGCTTGACACTGCTCAAGTAGCCAAGAACAAGAACTACATTGGTTATGGGCCCAGGGGACAACCTACAATTATTCCTCTAAGGAAAGCATCAACAAAATGACTCCTACTTATTTTAAGGAACATAGCAATAAAATGACTACTACTGACATATTGCTATACCCATAGGCCAGTGTAATGCTCAGTCCTCATCAGAGAAGTTTTTTTTTTTTTTTTCTTTTTCTTTTTCTTTGCAGTGGTTGGTAATCCACACAGATAACTAAAACTAGAAAACATGTATAGAGTGATAGAATTTGGAGTACTTAGCCCTAGTTGGGATGTCTTTATAAAACTCCTTTCCTCATTGTTCAAGGATCCATGTAGAAGAAGACGTGGAAAATTTGTAAGAGTCAGAGGTGATGGATGACTCCAAAGAGACACAATTTTCTAGATACAAGACTGACACATAGATGAACTTTTGGAAACTGTGATGTCATGCATAACATGGGCATTGGTTCATACCTGACAAAATTCCAGCATGGAGAAGGGATGTAGATAGAGGGCCCTGCACCAAACCAAAAAGCTATTTATATTTGATTCCTGCTGTAAATAACATCATTTTTATTTAAGTAGAGTGACACTGGGTGTGTCAACTACATTTCAGAGCAAGCCTCTTGCCCAGAAATAGTTGATCAAGACAAAGTTGACCCCATTTTAATGTGAGCATGTGTCATTTGTTTAATTTTGGTTATTTTGTCATTTTTTTTTGTTGGTTTTCTTGTTTTGGTAATTTTATTTAATTATATAGTTTTGTTTTTTTTTAGAGAGAGAAAGAACATGAAGTTGTATGGATAGGGAGGTAGGAAAACTTTGTAAGTATTTAGGGGAGGGGAAAGAATGTTATCAAATATATTATACTAAAATGTATCAAATAAAAATAAGAAAACAAGGGCTGGAGAGATGGCTCAGAGTTAGAGCACTGACTGCTCTTCCAGAGGTCCTGAGTTCAATTTCTAGCTACCACGTGGTGGCTCACAACCATCTGTAATGAGATCTTGTGCCCTCTTCTGGCATGCAAGCATACATGTAGGCAGCAACACTGTATATATAATAAATAAATAAATCTTTAAAAAAAAGCAAGAAAACAAATTAACTGCAAGGAAAGAAAAATTTAGTAAAGTTACCACATAGTAGAGAAGCAAAAAACATAATAGGCAATTGACTATTATCACAGCAAAATAATATCTTCTACTTATTGATGGATTGCTTCATTTAGTTTTTAGTAATTATTATGTAACATGAAATTATTTTAAAATGTTCAGATTGTATCTGGTGTTTGCGTTTTTGCAAAGTTTTATGTCCACTAAATTCATTCTATAACCTATATAGTTAACTGGCTCAACCTAAATTTTCATGTACACATTCTGTATAGACCTTGATTGTTTAGGACACTAGGAAAAGTAGAGAAAGGTGTTACTTCTAAAGTTAAAATTTGAGTTGTTTTACAAGAAATAGAATGTGGAACATATCAAGATGTGAAGAGAGCTTTCCTGTCAGTCCCAAGGCCCTTGGTCCAATCATTAGAAGTCAGAAAAGAAACACACAAACAAAGTAGAAGTATGTGGAGGGATGTTATTAGTTTATGGTTCTTGGAATTAATGATGAATGTATTTGCAGATCTTAGGGCAAAAGGAACTTCTTAAATTCTAAAACAGAAAGGAATCAGACAATAAAAACAATGAATAATTATGAAGCAGGGGACAGGAGCTTCTGCTTCTGCTCAAAAGTTTTTCATCATGTCAGCCAAAATATAGTACTCTGGAACTGTAGCAGTGCTGGCTATTGTTTTACCAAATGATCTAATTTTTTCACTGGAAATTAGGGCTATACCTAAAGCATTTCAAAGATGTGGTTTAAAGGCAAATGGTCATCTTTCCACATTTGTCTTTTAATGTGTTACTACAAAAATCAGTTTCTGCTTGATGGCAGTAAAACAAAATTCAGAAAATAATCAGGTTACTTTATAAGTGTTCTTAAAAGTTGCAAGACATTTAGACTTTGTAAACAATAGTGCTAAACCACTTTGGAAAATAGGCTGAGTCCTGATTCAATGCACATCTACCATATGTATTAATAAATGTAAATTAATTTAAACCTTATATGCTTTTGGACAGTTTTGTTATAGCTTTTAAAGCATACCAAGTAAAAGTTTCTAGTTTTTTTTTTTTTTTTTTTTTTTATCTATCATATCACATAGTTAAGATTTTGCTGAAGCTGTACAAATTATCAATCTTTGTTCATGGGTATTATTGTTTACCAAAGCCTGGCACCCTGGGGAAACTCCAACTTCTTTTAAAAATTCATTAACATTTATTTGAGATTTTCATTTATCAATACAATGTATGTACGCCAGTCTTCCACCCACTCATTCCAGTATGCCTGTGTCTTCAGATTCATGGTGTCCTATTCTTTAATTTCCCATCCCCCATTCCCACCTCTGCCTCTTCTCCCTCTGCTGTCCTTCCCACACCCCCACAATTTTATATGTTAAATCTACTGAATTCATTTAGTCTTCCTCATATGATTTTAGAGCTGACTGCTTGGGTATGTGTAAACTCTCAAGGGGAATGGTCCTTGGAGAAGACTGCTGCAAAACCATCAGTTGCATGCAGCTCTAAAGCCAGAGACTCTAAGACATACCTGGGATTCAGTCTGAGCTACATAACTCAAGAAATGCCAATTTCCCAGCCTTATGATCTTATCACTCTGGCACTTGTAGAGCATCAATAGTCAAGAGTGTTCTGAGATAATAGAAACATTCCATTGAACTTGCCCACTGAGCAACTAATGTGTGATTAGGCTAACGAAAGAAATGAAGCTTTAATTGTATTTAATTTGAATTAATTAAAACATGAATAGCCATTCATGACCAGTGTACAACACAGCTGTAAAGGATAAAAGTGATAAAAAAAATTGATGATCATTGCAATCATTCCCAAAGCAAATCAAGTAAGGAATAAAACAGTTATTAAAACTGTTTAATTTTTGGTTTCTATAGTTTATTTATTAACAGATAAATGACAAAGTATTTTAGAATATAAACTTGAAAATGAACTTTAATGCATATTGGAATTAATTTTATATTCATGCAATTTTAATTATATTGCACTTAATTAGTTAGAACTTCCATCAGTACATCTGAAGAATTAGTGAGGACAAAGTATTTAATGATTCAATCCCCATGAAATTATTATTGCTTTACATTTAAATATTTATCTAGTATGGCATAGACTTTCTTGCCCTCTGAAACATCTTATAGTTGTATAGAAACAAAATCATTTATTTCTGATTAGTAATTAAAACAGAATTTCCTTGAAGAACTTAAATGACTATGACTCTGTAGCACACACACACACACACACACACACACACACACACACACACACACACACACACACTGATTATCAGCACAGCTTCTAATACTTCATGTAGCAAACCATCAGACCTAGCCAAATGCTAGAAAACAAAATACAGGAAAATCCTCTGAACTGTTGCCAGGGAAATGGACTAGCAGACCACTTTAGAACTTTTTTGCACTGCTGATGTAGCCACAGGGCTCCAGTCTGGCTTGTTTTCACTGGCTCCACTGTGACTTCAGGGGACTTGTTTGGGCTGGCTGTTTTCCTCTTTCTAAACCCTTTCCCTGGCGGCTTTAGCAATCCACATTCAGAGAGGCTTATTTCTTAAAAGCCCTTCAGGACTGGCAAGAGAAAGTTATCAAAGAGATAAATATTTTTCTCTTTAGTTGTTCGCCAGTAAAACCTACTGAACCATAAAAAATAAGTCAACATTGTTCTAATAAAACAAACAAACAAACAAACAAAAAAAAAAAAAAAAGATGGACATAAACTTTAAAGTCAGCCTACCTGAACATCAATGCTACCATTAGCTCCTTAGGGTACCAAGTGCCATTCTGATATAAAGGCCTCACATGGAGAATGGGATGAGGGAACTGCCTTGGAAGGTAGCTGGGGGCATGAAAGAAATAAAACTGGCAGGATGGAAGCAGCTATCTCTCATACCTACCACATACACGTCCCTGCATAGTCCCAAACACATACTGCCGTGTTAGTAGCTACACCACAGAATATGTGAGCAGTCAAGAACCATGAGGTCATTTCCCAGTGTTGCCCTACAGCAGAGTATTGGAATGTAGTCCAAGAATGGAGTCATGTGAGGGGAATTCTGGGTACTAGTGAGAAAACTCCAAGAAAATAAGACAAGAGCCTTGTGACCTCAGCTTCTTCAATAACAACAACAACAAAAATTGTTCTTGGAATGTGCTTTTGTGTGCCTCCCAGTTGTGCCAGATAAGAGTGGGTTGGCATTAGTTTATTCTTTATTTGCATCTATGGAAAAACATGTTTTGGCCATGTGCAGCTTCTCCTTGTGTACACTCTACTCATGGGATACTTTTTTGGTATTTATTATTTTTTTCTTATTTTGCATATTGATCCCAGTGCCCTCTCCCACCCTCTCCCTCCAAGGCCCACCCCCTCCCGTCCCACTCCCCACACACTCCACATTTAGGGTGGTGCCTTCCAGGAGGGGTCAACAAACTCTGTCAAGTCATTTGGAGTAGGTAATAGGCCCTCCCTCCTGTCTCTAGGTTAAGGCAGTATCCCTCCGTGGGTAATGTGCTCCCAAAGTCCTTTTGTGACCAGGGATACATCCTGGTTCCAGTGTCAGAGGTTCCATACACTGTCCAGGCCTTCTAACTGAGACCCATGTACAGGGGATCTGAGTCGGTCCAATGTTGGATTCCCAGCTAACAGCTTGGGGGTTCATGAGCTCCAACTTGTTCAGATCAGCTGTCTCTGTGGGTTTCCTCCCCTCCCTCTCCTCCCTCTGCTGTCCTTCCCACACCCCTAATGTTTATATGTAAAAGCTACTGAATTCATTTATTCTTGCTCTTATGTTTTTAGAGCTGACCTCTGGTCTTGACCTCTTTTCTTATCACTCCTCCCTCTCTGCAACTGGATTCCAGTAGTTCAGCTCAGTGTTTAGCTGTGGGTTTCTGCTTCCGTTTCCACCAGCAAGGATGGCATATATGTTAGTTATCAATTTCATTATCAGGGAAAGATATTATATAAGGTAGCATCCCCACTGTTGCTAGGATTGTTAGTTGGTGCCATCCTCGTAGGTCTCTGGACATTTCCTAGAGTCAGTTTTCTCTTCAAACCTGTAATGGCTCCCTCTATTATGCTATCTCTTTTTTTCTGCTCTCATCTATTCATTCCCTGACTCAATCTTCCTGGTCCCACATCTTCTCCTCTCCTTCCATTTTCTTTCTCCTAACTCCCTCTCTACTCATTGCCCCCACCCCTGACTCCTAATATGCTCAGGAGATCTTGTTCCTTTCCCCTTATGTGAGGGACCTTGTATGAATCTCCTAGGGTCCTCCTTGTATCCTAGTTTCTCTGTCAGTGTGAATTGTAGGCTGGTGATCCTTTGATTTTTGTCTAAAACCCATACATACCTCTTTTTTTGTGACTGGGTTACCTAACTCAGGCTGGTTTCTTCTAGTTCTATCCATTTGCCTGTGAATTTCAAGATTCCATTGGTTTTTTTTTTTTTTTCTACAGAGTAGTATTCCATTGTGTAAATGTGACACATCTTCTTTATCCATTCTTCAGTTGAGGAGCATCTAGGTTGCTTCCAGATTCTTGCTATTACAAATAATGTTGCTATGAGCATAGTTGAACGGGATGTCCTTGTTGCATGGATGTGGATCATTTGGGTATATGCCTAAGAGTGGAATTGCCAGGTCCTGTGGTAGAATTCTGAAGTCTGAAAGACACTTTAGAAAGTGCTCAACATCTTTAGCTATCAGGGAAATGCAAATTAAAACAACTCTGAGATACCATCTTTCTCCTGTCAGAATGACTAAAATCAGAAACACCAATGACTGCTTATGCTGGAAAGGATGTGGAGAAAGGGGAACACACCTCCACTGCTGGTGGGAGTGCACACTTGTACAGCCATTTTGGAGATAAGTATGGTAGTTCCCCAGGATAATAGGAATCAAGCTACTCATGGGATTCTTAACACTTGTATAAACTGATACTCTGAATAAAGTTGGCTATTGCATGAAAAAGAAAAGAAATTTATCCTTTAAAAGAAGTCTAGCTAATGTAAAGAAAAATGTGTTAATTTTCTTAAGAAATTAGTACATAGGTTTTACTCAAATTGTGGCCTATTAGATAATTCCTATTATTTATTTTATAGTGAGAGTTACTGTGAAATAATAAATTATATACATGCATAATCTAGCTATTTTGATTAGTGTGCCAATCAAATAACTGAATAAGTTGTCTTAAGACTTCATTGCAGACTAATTAATATTACCTTTATTTGACTGCGGCTGGAGACTTGAGTAGTTAGTAAATGGGATGCTGCTATTTGACTTTATATATTCACTGTATTATATGGTACTCTAGTAAGTCAGTCATTGTAAAATATACTTACCTAAATGATAACAGTTGTACGAATGCTATCAAGCCACACTTATTTTCATTCTGTCTTTTTACTCATTGATTGGATATTTGTAATGAGTGATAAACTCTTCATAGATAACACTGTATAATGAGTGCATATGTAAGAGTCACAGTGTATGTTTATATATTAGATGCCACAGCCTCATAAGTACTGCCATTTGAACTGCCATTACATACAGAATAATTACTTTTTAGTTTCACATTACATTATTGATGGCCATGAGTTGAATGGCTATAGATCTTACTGTGGTATACTTGAAAACAATTGGAATGTTGGCCCCTCTACAAGTTCTTTTCTTGCTCAGAATTGATTAAGCTATCCTTGGGTTTTTGTTTTTCCATATGAATTTGAGAATTTTCCTTTCAAGGTCTGTAAAGAACTGTGTTGGAATTTTGATGGAGATTTTATTGAATCTGCAGATTGCTTTTGATAGTGTGACCATTTTTATTATGTTAATTCTACTGATCCATGGCCATGGAATATCTTTCGATTTTCTGATATCTTCTTTAATTTCTTTCTACAAGGCCTTGAACTTTTTATGATACAAGACTTTCAGTTTTTTGGTTAGCATTACCTTGATATCTTATATAATTGAGGCTATTGTGAAAAGTGTTGTTTCCATGAATTATTTCTCTATTTCTCATTTGTATCTAGAAAGGCCGCAGATTTTTCAAAGTTAATTTTGTATCTGGCTGTTTTGCTGAGTTCCCCAGTGGGATTTTTAAGGTAACTTATGTGTGTTATCATATAGTCCACAAATAAAGATATATTAACTTCCTCCTTTCTGATTTGTATTCCCTTGATCTCCTTCAGTTGTCTTATTGCTCTTGTCGAGATGTAAAGTACATCTTGAATAGATAGATATGGACAAAGTGTACAACCTTGTCTTGTTCCTGATTTTAGTTAAATTGCTTGATTTTTTTCTCCATTTAATTTGATGTTTGCTATAGGCTATCTATAAATTGCCTTTATTGTGTTTAGGTATGTACTTTCTATTCCTAATCTCTCCAAGACTTTCATCATGAAGGGGTGTTGGATAATCATTGTTTTTCTTTCCTTTAAGTTTGATTATATGGTGGATTACATTTGTTTTTCTGTTCAACCATCCCTTCATCTTATTGAAAAAGCCTAGTTGATCATGGTCAGTGATCTTTTTGATATGTTTGTTCTTCAACTCTGTTTGAAAGTATTTTTAAATCTATATTCATAAAGGAAATTGGTCTGTAATTCTCTTTCTTGTTGGGTGTTTATGCAGTTTGGGTATCAGGGCAATTTTCTATCTAATTCTATATTTCTGCAATAATTTGGGGGGTATTGGCATTAACTCTTCCTTAAAAGTTTGGTAGAATTCTGTGCTAAAAATATCTCACGCTAAGCTTACTTGGTTCTGAGACTTTTCGTTACTGCTTCTATTTCACTGGGGCCTTTATAAGTCTATTTAAATTGTTTATCTGATCTCGATTTAACCTTGGTAAGTGGTACCTATAGAGAGATTTATCCATTTCTTCTAGCCTTTTCAATTGGGTGGAATATAAATTTTTAAAATATGTCCTTAGGAATCTCTGGATTTCTTCAGTGTCTGTTGGTATATCCCCCGTTCTCTCTTTTTGTTTCTGATTTTCTCAATTTGGATATCCTCTCTTTGACTTTTACTTAGTTTGGATTATGGTGTGCCTATCTTGTCTCAAGAATGATCTCATTGTTTCATATGATTTTTTTATATTTTGTTTGTTCCTAGTTTATTGATTTCAACCCTGTTTTATTATTTCTTGACATCTAATCCTCTTGGGTGTTTGGTTTTAGTGTTTTCAGGTGTGCTCTTAAGTTGCTAGTATGATGTCCTTCCAATTGTATATGTAGGTGCTTAGTGCTATGATTGTGAATTATCAATTAGAACGGCTATGTGTCCAAAAAGTTTCTATATGCTGTGTATTCATTTTCATTGAATTATTGTTCCTGATTTTAGAGGAATTGCCTTAAGCTTCTCTCCATTCAGTTTGATGTTGGCTGTTGGTTTACTGTATATTGCTTTTATTATGCTTAAATATATTCCTGTTATTCCTGATGTCACCAAGACCTTTATCATGAAAGTGTGTTGAATTTTGTTACAGGCTTTTTCAGCATATAGTGAGATGATCATGTGGTTTTTCTTTTTCAGTTTGTTTATATGTTGGATCACATTGATAGATTTTTGGATGCTGAACCATCCCTGCAACCCAGGGATGAAACCTATTTGGTCAGAGTGGATAATTTCTCGGATGTGTTCTTGGATTTGATTGCCAGTATTTTATTGAGTATTTTTGCATCAATGTTCATGAGGGATAATGGTCTGTACTTCTCTTTCTTAGTTGTATGTATGGCTTGGGTACCAAGGTAATTGTGGCCTTTTAAAAAGAGGTTGGTAGTGACCTTCTGCTTCTATTATGTGGAACAATTTGAGGAGTATTGGTATTAGCTCTTCCTTGAATTTCTCGTAGAATTCTACACTGAAGCCATCTGGCCTTGGGCTTTTTTTGGTTGGAAGGCTTTTGATGACTGCCTCCATTTCATTAGGGATGTCAGGTCTATTTAAGTTGTTTGCCTGTTCGTGATTTAATTTTAGTAAGTGATAGTTACTCATAAATTTATCCATTTCCTTTGAATTTTCAAATTTTGTGGAGTACAGGTTTTCAAAGTATGACCTGGAAATTGTGTATATTTCCTGTGTTCATTCTTATTTCTCCCTTTTCATTTCTAATTTTGTTTATTTGCATGTTCTCTATCTGCTTTTTTGTTAGTTTGGATAAAGATTTGTCTATCTGTTGATTTTCTAAAAACAAAAACAAACAAACAAAAAACAAACTAACAAACAAAAAACCTCTCTGTTGCATTGATTTTTTTTTGTATTGTTTTCCTGGTTTCTACTTTATTGATTTCAGCCATCAAACTGATTATTTCCTGGCATCTATAATATAATCATCCTGAATGAGGCATCCTAGAGTCAGAAATATAATTATGCTATGTGCCCTCTAATAATTAGATATTAACCATTAAATAAATGATAACCAAGCTACAATCCATAGACAGTATGTGTAGAGGAAGGGTTGTTGTCTCATAGAAGCCTATTATTTTCTAATAAGAAAATTAAAGGGATTGTATCTGGTGGGGAGGTGGGGAGGAACTGGGAGAAGTAGAGGGAGCAGAAAGATAATAAGGATATATTATATGAGAAAAGAACATTTTTTAATACAAACTGAAAAATATATTTTACTGTGAATTTCAACAGAAAAGTTATTCACTTTTATAAATAATTATTAAAATGGATGCGTACATATTATTTTATATTTTCTGATTATGAGTTATCTTTGAGTTTATGTTTATATCATATAATTAGTTAGTATCTTAATTACTATCTTTATTCTTTTTTGTTGCTGTGCTTTGGCACCCTGACTAAGATAAATTTTAGAAGAAACTGTTTAATTTGGAACTCATGATTACAGAGCGTTGGAGTCAATTTACAGCACATATGCTCAGTAACTGTATGTGTCAAATTTGTAAGACAGACACTAATAAAAGTAAATATGTAGATTATCCTCAGCATAACAATAGCAAGTGAATTCAAACCTTCTCTTACTAAACAAATAAATGTTTATTTTTGTCAGAATAAACAGAATTAAATGATATCAAATCAGACATCTGTAGAACATTCCATCCAACTCCAGCAGTAAAACAAAACAAAACAATATTCTTCTCAGCATTCCATAGACATTCCTCTAAAATAGAACACACATTATGTTAAATTTTAAATAAAATTTAAATATAGGAACTTGAAACAAATTATTATACACGTATTATATATAGCAATAATTGATGAAAAAATAGGCCATGAATTTGAATGAGAAGAAGGGGATTAGGGGAGAATTTGGAAGGGCAAGATAAAGAAGGAAATGATGTCATTATATTATCATTTCTGAAATAAAAGAAATTATGATAAAACATGTTACAGCAGTCACTGAGGCAAGCAATGAATTGCTAAAGAGAGCTCAAGGTAATTTTGCCTCTGTGTCTTGAACATTTCCTCTCTACATGATTACAAAATCTTACCTTTTCTATACCTTGCAGAATTTTTAATGTAAGTGGGAATTTGTGAAGATCAAAGGTTTATTTCTCATAATTATAGAAGTATGCAAAATAAACTATTGATTATATTAATCAAATACAAAATAAGTTTTTATTAAAATTGTAACAGGCTTTATTGCCTATTTCAATTTGTTTCATTTATATACTTTATTACTAATTGCCTAAGAATTCTTAGTCTATAATAATGTTTAATTATTGATATTTTGACACTGAATTTACAGAGAAATTCTAGCTCCAATGGAGCTCTGATGTTTGTTTCCCACTAACATTTACTTTTACATATAGCTGTAAAGACATATTTGATATGTTGTTTCCATTAACATATACTTTTATATATAGCCGTAAAAACATATTTGATATTCCGAAATTTGCTGAGTTTTTAATGGTTATGTGACAAAATTAGATAGAAATAAACCCAGGGAAGACAAAACTTTCAAAGAGCGAGGCTGTATAATTGGAAATAGTAGTTTACTTAAGCCTTTAGTGTCTTACTTGCCATATTTGTTATCTAACAGTTTCTTTAGTTGAGTAATCTCTGTGCACCTTAGCCTGGTGCTCTGGCACAGAATCTTCTATAACGATGTGGTCCAGGTGACTCCTTGTCTGTGCTCACACTGATATTTGATTGGTAGGATATCTTTTCCAATTGGCAGGACTTATCATTCTCCTGTGAATTTTGAACTGAGAGCTCCCTCTCTCTGCGTGCTGGCTGAGGGTTAGCATCCGTGTTTTTTTTATTTTTTTCCATATGGTTTTTCTTATGTAGCAGCAGCACACAAGACAGCCAGAGACAGCCAGCTACCCTAAGGAGAAGTGAACAGGAGGAGTCTGGTAGCAGAATCAAGGTTGAAGTCACACACTTTTGTAACATACGCTGGAAAGTGAGAGCCCATTCTTGCAACAGAGTATAGTCATTCCACACTCAAGGAAGGGATTATACAGGTGGTGAATAAGAATAGTTGGTGATCATTGAGCCCTATTCGAAAGCTGCATATCATGGAGATTTAACTGTACTCTCCCTGGTATGGAATGTTGACTACAGGATTTTAAAAAATCCATAAAGCTTTGAGGGACAGTTTTCTAATCATTATGTTAAATATCACTTTTATTAATAATATACATTATTTGAAAATTATATTAATATACATTGTAGAATGACACTGTAGATTACATTGTATGGAGTTTGTAACATGGCCTGACACACACACACACACACACATGCATAAGTATATAAATATTATATGTATTTATGAGGAGCAGATATATACTCTGAGAGATACACTATAGAGTTCTGATACAAAGTTAAATTTTCTCTTTATTAAAAATGTAACAAATGTTAGTTTTGGTTTAGGAAATCTGTGTTCTGCTTTAATTTGTATCCCTTACTTTTGTCTTGTCTTCCTGCCTTTCTTCTTTGGTGTTCATATCTCTATGAAGATGCTGTTCTTTTGGCAAGAAAGACTCAGCTTCTGCTAATGCAACTGCTCACAGGTCACTCAAAGTACAGTCATTATGTATAGATTTCTGTAGAGGAAGCTTCCTTTGCTGCAATATGCCCTGCAAAAATGGTTGCTGCCTACATTCACTGTTAACCTGGGAATGACTTTACTCTGTTTGTTTGGCCCCACAGCTCCTTCTCTTGCTTGAAAAAAAAAATCTGTGTCTGCCCTGTGTCTTTTTCTGCCATCTCTTCCTGGTGATGAGGTTAAGGGATGCTTTACATTCTATTCCCTTCAGCAAGATTAATCAGTTCTAGGGTATCTTGAGTTGAAGTGTTACCCTTTTTGTTTTTAGGATGATGATGACACTAGAAGAATCACACAGTAACCTTCATTAAAGCATTGTGTAGTCAGTGTTGTATGCCACATTGTGATAAGGATGAGATAGAAATGATAGGCACCCCTTGTTCAGGTCAGTTGTTTCTGTGGGTTTCTCCAACCTGGTCTTGAGCCCTTTGCTCATCACTCCTCCATCTCTGCAATTAGATCCAAGGAGTTTGGCTCAGTGTTTAGCTGTGAGCGTCTGCTTCTGCTTCCATCAACTATTGGATGAAGGCTCTAGGATGGCATATAAAGTAGTCATCAATCTCATTATCAGGGAAGGGCATTTAAGGTAGCCTCTCCAATATTGCTTAGATTCTTAGCTGGGGTCATCTTTGTAGATCTCTGTCCATTTCCCTAGTGCCATATTTCTCTTTAGACCTACAATGGCTCCCTCTATTATGGTATCTCTTTTCTTGCTCTGCACTATTCTTTCTCGCCTCAATCTTCCTGAGTTACCTCACTCAGGATGGTTTCTTCTAGTCCCATCTATTTGCCAGTGAATTTCTATATTCATTGTTTTTTCCACTGAGTAGTTCTCCATTGTGTAAATGTACCACATTCAGTTGAGGGGCATTTAAGATGCTTTCAGGTTCTGGCTATTACATATAATGCTACTATGGACGGACTCCTCTCTGATAACTGGGAAACCAGAATAGGACCAACTCAGACTCCCTGAATGTGGGTGTTAGTTAGGAAGACTAGGTAGTCTATAGGGCCTCTGGTATTATATCAGTATTTAGCTCTAATATAGAAATGGACTTTGGGAGCCCACTCCACATAGAGGGCTACTCCCTCAGCCTAAACTCATGGGGAGAGGGCCTATCCCTGCCACAATGATGTGACAGAGTTTGAAGACTCCCCCTCCCTGGGGAACAGGAAGGGTATGGTATAGGGTTGGTGGGGAAAACAGGGGAGGACAGAAGGGAGGGTGGGAGAACTGGAATTGACATCTAAAACAAGTTAGTTTCAAATTCAAATAAAAAATGTCAGATGCACACACAAACAAAAAGAAATGATAGGCACATGCCATTGTCTTTTGGAAAAATAGTATTTGTGTTGCAGACAATGTTGGCAAATGCTTGACTTACTTGATGACTGTCTATGAAATGACACATCAAGAAATGTTAGTTCCAAGTTATGCTTTCTAAATGAGCAACTATGTCTATTTTATTTTATTTAATGTTTGCATAGATATGTAAAACAGGAGAATGAATTTTAAAACAGAAATATATATCAATGATGGAAATTGAACTAGGTTCCTGTGACTGCCTGTGAGGAGAAGAGGATGGAAGATGAAATACCTGAATCCTAAATCAGTGGAGGCCATGTGTCTTTCTTTGATTCTCACTTGATAGTCTTTATTTCAAAGATGTTTGAGTTTAATAATATGACTACGAACAAAATTTAAGTGCTTGGTGTTTTTATTCATCCAGTATTACAAAATGACTGTTAAGATAAGGAAAGACATAATTTTATTGTGAAAACAGGAGAGAAATGATTATAGTATTTTTATAGTTAAATCATTTGTTTCTCAAATAAAGCTAGCTGTCTTATGTTGTGTTTCAGTGTAATTCAGTAAAGCATTTGAGTTAGTGTTCTGGCTTGTTAAAGACTTGGTTTTTCATTGAGAGAACCATATAAAATATGCAGATTGTGTGAATTCAGGTGTATGATGTTTTCACCAGCCTGCAAATCATAAAATGCAATTTTCTCCTTTTAGTGCCAAGTTCATGATACTAAATGGCTTAGAAAATTGTATTAGGTAATTTTCTCTAGTGCATTTGATGCAAATTGCACTAATATTGTGAAGTGCCTTTGTTGAACACATTTTAAGTTGGATGAATTAAAATTTCTGAAGGACAGAATTAGATCAAGATGATTATGATGAGAAAGGTTGCTTATTCTCCAATAACATTAAATATGGTTAATTCCATGCATTATTATGTAAATCTAAGTAAGTTCACCATTTATTCTAATGACAACTTTCTTGCTTATCTGTTAGTAAGTGGAGAATGCTTTGTTTAATATTTATACAATAAGCCTCTTTATTTCTGCAGATGTAGGTAAAAGATGGTGCTAGATTTTTGCCCTATAAATATTTACTTGAGGTAACTATGTTCAGAGACATACTACAGTGAATCCATTCTCTTAAGCCTTTAAAAAAAACATGATACAAGATAAAACTCTTAGACTTTATAATGAGATGGGTAAAGCTATGTGTTATGTTAAAAAAAAAAAAAGATGGACTGATGAAGACCTTATAAATGACAAATTTTTGTAGCATACTGACAGGAAGGAGTGACTTACACCAAACAGAATTAGTCTTTGAAGCCCTGACTCTGTAAGAACCAGAATTCTCCTACCCATCCATTTCTAGATATCCTGTTTCATGCTGTTCTCAATCTGTCTGCCATAGATATTTTGGAGCTATAATTAGACAAGACTTAGAGTATCTTGAATGTTCATCAATCATTCCTGATTAATCTCAGGAATTATGATTCCCTCTATTCACAGGACAAAACAACTATAAGTTATTATTCTTGTCTACCTTTTAAGTGAAAATTATGATATTAAGTTATTAATACTGATGTTTTATCTTTACCAGTTCTATGGTTATTCTTTCTATATTGCTTTTATAGTGAAGAAAACACCAGCAATAAATAAATATGCATAAATTTCTATACTTTATGAGACTGAGGTTCTGAGTTGCATCTAACATCTGTAATATCACATTATGTAGCTTGAGGGAGAATAATAATGTTTCCTTTATACTTCTTAAGTTTTTGTCTGGTTGTTGCTATGCACATGGATGTTTCTATGCACATGGATGTCCACTGGAGAAATTAGGTAATCTCTAGAATGGAGTTCCTAAGACTTCTGGCTTAGTTTTCATATTTATCGGAAACAAAGGAAGGGAAGTTTGAACTACTTATTAAGTCAGATAATAGAAGCACAGAGCTATGTTACAGGAAGTCAGGTGCACACATTCTCCATTGATTTAATATACAAGGACTTCCTCGCCAGCCAATTCTCTCTGCCATGTACTTGGAGTCACAGGAGCAGAAGAAGGTTAAAGATTGAGGTTTCAGAGTTTCTCTTGTTTGTGCATTATCTCAAAATAATGCATTCAAAGTATCCTTATTCAGAAGAGACCTATTTGCTCTGCAATGTTTATACTTCTTAAGGTATGTTTTAATGTAATATGGTGCATCCCAGCATTAAACAGTGCTATCTATAGGGATAAAAGAATAATAAAAATAAGGAAAGAAAATAAGAAAATTTGTCATCATGATTGCTCAAAAGAAAAGTGACACACAACTTAAGAAATCGAAATTATTTTAGTTCTTTAGTTGGATAGTGTTAGCTGAAGTCACCATAGTTTTAGTACTGGAGTCAGAAACTTTCTTTACCCATCCTTAACTTGTTGGGCATGTAGGTTTACATGTGACCACCAGCCATAAACAAAATGTTCTCTCTTTTCATTATTTGTTGATAGATATTAAAAATAAGCCCAAGTCTTTGTTAGACTTAAGAATAGGAACATGTGAGCGGTGACACATGGCTGAGCAAGAAGCCGTGCTCTTTTTCCCAGCACACTGATAGCCCCGGAGCCATGGGAAATCCCATTGTGGGGCATCTAGAAATGAAGACAAAGGGTTCTGCACTTCCAGTGACCACAAAAATGAATCCCTCACCATACCTCCTTAGTGTTTTTGGGACACCCATTCATTATAGTTCCTGTGCATGAAGGAAGTGACATTCAGCCCCCGTATACTTACAGAGGAGGGAAGGGTTTGGTTTGTACAACCAAATCACAACCTCTTCAAGGGGACATTCCTGGACACTGTCTTTTATATAGCCAGGGTTAGGAATGTCATGAGATGGCTATATTATTGCTGACCAGAAAAGAAAAAAAGTGGAATTTGTGACCAATAGATAGGGAGAGAACAGTTGAAAAACCTATCTTCCAGGTTCTCTCTGGAGATGTAGTAATTCTTCTATATTTTAAAAACATCAACTTATGAACTAATAAATGTAGATTGAAACTAAAGCAGTTAGACTCAGCCATTGCTATTTTTAATGACAGTTTTAAAGATACAAAGATACAGATAACTCAAAAGGCTCCAAAGGAAAATTAGGTCAACCAAAAAGGATCAGTCACGTAGTTGATGACAGCTGACTGCCATTGGTCAGGAAGACTCAGGTTGATGCAGGCTAAGACAGTCTTAGATGAGAGTTCCAAAGAGGGTAGAAAGATTTCCTAAGATTATGCAAATTCTATACAGATTAATTACTCTGAGACCAGTTCCAGAAAATTCAGTCTGTTGATCTCTTCTTCAAAGTGTTCCAATTCCATGAATAAAATAAGAAGTCATTTTATTTTCTGTCATGACTTAGAATTTTTCAAACAATGCTACTCAATTCCAATTTAGTCATTTATCTTGCAGACCTTTGTTGTTAGTATTCATGTCATATAGAGATAAAGTGTAAGCCATTAACTGCTTCCATAATAATAGAGAAAATTGGAGGTATACTTGAAAACTCCAAAGGGGACCATTGCTACATTTCCATAATGGGGCTGGAATATTCAGAGAACAGCTCCATTGCAAAGAGCCTCATGATTGCACTTCTCAATCTGGTAGTAAGCAACTAAATGTTAAGATGGTCTGTCCGGCTTGATTGGCTTCAGCATGTAGCTCGAGACCTGGATTGAAATTTGTAACACTTGAGGACCCAAAATCAGTAGTGTTAAATAAAATAATTTATCTGAGCTGCTGCTGTTATAAAAGTCAACTGCTTGCACGTGTTTGAAAACTTGAAAAAAAATGTTCTCAGGTCTGGCATACTGTTTCTTTCACATTTTTCTCTTTTAGTATCTAAAATAATATATATTGAAAGTGTGGTTTTTATTGATTGAGGAAATCTAAAACCTGATACATTTTATATTTCTAACAATGTTTGTTTCCTCTAGTCTGTAATTACATTAGTACTGAAATCCATACTCTTTATGATATTCAGTTACAGAAATAGGGAGGTTAGCATTGGTTAGGAAAATTATTGAATAGCTGAACATTCTGCCACATCACATTCTAATTACTCAGGTAAATGTTTATCCCATGAGCATGTCTTCTTGGTGCTTATCCTGCCTGAAAAGCACAAAAGGATTCTACATGCTTTTCAAGTATGTTCCTTTTCGTAGCCTTATATGGGAAAAGAGAGAGGTATTTTTCATAGATTACATTGGATCTTTTTTTTTTTAAATTGATTTCTGTTCATTCTTGGCACCATTAGGATTCCTTGACAACCCAATGTCCAAGTCCTTTTCAGATGAGCCTTTCTAATACAAAATGTTATATTTTATTTGTATTTCTGAAACTCTGTATTTAAATTTGTTATCCTAACATTTCATTTCATGTCATCTTATATTACAAATTTTTAAATATTAAGAATATCATGTTATAACATTAATTAACCATCTAAGCTTTAGGTCATCTCTGAAATTCATGTAATGAGAACAACATAAATAACTTCTTGTCCAAAAACTACATATAAGTAAGTACCTAAAACAATGGGTCCAAAAAATCCTAGGAACTAACATGGCAACTTTTGAATATTATATTTAAATGTCTGACTATTGTCAAATAAATCAAGAAAGTACTTTTTAAACAACAATAAGACTCATTTTCTTTCAGGTTCATGATTAGGAATTCCTCACTTTACAATGATAATTTGCATAATAAAGATCACAACTGCTAATCTATTGATGAAGGAGCTCAGACTAGAATTAGATCTCCCATGGGGCTATTCAATAGGAATTGAATTTGTTTTGTTCTACTGCAAACTGAGAGATTCTACTGCAAACTGAGAGAATGTACAGCAGCTGTTGATCAAAAGAGCATAGGAAACTGCATCTTAAGAGAAATTACAGGGACAGACTCAGAAATGGAATGGTACATAGTGCCATACGTACTTGGGGTGGTTTGCATAAATCTATTTTATCTAGAATTTGTCATAATTCTATTTCAGAATACCTTCATTTACTGCTTTTTATTATCCAACTATAGATGAACTTAGATATTTATTCATTTAAAATTTAATATCATTTCATTTGTTTTATGTGGTGTTTGGGCAGCCTCACATGTGCCTGGTGCTTATGGAGGACAGGAGAGAGAGAGGCAGGTCCTTTGGAGCTGCCATTGTGGATGGTTGTAAGCTACCAGTTTGGGTGTTGGTAATATAACTTAGGTTCTCTAGTCGAGCTGCCAGGGCTTTTAACCACTCAATAATCTCTGCAGCTCCAGAATTTTATTAATTTTGAAAAGAGGTGTAATCTCTTTTAGAAGTCATAAGATATATATTATTTTGTCCTTCTGTGGGTAACCCTGACAAATAGGTAATTAATTACACCTATTCTGTAACATTCTGTATGTGATGGCAAGTAAAGAATCTTCTAAATTGTAAATCTAATCCTCATACCTCTGTATGCTTTTTAATTGTTTCATATATACCAGTAGATTGATTTATAAGGCATATATTATTTATATTTATTTTTCTTTATTCTTAACTTATTTCTTAGGCAGATACTAACCTTACCTCATTGTGTTATAACTATTGACACTCATTTCATTTTTCTCTTATCTTTCTACCCTATGCAGCCTATAAAGACTTTAACCCCTAGATTATAAAACATAATAAATCTTTATTACTAAATATCACTCAAATACTTTTCTGTAAATAATTTCACATAATTAACACAACAACCCTATTTTGCAGGATATTATTTACCATTTTATTGAGAAGGAAATTGAAACTCAAATGGGTTAAAATCCTTGCTCCACCTCATGAATTTATTGCATCTACTCCTACTTCAGCTGACATGATAAATCCTATCAAGACTGATTCTTTAGAAACAGAAAATCTGAATAGACCAAACAATGTTTAAGGAAAGTAAATCTGTTACAAACACCTATGCAGGATGATCCCAAGATAACATGCCTTGGCTGATGAATTCTTCCAAACACTCAAATAATAATTAACATGATTTATTATTACAGTGTTTAAAGCTGACAGTGAAAGAATTTGTTGCCAAGTCATTCTATAAGTCCAACTTTTCCCATGATACAAAATCCAAATAAACATGCAACAAGAAAGAAACTTAAACATCATTGATGAAAAAATTGAGGATCCTCACCAAAGTGCTAGGAAACCAAATCCCACAGCACACTAAAAAGGGTGTTTACCAAGGGGATGTTTGAATGGTTCAATATATGTAGATCAATACATGTCATGTAACACATTAGCATATGAGGATCAAATCCATCTCATTATATCAGTAGATCTATAAATAACATTGCATAAAATTTATCATTACTTTATCATAAGATATTGAAATATATATAGTCTCAACAAAAATAAAGACCATATAGCAAGCCAACAGAAAACATCATCATCCTGAAGGGGTACTAGCTGAAAGCTAACAGTCTCAAATCTGTAACAAGCCAAGGAGGCCCACTTTTTCTAAGTTTATTCACCATCATTTACAAGTCCTCAATAGAACCACCAGATACTGAAATATAATATGCATCCATATTGGAAAGGAGATGCTAATATTTGTTGTACTAGGGACATGATCAGATACACAGAAAATTCCAAGGTTCTGTCCAAAACTTTTACAACTAAAACATAAATTGAGGAAAGTAGGTTATAAAAATCACCACATTAAAAACTGGTTACCTTAAATGCAAATCAATTCCGTTTACAAAGGCAAAATCTACATAAAGCTGCTCTGTAGACAGGATTTCTGTATGACTTGTGTGAAACATGGTTGTTGTAGCAAGTGATGAATAAATATTTGACTAACGAATGTGAGGGATTCTGGAATTCTGCAGTTCTGAACTCCATTTGCAAACCTGAGGTAAATCCCTTGTGGTAAGAGTAAAAATCAGACCACAGACATAAGCAAACACTTGAGGCATTCGAAATCTCCTTATGCTCCCTGTATACACAGTTTTATAAACAAGCCTTGCCTTTGATGAGTTTCCAGTATTTAATTCCTCAGAAAATTGTTCGCAATCTCTCTGTGACACTCGTAGCAGTTATAGATTTTAAAAATTATTATTACTGTTTCAAATTATCCTTGAAATTGGTATTATTGCCTCTCACCCCTACCACTTGTCTCCAGATTTCGCTCTTTCTCATGTTATATCTATTCATTTTGTTTTTGTGAACACAGTGATTACCCAGGACCATCTGTCTGATTATGAGTTTGTAGCTATCTGTTGGAGCCTACTGGCCTTTCTTTCTAATTCAGACATTTATCATTTGATTGAAGTCCATCAAAATCCAAGATCATCTGGTGCAGCCATAACTGATATGAACATCATAGCTGTTTGATAAAGATCACTTGATGCCCTGCATGCCACTTTTGTCTTCAATATCTATGTGTTGTATGGTTGTGGGACTTTTAGTATCAGTACAACTTGGAATACTGGTTTGATGGAAAATTTCTCATGAATCACTTATGCCTTCCATCAGAATTACTACTTCTAAGCCCTCCAGAAAAGTCCTGAGCGCAGTACTATTACTGCCTTTAGGGAGATGTCCTTATCTACTTGAAGGTCTTCCTTATGAGTTGGAGGTTGTGAGGTACGTAAAGAAGCCAGAGTTCTTTTTATGAGGCTCCGAGATTACCATTAATAATCTGTCCCTTCACTTACTCAGGAACAAGATAATCAAAAAGTCAACTTCAAAAGGTCAGCAAGATTTAGTGGGCTACAGAGTTGACAATAGATAAGATTACAAAGCCTCTTCTTTCTGTATACTCAGGCAATTCTGTGACATATACAGCAGCAAAGTTAGATTAACAAGTTACCTTTGCCCTATGCAGAGACTTATATTGATGGGCAAAGAATAGTGTGGAAAGATGCTAAAAGAATGAGGGTCAGGACCTCCCTTTCTTAGAATAGTTAGTTGTGCAAAGCCACTGTGGTGTCATATGACCAAGAAATAAAAGAATGCCGAATGGGCATAAAAATAAATACTATAAAGATACAAAATGTAAACATTGTATTATGCTAGAAATTTATTACTTTCAGAATTTTCAGCCTGGGAATTTTTCTTGGGCACTCTGACCATTAACAGTTAATAATATGCTGCTGGGGACATGGTAATATGGCTGGGCTGGCTTGGAGATTTTCTTTCTGTCTAGTGTTCTTGAAGCCAAAGAGCTGCCAGCCTGGGAAACAGGCTGTCATGTTCTTCTATATTCTTAAAAATTGGGTTAAGATGAATAAAACTTATTAGAAAAGATAACTTTATCAATGATGACTAAAATTGAGGAAAATGATTGTAAAAGATAACCCTCTTCTGCCACAGTTTATCAGTGTGACTAAACTTATGACCCCATAAGTGCACTAGAAAAAGATAAACACATTTGGAAATAAAATGATAGGATTTGTGGTTTGGAACAACATGGATATATGTCTACTTACTGAATTATGTATTGCTAGAAGCATTTGACTGCTCATGATTCAGGCTGCAGTAGTTTCCCAACCACCATGGTATGGCTCACTCCTTCTTTACCCACTCCTTGCCTCCTCTTTGGGACCTGTCAGCCACCTGGACTAGCCCCTGGCAATCATCTTATCTTCAGAGCCTTCTTTAAACTCCATCTGCAAAGATCCCTTTTCCAAGATCAATTCACAGGTCTGTGGGTGTATCTTTGGGGGTATCCTCAATTCAGTACATTCTGTCTATTTGTATTAATAGATTAAAAAAAGTAGGACTTGGTTCTAGTCATTTCTACTCTAAACTCAATATTATTTCATTGATTCTGGGTTCCAAAAGTTGTGTATGACAAACAGGACATTTGGAGTGACTGTCATTTGTGTAGATAGGATACAATTATTTCTGAGCAGGTCAGAGAAGGTTTACTTGTTTGTTCTTGATCTTACTTAGTTTTAATATGTCTAGTAGATATTGTGGTAGTAAATTAAATACATATTAAACATGACATTTGATTCATAGAACAATAGTTCAAAGTAGAGTTTTCTTTAAAATTATGGAGAATGTTCAGTTTCAGTGAATGCACAAAAGCTGCAAATTGATAAATAGTGGTGATTAAATTTGTACAATTTGTACCTTATCTGTTCACTGCAGAATTTGCCCATAATAATCTCTGTGAAGTTATTTATTACTTCCATATTCTGAGTTGTCATGTTGGATGTTTTCTATCCTGCTAAAGTCAGTTTTTCCAGCGGCATAAACTACCCAGGTTCCTGAGGTCGGCCCCCCCCACCCTTCTTTCATCCACACTCCTTGTTGTCTGCCGTCCATCTAAGCAAGCTCTCTTGTACTTTATTTCAGCATAGAATGAGCCGCTTATAACAGGTCCCTTTCACCTTGTCGGTCAACGCAGATCCTGTGTTCTGTTTCCATTTGAATCAGGGTTTCTCAGAATCTCACAATAGAAAATGGCAAGGTTCTACCATTTCTTTCAACATTATTGTGATGAACATAGACTAAGTATAGTGGATTATCACAATAAAATTTGGTAAGTTTGGAAATGCTTTAATAATCTGGTATACTGAGACAATTTTAATATGTGAATATTTTAATAAAAGTCTTAATGGGGCTGAGCAGGTGGCTTACTGAACACTTGTTACATAAGCATATCTCTAGCAATTGTGAAACCACAGTGAGTATTTTTAGCCCCATAGGTTGGGATAGGGGTAAATAGATTCTTGGAGCTTATTGGCAAACCAGTTCAGCCTATACTGAGGACTTTAGGTTTATGTGTGAACTTGCCCAAAAGTAATAATGGAGAGCTGTGGAGAGGACACTCAGATTGACGTTTGGTCTCCTACATGTGCGCGCGCATGCACACACACACACACACACACACACACACACACACACACACACACTATTTTACACAAGCAAATAAAGTAAATGTGAAAATGTTACCTACAGTTTCCCACCAGCCTGGTCCCACAGCCTGGAGAGAGAGTGTGTCTGGACCTCTTATTCATCTCATGACCTACATCTTGACCCCTCTCTACTACATCTCTCAGAATTCTCCTTGTCTCCTAGTCCCGCCTACCTTGCTTTCCTATTTACCAACATGGCTTTATTCATTAACCAATAAGAGAAACATCTTTACCGAATGGCATGCACTGACACACCCATTGGGGCTCAGGACAGGTGTGGGCTTCACCTGGGGGGGACTAGGTCTGGGGTCCTGGACCCCAGTGTTCTCTCTTGTTTCCTGATCAGAGAGAAGGGGTAGGGTGCATGAGAGAGAGAGGGAGAGAGAGAGACAGAGAGGAAGAGAGAGAGACAGACAGAGAGGGAGAGAGAGAGAGAGAGAGAGAGAGAGAGAGAGAGAATCCTGAGACGTCCTTGGGACAGGAACCTGCGGCAGTCATCTGTTTCTGGTGTAAGTAATTTCTCCCCAAATAAACATCCATCAGTCTATCGTTTTCCCAGATTTTTATTTATACATGCTATAATAAAAGTATTTTTGGGTTCTTACATATAACAAAATATTATATATTATAAATAAAAAACCTAAAATTTATACCTATATGTCTTTCTTTTCATGCAATCAGAATTTATGAAAAAATTCTATTTAGAAATAAGCCTTTTCAAATTTTAAACAAATAAATCACTTTCTGTAAAGGGAGGTTTTTCTGCCCCTCCTGATCTAGTAGCTACTTCCAAATAATCACTCAGAGGCTTAATATTAATTATTAAAGTTCAACCAAAGCTCAGGCTTATTACTAGCTAACTCTTACATTTAAATTAACCCATATTTCTGTTTATGTTTTGCCATGAGGCTCAAGGCTTTTTACCTCCTTTTCTGCACATCCTGTTTGTTCAACAACTGGTTGGCATCTCTCCCACTCTACAGCTTTTCATCTGAGTTCTCAGTTTGATGGTTCTGCATAGTGTTATCCTGCTTGGCTACTGGTCAAACAGTTTTTATTGTTAACCAGTGAGAGGAATACAAGTTCACATCATACAGAAGCATTGTTCTAGAGCACTTTCCTTTGCAAAAGTCACACTCTTAGGAAATAAAGACACTAGTCATACAGAATCCAGTCTGCATTCTAAGTGAATAGATCAGAAATAATGAAGCAATGGGGAATTGATTCTTTAAAGATACCAATGCCTATGGAGTTTGTCTCAAGTCAAATTCTATGCACAGTTGAGCTGGCATTCAAAATGCTGTGTGCAGTGAACTGGTATTCACATGCAAAGGCCTCTCTATAGTCTTTCCTTTCCAGTGTCCTGTTCTTCAGTCTTTTATTTTATCTAGTGTTGTAGGACATTTTGATGGTGTTCTGATAAATAAAGCTTGCTTGGAGTCAGATGGCAGAGTTAGCCACTAGCTGATCAAAATTAACCTAGAGGTTTGGAGGACTGTAGACAGATAGGAGACAGAAGGTAGTAAGGTAGGGCTGAGAGAGGGTCCTGGCCCTTTTGGAGGAAGGAACAGAAGGAGGATCTGACTGATGCCTGCTCCCTTGCTTCTCTAATCTTTCAGGTTCTTACCCCAGTATCTGACTCCTGTTTGTTTTATTGGCAAAGAATAGTCAGATAAGGCTTCAACCTAGCTGTATTGTTTAAGTCTTATTGTTTTACATTCTACATGTTCAAAGTTTATTATTAGTACTATTTGTTTTTTGAATGTTTTTATTTCCAAAGTTCCCTTGTAGGTCTCTAGACATTTCCCTAGTGCCAGTTTTCTCTTCAAACCTGTAATGACTCCCTCTATTATAGTATCTCTTTTCTTGTTCTTCTCCTCACCCCCCCCATCTCAACCTTCCTGATCTTCATGTCCCCCCCATGCTCCCAATTTATGCAGGAGATCGTGTCTCTTTCTCATTCTCTGGGGTCTATTTATGTCTCTCTTAGGGTCTGTAGTGGGATATTCACTTTGTCTCCTTCTGTGGCACTGACCATGCCCATTGAGGGGTGAGGCAGGGGCGGAAGTGACCAGTGGAACTAAGTCTGAGGAGGAGCCAGGGAACACTCTCTTGCTGGAGTTCCACGGAGAGGAGAGCATCCAGTGGAACTTGCTGGTGTTCATCTGTCTAGGTTGTAAGTTATTTCTTCCTGAATTAACATCTATTCCCTGCCTCCTCCTCTGACCTAGTTTTACCAGTCATTTCAGCCGCTGGCTCCACCCCCAATAGGCGTGGTCAGTGTCACAGAAGCAGACAAAGTGAATATCCCACTACAAGGGTCAACCCTGTTTCCTAGCTTCTCTGTGGTTGTGGCTTGTAGGCTGGTTATCTCTTTCTCTATGTCTAATAATATCCACTTATGAGTGAGTACATACCATGTTTTTCTTTCTGTGTCTGGATTACTTCACTCAGGATGGTTTCTTCTAGTTCTATAAGTAATCTGAAAAATTCTTTCAGTGATCCCCTGCAGCTGATAAACAACTCCAGTAAAGTGGTAGAATACAAAATTAACTACAAAAAAGAAAAAAAAATCAGTAGCCCTCCTCTATATACACAATAACTAGGCTGAGAAAGTGATCAGAGAAACATCACCCTTCACAATAGCCACAAACAACATAAAGTATGTTGGGGCAACACATTACAAACAAGTGAAAGACCTATATAGCTAGAACTTTGTGTCTTTAAAGAAAGAACTTATAGAAGATACCAGAAAAGGGGGAAGATCTCCCATGCTCTTGGATAGGTAGAATAAACATAAGTAAAAATGGGAATCTTGCCAAAAGCAATTATAGATTCAATGCAATCCCCATCCAAATTCTAGCATAATTCTTCACAGACCTTGGAAGAAAAATATTTAACTTTATATGGAAAAACAAAAGATCCAGGATAGCCAAAACGACCCTGTACAATAAAGCAACTTCTGGAGGCATCACAGTCCCTGATTTCAAGTTCTATTATAGAGCTATAATAATGAAAACAGCTTGGTATTGGCATAAAAACAGAGAGGTAGACCAATGAAATCAAATTGAAAACCCTGGTATTATTCCATACACCTATGAACACCTAATTTTTGACAAAGAAGCTAAAATTGTACAATGGAAAATAGAAAGCATCTTCAACAAATGGTGCTGGTATAACTGGATGCTGACATGTAGAAAATTTCAAACAGATCCATATCTGTCTTTATGTACAAAACTTAAGTTCAAATGGATCCAAGACCTCAACATAAATCCATCCACACTGAACCTCTTAGACGAGGAAGTGGAAGGTACCCTTGAATGAATTGGTACAGGAGACTACTCTCTGAACATAACACCAGTAGCACAAACACTGAGATCTGAGATCAACAATTAGTAAATGGGTCCTCCTCAAACTGAGAAGCTTCTGTAAGGCAAAGGACACAGACAACAAGACAAAATGACAGCCCACAGAATGGGAAAAGATCTTCATCAATCCCACATCTGACAGAGGGCTGATCTTCAAAACACATAAAATAGTTTTTAAAGATACTTTTTCTTTTGGTTTTAGAAAGAGTAGACACAAGAAATTAGTGCCTGTGTACTGGTCAGTTTAAACACAGACACATTTTCCTCTTGCTGTTTTCATTCTTTTTTTCCCTCTGTTCTGTAAAGTACTAAAAGAATTAAAGAAAAAATTATCCCTATTTCTAAATGGTATCATTATGTAATACTCTTCACATCATCTTCATTTAGTCCTACAGCCATTGCCTTTAAAGTGTCTGCTAATCTTATTCTGTCATTTTATTTACCTTGATAATATAATACCATTACAATGTACTTTTCATAGAAAGACACTGTTAATAATGATTATGCTCTTTGCCTATAATATTTATCTATCTTCTTTTAAATTGAGTTATATTTTTTCTATTACCAGAAAATGGTTTTAGAAATATAGGTAGATCAGAGTTCTCAATTGACTTTGCCATTAGTATTCATTACCTTATATACTATTATGCGCTTTATTTTTCTCTTTTTTTCAAGTAAATGTCTCTTATGTGTCCTTCCTTTTTATTATAATTTTAAAAGGTTTATCATTTTCCTTGTGAGTATGAGTGTATAAGAATCTCTCATTGTTTTTGCTTTCTAGTTTTCATTTAGCTTTAAAACTATGAGATGACTTAAATGCTACTTTACCAAAGCTAAAATTAGGAGATATCATTGATTCAGAAATTAAATATCTGTGTGTGTGTGTGTGTGTGTGTGTGTGTGTGTGTGTGTGTGTGTGTGTGTCTTTGTTTGGCCACTTTTAAAATATGGTTTAATGCCTCACTCCATTTTTATTGCTGCTAGGTAGTGAACAAATATCTTCCTTGCACATAGAGACATACAAATCTTATTCCTGCGAAAACCATATTTAGTTCAGACCTTACCAGTGTATATGAGTAATTTGAATTACTTTTTAAAATGTACTTTGTCTTTCCATGTTTTAAATGGATTTTTATAAACCTTTATATTTCCTAATTACTTCCCATTGTTAAGACTTTCTAGAATTCAACCAGTTTCCCTAATCTCAAGAAAATTACAATGAAATCTTCCTGCAAATTTCAAAACTTCACCTTCTTTTCCAGATCATTAAGGAGAAGTATTAAATCAAAGGCCCAAGGTTCTGGATCCTGGACTAGCCCTGATAATTAACCTTTCACCTTCTTGAGGATTTTAAACTTATTTCCACTCAATTTTTACCACTTAACCTGTTTTTAATGGTTTAGAGCCATTCCCAGGTGGGTAGAGGACCCTGAACAAATCATTTTGCAATCTCTTTGCCTAACAGTTTTATTCATTTTAACTCCTGTGAAAGTTAATAAAAAGGACATTTTAAAGTATAAATGCTCCCAGGAGGGAAGTGCAAAGAAGGCTATTGTTTATAGGTAACAATTCACCTTATAGCCTCCCTTTCATGGTCTACTCCCTACCCCTCCTCCACCCCCTCCTCCACTCCTGCTCCACAATGCATTTCAGCTTTTATAGTACAAGATGAACATGTTAAAAATGTATACCTCTCCTCTAATGTGCTATGCTGAAATCTAGCATGGTTTGTTAAACCACTTTCTATCAATAGAAATATTTAGATGAATTCCAGTTGCCTGTAATTTTAAGGAGATTACAGTTCAAAAATCAGAAGAATCAACTGGGAACTTCTTAGGCTGTAGAATTCTAGGCTCCTCCAGACCACTGAGTCAGATCTAAATGAGTTCAGTTTTACATCCGTGATACACTCTGTAGCCCACACTTGAAGAAACAGCAACACAAGAAAGCAGTTAACTCACTATACAGTAAGTCCCATGTCTCTGACATCAGTTTTTCTAGACATTGGCTCTGGGGTATCTGGAGCTTCGACATTTTGCTGGGTACTGAACTGTATGCCACACTCAAAATTCTTGCCTGACAGAATTTGCTAGCTAGGACATTATGTTTAATTTCATGTTACAACTTTTTAATATGATATTTTAAGTAGATATTAATAACTTGTCTTTTTTATACTGGTGTTGTATATATATTTTCTGGCCTTTGATGTATTGGAAAGTGTAAAATGTCATGCTAATTCCCTGCTTTTATAATGTTCTAGATACTTAAGAATTCCACTGTCTTCATGTTTTATAAAGTTTGTGTGTGCAGAGGTCTAATTGCGCAGCAGTAATTGCCATAGACTATCTTACATAGTTTATCTCAGTTATCACTTTCAGTAGTTTTTGCTGCAGTGTACATAGATGCTCTGTTTCTTGCATGAATGATCTTTGAATATTTGAAGGTAATGATGATATATCAATTATCTTAAAATTTCCAAATCCATGTATTCTCACTTTCTTTCACATGCAGTTCTCATAGTGAGCACTACAATCCCTGTGATCACTGTGATATGAATTTGTACTGTGAACTTTTATGTTTATCTTCTTAGAGTCCGTTGAATTTGAGATTTTGTATTCTGAGATACAGACTTAAATTTAAATTAATGATAATTGTGATTCATTACTTTGTATTCACAAAACTTATTTTATAAAAATTATTTCCAAACAAGTATTTTCGCATTTGTTTAGTTCCATTATCTAGAAACTATTTTGTAAATATGTTTAGTTTTGAGTTAATTTTCCCTTGACCTCTTTTCAGAATTTTATTTTTGATAAATCAGTTTATGATGGAAGGCTTTCAGCTGTTTAGCATTTGTGATGTGTTTCTTACTGGGCACATTAATCAAGAAGATGCCAACTGAGTAAGAATTTGGAACACACAGGACTAACTGAAGATATTCATCTCTGTAGTTTATAACTTGACCACTAAGACATATTAGAATGTGATAAACTTCAAAAGCCTCAATTCATGGTTTCATGAAAACTAGAGGAAAGTTCATATAATCAATTATGTTACAAAATAAATTATCTAAGTAGTGCATGTTTGAGAACTTAAATAATAAAACTTTAGTAAGTCATACAAAACTTGAGAAATATGAAGAGTCCTTTAAGTTTAAGGTTTTATTACTGTGTTAAAATGATTTTTCAGGGTGAGAGCAGGAATAAAATTTAGGTAAGAAACTACTCTGTAGATGTATGTAATCCCTTGTTTTTACAAATGAATTTCTAAATGATAAGCAATCAGTCACTTCCTAATGACAACTCAGAAAGGGAGATTTTTTTTTTCTTTTCATCACTTTATCTTATGTAACTAAATATTATACAACAATGTAAATAGCATTATAAAAGTATATTTTTCCAGTATTATATTTTTATTGGCTATAGAGATTTTCACATCATACACCCTGGTCACTCACACTTTCTAGCCTTCCTGAGCCTGACCCTCCGCCCTTGTGATCTCCTTTGGGGGAAAGGAGGAAAACAAAGACAAAACAAAACCTCAAAAGTCCAATTTGTGTTCTTCACATAGTCACTGGAGCGTAGACAAACTCCCAGTGACGGGTCCCTTAGAGAAAACTTGTCCTTCCCCTACTGCATCCCACCATAAGCCATCAACTCTGGAGAGCTACACTTCAGCATCACTATCATAATTTTTAAGAGTTCTCTTTGAGGGAGATTGGATTTCTTTTGCATAAAACCAGTCTGTATGTGATCATAAGGAATCTCCAGACCACTGCAGTGGGAATTATCAATTTTTTTTAAATGGAGAGTCATAAACTTAATGACTTGTTTATAAGAATGAATGTGTAATGACTGCATTTCCATGGGCTCTCAATAGGACTTATAGAAAAAGTGACTGAGAAATGAATGTTGTTTATGGATGAACCTATGTTAGTGTTGTGGGTGAGCATGTAATATCTGGTGTATTAGAAGATATTTTACATTTATAGGTACTGTGATGGAATTATTAGGATATCAGTGAGGAAAGTGGATCTGCAAAATCAATCTATTGCCATACCATTTATGTGCAGAGCTAAAGTGTTTCATGTTGTGCATATTTTTTTTCTAAAAGCAACAGTACATTAGGACCTGATTTAGAATTACTATTGTCTATTTCAAACCTCTATATAATATGGCTTTGACCATGTTTTGGGCTGCTTTCTTTTTGACTCATGGTGATTCAACCACATGACTTGTTCATGACAGTTGTAGATGCTTCTGTTCCATGAGTGAGCTGGTCTTATCATGCTTGCCAGCTGATTGTTCCATGTGCTAGTGTCTCTGCATTCTTATTCACACTTCAGAGAATATTTTTCTGGTTATTTCTTCTCAGAGGCTATCATGGTAATCCTTTAATGTATAATTCATTATATTAAGAAATAATTTACTAATATATTTGCTTGTATTGCTCATTTTTTCATTTAGTATTTATGATTTATTAAAAAAAACACGTCAATCAGATAACATCTATACAGCAAATCCATACATTAAAATAAATGGTATAATATCTCCTACAAAATAAAAGCCCCTCAATTTCTTCTTTTTATTTATTTTATATAACCAAGTCCATTTAAATGAAATCAAACATTTATAGACAATATTTGGGAATTTGGGCATTGTTCTTCATTGTTCTTTCCAAACTCAAGATAACTCAAAAATATCAGTAGCCCTACTTTTTTCAGATGACAAAGAGACAGAGAAAGAAATCAGAGAAACATCACCCTTTACAATAGCCACAAGCAACATAAAGTATCTTGGTCTAATGCTTACCAAACAAGTAAAAGACCTATATAACAAGAACGTTGTGGCTCAAAGAAAGAAATTAAAGAAGATACCAGAAAATGGAAAGATTTCCCATGCTCTTGGATAGGTAGGATAAACAGAGTAAAAATGGCAATCTTGCCAAAAGCAATCTACAGATTCAATGAAATCCCCATTAAAATCCCACCACAATTCTTCACTGACCTTGAAAGGATAATAATCAACTTTATAGGGAAAAACAAAAGACCCAGGATAGCCAAAACAACCCTATACAATAAAAGAACTTCAGGAGACATCACCATTCCTGACTTTAAGCTCTACTACAGAACTATAGTTCTTAAAACAGCCTGGTATTGGCATAAAAATAGACAGGTAGACCAATGGAATCGAATTGAAAATCCTGACATTAACCCACACACCTGTGAACACCTGATTTTCAACAAAACAGCTAAAATTATACAATGGGGTAAAGATAGCATCTTCAACAAACAGTGCTGGCACAATTCGATGAGGGTGTGTAGAAGACTGCAGATAGACTCATGTCTGTCGCCATGCACAAAACTCAAGTCCAAATGGATCAAAGACCTCAACATCAATCCAGCCACTTTGAAACTCTTAGAAGAGAAAGTAGGAGTTACCCTTGAACAAATTGGTATAGGAGCCCCTCAATTTCTTTCTTTTTTTTTATGGTACTTCTTTTTTTTAATTTATTTATTTTATATAACCAAGTCCATTTAAATAAAAACAAACATTTATATACAATATTTGGGAATTTGGGCATTGTTCTTCCAAACTACTTCCTGCTGGTAGGGGGTGCTGTCATGGAGGATTCTAAGAAGATGCAGAAATCCTGGATGTAGTCTATAAGGCTACATCCAGCTGTTTTGAATGTTGGATCACCTGGTACTGTTTCAGGCGGTCTGGCTTGATCAAACCACATTAGTCTGGAAGGAATCCACAGCTTTTCATTTTCTGTGGAAAACAAAATATAAATCTTTTTCCCCAGTAACTTGTCCTTGACCTTAAATTTGGAGTCAAACATTTTTTTTAATTTAATTTATTATTTTACATGTTGAACCCAGTTCCCTCTCCCTCCCTCCTTTCCTCCCTCCCTTTTACCCTCTCTGCCCTCCTTGTTAGGTCCTCCTTGTTCAGGTAAGTTGTCTCTATATGTTTCTGCTGCCTGGTCTTGTCCTCTCCATCTGCATCTGGGTTCTACTTCGACTCAGTGTTTTTGTATGGGTATTTGCTCCTGTTTCGAACAGACATTAGTTGAGGGCTCCATGAATAAGTTAGTTGTTGATTTTACTATCCGGGAGGGGCATTTATGGTAGCCTTTCCACAGAAACTCAAATTGTTAGTTGGCAGCAGTCTTGTTCTCTAGACCTTTCTTGGTGTTCAATTTTATCTTCAAACTAATATTGGCTATCTCTTTTATGTTCTCTCTCTCTCTCTCTCTCTCTCTCTTTTGTGTCTTCTATTCCTAACCAGGCTTAATCTTCCTGGTTGCACGTGTTTTCCTTTCCTCCCTCTCATTTCTCCTATTTCTCTCTCCATTTGCTGCCCCCCCACTTCCCCTGTGCTCTGGGGGACTTGTCCCTTCCCAGTTCTGTGAGGGACTTTATATGAATATCTTAGAATACACCTTGTATCCTATTTCCTCTGGTGGTGTGAATTATAGGCTGGTGATCCTTTGATCTAGGTCTAAAATCCATATATGTACTCACTCAAACATGGATTTTAGATCTAGATCAAAGGACCACCAGCAATTTTTTAAATTTAATTTATTATTTTACATGTTGATCCCAGTTCCCTCTCCCTCCCTCCCTCCTTCCCTCCCTTTTACCCTCTCTGTCCTCTCACATGCACCCTAACCACCCTCCCCTCCCATCCCCCACCCCAATTCCATATGTTGGGGAATGCCATCCAGTTGGGGTCATGTAGATCTGACAGGTCATGTGAAGTAGGGACTACAAAAGCCCCTCAATTTCATACCATCCCAAAGTGGTATTTCTGATCTATGAGGGCCATCTCTGTGGAAATTAAGTACACTGATTGGCTTCTGAAATAAATGATTATTTTTAGTAGTTACATTCTCCTTGTTTTCCTCTGTGTGAAATAAGTAGTCCAGTAAAGTAAGGTATATGCACTTGTGAAAAAATGTATATTTTTTATATCACGTGTAATGTGAATATTATGTCAACAATTAGGTCATTGTTCTAGTTCTCAACTAGGGAAATTCTATTGAGTTTTCCACACAAAGAGCGAATTCTAATAAAGTCGACCTCTATAGTTGATCCATATGCCTTTATAGCCATATCCAAGTGACACATATACAAGTTGAAGAATTAGGCCATTCATTGAAGTACACTTCAATATTTAAATAAGAAATGACCAAAATGCAGTAATAGTTTATATACAATTAAACTAATTCAGAAACATCCAGAAACTTCCAGTAGTTTCACAGGCAAATTTCAACTAGAAAGTTGTTTTAGTTAGTGTTCTATTTCTCTGAAGAGATATCGTGACCACAGAAACTTCTATAAAAGAAAATTTTTAATTGGGTTTGCTTACAGTTTCAGATTATGGTGGTTAAAAGAAAATGAGCTTTGTTGAAATAGGTATGATCTTGTTGGAGAAAAATGTGTTATTGTGGAGGTGGGCTTTTAGGTCTTATACTAGCAGTGCTCTAGCCACTGCTAGAGACTCAGACCACTTCCTGTTGCCTGTAAGTCAGGATGTAGGACACTTGGATATTTCTCCAGCACCAACCATGTCTTGTCCCCATGTGGCACCATGATACTGAACTGAACCTTTGAAAATGAAAGCCACTCTAATTAAACTTTTTTTTAAATTATATGAATTGCTATGGTCATAGTGTCTCTTCACAGCAATAGAAGTCCTAATTTAGACACAGTGCTTTAGTCCATTGAATCATGATGGACATAGTACTGGAGAAATTGTTGAAGAGTTCTATATACATATCCATAGGCATCAGGAAGGAAGAACTACTCTATCTGACTTGGGCTTTTGAAACTTGAGTGCTCACCCCCAGCAACATACTTACCTGTACAAGGCCCCACCAACTCTAAGAAAGCCACATCTCTGAATCTTTCTCAAGTAGTGCCATTGCCTGGTGAGTAAGCTTTTAAATATATGAGCTTATGAGGCCATTATTTAAACTACCACAGAGATCAAGCAATAGTTAAATAGGATCCATATCATCTAAATACAGTAGGAATATGCACTCATTTTAACTGAATCATATTGAGTCATATGTAGTGACTCAAAATTACATGTTTTAAATCATGGTTTCTACAGTTCAGATTTCTAAAGTTAAAATGTTCATATAATCTATAGTATTTCAGAATGTTTATTTTTCTACCAATAAAAACACCATATTATCCTTCATTTTGAATAAATTAAAAATAAATTATTTTTAATTAGCATGCAAAGTAATGTTTCATTGTATCATTTTTATATATAATTTGTGTTTTTAAAATCTCCCCTCCTCCTATATTCCTCAGTCCTGTCTTCCTGACATGCATTTAATACCACTAGTTTCTTGCCTATTATTCTGTCTTATGTTTTCTATTGCTTCTCTCCAATTCCTTCAAACCACTTCTTACCCTTTACTGTTCCATTTCTTCTCCTTTCCATAAAGCAGCACATTGCAAAAATAAAATTAACTGCTTAATAATCAGTCACACAGCCAAAAATAAAAATGTGCTTTCTTTAAATTAAGAAAAGCAAGTGGAATGTGTGCTTCTTGAAAGACATGCTGAAATATAATATAGATTAATTATCCTCATTACAGCACAGGAGGGAAATAGAGCATGCCCTAAATGGGGTGATAGAAACAATTTGCTTTACTAGCATGTGCTCATACCAGGTTAGATTTGACAGAAAATGCTTATGCTACTAAACAATGGATGGGAAATACAATTTGATTTTTTTTCATACAGGATAAACATTTAAATGTTCATAGCAATAAGATATACTTGATACCATTTATAAACTTTTATTTATTTAGAGTATTTTGCTTTATAATATTGAAACATACACAAACAGTCAGGGAAATTCATTTTAGGGGCTGAAAACACAATAAGACATATGACTAAAATAATTAGTGAGGATACTTTTTATTTAAACTTATTTTTTAATTTAAGTTAGAGGCAATTTTATTTTATATACCAATCCCACTTCCCTCTCCCTCCCATTCTCTCATGCTCCACACTGACCCCCATCCTTTCCCTCTTCTGCTCCATAGAAAGTGTGAGGCCATCTATAGGGAATGATCAAAGTCTGTCACATCATTTGGTGCAGGGCCTAGGCCCTCTCCCATGTGTCTAGGCTGGGAGAGTATCCCTCTATGGGGAATGGGTTCCCAATGTCCATTCATATACTATGTATGAATGTAGTTTCATTACCAGGGGCCCCATAGACTGCTCAGGTCTCCTAATTGACACCCATATGCAGGGTGCCTGGTTCTGTCCTATGATATTGGTTTCCAAGCTGTCAGTCTGGGATCCATGAGCTCCCCCTTGTTAAGGTCAGATGTTTCTGTTGGTTTTCCCAGCATGGTCTGTAACGTGTACGGGTTTTTCCGCCTGCCGCTGCCTGTCTGGTCCCACTGCCACGCCGCCAGCCCCAAATAACACACAGAGACTCTGTATTTGATACAATACTGTTGGCCCGGTTACTTGTTACTTATTGGCTAGCTCTGCCTTTAATTATTAACCCATTTCTATGTATCTTCACATGGCCTTCTCTTACCGGGAGGCGGTGGCGTCCAGCTCTCTCCAGACTCTCCATCTTGACTCCTCCTTACTACCTCCTATTTCCTCCTTGTCTCCTAGTCCCTCCTACCTTCCTTTCCTATTGGCCAACAGTGCTTTATTATTAACCAGTATGAGAAACATATACAGAATGACATCTCCCATCATCTCCTCTTTTCTGTCTAAAAGAAGGGTTTTAACCTTAACATAGCAAATATATAACATAACACTTATCCAATAAGAATCACAGTTAACAATATTTAGTCCATTAACATTTAGCAAGATTTGAGAAATATTCCATCATCTATTTTATCTTTGTGGTTAAAGTCCTATATGTAATTTATCTTTAAGCTTAACTAAGGAAAACTATAACCATAACTATCTGTCTTCAACTCCATCAAAGACCACAGAAGGATAGTATATAAACTCTAGAAATGAAGAGACAACTCACTGCATCGTCACCCGAAGTTCTTTTGTAATCTTCCATCTTCAGCCCATAGGCCATAGTGTGTCTGACAGACTCTCCAGTAAAGCAGAAACTTTATACTGTCTTCTTGTATTGGAGTTTGTCAGTCACTTTTCTCTGTGTCCTACATACTGTCTCGAGACTCTTCCATGAAGCGGACTCTGTAGCATGTCCATCGTGAATCAGCAGTCACTTTTCTGTGGGCCCTGCATGTCCAGTTTATATAGCACAAAGTCAAACAGTCCAGACAAGAGCGTATTTTGTCCAAATGGCTAGTCTTGCCATATTGGAGTAAACTCCATATGGTTTCTTCAATGTCCATCTTCATCTTCCTTTCTGACACAGGTGGTGTTGCCAGGAACAATTATGTCTCATTGTCAAGAAAAACCCTAAACCATTTTAAATGCCATATTCTGTAGGTCTTTGAAAGATTTGAAGAATATCTATCTATCTCAAATACATCTGCATATCTAGAAACCTAACTCACCTAGCTATGTTTTGACTATTATAGGTAACTATCTAAAATCTGTACTAAATTATACATTACATTTTTAAATGAGCTATATAAACACAATACATAAACAAGAAGGAATATACATATACAACATTGACCTTAAATTGTATCAATAAATGAAATCCATTCCAAAACAAAGTATTCATATCTATACCATAATTCCCTTTTTACCTTTAAAAAGAATTGGTATGATCATTAACCATTTATAACCAAGTCCATTTAAATAACAACATTTATAAACAATATTTGGGTTTGGGCGTCGTTCTTTCAAACTACTTCCTGCTGACAGGGGCGCTGTCTGGGGGATCCTGAGAGATGTAGAATCTTGGCTGTAGTCTGTGGCTGTTTTGTTTAGCTGTTTTGAATGTGGATCACCTGGTACTCTGTTTCAGGCGGTCTGGCTTGCTAAACCACTTAGTTGGGGATCAAGCTTTTTATTTTCTGTGGAACAAAAATAAATCCTTTTCCCCAGTAACTTGTCCTTGAACTTGGATGTTGGAGTAAAGCATTTTTAAAATATATAAATTGAATTAATGCAGCACATTTCCTTTATCAGTTGTTATTTTCTCAGCAGTTAAACAATGTAGAGACAACACAATAGCATACAGTAACCAGATTCTCTCTGAGCTTTTCATCTTTACATGGCTTTATTATTGCTCTGTTTATTTTAATTTTATTTATTTTTTTTTATTTTTTGACATAGGGTTTCACTTTGTAACTCTTATCTGTCCTGGAATTTACTCTGCATACCAGGTTTACTTTGCAAATCACAGAGATCTGCTTGCCTCTGTCTCCTGGTGCTGGGATTAAGGCGTGTGCTACAACACCCAGTTCCTCTTTGTCTCTTTAAAACCATTTTATTTTTCTCTCCCAAGCCTATGTATTTTTTTTAATACACTGTAACTTTTAGCACCTTTTCTTATGTGATCTGTCTCTACTGTAAATCTTTATCTTTTTCTGGCCATGAGTCTTTATCTGTTAAACAACAACATTGTTAAAATGAAGTCAGCCGCGGTTTACAAGATGGTGGCGGGTATTTTACCGCCAGCACGGGCTGTGCTACCGCCTTGGTCTGCGCTGCCACCCAGAGCATGCTGCCGGCTTGGGTGTGGTCACTGCCATTGCCATCTCTCATACACACCAATAAATTGTTAGAGAGTTATTTAAAGCTGTGTGGTTTTTTGCCGCTTGCTGAGTGGAATCTTCCCTTAAGGGCCCGCGTATCTGCTTGTCTCTAGCAGCGGTACAACCGGATGCTTTTACCAAGAACCTTGCTTGTCTCTGTTCTTTTGTTTCTAAAACCCTTTTTAGCTTTTGTTAAATTTTAAGTGGAAGTTCTTATTAACCACGTGGGCGCCATTTGTAACGTGTACTGTTTTTCTGCCTGCCGCCGCCCGGTCTTGTCCTGCTGGCTAACAGAGGAACCTGTCTGGGTAGGACAATGGCCTATGACCTCTGAGGTTGGCTTTAGAAGCCTGGTTCAGGACAGCTAAATGCTGGACATTTGAGGATCAACCAGCCCTTGGATTCTCCTGTATTTGTGATCAAAGAATCTGGTAAATGGAGAATGCTTACAGACCTGAGAGCCATCAATAAAGTTATCCAGCCAATGGGCTCTCTACAGCCTGGAATGCCCTTGCCTTCTTTGATACCCAAAGAATGGCCTATTATAGTTATTGATTTAAAGGATTGCTTCTTCACTATACCTTTACAAGAACAAGACAAAGAGAATTTGCCTTCACGGTACCTAATTATAACAATTCTCAACCGGTGAAGAGATATCAATGGGGTTTTGCCACAGGGAATGCTAAATAGCCCCACCCTGTGCATATTTCGTACAAAGCCGTTAGATAATTCGTAAACAGTTTCCACAATCCATAATCTATCATTACATGGATGATATATTGTTAGCTGACTCTAAAGGAGAAATATTAGAAAAAATGTTTGAGAGTAAGGAAGTTTTACCTCGCTGGGGATTACAAATTGCACCTGAAAATACAAAAGGAGAGTCTATCAACTACTTAGGATATAAAATAGGTCTACAGAAATTAGACCACAAAAAGTACAGATCAGAAGAGATCGCTACCAGACTCTTAATGATCTTCAAAAATTACTAGGAGAGATTTCTCAACTGCAAACCATAATTGGGTAGAAGGGCATGATTTGAAAAACTTGAAAATGGCCCTAAAGGAGATAAGGACTTGAATAGTCCACGAATACTATCAGCTGAAGCTGAGAGGATTAGAATGGGTGGGGATACTAGAAGCACATGTGGACCGTGTGGATCCAAACCTAGACTGTATTCTGGTTATATTACCATCTAGAGAATATCCTTAGGGATTTTGATGCAGAGAGAAGATATCATATTAGAATGGATATTCCTACCACATAAACAGAATAAAAACTGAAAACATATATAGAAAGATCTCTGACTTGATTATAAAGGTAAATTAAGACTTCGTCAGCTAATAGGAAGGGACCCAGCAGAATTATAGTACCTTTAACTAATGAGGAATTTCTTCCTTATGGAAAGATAACGAATATTGGCAGAGAGCTTGCAGTAACTTTTGGGAACAATTAGCAACAACTATCCCAAAACTGAGAGATCAAATTCATAAAGAACGATTTGGATTCTTCCACGCATTGTAAGAAAACACCTATTTCTGGAGTTCATACATTCTACACTGATGCAAATAAATCAGGTAAGGCAGGATATAAATCAGGAATATTAGTAAAGTGGTTCAAAGCCCTTACAATTCTGTACAAAGGCATTGTTGCCTTCTCATGGTACTTATGGTTTTAAGAACCCCTCAATATAGTTACTGACTCTCAATACGCAGAGAGTCATTTTACACATTGAGACTGCAGAATTTATTCCTGACAATACAGAATTAACTTCATTGTTTATACAGTTACAAGATACTATCAGAAAGAGGACTCATCCTATATATATAACACACATCAGATCCCATACGGGTCTGCCAGGTCCTCTAGCACAAGGCAATGATGAAATTGATCGTTTATTGATAGGAAGTGTGCTAGAAGCCTCAGAGTTTCATAAGAACACCACGTGACAGCAAGGTTTAGGATTTTTCTATCACTTGGGAACAAGCCAAGGATAGTAGGAAATGTCCTACTTGCTCATTCTATAACCAAACTCCTTTACCACCAGGCAGTAACCCTAAAGGTATAAATAGGAATGAAATATGGCAAATGGATGTGTTTCATTTTGCAGAATTTGGAAAATTAAAATATGTACATCACACTATAGATACATTTTCAGGGTTTCAGTGGGCTACTGCTCTGAGCTCTGAAAAGGCTGATTCTGTTATAACGCACCTTTTAGAGGTAATGGCCATTATGGGCATACCTGCACAATAAAAACTGACAATGCTCCAGCATATGTCTCCAGCAAATTGAACAGTTTTTTGGTATTACAAGATAAAGCACATAACTGGTATACCACACAATCCTACAGGACAAGAGTGGTTGAGAGATCCAATCGTACTTTAAAAGAATGCTCCATAAACAGGCAGGAGGAACCAAAACACCCAAACACAGATTACATAATGCTTTATTAACATTAAACTTTCTTAATGCTGATGAAAAAGGAAAAACAGCTGCAGAAAGACACTGGACAATAGAAAAACTTCTGAACTAAATCAGCCAGTGTATTTCAAGGATGTCTGACCTCAGAATGGAAAGCAGGATATGTGTTACGTTGGGGTGGGGTTTTGCATTTGTATCTACAGGAGAGAAAACTATGGATACCATCTAAGTTAATCAAGATCCGAGTTGAACAAGAGAGCATCTTAATGAAGAGAAATGACAAGTCATCCAACAAACTAGGTCCTATGAGGTGTGCGGAGGCCTCTCGGTGGGGAAGTGTTCTGTTCTTGTTTTTACAGGAAAACAGAGAAAACCTATCATCAAACAGCCAAAAGACACTGAACATGTAGGTGCCTACAGAAGAGAGACAGCTTTTCAGAAACAATCACTTAAGGAAGCAGAATCTGATATTGGTAAAAAAAATTTATTGTAGTAAACTATTTCTATATAGAAATCTATTTCTCTCTATTATCTAGTATTCCTGAAGTCCCAAATTTTGTAAACCAATGCTGGCTTTGGGTTGGATTTGGCTTTCCTTCTCTAAATTCAAGCATGTTGTTAAGATTTAATTCATGGTTTCTGCCTTAAATCAAGAAGCCAATTGGTGTAAGGCAGAGAAACAAATCTGGGGACTCATATCTTATGCAATTTTCTCTCTGAAATCTTAATTTTCTCACATACTTTTAATGCTTATTGTTGTCTTTCCCTAATGCATACCTTAAAACTTGAAAATTTTACTTTAATATTGATGTGTAACTTTTCCACAAGGAATAATAACGATTCCTAACAGCAGTCTTTGAACTTTCCGAGAAGTGGGGCCCCACATCATCATTTCCACTTGACTCAACCTGATGCATCGGACTACAAACATCACCCTACCGGTTTGAGACTGTTTTGCTCGAGACAACTCATGACTAGCTAGCTGTAATGGTGCACCTTTTTATTACACCCTGGCCAGTTTCAAATAGAACTACAGTCAAGAATTTTCTGCCACACAGTGACTAACTACATATGTCACAGCCAGTTCTGTTGGATTTGGTTGCTAAAATTTTCTTCCTACAGGATCCATTGGAGCAATCATCGTCCCATTTCAGCAGGAAGTAATCTTAATATGACTACGCCCCCTTTCCCTACCCTTGGTTTGGGATAATAGTCATCGTCTTTGGGTTGGTTTTAGTTATTTGGGATTGGGTGATGCTTACACTCGGGTTTATCTTTTAGACAGGAATAGGGAATGGTGGGTAAAGGTATGGTTTAGATGGGATATAAGTAGATTAGCCTATTTCCTTGAGAATTTGAGTTTGAATGAGATAGTATTTTACAGCTTACATTGTTATGCATTCCTATGTGGTAAGCTATGTAAAATTAAGTTTATATTTTGTTATATTGTGTTAAATGTTTCCACTTATAATATTTATGCACATTATTTTTTACCATATTCTATGTATGTATACTTTTCTTGTGTTCAAGACATTTTGTATATTGATACAATTTGGGATATTTATCTTGCTGCCCTTTATAGTTCTACCTCTTGTCTTGACACTTATACTCTACCTCTATTTTAGGGATTTACATGTAGGTATATGTAAATAGTTATATTGTTTAAGTATTTGTTCCTGCTTTACTCAGGAAAGTTTTAATCAGTCTTTTTAGCTAAGTTCCCGAGTATTATAGATTATCTTCACTCACATTTCCTGTACCTATGAGATTAGTCAGATATAGATGCTTAATCTTCAATCCTTCATAGACATGCAGAACATGGCATTTAAATGTTTTAATATTAGTACTCCTTTGACATGAGACACTGTTGCTCCTGACAGCACCGTGCATTTTCCCGAAAATATGTTGGACACTGTTGTTGCTCCTGCTGGAGTTCAATCTCGCCTCAGCTAATGGCCTGTTGGGCATAGAATTGCCCCCACCTTGACCACTGATTTGGACATGCAGTCCTATGTGCTTGCAGGAGACAAATATAGAAGACTGCTTGACCTTGCCAAGTCAGGGTAAGACAGCCATTCTATTTCCCTGCTGTTGTTGTGGTCTGTCAAGTTCTCTTGGCCTTAGCCAAATCTGGGTGTACCAACGTCGCTGTGAGACCTAGGGTGACTGTTCAGGTGGCTTGCTGTTTCTGTCCTTGCTGCACCGTTTTGGAAGTTGTCCATCCGCATTTCCTGTCTACTCTAGTATTGTTATTTTCCTTCTCAGGTCTTGATGAGGTTGAAGATTAAACTATCACAACTATTATTCTCTCTTCCTAGTTAGATATATTAGGTACTAGACTTACGTTTTCCAGCTTAGGACAACTCTATTGTAAACTCCATTATGCCCTCACCCTAGGACTAGATATGTAGGTCATTTTGTTCTCGATTTTCCTTTTCTTAGAGCACACTTGTTATTCACTGTTTTGTATATAGTTTTGTATTAAGCCTAAATCTTTTCTTTAGACTAAAAGGGGAATTGTAGTGAGGTGGTCCTTCTGTAGCACTGACCACGCCCATTGGGGGGTGGAGCTATGGGCGGAGGTGACCTGAGGAAGGAGGTCGGAGGGGGCCAGGAAGGCGCTCTCTTTCTGGCGTGACTCGGACAGGAGAGGATCGGGTTGAATTTCCTGGTGTTCATCTGTCTAGGTTGTAAGTTATTTCTCCCTGAATAAACATCTATTCGGCCTATTTGTTTATCCTGACCCTTATTTACCGCAATAATGGTCTTGACCTCTTTGCTTTTCATTCCTCCACGAATTCAACTCAGTGCTTAGCTGTGGGTTTCTACTTCTGTTTCCATCAATCAGCTAATGGATAAAGGCTCTATGATGGCATATAAGGTAGCCATCAATCTCATTATAGGGGAAGGGCATAGGGCATTTAAGATAAGCTCTCCACTATTGTTCAGATTCTTAGTTGGGGTCATCCTTGTAGATCTCTGGACATTTCCCTAATGCCAGGTTTCTCTTTAAACCTTTAATGGCTCCCTCTATTATGACATCTCTTTTCTTGCTCTACTCTATTCTTCTTCCTGCTCTCTCATGTTCTCCTCTCCCCTCCTCTTCTCCCTTTTCACATCTATGGAAGGCCATGTATGTCTCTCTTAGGGTCCTCCTTGTTTTCTAGCCTCTCTGGAGATGTGGATTGTAGGCTGGCATCCTTTGCTCTATTGTCTAAAATAAATATGTGAGTGAGTACATACCATGTTTGTCTTTTTGTAACTGGGTCACCTCACTCAGGATGGTTTCTTCTAGTTCCTTCCACTTGCCTGTGAATTTCAAGATTCTATTGTTTTTTTTTTTTTTCAGCTGAGTAGTACTCCATTGTGTAAATGTACAATATTTTCTTTATCCATTCTTCAGTTGAGGGGCTTCTAGGTTCTGACTATTACAAATAATGCTACTATGAACATAGTTGAACAGATATCCTTGTATGAATGTGCATCCTTTGGGTATATCCCTAAGAGTGGAATTGCTGGATCTTGAGTTAGACTAAATCCCATTTTCCTTATGAACCGCCATACTGATTTCCAAAGTGGCTGTACAAGTTTTCACTCTCTCTAGCGGTGGAGGAGTGTTCCCGTTTCTCCACATCCTCATCAGCATAAATTGTCCTTGGTGTTTTTGATTTTAGCCATTCTGACAGAAGTAAGATGGTATCTCAGAGTTGTTCTGATTTGCACTTACCTGATGGCTAAGGATTTTGAGCACTTTCTTAAGTGTCTTTCAGCCATTTTAGATGCCTCTATTGAGAATTCTATATTTAGTTCTGTTCCCTGCTTTTTAATTGTATTGTTTGGTGTTCTTGTGACTAGTTTCTTGAGTTCTTTGTATATTTTGGAATCAGCCCTCTGTCAGATGTAGGGTTGGTGAATATCTTTTCCAAGTCTGTGGGCTGCCGTTTTGGTCTTGTCCACTGTGTCCTTTGCCTTACAGAAGCTTCTCAGTTTCAGGGGATCCCATTTATTAATTTTTCATCTCAGTTAAAGGTTTTTTACTTTTTTTCATTTTTTCTTTTTGATTTTTCAAGACAGTTTTTCTCTGTATTGCTTTGGAGCCTATTCTGGTATACCAGGCTGGCCTTGAACTCACAGAGATCCACCTGCTTCTGCTTCTAGAGTGCTGATATTAAAGACATGCACCATCACTTCCCAGCTCAACTTTTTTTTTTTTTTTTTTTGGTCACACATACCTAACAGCCATAACCTCCAGGTATATCAGGTTATTTATAGAAATTGAGGCAATATTTTTCAATTAGATTTTCTATCTGTATTCTTTATAGTTTCTCAATTGTACTAAAATGTCAGCTATACAAAGTAGAATCCCATTAATTTTTATGTGTTGGAGTATTTGCCTAAATGTATGTATATGAATCATGTGCATGACTGTTACCCACAGATAGGACAAGGCATCTGGACCTTTCCTGGGATTGGAGTTACAGATGGTTGTGAGCTGCCAACTGTGTTGTAGGAAGGGATCCTGAGTCTATGAAAGGAGCACTGTGTACTTTTGACTCCTGAGTCATCTTTCCATCCTCCTTACCATTAGTTTTTAATACATAGGTTGATAAGTTTTACAATGTAAAACCACATTTATTCAGTAATCTAATCAAGATGCCACTTTTCTTTATGACAAAGTATTTCTATACCGTGCTGTGCATTCTTTTCCTTTTGCTCAGGCTCAGGGAATTACTCACATTATGTCAGTATAATCTCTAAGATATGTACAGCATAAATTCTTTGTGTGAAGATTTGACGTGTTATTGTCTTTTTAATACTTTTTAATAGTGTTGCATATATAAACAAATTCCTGTCTTTGTTCTTGCTGAGCACATCTCCCATTGTGTAAATTTATCAAAACTTTTCTATTCTTTCTGTTAATAAGTTTTAAAGATTCTTTGAATTTGATATTCTTTTAATGAAGTAGCATGAGCAATTTATAGTCAAGGTTTTTTTTATATGAAAATATTCTAGTCTTAATTATTTGAAAAGCAACTACTGGATCATGTAATGAATGTTTTTATTAAAATGAAATTACAAAATTTGTTTTTGATTGTGCCATATTATATATCTACCAACAGTGTGCAAACTCTATCTTCAAATGCTTTTTGTGTTTTTAAATTATATAGCCAGACTTCTCATAACCCTTCCTTTTGGTTAAGTTTCCCTATGTACTCTCTCATGTCTCACTATCTGCCCTCATCTCTCTGCATCCCCACATTGTTTCACTTTGCTTTTTGCCATAAACGTCACAAATTTATAAAGAAGACTTCTTTACACTCACTGTCCTTAAAAACACAAATCTGCCACTTTTAGTTTTATCAAAGGTTTTCCTTTGATAAAATAGTTCATAAATAAAAATGTTAGAGTAAGGAACCCTTTCAAGTATGCTATTTTATTAAATGTACACTTGAAATGCTGCCACTCTGTTACATGTTTAAAGCTTTGATAATCTTTTAATTTCTTTTCTATTTTATAAATGTACCACAATTTATATATCCACCCATGCTTGAGTTTTTTATAGACTCTCTGAGTTGTGAATAAAGTTGTTACATGGTGAATATTCCATTTGTTCAGCAACTTTAGGGGTTTCTGGTATCAACAGGCTTGTGTGGCTAAAGCTACTTTAACTGAAATAATGTCTTCACTTGTTTGTATAAACAGGAATTTTTATTTGTAACAATGTTAACAATTTTTGCTTTAATAAATGGATACATTATATATTTAGAAATTCTATGAATAGTGAATTTTAATTTTCTACTTTCTTAAAATATTTTAACTTCTAAAAATTATTTTATCCCCTTGTAGATTATTAGACTTGATTTTTTTTACACATTTAGCATTACAATGATGAGACTGACTGCCTCTTATACAGTATTCTGAAGTTGAGAGTTAGCTTGTCTTTGTTCTGGTGTGTAAGATGTGCCCCTTTTTAATGTGAAGAAATTTGGATATTTTCTTTGCATAGTGACAGTTACTGTGGATGGCTAATGTCCTGCTTCACAGTGTCTGATCTTGGCCATATTTGTTGGGCTCTAGTTACCCTTGATGCTTCCTGGTACTTTTCCATCTGATATTATAGCAAAAGTACTTTGTGTTTAGGATACTACATACCAGGGCATTGGACCTATTTTCCTCATATGTTTTACTTTATTTTCTATCTGCATTTTTATTGCTTTGTCCTCAAAAGCACTGATCTTTTTTCTATAGCATCTTTATATTTAACTTGATTGCATCATAAGTCCTGTCCTCTATAACATTTTTGTTATAACAAAAAATTTTAACATTGATTATTGAAGCATTTTTTGACTTAACTCACTTTTAAAAAACATTGTCTTAAAAAAAAAAACCTTTATTTATTTATTTATTTATTTATTTATTTAATGTATACTGGTGTTTTGCCTATATGTACTCTGTGTGAGTGTGTCAGATTCCCCAAAACTGAAGTTACAGAGAAGTGTGATCAGCCATGTATGTTCAGGGAATTGAATCCAGTTCCTCTTGAAGAGCAGTCAGTGGCTGAGCCATCTCTCCAGGCCTTACTTATCTCATTTTTATATTCTGCAGTATATATAATTTTCTTAAAATATTTGAATATACTTGCTATAGATGTTTAAAAGTCCTTGTGTAAAAAATTTATCATCCCAGAAGTTTTTAAAAGCCTATTTCTGTTTTCCCTTTTTCTTGTGATACTAGGTCTTACAACATAGCTCAGATTGGATCCAAATTCTTAGTCTTGCTGTCTCAGATTTCAGTGTGCTCTATGACAGCTGTGGGCCAGCATGTTTTGTATTGTCTCTTGGATTTTGTTCTATAGAGCACTATTTTACTTGTATAAATGTCACCTTTTTTTTTTTTCTTTTGCTTATCCTATGTGCAATGTTTGTGGGAGAGGGCCAAGGGGAATTAGATACTAAGAAATATGGTTATTGTTTTTTATTTTTATTTATTTATTTTTCTTATTTTACATATCTATCCCAGTTCCCTCTCCCTCCCTCCCTTCCTTTTTCCCTCCCTCCCTCTCATCCCCCCCCTGAAGAACCTCCTATCCCATTTCCCCCATACACTCCACAGGGAGGGTGATGCCTTCCAGGAGGGATTAACAAAATCTGTCAAGTCATTTGGAGCTATTGTAAAATCTTTATCTGCAACGATTGCAAGGTGTTCTGATTCTGCAAATCAAAATGTCATAAAAACTTTAAGAAGAAGAGGAACCCATGCAAGGCCAGGTGGACTAAAGCCTTCTGGAAAGCAGCTGGCAAGTAGCTCACAGTGGACAACTCATTTTAATTTGAAAAATGAAGAAATGAACCTGTGAAATACCAGTGAGAGCTATGGAGTAAAACTATTGATGGAATGAAGAGAGTTGAATAGATCAAACAGAAACGCCAGGCTAAGTTTATAATGAACAGGTTGAAGAAAAACAAAGAGCTGCAGAAGGTCCAGGACATCGAAGAAGTCAAGCAGAACATCCATCTTATCCGGGCTCCTCTTGCAGGCAAGGGAAAGCAGCTGGAGGAAAAACTGGTACAGCAGTTACAGGAGGATGTGGACATGGAGGAGGCTTCCTAAAGGTGCTGCCTGCAACCAGCCCTGTGCACCCTGGAAACTGGTGGAGATTGTTGGTTCCTAAGCTATTGATTGGTTGCATAATGTCCTTCAGACAAAGGTGATGCACATATTCCCCTCTTACATTGCAGCTTGTAAAAGCATCTCTCGTGGGAGTTAGATCTCAGCTCAGTGTTTGCTTCACTGTGTTATGCTCATAAAACATGAAAGTTTGTGTGTAGATGAAGGCATAAACTCTGGGCATAACATGGTTGAGCCATTGCTTAATGGCACCAGGTAACATTACTGTAGGTGACTGTCTTGCTAGTGTGAAATTTGTAATGGTGTGATATTTTCTCTTGTACTAGGATTGTCTGTTTACTAGGGTTGTTGAAGCAGAGGTCACATCAAGGAACTAACCGTTCTCATGACAACCTCAGTCTGTTTTGTTTTGGTTTAGTCTGTTTAGTAGCTCCTTTCTTGAAGCCTCATACTGGCTGCATAAGATGCTATAGTGCAGCTGAATTATGTTGGGCTGTTTGTCCTGCCTCACCATTTTAATATGCAGCTTGCAGATATTGGGGGGTGGGGCGGGCTGAATAATTTTTGCCAAAATGGAGAATGCTCAAATCCAAGTTGTGTCTTCTGGCCCAACAACACCCCCACACCTCCCCTCCAGCATTGGTCCAGAAGCAGAAGAATCTTGGTGCCTTTTAAATTTTTTTTTTATATGGTTTTCTTTTTTTGGATGTTTGAGACAATGTCTCTTTATTATGTAGTTCTAGCTGTCCTGGAAATCTGCAGATCAGGCTGCCTTGAATTCACAGAGATCTACCTGCCTCTGTCTCTCAAGTGCTGGGATTAAAGGTGTGTACCATCACACCCAGCATTTTTGATTTTCTTTAAAACAAAACAAAACAAAAAAAGCCAACCAAAAACTCTTCGGTTTTGGAAAATAGAATTTATGGACAGAATGTTGGCTATTATTTGTACATAAATAAAACCTTTTCTAAAGTGAATACCAACAAAACAAAACAAAACAAAAAACAAACAAAAATAATCTTTTCAAAGGGTTTCTTAGGTTTAAACTGTCGAGCAGATATTTATTTACAGATCAGTTTAATTATTTTAAAGATCATTTGAGAACTTTTATATTAGAATAGCCCTTATTCTAAAGATTCTATTCTGTCTCTACAATGTGATCCTTCTTTATTTGCTGACATGCCTGTTGCTATCAAGTAAGTCTCTTTCCTTGGGCTTGTCTGATATTAAACACACTTTAGCTCTGTATGGACTCTAGGTATTGTTGAAGCTATGATGGCCTTATGATTTTCTTTTCAGGTAGTTCATATTTAAGGAGTCTTATCATATGCATTCATTATTTACAGTTTAGACAGACACAAGGGACACATTTATCAGCTTTGGGGTTATTTCTTCCAAAGCTCTCAAGTCTTCAGCTTTTTCTTATTTTCTGGCTGTTTTAGAGTCCCTAGCTGCGAGGCCATGTGCTCGTTCCACGAACCCTCAGTGAGTTCAGTAGAAGCCTTCTACTGATACTAATCAGATTCTGCTCTCAGAACTGTGGCATTCCTGTTTGGCTCTTCTCTATCATCTTTTGAAAACTTTTCTTTTTTGGTAATTTATTCAGTAAGACTAGTATGGTACCTGTTGTTGTCCTTTTAATTTTATTAAAGTATATTAGTGCAGATCTTCCAGAGGTTTTGCTTAAGTTTTACAAGTTTTTCTCTATCACAAATCAAATGTCAGGCCTGTTAGTTTTTCTCCAGTGACATGTATATGAATCAAGGTCATCAAAATTTATACATTTTTTTTTTCAGACCAGCATGAGCTTAAATATGACCCCTTGCAAGGAAGAAAGGGTTCTTAGATGAGCTGGCTGTTGAAAATGCCATCTTTGGATAAGGTAGTCTACCTCTTGTGATAGCTGCAAGTGAGCTACTCAATTTTCAAGGCTTAATTTCCTTGGAATCATAATTCTTATATAACAGCAGTAGAAATGTAATGGTAAATTACACTCAACTTAAAAGTACTCATACAAAATCACAGATGAATTTAATATTTATGATTGAATTCTCCAAAGCATATTATGGCAAAATTAAAGTAAAAAGCTGGTGCTGTGTAAAACGTTGAACTTTTCTGTAAATATCTGGTATGTTTTTAGGGAATAAGGGAAGATCTCAGTTGAAATACAGTTTGCTTTTAGCTCTAAGTGATTCAGTTTTCAGAGTGCAAGTTCAATGTTAAAATGGGTTTGTAAATTCAAAGTCAATTTATGTTTCACTCGGCTTGAGGTACTCAAGTTGAATCTGAAAGGGAGGGACAACATGGGCCTCTGTAAGGATGAGAATAATTTTGTTTGAAGGATCATTTTTAAAATGTTAGCTTGTGTCGTCTCAGAAGTCCGAGGCAGAGACAAGACCATGATTAGTGCAAATCTCAGATCAAGGATTCTGTTAAAGAGGATGGTGCAGGAGTGTGCCAGCAGCATCATCCCTGCCATTCGATCAAACAGGCTGATTTCTTAACTTTTTATGATAATAAGCTACCTAACATTAGAGTCTTCTAACCTTTCTGGCTTCTACCACGCAACGTGATATGATGACTGGCAGGTAGCTAAGCAATGAGAAAGTAAGGAAGAGCTAGTGGAGAATAAAGAACAGCAACACAAAATGGATCTTGCTCCTCAAATACATTCAGAAATGTTCTCTCAAGATCATAGCTACTACAAATCTGTAGTACATGTAGTTTATTTTCTGTTATCAAGTTCAGACAATCGGACCCAAAAGGAATAATCTGATTCTGCCGTTGTTCTTGACTGAAGCAAAGTATCTAGAAGGATAGTTATAAGATAGGCATAGTATATTTATCTGTTGATAGTCAAGTTTACCAGAATTCCCTTTGCTTCATATTTTTAGTGTAAAATAAACATACCCAATTCCCTCTTTTCTGTTGCTCATCTTTACAGTCTACTGTGATATTTACATGTAGTCTCCATGTCTCTTCTACCACCAAAACGATTTTAGTTCGCTGGATAGCTCATTGACATAATTCTTTATTTAGAAAGTCCTCCACTTTCTCTACATAGCCTGATTTCTCTCTTACCGGCCCAGGTTTCTTATGTATAATTTTAATCACAAACTTGTTATTGTGACTTTCTGAATGGTTTCTATTGCTTATCTTCCTGTTATGATCTTAGTGTCTGTTCTTCTCACTGTTTTGTGAAAATTATATGCCGATGATCATAATTCGATGTTGGATGAAACAAGTGATTTTTTTTAATTCAACTTATTTTTTTCTTGTTTCTTGTTTTTATATAAATATTGAGTAAGTCATATTTGAATAATATTATCAGGTTATTTTTGAGCTCTAATTTCATAATATAATCTGGTAGATATTCAAATAACTATACAGTTATGAAACATGAAAAATAAAAACCCAGAGACAGATATTGGTTATCAAGTTTTAAGGTAAAGATCAGCAAAGCAAAGCAGCCGGCCACTAGATCTTACTTCTACCTCAGGCTGAAAGGGCTGTACTGCCCTTAGTGTGATTGGAGAATAAATACCTAAAACTGATTTCCTTCTTCTTTTTATACCCCTGAAATTCTGGGATTAAAGGTATGTGCTCCCAAGTGCTGAGATCACTTTTGTGTAAGCTGTTTCTCTTTGGGACAAGATTAGTTTTGTGTAGCTTGGTGTGACCTTGAACTAACAGACATCCATCTGCTTGTCTATTGAGTACTGGGATTAAAGGTATATGTCACCCCCTCCTGGCTCTATGGCTTTCTAGTATGGGTGCTGGAATTAAAGGTGTATATCACCACTTTTGGCTCTGTGGCTTGTGGCTAGCTTTGTTTTCTGTACCCTTAGACAAGCTTTAATAAACCATAAATAATATATCACCAGACAATTAACATTTATAGCAAACATTTTTCTAATAATCTCACTTCTCAAATGTAATGATTAATCTTCACTATTGACTCACTTGTTATTAACTAGTAGCAACATGCTGAGAATCACAAAATTACTTTTTATGTAGCCCTCTCTTAAGAAGTTGTGAAGAAACCATTCTGCGTGAGGTAACCCAGACACAGAAAGACAAACATTGTGTGTACACACTCATGAGTGGATATTAGACATAGGGCAAAGGATAACCAGCCTATAAACCACAAGCCCAGAGAAGCTAGGAAACAAGGAAGACAATATGTAAGAGAGGTATACATGGACCCCCGAGAAGGGGAAAAGGGACAGGATCTCCTGAATAAATTGGGAGAACAGGGAGGAGGAGAGGAGGGAGGTATATGACAGAGGAGGGGAGATGGGGAGGGGGAAGGAGAACATGAGGGAGCAGGAAGGTTGAGTTAGGGAAAGAATAGAAAAGAACAAGAAAAGAGATACTATAATAGAGGGAGCCATTATAAGTTTAAAGAGAAACCTGGCACTAGGGAAATTCCCAGGAATTCACAAGGATGACCACAACTAAGAATCTAAGCAATAGTGGAGAGGCGACCTTAAATGCCCTCTCCTATTATGAGACTGATGACTACTTAAATGCCATCATAGAGCCTTCATCTAGTAGCTGATGGAAGCATGAACAGAGACCCAGAGCTGAACACTGAGCCCAGCTCCTTGAATCCAGTTGCAGAGAGGGAGGAGTGATGAGCAAAGGGGCCTAGACCATGCTGGGGAAGCCCACAGAAACAGATGACCTGAGCAAATGGGAGCTCATGGGCTACATATTAATAGCTGGGGAACCTGTATGTGAACCAGGGCCATGAGTGTGCGTGCCAGTTGGGGTGCCTGGACCCTCTACGGGGTCACTAGCAGTGGGACCAGAATTTACCCCTAGTGTACAAATGGGCTTCAGGAGCCCATTCCCTATGTAGGGATACTCTCTCAGCCTAGATACACAGGGGGAGGGCCTATGTCCTGTCCCAAATGATGTGAAAGACTTTGATGATCCCCCTTGGGAGGTCTCATCCTAACTGAGGAGTGAATGGGGGTGGAATAGGGAGATGGTAGAGGATATGGAAGGAGGACAGGGAGCAGGAACTTGGATTGTTATATAAAATAAGATTGTCTTTAATTTAAATAAAAATTAATTTTAAAAATTTACAAAAATAAAAAAGCGTGTGATACTGGTAGAATATGATCAGAATAAAATATTTATTGAGCATATAGTTTTTGCTTAGTGGATTTCTATGTAATAATTTTTTTACTTAATAATTACAGCTACCCAAGGGTATATTGGCACTGTTACTGTCCTTACGGAAGATGAACATGAGTCTAAATACTGAAATATTTGTACAGGTGGCACATAGGAAAGACTTATATTGTAATTCAGATGATTCCATATTGAATTTCCTGAATATTTTCTACTCCTCCAGCACAGGGACTTAATTTTTTACTATGAATTTCAGGTGTATGTCTAAAGTCATAAAAGAGTAGGAAAATGTCAAGTGTACTGTGCTGTTTATATAATGCATGAAAATGCTTTGTATCACATTAGAACTTTAAAAGCAGCATGACATTTTAAATTGTTTGACTAGTTCACTTCTAGAAGGAGCCACTTCACTGTTGTGGAGGAAAGCCTGCTATTCTCAGATGACAAATGCCTTATAAGGTGCAAGAATACACAACATTTCAGAAAATGAAAATTGCAACTTCATTAATTTGATAATTCATAAAGATAATTCTATGAACCCCTTCCTATAGATGTATAGAATTCAATCAAGGTGATACACCATTGTGTTAAGGCTTAAATCTCCTTCAAACTACAATCATATCCATTAATTACTCATATATGTGCTGTTGGTACATAGACAGTGTCCTAACATCTCTTTGCATGTGTGCCTCAGTCAGCCCTGTGTGTGACCTAGGGTGATTAAGGTCAGTCAAGGAATACAGTCTGTGCCTTGGGTAGAGTGTCAGGTTGAACAGTATAAAAGTAACTTCTAACAAAGGTTACTTTTAAAAAAATAAAATTGGTTATCTTTTCTGCTACATTCTAATGCAAAATGTCGTTGAAAGTGTTTAGTTTCTTAAAATTATGAAAATCTCCTGAACTATAAAATAATCTTTGCATATTCTACACAAAGGAAAACATGTGGTTTTAAACAAAACCCAATTTTATTCTTATTTTTCTCAATAAAAAGAAAAACCAAAAACTATGACAACCGTTTTGGTGCTTTTCATGGGCAGGCTTTACCCTCCATGTCTTGTCATCACCATTATAAGTTTAAAGGAAGTAATGTCTGTAGCTGATAGAAGATAGCAATGTCTGTGTTTTAGCTTAAGAAGATGTTTTACCATATTGTTCATTGGTGATGGAATATATTGTCTCATAGCTGATATTTAGTAAAGTATACATGATTAGCAGGATTATTTTTAACTTACTTTTTAAAGTGGACAAGTAAGTTTGCATCTAGAATATACTTTAATTAAGTGCCTTTCATTTTATCCTCGCTTTTTATGTGAGCACTGTGTTCTAGATGCTGAAGCATGCATGTTATTATTGGATCCCTTCTAAATATAGTTTTTATAAATTCTATATGGATTAATTGGATAATGGGCATATTTCTGTTGAAGATGAGATTCTACTTGAATTTTCCAAATGTCCAATTGTCTTAGTCAAAGTACTATTGCTGTGAAGAGGCACCATGACCATAGCAACTCTCATAAAGGAAAGCATTTAATTGGGTTGGCTTACAACTCTCATAAAGGAAAGCATTTAATTGGGTTGGCAGAAAGCATGTCTACATACTGGCAGACAAGGTACCTGAAATTCTACATCTAGATCAGCAGGCAGCAGGAAGAAAGAGTGATATTGGGCCTGGCTTGAACATTTGAAACCTCAAAGCCTGCCCTCAGTGACACATTTCCTCAAACAAGGCCACATATCCTAATGCCACTCCTTAAGCATATGAGCCTATGGAGGCCAATATTAATTCAAACCACCATACCTTTAAAATGGATGAACTAAATGGAAATAAGTAACAGGTCTCTGTTGCTAATACCCATTTTTTATTGTATTTATCTCATAGTATGTCTTCATTACAGTTTTATAATTTGCTCACTTATTAGTTCTAGTCAGTGGAATGGAGGATTGAGAAGAGCATGATTGTGGGCATTGGGAATCCTTCTTCTTTACCAGGTCTGTTTCTAATTAGACCAAACTCAGCAATATACTAAACATTTGAGTGACTGTATCTTGTGAATTTGGTGGCATTCGTCCCCCAGTTTTTTGGTTTCTGTAATTAAGAACTTCTGTAAATTACTGATGCTGATTTGTTAGCCTAGTGCACTGTGTGTACAGGTGAAAATCAATAATCATCCAAAGATGAACACAACTATATCAAAGTTCACACTCATCATGGATCACTTGGAGAGACAATATATCTACCAGTTTCCCACACCTTGTTAGAGTTCTGGGTGTTCCAGGGAGCTTTCCCAGACATATTTCCTCATAATAAAGGATATTTAGCAGTAGTTACACACCTTGGCATCTTGGTAGATTTCTGGGTGTCCCTGCAGGCTTTCCCATACAGGTTCCCTCATACAGTTATCTCAGTTCTACTGTGCTGTAACCTGAAATTTTAAGGTACATTCTAGAACTGATGCTTCCCAGGAAAAGCTCTGATATCTCCAATCCTAGGTCCTCACACTTATCCAAGCAGTACCATCTTTCCCCATGACCTTTGAAGGTTTTCTTGCAGCAGAGGGAAGGGGAACATGTGGTACCTAAACTTTTCTCCCACTCACTTAGCCTGTGCTTTACAACTCTACAGTTACCTTTTAAGTTCTCTTTGTTTAACATGAATCACTGCATTAATGAATTATTTTAATGTCTCAATTGGAAGTTCAGCATTTCTTGCAGTTCAAACTGCTACAAATCTGAGTTGTTCACAGCAAAGGAAGTCTGTGGGAGTAAAAAGCACTCAGTGGCATCTTCATCCCATTACTTGCTCACACCAATATCAGATTGAGCTAGAAGAGAGTGCAGGTGACAAAAATCTTATTTTAAAGCAATAAAGTAGATAATAGAAAGGCCTTTTTACTGTCTTAATAGAATTAGCACAAGAAACTTATTTGAAGAAATTTTGTTCATTTGGCAGGAATATAAAATATTAGAAAAAGGTAAGTGGAGGAGGCAGATTACTAAATACTCTATTGGCAGTTGTAAGTTTACTTCACATGTGGACAGTATTTACTAATTTATGTTCATGTTGTAGTTGCTTTCACAGATCTTTTTGTTTCTTCTCATTATTGGTGAATGATTTTTAAATACAGTTACAGCTTCAACAAATTCATGTACATCTCAAGCATACAATTAATTTAAGATAGCCAGTACCTCATAGTCTTTAAATGTGATATCTGACTGTGTCTGAAATATTATTCTTATTTAATAAAAATATAATATCTATAATTTAAGCAACAAGAAATACTCAAATGTACTCCCCTTATTTCTAAGTGGCTGTCTCTTTTCTTCATGGTTTGTTTCCTCCGATGAGGTTCTTAGCAGACAGTTTTTATCTTGATGTTTTTATAGTATTTTAATTATTCACTGTCATCTTAAAATGGGTGCCTCAGGATTTCTTGAGTATTTACATACTCTTTGTCACCTTGCTTAACTTTGCATGTCTCATAGGGTCTTGATAATTATTGTAATAGAACTCAAAAGAAGTTATGTCAGCCTGCATATACCATTAGTGCATTAATGTGTCAAAATAGCAGTGAATGACACAGCTCTCAGCAGTCTTAAAAGCTCCTAATGGCAGTTCAGGTCTAAGGAATTGATTTGTAAGCAATACTAAAGCTATAAAACTTTCTTCTTGATATATAGTTTCAGAAAGCTTGCTCTGTTATTCACCTTAATTTTAGTAGATGAGTAATAGCTATTTGAATAAGTGAACAACCTACAAAGACAATATGGTTGATGTTCCCTGTGCTAAGCAGGGATAGAAATCATCCAACAGGAAAGCCAACAAGGTGGTCACATATTGAAGTTAATTCAGTTGTTAACAAATTAGCTGTAATTTAATCATGAAAACAATCTTTTAAGTTATTGTTTTGTGGTTAATAGAAATGGGTTTGGTAATGCAGTTTTTGAAAATAGTACTTTTTGACATCTAAAATTATTGAAGAGAAAATATTTAGAAAGTAGAATGTACATAGTAAATATAAATGTGTGATAAATAATATAGTAAATATGAGGATATATATATATATATATATATATATATATATATATATGTTTGAAATCTGAAAAAAAGTATTTTAAAACTGAACCATACAAAATTCAAATGCTAAAAGGCCCAAAAGAGTTGAACTTGAGGTATAGTTTAAATTTGCTTCCTTTTCTGTATTATTGCAAGAGATTCTCATGACATTGCTACTGCTATTTGGACCTATATATACCCCTGTAAGGAGCCCCATAAGTCTCCCCTCTCCTTTGTGCTTATTACAATATACCTTCCAGGACTCATTTCAGTGTTTTAGCAAAAAAGAAATGTAAGGAGTATGGGTTTTTCCTCCCGCCGCCAGTCTTGTCCCACCGCCGCGCCAGCCCCAAATAATACACAGAGACTCTGTATTAGATATTATACTGTTGGCCAGTTACTACTTTCTTATCGGCTAGCTCTGTCTTAAGTATTAACCCATTTGTGTTAATCTATGTATTTTCATGTGGTCTTCTTACCGGGAGCCGGCTGCTGCATACAGCTCTCTCCAGACGCTCCATCTTTACTCCTCCTTCCTACTTCCTATTTCCTCCTTGTCTCCTAGTCCTTCCTATCTTCCTTTCCTATTGGCCAACAGTGCTTTATTATTAACCAGTATGAGAAACATACACATCTCCCATCATCTCTTTTCTGTCTAAATAAAAAGAAGGGTTTTAACCTTAACATAGCAAAATATATTATACAACAGTTATCAAGTAAGAATCACAGTTAACAATATTTAGTCCATTAACATTTAGCAAGATTTGAAGAAAATATTTCATCATCTATTTTATCTTTGTGTGTCTAAAGTCTAAGTAACTTATCTTTAATCCTAGCTAATGAAAACTATAACCATAACTACCTGTCTTCAACTCCTTCAAATACCACAGAAGGATAATATATAAGCTCTAGAAATGACAGAGACAACTCACTGCCTGGTCACCCGAAGTTTTTTGTAATCTTTTATCTTCAGCCCATAGGCCATAGTGTGTCTAGCAGATTCTTCAGCAACACAGGAAACTTTAAACTGTCTTCTTGTATTGGCAGTTTATCAGTCACTTTTCTCTGTGTCCTGCATACTGTCTCGCAGACTCTTCCATGAAGTAGGAACTCTGTAGCAATGTCCATCTTGAATCACCAGTCACTTTTCTGTAGGTCTTGCATGTCCAGTTTATATAGCATAAAGTCAAACAATCCAGACAAGACCATTATCTTGTCCAAATGGCTAGTCTTGCCATATTGGAGGCAAACTCCATAACACATTTCTTTATTATTACTCTGTTTATTTTACTTTTTATTTTTTATTTTTTGAGACAGGGTTTCTCTGTGTAACTCTTATCTGTCCTGGAATTCACTCAGCATACCAGGTTTACTTTGAAATCACAGAGATCTGCTAGCCTAAAGGTGTATGCCACCACACCCAGTTCCTCTTTGTCTTTTTAAAACCATTCCATTTTTTTTCTCTTTTTCTTCCAAGCCTACGTATTTTTTAAAACACACTGTAAACTTTTAGCACTTTTTCTTAATGTGAATCTGTCTTTACTGTAAATTTTTTTATAGCCACGAGTCTTTATCTGTTAAACAACAACTTTGTTAAAATGAAAGTCTTTGTTGTTTCTGTCGCGGTTATTAAAGATGGCAGTGGGTACCTTTACCGCCAGCAATGAAAGCTGTAGTCACTGCCCTGGTCAACGCTGCCATCCAGCAGGCATGCTGTCGGCTTGGAGATGTGGTCACTGCCATTGCCATCTCTCATGCACACCAATAAATTGTTAGCAGAGTTATTTAAAAGCCGTGCGGTTTTTTTGCCACTTATGCTGAGTCAGGAATCCTCCCTTAAAGGAGCCGCGCACATATCTGCTTGTCTCTCGCCTGTCTACTCTAGTGTTGTTAATTTCCTTCTCAGGTCTTGATGAGGCTGAAGATTAAACTATCACAACTATTATTCTCTCTTCCTAGTTAGATATATTAGGTACTAGACTTGCGTTTTCCAGCTTAGGACAACTCTATTGTAAACTCCATTATGCCCTCACCCTAGGACTAGATATGTAGGTCATTTTGTTCTCGATTTTCCTTTTCTTAGAGCACACTTGTTATTCACTGTTTTGTATATAGTTTTGTATTAAGCCTAAATCTTTTCTTTAGACTAAAAGGGGAATTGTAGTGAGATAGTGTGTCTGTGGCACTGACCACGCCCATTGGGGGGTGGAGCCATGGGCGGAGTGACCTGTGGAAGGAGGTGGGAGGGGAGCCAGGAAAGGCTGTCTTTCTGGCGACTCAGACAGGAGAGGATCGGGTTGAATTTCCTGGTGTTCATCTGTCTAGGTTGTAAGTTATTTCTCCCTGAATAAACATCTATTCGGCCTATTTGTTTATCCTGATCCTTATTTAACCGCGTTAAAGAAATCTAATTTTTTAAAAAAAAGTTTACATCCTTTTGGCCACAAACTTATAAACTTAATAAAACAACAGATTTTTCTACATATCCAAGAACCATGTAAAGGAGTTGAGGAACATTATCTTGGATGACCTAAAATATATCCTAAATTTTTTGTTTACTTTGTTTATGATTATGGCAAAATACCTGTCAAAAACAACGTGAGGGGAGGCTTTTGCTTTGGCTCATAGTTTCAATAGAAAGGACAATCGTGGCAATGAGAACTTGAAGTAGCTTCCCATTGTGCCCCAGTCAGCAAGCAGAAAGAGACTAACACCATTACTTCTGCTTTTTATTCAGTCTTGGACTCCTTGCCACTGAATGGAGCTGACTATACTTAGGGCAGATCTATATAAGTTCACCATAGAAACTCAGTCCTATACATGCCCAGTTTTTCTCCTTCTGAGCCTAGATTCAGTTAACAATCAGTATTTACCACCAGGAAAATGACCATGCCAATAAAATATCAGTAGCATGATGCCCCGAGTGTTGCTATTGCCATTCATATTTGTCAATAAAGAATCCATTAGAATAAATTGTTTTCAAAGTTCCTTTTAGCCCTTAGTTTGTGGCTGAGCTAATTTCCAAAGGTAATGCAGATAAATAAAAATTCATGTACAACAAGATGGATATTTTAACTAAAAGCAGACAACTCATTGGTTAGTAACTGACCTCACATCATGGCACTTTCCCCTAAAATAATTTTATTTCACTGTGAATTACAGGGAAAGAATGCTATCAAGGGTGCTCCATAGATCGTTGGAATTTCTCAGAAATCAATCCTGAACACAAAACACTTACTTAGCCTAATTTTATATATGACCTCTACTCCTGTCCACATCCTGTTTTTCATGATTTTTGTTAACTAATAATAACATAGTGACTTTTTCAGCAATGCCTTTAATCAGTCTAAAAGTATTATATACATCGATTTAAGAATAACACAAAGGAAACATTTAAATCAGTATTTTAAATTTAGATGCCAATAAAATTATATACTTGTTATTGTATAAAAGAAAAAAATCACTAATGTGCTTTGCTAACAAGTTGAGTTCATAGGCAATGGATTATGTAAGGGAAGAAGGGATCACAGAACTCACACATTAGGAAAAGAAAAGAACATGGCTCCCAAGGTTTTCATGGATTAGCATTGCCTTAAAATTCTGTACTTGTACTTTTCAAACCATAGATTCCATCCTTCCTGTTTTAAATTGTTCCCTCAACTTTCCCACGGATTTATTACTCCAGAATCACTGGTTGACTTTTTATGGGGTGTTTATTTTTCAGTTGTTTTCTCTTTCAATCCCCTTCCCTACCATTCCATTCTGAGCACCCATGAGTGTGCAATTGTGTCTTTTCTCATTTATTTGGTATGTGGTCTCTGCAAAGAGGTTGACTTTCTGTGAAAATTAAATTTTATATCTTGCTCAAAATCCTTGAATGCTCTGTCCCAGATGGTTGTATATTTCTGTATATAGGACCCTAAATCTGAAAAGCCAGAAGGATATATGGCTTGCTAGTAATATCCATAACTATTAATAATAACGTGGCCACATGGATTTACTAAAGTCATGATTTACAGACATGTAAATTCCTACAAGTAAGTAATGTTTTCATCTCTGAAAGTGTTCTATAGCAAAACAAAACAGATGTGTAGCTCAATTTATAACATTAAGTCCTCATAACATATATTAGTCATGTCTCATTCACTTTGGGGAGATCATGACCCACAAACATTGTTTTATTTTGTTCAAGAGTCTGGATATTTTTTTGTTTGCTTGATTTCATTGAAATGGCTGAAAGATCAACGACCTTTTCTTTACATGTAAACTCTCCAAATCTGCTTTCCTTTTATTTGAGTGGTGAGATATTTAATCTACTTTATATGTGTACTAGGATTGCATTTTTGAAGTAAGTTTTTAGTGGCCTTGTGATACTAAGTTTATAGTTCAGTGTTTGTATTGTTGCATGGTGTATTGCTTCTTGAACTATTGACTTTCTTGATTTAGACATGTCTATTTCACACTAATTAGGATACTGATAGTTATGGGTCCCTAAATGTATTAGAGTTAAGGGTTAATTATGAAGACTAAGACATAATTCCTAATTAGAGTTGGTCACTTCAGCTCCATTCTTAGCTTCAAGGAAATGTGTGAGTTAATCATGATTGAATTAATCACCAATGGCTACCAATTTGTGGCTACATATAAAGCCTCTGGAAGACTGCAGAGATACAGGGTTCTGATGAGTTCTGCATAGTTGAACACTTGTAGACTTGTGTGGAGTGGGGTACACAGTGCAGGAATGGAAGTTCTGTACCTCCTCCCTTCTCCCCCTTCTGGTGTACATCTCTGCCATCTGGAAATGTCCATGTCTCCTTTTCATGTACTTTATCATAAACTCGAGTTAAGTATTTTCCCCTAGTTCCATGAGTGGCTCTAATAAATTTACAGACTATAACCAAGAGTCAAGATAATCCTGATTTGTAGTCATGAAGGCATAAGTACAGAACATAGCCTTGACTTCCAAATGGCATCAAACTGAGGGGGGACCTTGTGGGGTTGAGCTTGTGAAGTGTGATGGTCTCAGAACTGAGTTGGAGGACAACCAACTGATGTCATTTGCAGAATTGCTGGGATATGAGAATTTTCTAGGTTCATAGATGTGACCTGATAGCATACTTTTTTTTTTTTTAAAAAAATGTACATTAACTCCTAAATCATTTCATTATGCTAAAATACACATAAAATTAAATTTACCACAGCAACCATTTATTTTTAATGATGAGGCTGGAAGCCAGGGACTTGGCCATAATAGATAAATATTCTCCCATTGAGCTCTTGATTTGTGAATGGAACCAATGTCCCATTTTGTTTTGTTTTGTTTTTGTTTTTGTTTTTTTTTGTTGTTGTTGTTTTTTTGTTTGACAGGGGATCTAGGAATTTTTTTTTGTTTTGTTTTGTTTTTGTTCTCGGTCCTTTATTTTCTTTTTAGTATTCCCTCTTTTTAACATTCTCATATTCTCAACAATGATGACTACTTTAGCTGCTGATAAATGCAATACCTATTGATTTGGTTCAAATTTTCTTCATGAATGTACAGACTGTATTGATTTTTGTTACGCATTCCATCTGCAGATTTCCACACATGCCTCAAAGACAGAAAGTTCCTCCTGGATGTGAACTGGCTTCATTTCCTCTTACATTTTGTACCTTTCCATTTGTCCTGCATTAGTTATTGATGCAGACCACTTAGTGCTGTAAGTACTTGAAAATGTAACACCCCTCCCATACTTTTTCTCCTTTGTTTTGCATCATAGTCTTATTTTTCACCCAAATTGCTGCAGTGGCTGTCTATGACCTTATGCATTTCTAATCCAATTTCTAAATGTTGCCCAAATGAAACGTTCCTGCTAGTTTGCTTTTCTTTCACACCTTGTGCACATTTTATTTTTTCTATTCAATCTTAGAATTGAGAAAAGAAATGTTCTACCAAACTTTGCAAGTCATGCAATGTCACTGTTAAGAAAAACCCTAAACGGTTTTAAATGCCATATTCTGTAGGTCTTTGAAATGTTTGAAGAATCCTATCCCTTTGAAATATATCTTTGTATATCTAGAAAACCTAACTGACTTAACTATAAGTTTTGAGTATTATAGGTAACTATCTATTATTTGTACTTAATTATACATAACATTTTTAAATGGGTTATATAAACACAATACATAAACAGGAGGAAAAATATACATATCACAGAATTGACCTTAAACTGTATCAAGAAATGAAAAGCCATTCCAAAACAAGTATGCATTTCTATACCATAATTCCATTTTTAACGTTAAAAAGAGATTGGTTGTGATAATTAACTATTTATAACTAACTCAATTTAAATGAAAAAAACATTTATAAACAATATTTGGGAATTTGGGCATTATTTTTTCCAAACTGCTTCCTGCTGGTAGGGGGCACTGTCTTGTGAATCCTAAAAAGACAAAGAAATCATGACTGTAGTGGTCTGCAAAGCTGCCCTGTCCCAGGTGTTTTGAATGTTGGATCACTTGTGGCACTGGTTCAGAGCATCTTGCCTGATCAAACTATGTTAGTCTGGAAGGAATCCACAGCTTTTCATTTTTAAAGAGAGGATCTCTTCCTCTCAATCTCTACATCTTGACTCCCTATATTGTATTCTTTCTCTGTTTTCCTATGTTTCTGTTTTCAGTTTTTCCTATTTTCTTAGTTCACTCATTCTATTTTCTTCTCTGTCTTGTTCACTCTTAGCTTCAGCAAACTGGGTTGTTACTTTTGATAGTGTAATTTTAAAAATTACAAATGTCTACTTGAGCTTACTTATGAATTTTAATTTTTTGTAGATGTTTTCATTCTTTCCACCATTTCTATCAGTCATTACCTTAACTCTTAATAACATATTGATCCTAGTTCTTTAGTGTTCTTCTTGGATAACTTTCATGTTTAGGTCACTTGTTCAAATGCTTCCATTATTCACTTCTTGTCTTGATTGATGGTCGTATTTTCCTGCCTCTTTGCATGACTAGTACTTCTGATTGTATGTCAGACCGTGCGTATAAAACAATTGTGAAAGCTTCAGTGCTATAATTTATTTGGTGAGGGGAGGGTTTTCCCATGAGAGCCTAACAATTTCGTACCAGTCCAGGACATAAGAAGACCAAGTCTTGGCTCCATTTTTAGTTATGATAATTCACTTTGGTCTATTTCTGTTTCTTGGCATGCCCCCTCAGAGCTTCAGAAAAACTTCTGTCTCTTCTCCTTTGAAAGAGTATGTGAGATTTTGCTTTGGATGTGAATCCTTTCTAATATCAAATGGATGTTAAATGAGCACATGTGAGGAGACTCTTAACAGCACTTTCATTCATAAACAAGCATGATGTAAACAGTTTCATTCTTCTTCTCAGATTGAGATTTATATTCAACCATTTAGCCACAGGATTTATCCATGGATAATTGAACATTTTCGTGGCTTTTCTAATATTCAATTGTTTCACTACATCTGTGTATCCCTACTTTCTGTTTAGTTCAGTTCACTTTTTGTGATCATGCTCTGATCCTCAGATTGCACACATGAATGCTCTTTAAAAAATGATCCATTAGTAATCTAGGTAGTGATGCTCATTGGGAAGTTGATTTATCCAGTCATTGTATAACAGCACCCCAGTGTCTTGAGACCTAGGAAACTATTGCAAATGGCAGTTCCATGTCTTATCCAGATCAGAAGCTTGTGACCAGTGTTTTTCTGGCTGTGCTTTTCAAGTTTATTTGTAGCATCAAAATAATTTCTGCTATTTCTATCATTGGATTAGTTGATAATATGATACTTTATGGAGAGATGCAGAGGTGGGTATTTTGGAGGTGAGTACTGGTTGGATTTGTTCATCTCTACAAATCCTAAATACTAGTCCAGGATAACTAGCATTGTTTCTTTCCTGTCCAGAATATGGTATGGACACATGATACAAAAATTTAGTTATCTTCCTGTGGGTCCATAGGTGATTAAAATTTGTTCCTTGTAGTTCCCTATGCTTTCAATAAATGTTATCAATTGAAATACTTTAGATGGCTTACTGAAAAGGTTTTTCAGTGTTTATTTTCTAGTAGCAAGGTTTAATTTATTGCCCCAACTGCAACTTTGATCTTGACAAGTGTTAATGAAATTACTCTGCTGGAGATAACTCTTTCACTCCCTCTTAATCTCTGATTATAATGCTGAGTGTACTGTTCCTAGTGGCCATTTGATAGTGCATACAAGTCAGAGTCCTTAGTTTTAAAAATTAGTTATAATAATCAATTTAATAGCATGTGTAACCTGGAATACATCTTTATGTTGCTATTACATAATTCTGAAACACTAGCAACTACTTTTTCTCCTAAAAGAGGATCTTCCACTTATTTAAGTGTCACAAAATGTGGTAAACAATGGTAATGCAATAAATTTGGTTTGGACTTTAAATACACAAACTGAAAGTTCAGATTTATATTCATATATGCCTACTAGTAACTTTCTAAATTTAACACCTAACATCATTTTCAGATTTTCTTCATATGTGTACCACATGTCCTCATTAAGCTGGTTTTTAAATAACAATTTATTTCCTATTTCTTAACTTCTTTGTGACTTCCTGAACAATGTGTTAATGCAATTTCACTATTCTTTACAAAATTTATTTTGAGATAAGACACTATAACAATTTATTATAAGCTTTTTTTGAAGATAATTAAAATTTAGAATATCAAAACCTAATTTTAGGTATTAGATTTCTGAAGTTAATTGTGATAAATATGGTTTCATTTTGAAAACATAATTAGTAACTTTTTGCTGTGTTTTATAAATTTATATAACCCTTCATATTTTTTTCTTATGAGTTGGAATTAATTGGTCAGTTGCTTTGGGATGCATATGTCTCATATAGTCAGCATTATACTTTTCTTTCTTTTATACTAAAACTCATTTGATAATTTAAATAAAAGCTTTTCAAAAGTTCCTCAGGAAAGTTCTACTTGGCTAATGAAGAATAATGAAGTATTAACAAGTGTGTCAAGTCAGAGTTTATGAACTTTCCAGGAAGTTTCCTACTTTCCTTGTATGCAAAAGTTACGCAACTGTGATGTAGATCATTAGTAAACTGTGATATATGGTTCTAGTTTTTAATAAAGATAATATATAAATTACAGAATATAATATGATATAATCTTAATTCTATATTTCTATAGTGTATGGCAAGTATATGTTGTTGACATGTTTTTCATAATCTTCAAACAAACTGGATCACCTTGCCAGGAAAAAATTATATTTGAAGAAAGTCTTAGGTGTTGCTCTATCCTCTCAAGTGTTAACTTTAATGTTCTTTATTCTATACTCTTACATCATATATTCATCATCTTAATTATTTATACTTCTTTCTTTCTTTCTGACACTTTAAGTATCAAATAAAATGATTAATATGTGTTTATATTTGCCTCCTATAGAATGCATTAGGAGTTTCTATCATTAATTTTTTTCCTTCTATTCCCCCATAACTCACTTCCTTTTCATGGTTTAAGGTATACACACACCATCACACACAGTATCATACAAGCCCTTCTTTAGTAAGTTACAAATGATACTAATGCCATCTGAAAGGCCTGTGTTTCTGCTTCAATTGCAACCATTTCTGTTTGTCACTCTATTCTACACAATTGTTTTAGTTATTTATACATGTATACAATGGGTTTTTATCCCCTTCCAAATTCTCCCCTTTTCCATCACTATTTCTCCTTCTGAAATTACTGTAATTTCTCTTTAAATTGTATTTAATACCCATTGAGTACATTTAGTGCTGCATTTGTGTACATGGACATAGGGCCATCTAATGGAATGTAGATAGCCACATCCCTGACAAAACAGACTTACTCTATCCCTAGTAGCCATCTACTGCTAATATCTCCTTAGCTAAAGGAGGGGATACCTGAGCCACTTCATACCCATGCTGGGATTTTGGATGGCGTGACCTTGGCCAGGTCTCACATTCCCATCTCCTGAGAGTTCATGTGTTCTCTGTGTTGTGCTGACTGAAATTCCATTGCAATAAAGATGCCTCCCCTTTTTGGCTCTTAACCATTTAACACTATGGAATCATCAACATCTTAACGTTTCTGTAAAAGTAAGAGCTGTGTATACACTCAGGAGTGTAAGGAATATGGTTTTTCCTCCCGCCGTCGGTCTTGTCCTGCCGCCGTGCCAGCCCCAAATAACATACTGAGACTCTTTATTCATTAACCAGTATGAGAAACATATACAGAATGACATTTCCCATCATCTCCTCTTTTCTGTCTAAATAAAAAGAAGGGTTTTAAGCTTAACATAGCAAAATATATTATACAACAGTTATCAAATAAGAATCACAGTTAACAATATTTAGTCCATTAACATTTAGTAAGATTTGAAGAAAATATTCCATCTATTTTATCTTGTGAGTCTAAAGTCCTATATGTACCTTATCATGGAATCCTAACTAAGGAAAACTATAACCATAACTATCTGTCTTCAACTCCTTCAAAGACCACAGAGGATAGTATATAAACTCTAGAAATGACAGAGACATCTTGCCTTTTCAGTCACCTGAAGTTCTTCTGTAATCTTTTATCTTCAGCCCATAGGCCATAGTGTGTCTGGCAGACTCTTCAGCAACGCAGGAAACTTTAAACTGTCTTCTTGTATTGGCAGCTTGTCAGTCACTTTTCTCTGCAGACTGTCTGACAGACTCTTCCATGAAGCAGGAACTCTGTAGCAATGTCCATCTTGAATCACCAGTCACTTTTCTGTGGGTCCTGCATGTAGTTTATACAGCATAAAGTCAAACAGTCCAGACAAGAGCATTATCTTGTCCAAATGGCTAGTCTTGCCATATTGGAAGCAAACTCTATAACGAGTTTCTTCAATGTTCATCTTCCTTTCTGACGCAGGTGGTGTTGCCAGGAACAATTATGTTTCATTGTCAAGAAAAACCCTAAACCATTTTAAATGCCATATTCTGTCGGTCTTTGAAAGGTTTGAAGAATGCCTATCTATCTCAAATACATCTCTGCATATCTAGAAAACCTAACTCATCTAGCTATAAGTTTTGACTATTATAGGTAACTATCTAAAATCTGTACTAAATTATACATTACATTTTTAAATGAGCTATATAAACACAATACATAAACAAGAAGAGAAATATACATATCACAACATTGACCTTAAATTGTATCAATAAATGAAAATCCATTCCAAAACAAAGTATACCTATACCATAATTCCCTTTTTACCTTTAAAAGGATATTGGTCGTGATCATTAACCATTTATAACCAAGTCCATTTAAATGAAAACAAACATTTATAAATTATATTTGGGAATTTGGGTGTCGTTTTCTTTCCAAACTACTTCCTGCTGGTAAAGGGCGCTGTCATGGGGGAATCCTAAGAAGATGCAGAAATCCTGGTTCTAGTCTGCGAGGCTGCTTTGTCCAAGCTGTTTTGAATGTTGGATCACCAGCGAGTCTGTTTCAGGGGGTCTGGCTTGATCAAACCACATTAGTCTGGAAGGAATCCACAGCTTTTTATTTTCTGTGGAAACAAAAATAGAAATCCTTTACCCCAGTAACTTGTCCTTGACCTTAAATTTTTGAGTCAAAGCATTTTTAAAATATATAAATTGGATTGATCCAGCACCATTTGTTTTAACAGTTATTTCCTCAGCAGTCAAAAGATACACAGACAATATAACACCATACAGTAACCAGATTCTCTCTGAGCTTTTCATCTTTACGTGGCTTTATTATTACTCTGTTTCTTTTACTTTTTATTTCTTATTTTTTGAGACAGGGTTTCTCTGTGTAGCTCTTATCTGTCCTGGAATTTACTCTGCATACCAGGTTTACTTGGAATCACAGAGATCTGCTTGCCTCTGTCTCCTGAATGCTGGGATTAAAGGCGTGTGCTACCACACCCAGCTGTTCTCTGTCTTTTTAAAACCATTTTATATCTTTTTCCATGTCTACGTATATTTTAAAACACAATGTAAACCTTCAGAGGTTTTTCTTAATATGAGTCTGTCTTTAATGTAAATGTTTATATTTTTCTGGCCACAAGTCTTTTATCTGGTAAACAACAACAATGCTGAAATGAAAGTCATATTTGTTCCTGCTGTGGTTTACCAAAGATGGCGGCAGGTACTTTTTCCGCCAGCACTGAAAGCTGTGCCCACCGCCTTGGTCTGCGCTGCCATCCAGCAAGCATGTTGCCGGCTTGGAGATGTGGTCGCTGCCATTGCCATCTCTCATACACACCAATAAATTGTTAGCAGTGCTTCTTAAAAGCCGTGCGGTTTTTTGCCGCTTATGCTGAGTCAGGAAACCTCTCTTAAAGGAGCTGCACAATCTGCTTGTCTCTTGCAAGTCAGAGTCCAACCGAGAAAAATGCTGTTACCAAGAAACCTTGCTTGTCTCTGTTCTTTTGTTTCTAAAACCTTTTTTTAAGCTTTTGTTAAATTTTAAGTGTAAGTTCTTATTAGCCACGTGGGCGCCATTTGTAAGGAATATGGTTTTTCCTCCTGCCACTGGTCTTGTTCCACAGCCGCGTCAGCCCCAAATAACACACTGAGACTCTGTATTAGATATAATTCTGTTGGCCAGGTACTAGTTTCTTATCAGCTAGCTCTGTCTTAAGTATTAACCCATTTCTATGTATTTCCACGTGGTCTTATCAGCCAGAGGCGGCTGGTGGTTCTAGTCTCTCCAGACTCTCCATGTTGACCCCTCCTTCCTTCTTCCTATTTCCTCCTTGTCTCCTAGTCCCTCCTATCTTCCTTTCCTATTGGCCAACAGTGCTTTATTCATTAACCAGTATGAGAAACATATACAGAATGACATCTCCCATCACAAGAGTGTTAAGAAAGGTCAAGGGATGCAATAAGCCTATGGGTTTATGTTGTCCTACAGTACAAATTATTCCATAATGCTTGAATGTTTCTCCTAGGTACATGGTTACACATTGCAGAGCCAAAGTGCACCACAGGAAATCAGCAATCTAATTACAGTAAGTTCAGAAGCACAGTATGCAAACTGAGAAAGGAGATGGAGAATATAGAACTGTGACAAATGCCCTTGGAGAAAAGGGTGGGTAACAACACAGTGCTGATTCTTCACAGAACATTAAATCCTGTGCCTCTCTCCTATGAAACAGCATAGACACAAATTTCATGGGATGATTATTTTAATCTAAGTAATTTAGCTCAAAATTATTATAAGCAGTTTCCTGCCAGCCTGGTCCCACAGCCACTTCAGCCCCAAAATAACACACAGAGACACTATATTAATTATGAATCTGTTGGCTGATTACTGGCATTTCTTATTGGCTAGTTCTGTCTTAAATATTACTTCATTTCTGTCAATCTAAGTGTTTTCATGTGGTCTTATCTCACTGAAAAGAAGGCCTAGACCTCTTCTCTGACATCCTACATCTTGACTTCTCTTTACTACATCTTCCACAGTCCTCCTTGTCTCCTAGTCCTGCCTATCTTGCCTTCCTATTTGCCAACAGTGCTTTATTCATTACCCAATAAGAAAAATATTTACAGAATTACATATACCATCATCTTTTCTTTTCTGTCTAAAATAAACAGTTATCAAATAACAACTATACTTAACAATATTTAGCCCATTAACATTATAAGAAATTAAAGGAAATATTTTATCATCTACCCTATCTTTGAGAGTCAAAAGTCTATGTGTAACTTATCTTTAATCTTAAGGAAAACTATAACCATAACTATCTGTCTTCAACTCCATCAAAGACCACAGGAAAATAATATATAAACTCTAGAATTGTCAGAGACAACTCATTGCCTAGTCACCTGAAGTTCTTCTGTAATGTTCCATCTTCAGCCTATAGGCCTCTTCAGCAAAGCAGGAAACTTTAAACTGTCTACCTTTATTCACAGTTTGCCAGTCATTTTTCTCAGTGTCCTGCAGAATGTCTGTTACACACTTCCATGAAGTAGAAAACCTGCAACAATGTCCATCTTGGATCAACAGTCACATTTCTGTCAGTCCTGTATGTCTAGTTTATACTTCATAAAGTCAAACAGTCCAGACAAGAGCAGTATCTTGTCCAAATGGCTCGTCTTGCCATATTGGAAGTAAACTCTATAACAAGTTTCTTAGATGTTCATATTTCTTTCTGACAAAGTTGGTGTTGCCAGGAGCATTAACATCATACCGTCAAGAAAACTCTTAAACAATTTTAAATGCCATATTCTGTAGGTCTTTGAAAGGTTTGAAGAATGCCTATCCCTTTGAAGCATATACCTATATATCTATAAAAGCATAACAAATCTAAGTGTAAGTTTTAACTATTATAGGTAACTATCTATAATTTGTACTTAATTATATATAACATTTTAAATGGGCTATATAAACACAGTACTTAAACAAGAGGAGAAATATACATATCACAAAATTGACCTAAAATTGTATCAATAAAATCCATTTTGAAACAAAGCATTCATTTCTATACTATAATTCCCCTTTTACCTTTAAAAAGAGATTGGTTGTAAACATTAACCATTTATAACCAACCCCATTTAAGTGACAACAAACATTTATAAATAATATTTGGGAATTTGAGCATCCTTCTTTCCAAACTGCTTCCTGATGGTTGGGGATGCTATAGTACCATGAGAATCCGCAAAAGACATAGAAATCCTGGCTATCATCTGCAAGGCTGCCTTATCCCAGGTGTTTTGAATGTTGGATCACCTGGGACACTGTTTAAAGGGGTCTTGCTTGATCAAACCATGTTAGTCTGGAAGGAATCCACAACTTTTCATTTTATTGTGGAAACAAAAAAAAAAAAAAAAAAAAAAAAAGAAAGAAATTCTTTTACCCAGTGTCCTGTTCTTGACTTTAATTTTGAAGTCAAAGCATGTTTTAAATATATTACTTGGATTATTTTAGCAGCATTGATAATCAAGTGCATTTTAGCAGTTCCTTCCTTAGCAACTGAGCAATTTAAAGACAACTCAATAGCATGCAGTATACAGACTCTCTGTGTACATTCCATCTTCACTTGACTTTTTTATTATTCTATTTCTTCTACTTTTTTTTTTTTTTTTTTTTTTTGACAGGGTTTCTCTGTGTGCTTTTGCCAGTCCTGGAATTCACTCTGTAGACAAGACTGACCTTAAAATCACAGAGAACTGCTTGCCTCTGCCTCCCAAATACTAAAATTGAAGGCATCTGCTACCGCACTCAGCTACTTTCTTTCTATTTTTTTTTTTAAACCACTTTGTCCTATTTCTTTTTCTCTCTGAAGCCTACCTATATTTTAAAACACTGTAAATCTCTAGAGGTTTTTCTTTATCATAATCTGTCTTTACTGTAAATCACTATCTTTTTCTGGCCATGAGTCTTTTATTTACTAAACAACAACATTGCTTTCCAACACGGCAGGAGTACGTTTACTTCCTGCATTAAGATCTGTGATCACTGCCATTGCCAGCTCTTGTACACACCATTCAATTGTTAGCAGGGCCTTTTGAAAGTGCCCTGTGGTGTTTTGCTGCTTAAACTGAGCTAGGAAACCCCCCTTAAATGAGCTTTGCGAGCCTCTGCTTGTCTCTAGCAAAATAGAGTCCAAATGAGAAAAAATGTTGCTACCAAGAAGTCTTGCTTATCTCTGTTCTTTTGTTTTTAAAATCCTTTTTTTTTTAAAGCTTTGTTAAGTTTTAAGTGGAAGCTTTTAGTACCCACATTACAGACACCAACCATTTTGTTATGAGCACTTTCCTACCAGCCTGGTCCCAAAACTATGTCAGTCCCAAAATGAGACACTGTATTAGTTATGAAGCTGTTGCCCAAATGACTAGAGCTTCTTATTTGGCTAGCTCTGTCTTAAATATTAACCCATTTTTATCAATCTAAGTTTTTCCATGTGGTCTTATCTTATGGGAGAGTCTGGACCTCTTCCTTTCATGGCTTACATCTTGACTTCTCTTTACAACATCTCCCAGAATTCTCCTCGTCACCTAATCCAGCCTATCTTGCCTTCCTGTTTGCCAACAGTGCTTTATTCACTAACCAGTAAGAGAAACATATTTACAGAATGACATTTCCCAACACAAAATATTGAGTTGCATTTAATATTTCATACTGTTTTGTAAAATTTGCTCAAAAGACAACAAATTACCATTTCTTTTTGTAAATTATTCTAAGGAAATTATTAAGTGAATAAAATGGAAAACAAAAACCATTTTGCAATGTGTGACATCATGTTGATTTTTGTTGTGGTGTGTGTGTGTGTGTGTGTGTGTGTGTGTGTGTGTGTGTCTGTGTCTGTGTGTCTGTGCTTACATGTGTTCATTTGAGCATGTTCCTGTAGAAGCCAATTATAAAAGGTGAATATCTTCCTCGATTATTCTCCATCTTATTTTTTGAAACAGGGTTTTTTACTGAATGTGAAGATTTTGACTAGACCAGCTGGCAAGTGAGCAAGCTGTCTCTGCATCATGCCCATCCAGTGCTGAGCTTAGACACAGGTTCCCATCTCTCACTTTTTCATGAATACTGGGGATCTGGACTTAGGTACTCATGCTTGCTGCTTACATAGAACTTCCTCTGCTCAGTCATCTCACCAGCAGCTAATAGGGCTTTATTTCTCATACTTCCCTCCTAATTCTGAGGGCTTAGACAACTATGCTCCATTGTGATTTGTTTTGTTTCATTGCACATGCTAATTCCCGTATATACTATTATGACTTTGTATAATAATCATTGTGTCTAAGCTCATTACACGTGAGTTACTTTCATGTATGTGGTAAACTATGCATTTTTATCTTCTGCCCAAAGAATTCCTTTTAGTTTTCACTTGGCCTGCTGCACCAATTTTTGTCAGTTGTAGTTTGTCTTGAATTGCTTTTGTCCTACCTGCCTATGGGAAGGCTCTATAACCTGCTTGCAGATTCAGCTTTCATTACCTTCCTTCCTGTTGTCTCTGCTTCCAGTGCTCACACAAGGATGTCAGTTACTACTTTGCAGATGCTCTTTCAGTTTCCTGTTGTTTACATCTGGTTTAAAGCAGTCATGATAGGGACAGAGTCCCCAGAGCTGTAGTTACAGGGGGTGTGAGTCACCTAATGTGGGTGCTGGGAAACAAATGGTCCTTTGGAAGAGCAGCAAAGACTGTTAACCATGGAGACCTCTCTTCAGCTGCTATGCTCACCTTTCACCATTCCAGTCCTTTATCTTTGTGAGGCTGCAGAAAGTGATGCAGCTCTCTGGTTCTTAGCAACATCTGTTGGCTTCCTAACTGTTTGCATGAAAAAGCAAGCCCTTTGACAAGGAAAGACTGGATAGTGTTAAGTCACGTTTGGTACTTGTAGTAGGATATGTGGTACGTGTGGTAGGATACTCTTCTCTCCCAGAGTCCTTGCTGCCTGTCTAGATCTTTATTCTCTTAAATGATTTTCCCCCCTCCATTATTTTCAGTGAAAGCTGTGTTGTGCTGTAATGCAGTTTATTGTGATTAAAACAATCAAAAAACAAAACCAAGAAATTTGTTTTCCCTTAAAGATATTATATTATATTTTAGCATCATTATCTTTAGGAATCTTTACATTTCTCTATATGGATGTTTGGTGGTTTAACCTCCTACCTAGATCTAAGGAAGGTAAGTGTGAGGTAGGAAGAAAGCTACCTATCACCAGGACAGTATGCCCTCTTTGAGTCCTTATTGTCCAAGAGACTCCCAAAACATTGTGTACTATTGCTATGGTTCTTTGTAGCAGCCCACCTAGAGGTGTAAGTTAAGCTCCTATTGCTGATGTGAAAGTCCTTCCCTAAGGATAAGCTTACATGGTACCAGAAGTGTCAAGCAACCTTGTAAAGGAGGGAAGCAACCAACAGTCCTACCTAACTATGACATCTATGGACTACAAAAATGATCAGCATGACATGATAAGATAATCCTCAGGGTTTAATAGTGGCATGAACACCTTGAAGGTAACCAACAGTCTCTATTAGAGTTCATATCCACTCATTCAGAAGAAAATCATGCCTGGTACTAAAAACTGTTATCAAAAACATTTCTTTTTAGGTATGTATATTTTAAGAATCCCACAAGGAATACCACATAAGCAATTGCATTATTTATTTGGAATATTATGAGTGATATTGACTATGGATTTCCTTCTCTTAAAATTAAAGTATAAGTAGATAAAATAGCACATTCAAATAATGAGATATTAGAAAGCAGTAAGTTTACCATATATATATATATATATATATATATATATATATATATATGGAGAGAGAGAGAGAGAGAGAGAGAGAGAGAGAGAGAGAGAGAGAGAGAGTAATTGGATATTTGGAATAATATAGCTTAGAATTTTAAATAAAGCTGAGAGTAACTTTTCTCATATTATTTCCCATGGGTATAATTTAAGTTGATCTCATTTGCAAACATTACTGTTTTTGTACCTTGTTCTTTCCCAGCTAGTTTATTTCAATGCAGAAGTACAATTTGATGTTAAAACTTGAATCTGTTGAGTATACTATAGACCATAGACCAGTTTTAGTGATATGTAGCAATATACTTGAAGTTAATATTCATTTACTATAAATGTAAGTTGTAACATAGATTTTAAAGAGATACCAAAATTAGAAGGAAAATGTATTACTGTGAGTATATTAAAAATATTGATGTATTGCACAAGCCCACGCAAATTATATAACTATTAATTCTACATGTGGAGATATTTATGTTAAAGTACAAACTATAAAAAGTATAACTTACATCTAAATTTTAAGAAATTGCATATTAACACCTAATAAAGAAATATACCAGATATTTCCAGCATTATGATAAGGGGTTGCATTTTGAAATATATTTTCTGGCTTTTCTGTTTTCTCTATTGTTTCCAAAAAGGTCTTTTTAAAAGAAGGCTATCAGATCTAGCTATTGCAAACAAATCTGAAAAAATACTTTTAAATGTAGTCCTGCTTTCTCAGCATATAACTACTTCTAATTTCTGACTAAACATTTAGGTAGTAGAAGTTCTAAGTATTTGAACATGGTTATGTGAGCTTGTGTAAATAATTCTCACTTACTGTTGCAGGTGTCCTATTAATCATTCTGAAAATTAGGTTTAAGAGTGGTATAATATTAAGAACTTACCATTCTATTACATTTGAATTATTTTCTCAGCAATCAAGTAATATGTCAGTATCTTCTTATAAGTTATTACTCTGGCTAGAAAATCAATATAAACTAATAGAGTAAATAAAACAGCAATTATGTCCTTACTTACTTAAGAGAGCCCCATCTTGAGCTTCACTGGGCTGGAGAACATGATGAGCATGTTTGAGAAACAGAAATTAAGGAAATGCTTTTGAATTAGACTTTTATCGAATCCTTCTAAATACAAAAATGTTGAAAATATGCCATAGTCATTGCATTATATTTGATTTAAGTTCATTGTCTCTTGTGTAGTTTTTGATGTTTATATCTTTATCTTTGCACTACCACTAATATGTTTTTATTTTGTCTGCTCTGTTATGATTGTGTATTTCATATCTCTCTCTTTCTCTTTCTCTCTCTTTCTATATATATATATATATATATATATTATATAATATTTGCTTTATAAGTGATATTGGTTGTTGATTTTCTTTTAAAATTTCACTATTATTTTATCTGCTATACTGTGTATATATATTGATACACAAACACACACATATACTTTAAAAATAAGTCCTGCTTTTTATATTGTGTGTGTGTGTGTGTGTGTGTGTGTGTGTGCTCACAATTAGCATAGGATATGTATGGAAATCAGAAAACAACTTGTGAGAGTCTGGTTTCTTCTTCCACCATGTATGACCTGGGGATCAACCTGGAGTTGATAAGCTTGGCAGGGAATCCCTTTATCCACTGAGTCATCTCTTTCTTTTCTGCCTTCCACCTCCACACCTGCTTGCTTTGCTCTCTTTCAAGTCCATTACCTCTTTTTTTTATAATTGTTGTTCTAAAACTTTCTCAGTTTATATATTACCTCTCTGTATATGATTGAGTTGCCTGTAATTCTTTGTCTTGTGTGGAAGCCTCATGAGCTTCCCTCATCAATGTTATCATTCTCATTTGTATCTTCACTGTATTATTTCTAATTAAATTCTAAATAACCTTATCCCTGTGCCCCTCCCTTTAAATGATGAGCAGCTTTGTTGTGGCCTTTGATTTGACTACATGTAGCTGAATATCCCTGACACAGTTTCAGTCTTTCATGTTGATTTTATGTGCATCATTTTATGCAAAGGCTAAGTAAACAGATGTCCATAGTTTGCCTGCCTTATGTGCTTGGGGAGGTCCTAACATGTCTGCCTCTTTCTAGGGCTTTGTCTCTAGTACTGGATAGCAGCAAGTCCATTCTCATGTAAAAACATTGCTTTAGAAAAGTTTCTTCTTCCCCAACATGAGCATGTTTTCCTTTTCTACTGATAGCAGTATGTAAGCACATTCTTATCTGTCACATTTTAGAAGCACTTGGTGGACCCCTTTCCCATACACATGCTTCCAGTTAATGAGAACATCAGTCACATATAATTTGTTCTCTCTCCCTAACTCCTCTTATTCTTGTTGAGCCTAGGAACATTCTACATCTTGCAGTACAGGGAAAAATATTTTATCATGGTACACAGTAATTAGCATGTGACCAGATTGTCTCTTCAGTCCTCAGTCCTAGCTTATCTCATTATTAGCAGCATTTAACACAGTACTTGACATCATTCTTTCTAGACACTTTTGTGCTTGACACCAAGGACTACATTTTACTCACACAACAACTACTTTTCAGTTTCTTTTTTTGGATTCTTTCTGATCTTTTGAACTTGTTGAAGAAGCTGAAGTGCCTTCCAGGAGTGGACTGTCTTTCACTTCTTTTTCTTATGACTTTGGTGAGAACTTTAGGTGTTGTCTGTTAGTTCCCTGTTCAAACGTTATTGCAGAACTCTGAGCTAAATCCAATGTCTGTCTTTGCTTGGTTGAATAATAGGCATTTCAATGTTTGAAGTAAAACTTAAAATCATATTCATTAATTTTTGTTGCGTTTATTTATTTTTTAATGTGTGGGGGAGGGGGTGTGGAGCATACACTACAGCACTGGGCCTGCCTCAGAGTCTGCAGAACTCCGGCATTTATATCATAAAACAAAATACTGTCTTTATATCCTGTTAAATATCAAGAGTAGCCTTTATCAGTCATGTCTTCATCTTATCTGTGTAAGAAGTACACTAATTCATTAATTTTTAAATTTTAATATTTAGAAATACACCACTAATCTGTGCCATTTGTATGGTTCTGTTTCATGGTTTAGTTAAAAATGTATGTTGATTAATTACAAGTTTTAAGCTCATGAATTCTCTTGGGATTAAAGAAAAGCATTTTCCATTATCAGATTTTAAATATATCTATGTAATATTTATTTCTAAACTGTGTGATTATGCATCTGTTTTGTTTAGCAATCAATAGGCATGCTTCATGACTCACAACAGTCTTTACAATAAGCACCAGCTGAAGTGCACTGTTACATTGCAAATAACAGCATTTCACATAATCAAGAACAAAAATCAGTTTTCCAAGTGCTAAGGGAGATGTTTGTGAGGATTGATTTAGCCATAGACTTCGTAATACTATGTAAAAGCTGAGGAAAAACTAAAAATCTTGGGTGTTATTAAGGTATGGGTAAGCCTTACATGGGAATGACATGCATCAATAAAACTATTTTAGCTACTCAAGCAGCACTCTGATTCAGGAAAACGTTCTTTCATTTGGGAAGCTTCCCAGCAGGGTTTTCTTTAGAAATTAAACTTAAGTTATTAATTGACTGACTCTCTTATAATAGATGTCCAAGACAAGTCAATGCTCATTGTATTGCTTCATTTTAAACACACACACACACACACACACACACAGAGGCCATATACCCTATCACTTCAGGAAAGAGAAAGGCATTCCTGAATCTTGGTTTTGGTTAGAACACATTAGGTGCTATGTGAGGCTACAGTTTCCTGCTGAACTGTCTTCATATACTAGCTGGGAACTCTATTAAAATTTACTTAGCCCTTGTGTCAGTAAAACATATTGATGTTATATCAATAACACAAAATAGAATTATTAGAAGAAAGAAGGCATAATGAAAAATCTAGGAATCAAGAGACCAGCTCCATCAGTATGAGAATCTTGGATACATTTGCAATGTTAACTTGCTGACTTGTGGGGTTTTCATCAGTGTTGATATCAAACATTTTTATTTGATAAACTTACCACATTATTCTCAGAATGTTGTAAAAAGGAAGAGTTGTATGATATAGAATATTAGACATTATTGCAGAATTTGATACATACTTTTTAAAACATCTAACATCCAAACAATCTTTAATTGTAATTTCTGATAAATTGCTTTGCATTCTGTGTAAGATAATTCAAATTATATTCATTTAAAGAAACTGACTGTAATATATGGCTTTGTAAACTGAGTGTTTAAAAAATTGCATGCTTTTGTGAGTGTGTTTATTTGCCAGTGGAGAGATATGTGTGACATGACACTTGTGTGAAGATCAAATGGCAACTTGCTTTAGTGTGGCCTTTCCTTTCACCTTGTAAATTCCAGAGATGGAATTCAGGCCATCAGACTTGGCCATGGGTGCATTTACCTTTCCCTGAACCTGGGATGTGAAACCTAGAAGTATGTCTACTATAACAATTGGACAATTTCTATTGGTGTACCATTCCTCAAAGTTTGAAAACAACATGGGAAGCATGACAGGGCATGAGTGTTTAAATGAAGAATTTGTATTACTATTGTATATTGTGTTTTTTAAAATGTAATCAATGACATTAAATGTATTATTATGAACAGTTTCCTGCCAGCCTGGCCCCAGAGCCACATCAGTCCCAAAACAACACATGGAGATTCTGTTAGTTATAAAGCTGCTGGCCAATGGCTAGAGCTTCTTATTGGCTAGCTCTGTCTTAAATATTAACCCATTTCTATCAACCTAAGCATTTCCAAGTAGTCTTATCTTACCAGAGAGAGGGTACAGACCTCTTCTTTCATGTCCTACGTCTTGACTCCTCTCTACTATATCTCTCAGAATCCTCCTTGCCTCCTAGTCCCACCTATCTTGTTTTCCTATAGACCAACAGTGCTTTATTCTTTAACCAATAAGAGAAACATATTTACGGAATGACATCTACTATCAATGTATAATTGTAAGTGTCCAGGCCCTTCACACTGTAGTGAAATAATTGACATGGAAGACATGGAATTTATTAACAGTTTTATATTATCTAAATTTTATACATTTATATATACTGTCTGCATATGTTGTTTCCTGTGTGAATTTGCTTTCACGCCTGAGAATAAACAGAAAAAGTAATATTCCCAGACTATTTACTCATTTTAATTTTAAATAATTAAGCAATTAATCTAAAATTTTCTGTGTCAATATTCACAGGAGCTTTGTGTTTAAAAAGAAAATGGGATTAATCACAAACATTTGCTCTTTTTTCTTTTTTGTTACCTTATTTCCTTTAATCACCCTTATGAATGCATGTTACTGATAGGCACACAGAATTACTTTAGTATTTTAAAATGGATATTGTTTTCCCCTATAATGAAATCTCTCTAAAGTGTAACAGCAGAAAAACAAACAAATTCTGAAGAAATACTTGGCAGGCAAAATGGATGCCCCACAGAGAGTCTCACCTCTCAGGAAAGTGAAACAACAGCTAAAGCTATATTTGCAGGCAGTTATTAGATAAGATACAAGATTCAGTTACTGCTGGGAGACACATTGTGCTCTGTGGGAATTTCCTTCAAGTTTAGGGTACTCCTGAGAGAATGTGTGGAATTGTACCAATGCCTGCAGTGGTACAGGGGGCATGGCTGTGACTTCCCAACAGATCATTTTATTTTCCAGACCTAGTTCTCTGGCTGCCTTCTAGATTATTCAGTCTGTGTCACTTGGTGACCATGGCAAGCAGTAATTCTCAGGTTAAAGCTTTTCTGAAACAAAGCTACATTTTTTTTTTTTGCAACAGTAGGAAACAAATGACTTATAAGCAAATAACCATCTTTTGTGACTAGAAGTTTTAGTGTAATCCTGAGTTCAGCGTGTGTCTTGTGGGGAAGCACACATGATGATTTGTCCCCCCAGGCAGCTCTATTTTGTTTGCTTAGAGTTATAGAAGACATTCTGTTCCATGTTAAAACTCTATATTGACCTAAACAAGTACTTCCATTTTTTTGAATTATTGGAAATTATTTAGTTACCCTCTTTAAAGTATATAATTATAAAAACGCTTCGTTCCATGTAAGTGGAACCCTGTAAGTATTGTGCCATTTTCATGTTCAGAGTAATAATGTAAACACAAAGAGTGAAAGTACTCAATAACTTTGCCTTTATGGTTTTTAACATACTTTATAAGTGCATTTGTCATCTCTGAATTTTCAACGTATGTAGTGCATATAAATCATATCTAATGTGTCCATGACATACAGGAGCACAATGGTTACTCCTTTCTTACTTCTCATCACAGCAAAACCTGGGGGGAAGCAATTTTAAATATCTAGGGATTCCAGCTGTTCATTGCCAAAGGGGGTTTCAATAGCTCAATACAGTAAAAGACTATAATTTACATTTGTGTATGTATTTGCATGTGCGTGCCTATGTGTGTATGCATGTGTATCAAGATGGCAACATGTGGATATCAGATCAGAGGACAACTTATCCATTCTGTTCTTTCTCTCCCCAACGTGGGTTCTGGGGATTGACCTCAGAATTTTAGCAAGTTATGGAGTAATGGGACACAGGAAAGAAATACTAGACCAAAACAAGACTGAAGCATAATATGGAAAAGTCGAAATCCTGTGGTTCCAAGTTTCATGTCAAAGGGCTTACATAGCTCCACCCTTCCAGCTTTGATGACTGTAACACACTTCTGTCTCTTGATTTGATCCCACTCCCTGTATGTAGATGCACCTGGCAGATATCCCTCTGCTCTGGTTCCTCAAATATTCCGGGGTCTCCAATGTTATCTAGACTTTATTTCACAGCTTCATAAAAGGGGCATTCAGGACATCCAGACAGAGACTTCACTACCATATCTCTCACTTCAGGGGCTTTCCTAAACCTGGAGGAAGAATTCACAATCCCTTTGCTCATGTTAAGTCCATGACTTTATAGCCAGAACCACATTGAGAACACTACCAAATTTGGCTCTACACTAGGAGTAGAGACTAGCCCTCCCTTTGAATTACATTTCTATAAACTCCCCTTTGTAGAAGCTTTTCTTTTGTGGAGAAATTCCCTTGGGCATTTTCCTTTCACAAATAGCAGGCTTAGTGGGCTGTGGTTTTGCCTTGAGGACACCATTTTTCTTATTCTGTTTCATGTCAGGATTCTCCTTGCATCTTTCAGCACAGTCCTCTGCTCCAACTTTAAATTTTCTGTTGCCCATTTCCTCCCAATACTGTACATTTCATATTTTTCTTTGCCTTATTTAAATTTTCATTTTAGATCTTCATAAGATTAATCACTTATAACCATGCAACCAAGTCAATATTAATTAGACTGTCTTGATATCTCCTTTACCAATGAAATAATTTCAAAACTCTCATTTTGGCATCTGTCAAATTTGTAAGACAAGGGCAAAAAGGAGCCATATTATTTGGCAAAATATCACAAGAATTTTGGTCTCTGAGTTGTTCCCTCCGAAAGCTTGTGAACTGGGCCTCCATTGTTCACACTGCTCTAAATACTACTGTCTTCCAAGATCCTATTATGATTGCCCTTACATTTCACTTATATAATTCAATGGCTTTCCTAGTTCAAAGCCTCCCTCCCTCCAATAATGGCTGAATAATTAAATTAAAATAATGTTTCTCATCTAATAGAATTTATACCTAGAGAAAACAGTGACATAACTAATTTATTCAAAAACCATAAATGTAACAAACAATGTGACTTTTAAAGAATGCTGCTAAAGTCACTCCTAAAATTCAGCAAATTGTTCCATGAAAACAGCTTAGCTATGTTACGACTTGATAGTGCTTTAAAATAAAGTCATCGTCACATAGACCATTCTGACATCATGTATAGTAAGTTTTAGAAAAGTTGTTCTCATTAAAGTCTGAATTAAGAAAGTGATATTAGAAACACTATAATTTATTTTTGTTCTAGAGCTTCCAGTCATTTGAATATAGAAACTATTTTAAAGTCGAGTTTGGTGTGTTTTATAGAGAAGGTGGTTTAGCTTCTCTGTAGTCCTTAGAAGATTGAGGGAAATGAAAAGTGAGCTTTAGATTGTGTTGGTAATGATCAGAGAAATTGACATTCTCTTATTAAAAGAGCTAAGGCCTGAGAAGCAGAGCTTTAGGTAGCATATGATACACATTTGGAGTAAAGTACTGAAGAGTGATGCTTGTAGGGAATATGCATTCCAGTTGTTATCAACCTTAGCTATTGAGCCAGAAGTTACAAGTGTCTTGATTCTTCTCATGACCCACAGGAGAAAAGTTCTATTCCTGATTATCTAACAACAAGGATGCAAATATACAATAGTTAACCATAAATTTTGAAATCCAAAAAATATCTTGCATTGTCACACTCAGACATTCATAAATTTAATAAGTAATTTTCCCATTCTCATATACTTTAAGAAGGCATGAAATTTTAGAAAATGTTGATGCAAAGATTTTATTCACAAACAATTGCCTTAGAGCATTACAGTCATCTTGGGGTGGAAGTATTTCTTTAGTCTTTGTTATCTATACATAAAATCTATGAGAGGTTTTGTTTATAATTTAGCCATAGGATTCATCTTTAAGGTTATATGTTGTAAAATAAAGCAAGCATCTTAGTTCTCATTTCTTGTATTCTGATCTTTTATAGATAATTTGTGTTTCTGACTAGACTACAAAGACTGTGGTCTATAGCAGTTCAAATAATTACCTGACACATACCTTGTATTCTAGAAAATCCATGCCCATGGCAGTATATTGAGTTGCCTCTTTAAAGAAATTGCAAAAGCAGTCTTCCTGACTGTCGAGCATATATATTTCCATTCAGACTACATGATAACTTTGATTTCATTTGTATTTCTTGGCAGTGTTCCTTACTTACAATCTAATTATTTTGCATTAGTACACCAGGGTTTTCATTTCTTTCTTGACCCAGTCAACAAAAGTCTAAACTTTTTAACCTATTTGCTTGCTTTCTCATTTCCCCCAATTCTATTTGTAGTATAATCATCTAACAGGCTGGTCTCCTTTAATAGGTTTAAAAAATCACTTTATTATTAATATACTTCTGTTTCATATAATATGCATACTGTATGAATGTAAAATGAATTTTTGAGCTCATTATACATGTAATTGATTTGAAACTTGAACACTTCTTTTGGGGAGTCATCTGGCTATTTTGTTGTACTTTGTCACTAGTATTGAAAGATGATGTTTTTATAATGTAAGTAAAATTAGAGTCCTTGATTATGTTAATGTATAATAAAGATTGTACAATTAAGAATTTGATATTTAAAACATTTAAACCATCCAATTAAAACCTTATACTTTTAACATTTTAACTTAAGAAATGAAAAATCTCTTATAGTTGCCATGAAAACCAAAAAGTAATAACCATGTTAAGTTCTGAATATAATCAGTGGACCTGGCTTATCTCCTCCACCTGTAATAATGTCAAAGCTCTGTCTGGTTATGGATTTCCGGCAGATGGGTGGATTCAGTGGGTAGGCAGGCCTCATGACCTTTTTCACGTAGTGGAGATAACTTAGTCATTTTCCACTTCTCAGCTACAGTATTTCGTTTGAATGCTGTGAACTTTTAAAAAATGTCACTAAAATGTTAACTATTTTTTTCTTTACACATTTGTGAATTTTGACTACACTACCAGTGGTACTGAAAAGTCTACTGCAAATATCTTTAACAAACACTATAGTTATTTCTGAACTTATAGATAATCACATTTTGTACTTGAACACATAATTTACTACATCTGAGAAGATATAGAAAGTGATTACCAGTTTAGTTCTTATATTAATTAATTTCACACTTTATTTTTTTATTTTATATAACCAAGTCCATTTGAATGAAAACAAACATTTATAGACAATATTTGGGAATTTGGGCGTTGTTCTTTCCAAACTACTTCCTGCTGGTAAGGCGCACTGTCAAGGGGATTCTAAGAAGATGCAGAAATCCTGGCTGTAGTCTGTCAGGCTGCTTTATCCAGCTGTTTTGAATGTAGGATCACCTGGTACTCTGTTTCAGATGGTCTGGCTTGATCAAACCACATTAGTCTGGAAGGAATCCACATCTTTTCATTTTCTGTGGAAACAAAAATAGAAATCCTTTTCCCCAGTAACTTGTCCTTCAACTTAAATTTTGGAGTCAAAGCATTTTTTAAAAAAAATTTAATTTATTATTTTACATGTCGATCCCAGTTCCCCCTTCCTCCCTCTCTCCCTCCCTCCCTCTCTCCCTCCCTCCCTTTCTCCCTCTCATGAGTATGTACTCACTCATATATGAATTTTAGACCTAGATCAAAGGATCACCTGCCACACTTTAAATCAACTCATTTTATCCTACCATTTTTCTTTTACTTACTTAGTTTTGTGTGGGTGTGGGTATGTGGTTGAGAGAGAGGGGGTAGGGTGGGGTGGGTGGGTGGGTTGTAGAGCTGGGGGATAGGGGAAAGTGCTCTTAGAGGATATCATAGATGTTGGATCCCTTTGATCTGGAGTTACATGTAGTATGAGCCACATGATCTGGGTGCTAGGAATTGAGCCTGGGTTCATTGGTAGGGCAGGAAATTCTCTTAGCCAGTGAGCCATGTCTGCACCCTTATTCTAACACTGTTACTATGTTTGTATCCATTCTAGATAATTTTACTAAGCCCCAGGAAGGTATGAATAATACATGTTAACTGTGACTACAAATGGAAGAATTCCACAAAAGAAAAATGTAGTCAATTTAGCTATCTAAAATGCTAAAACTTGTACACTAAATTCATGATACTTAATATTTAGCCTTACATCAGGTTTTGCATTGTACATGCATTCTGTGATCATTGCTATAAATAACCCATAACAATAAATTCATAGATATTATAAGCGCAACCATATACTAATAAACACAACTGAAGGGATATGTCTTAGCATCTGTCAGCTAACCACTGGGTAAGTCTGCACAGACTCACAGAAAGTTTAGCACCAGCACAGATTCTGATGGTCTTGGTGCTGCAGGTTGGATATGGTTAGTATTTTACAAGAAGCTTCAAAGTAGTCAGCCTGCTTAAATCAGACATATGCAGAACATTTTTTATTGCTTTGTGATTTAATAATAAATAGATTTTAATGATGATTTTAAAACCCTAGGATGATGTGAATAAATAAAATACTTTGGTGAAATTGTCTTTGTATTTATTTTTATTTTTTAATTTTGGCTTATTTTTCATCCCTAATCAGTGAGGTTGAGATCAGAAGAACAGCATGAAAATCACAAACCACTATGAAGGCAAATGAACATATATAAACAATAGACTCTAGAACAATACACAGTGAACACCTTGATAATAGACCATGACGGATGCTTAGTTTATGCTAGCAAACCTTTGATATAATGAAGTCAGAACAAAATTCGGGAGAGCACAGACATTATCTTGAGCGGAGGTCATTGGAGCCAACAGCTGACTGGGATGCTTACAGAGTGGTTTTTGTAAAGTGAAAATGAGTAATTCCTAGTGACTGCTGTCATCACAGAGCATAAAAGCATGGTTTATTTCCAGTACTATGACCTTCTCTTGGAATCAGAGAAATCAGCACAGAAAGAAGGTAACTACATATTGCAGTTAAATAAATATCAGGATAAACAAATAGGCCGAATAGATGTTTATTCAGGGAGATAAAAACCTTACTCCTTACAACTACATCCACAATAAGGGACTGCTGCTAGGAGAAAGAACGTTGGCTCCGTGTATATAGCTTCAGGACTGACCAGTCTGCATTGGTCAACCAAAACTGGGGCTCATCGCTGTCAAAACTAATTCCCCTTCCCTCAACATTCTCTAGTTGCCTGCTTTCTTTGTCTAGGGGTTATGCCCTCAAATAATTTTCCTCTTCCTCATTAATATATCCATCGACTTTGTCATTGTTCCAATCTTGTGCATGCTTCAATTTCTACCAGTTACTGTTTACAGAAAACTCACAAACATTTTGGCACTTACATTCTTTTATCTTCTGCAATACTTCCTGAGTCATAGATGCAGGGGCTGTAATAAGGATATTTCAGTTGGGACTGGCTCTCCATGATCTGTTGTGTCCAGTTGTGGTTTTCTGTGATGATCTCCATTTGCTGTAAAGAGAGGCTTCTTGATGGCAGATGGTAGTTACACTTATCTGTGTGTATAAGGGTATGGTTTAGAAAGATTTATATCCATAAACTAAGAAGGACATTTGCTGATCTAGCAAAGTGATAGTGGTAGATTATTTTTTCAGGTCCATTACCTCATTAGCTGTGGAGATCTAAACAGAGTTCTCAATCAAAGAAATAAAAATGACTAAGAAATACTTCAGAAAGAGTTCATTACCCTTAGCAATTAAAGAAATACAAATTGAAATAGCCTTGAGATTTCATGTCACTCCAGTCGGAATGTCTGAGATCAACAGAACAGCTGACCACAAAGGCTGGCAAAGATGTGGGGAACCATCGTTCATTGTTAGTGAGAATGCAAATTGGTGCACACCACTTTGGAAATCAGTGTGGAGAATCCTCAAAAACAACCGAAAACAAATCTTCCACATGAGCTAGCTATAGCTATGCTGCCCAAAGAAGTAAATGCAGTCCACAGCCAGTACCCTTAACTACCTAGCCAGCACTCCAGTCCAAACCTTCCATTTCTAGAGGAAGACAAAGGGTAACCACCGGAACTGTGAGCCCAGAGAAGACATTGTCATGGTAGCATTGCACACTGGGGGCTGGAGAGAGCTGGCTCAGTCGTTTATAGTACCTGTTGTTCTCCACTAGGACCCAGGTTCAGTTCCCAGCACTAGCATCTTGGCCCCAAACAAGTTGTCATTCCAGGTTTAGGGGCTCCTACTTCCCTTCTTCTGGCCGCTAAGAGCACCAGAAACATTGTGGTACATATACATATGTTCAGAGAAAGCACCCAGACACATAAAACCAAAGTAAGAAAAAAAAATACGGCTACACATTATTACATTTCATTTGAAAAACATCCAAAGATTGATATTCTAATTGTTAGCATGAAATACGTTTTAAACTTTCCTCCCTTTTCTCTTCTATTCTCTCTCTCACACACATAGCTCTGCATTTTTATATACTATATTTTATGATATTATTGGATCTATAATACATCATAATCTTTTACTTTAACCCACATCATAATTTATCTTCTTTCCAGGAAGGTATTCTCTTCTGAAATGATAGAGCAGTGGTAAAAATCAGGAATTCTCATTGTTACTATTCTATTATCTTTAATATAGATCTTATTCTAATTCTCTAACTGTTTGATTAATATTTCACATCCAGAGTCATGCATTAGTCATTAATCACCTTTACATTGGAGAAGAATTTCTTAGTCTTTCTGGGCAGTGACTTTTTTGAAGCAATTTGTTAATAGTTTCAGTATTGTATCTTCTATCAAGTATTTACAGCAAAAGCTAACAGCTCCTTACCTATTCATTTTCTTTTCTGACCAATAACAAAGTGCTGCATCTTCTTAAAATGTATTTTTTAACTGTGATTTGGTAAGGCATTCAATATTATGGAGAAGAAAACATATATTTTTAATCCTAACAAACAGTTGAACAAATATGCACTAATAACCCCTTGTGACTAAAGTGATTTAAGCAATATACTTTATGATACATAATGAATATATGCCATATTATTTATACATTTACTGAAAGCTATAACCAAAGGAAAATTAGAGTATATTCTAATTTATTTCCTTAGGTATTTGAGGCAGAAACACGGCTTTAAAAGTGCATGGATTTTTTCCTCCACTGTAACTCACGATTCAAGCACATTCATCATCATTTAAATGAAACAACACATATAAGTTTTTCTTAGTTCACATTAATTTTAAGTCAGTTTTGCAAGCCATAAGACACAGAATATAAAACTCCAAGGAGCATATTAGGCTACTCTTTACTACAGGGATGCACTTTCAGAGACTTCTGCATACCAAAACTCACAGTCTGCACATGATTTCAGGAAGTTTAAATACACAAAGGGCCTATCCCAAGTTCAGCACTATCTTAAGCATAAAATGATGGGAAAACAGAATGACTGATTCCCAGTCTCAAGTAAGGGTGCCAGGCTTACTGTTTCTACTACATGCCTGTGAGGTAGGAGGAATGGAGTTGTGACTTCAATGTTTTCTCAGTGGTTTAGAATTGAGGATTCGGTGTGGGAATCCCTGTCAGTTCAGTTTTCTCACTCAGTATCAAATTCTTTGATCATTCCTACATCTTACTCAGAGTTAAACTGCTAATTTTGTCCCCCCTGGCTTCCTATACCTCTGAGGGCTGTCTTTGCTCCTGCGCTGTATTGCTTTGCTCCTTTATCAAAGGCTAGTTGACTGTGGATGTGGGGGGTGTTCCGTGAATCTGCTGTTGTCCTTCAGTATTCTGTTGCTTCAGCTATAGTGAATCTTCAAATCCTCTAGTGTCTGTGTATCATTTGATGTTAAATAGTAACATGTTTTATTTAGTAAAGTAGTTATTACAACCTTTTTGTTTCCTTGTTTTAATAAATACAAAAACCATTGCACAAAGTTCTGCCTAGACTTTTGAAATAATGTTCAGTTTCTTGTGATTAAATCAGGATGACTTTCTAAAATAAAATCCTAGGTAGAGTAAGCTGTATCAGGAAGACTTTCCTCTGTCATGTCTGGACCACTGGACCTGTTTCTCCCCTGCTTGCTGGTTCCAGCAGCCACTTCTAAACAATCACTCAGAAGCTTAATATTGTTACAAACTGTTTATCCTATTAGCTCAGACTTATTATTAGCTAGCTCTCCCAACTAGTATTTTCATCTATTGATTCTATGATTTCTATGATTATACTTTTTAAACATTTAAATACTTTAATATTCATAGATACATAATGTCTAGATGATATGTAGTCATTTTCTTTTTATAAACACAAAAGAGTTCATTTCAACACCGATATCCTTTGACTATACCCATTTTTTTTTGTTGCTTGAATCATAACTTTGTCATATGATGCTAAATGCTGATACTTAAAGATACATGTTCTATTTCCTTCACCGCTGTTTGCCAAATGAGTCACTCTATTTTAGATAACATAGAGCTAAGTTTTGCTGTAATGTATGGTGCCATCATGTATTTGTAAGGCAGAACTTCTATATCAGAAGTCTTTTGCATGAGGAGCCTTTAGGGAAGGGTGTAGAAAAAACCTATGCCACGGTGACTTTGTAAATTGGTCATTTCTTGCTTCTGATGTAGATGAAGCTTTTGCAAATCCACTCTTTCTACATATTTGCACCCAAATTCAGCTCTACTAGTATCTCAGCTTTGTGATGAGCCTGTTAGAAACCTCCTTCTATGCTGAGTACCTAGCAACATAGAAACTTAGGGCCTCACTAACACATTTTTATTCCACCCTTTGGTTCCTAATGGTACTCCTCACTTCACCATTTCAAATAATGACAGACCCTCAACCTTCTGAAGCCAGTGTCTTTGCTTGGAAATTGGTAGGGAATAGGCAATACATGGTTTGAATAACTCTCTTTTCCTCTTTTTAGTACACTATGGCCTCCAGTTTTACACACACACACACACACACACACACACACACACACACACACACACACTTACATACACACAATGAGAATTTTGGCAATTCTGTGACATATTCTAGATTTCAGAATTAAAATACAATTGTTCTAATTCTGCCTTTCCTGTGTGTAAGATTGGCAAGAGGAGAAACTGACAAGGGAGCAATTGACTTGAACACACCATACATTTTATTTCAGGGCAGAGGGGAAAACAAATCTCTAGAGTAGCAGTTCTCAAACTGTGTGTCACAGCCCTTTGGGGGCCCAAGAACCTTTCACAGGGGTTACCTCAGGGCACTGGAAAACATAGATAATAATATTATGAATCACAACAGTAGCAGAATTACAGTTATGAAGTAGCAACAAAAATCAGTCTTTTGTTGGGGTAACCACAGCATTAAAGGGTTGCAGCATTAGGAAGGTTGAGAACAACAGCACTAGACTAAGGATCCAGAGACTACACAGGATGGTAGGGTAGTGGTCTATATGTTCCGGTAAACATGGGGAAGATATACCAATCAAGACTACTTCATGTTCCTCAACTGAGTTAATTTTCCCAAGAAATGTAAGGTAAGATAAGGTGAAACAGCTCAGAATCCATTGAGGCATGAGGAAATTGAAGTTCAGAACTGGGTGACAAACTTCTGTTTGTCTCATTGCTACTCGTCCTCCTATTTGATGCTGATTTAAAGTCTGTAACTGATGTCTTATCACATTCAGACCCCAGTGGAAAACTACGAACCCTAGAATGCATAATTCTCACCTTATTTGCTGGAACTACTCCCCTTGATTCCCTGCTCCTCCATCAGGCCTACTGTGTGTCACTGGGAAGGCAGAGTACCCAAGAAGGAGGTGTTGCAAGGGTTGTGTTAGCACAGTTTTCAGCTTGATATGCTCACATGGATGAATTCAGTCAGTACTCACAAGGACCAAAGAAGACTCATAATTTCATCCTCCTGATTTTGCAAATGTCTCCAAAAAGACACTTAGATAACAGTGGGTGAATGCACATTGCCTTAATTTTAGTTGTTTCAAACTCTTTTTCTTCTGAGTGTTTTCATTGGTATGTTGCCTGAGCAAGGTAAATGGGGTATATCTTGCTATCTCATGTTCACATTACTTAAATAGTCTTGGAAAGATGGTATTTATAAATTTATACACCAAATATTTTCCGAAGGACAAATGTTGGGAGAAAGCATGTGTGAAAAATTAGTATTTGCTTCTATTGGAAACAAAAGATTTAAAAAAATAAAAATTACAGGTCACAATGTACATAAAATATATATTTCATTAATAGAAGGTTTTAGGTTTTACCAAAAAGCTTAGTTTCTCTCAAATATATTAACTTTTTTTTTAAAGAATATTAAGTACTATTAGTTAAGGTCATGACTAGTAACCTTTTTTTACATGATAAGAACACTGAGAGATACTAATCCAAGCATGTAGGGTATTAATGAATGGTACCAGTGAGTTGGTTTGTATTAATGAGATCACTGTTCATTTATCTAAACTAATCCTTCAAATAGTATAGGTGATATAATTGAAATAATTTGCTTTTTTTCCCCCCTCAGCTCAGTCCATTTTTAAGACATTCTGTTCTGAAGAGAACATACAATGTCACTCTGCCATATTCATCCTCTAAGAGAGAAATTACTGGTCACACAGAACAAAAAGCTAGACAAAAACATCGAAGACACAGATTTCAGCACTCTAACTGGTGAGTATGATGGACCCAAGTAGTTATAGAGATGTATGTGTCACCCATTTCCACTGTGGGTAGCATTATCTCTTTGTGAGATTCTTCTCTTTGTGCATGGGCGTTAGCTAGGTGTATGGTGCCAAGAATTCATTAAGAGATCAGGGGGAGGGTCATCTTCATGCTCCTACATTTGACTGCTGACATAATATATTAAATGTGTATATATATCATTATTATTATTATTTATTTTTATTATTTCACATATCGCTCCCAGTTCCCTCTCCTTCCCTCTCTCTCACCCTCCTATGACCCCAACAATGTCCCACCCTATCCCTCCCCCCCCTTGCCACTTGTAGAGTGATGCATTCCAGGAGGGGTTATCTAAATCTGTCAAGACATTTGAAGTAAGGACTAGGCCCTCCCTCCTGCTTCTACTTTTCAAGGGAGTATCCCACCATGGGAATGTGCACCCAAAGTCCTTTGGGTCACCAGGAATACATCCTGGTTCTACTGTCTGAGGTCCCTTAGACTGCTCAGGCCTTCTAGCTGAGACCCATGTTCAGGGGGTCTGACTAAGTCTCATGCTGTATTCCCAGCTGTCAGTCTGGGGGCCCATTAGCTCCTCCTTGTTCATGTCAGCTGTCTCTATGTGTTTCTGAAGCCTGGTCTTGTTCTCCCTCTCTGCATCTGGATTCCAGAAGTTTGGCTCAGTGTTTAGTTGTGGGTGTTTGCTTCTGTTTCCATCAGCTAGTAGATGAGGGCTCTATGATGGTGGATAAGATAGTCATCAATCTCATTATCAGGGAAGGGCATTTATGGTAGACTTTCCACTGTTGCTCAAATTGTTAGTTTGGGTTAGTCTTGTAGGTCTCTTGATATTTTATTTCTCTATAGTCAGTTTTCTCTTCAAACCTATAATGGCTCTCTCTACTTCTCTCTCTCTCTTTTTCTCTCTCATCTATTCCTCCCCTGACTTAATATTCCTAGTACCATGCACATTCCTCTCCTCCCCTTCTCTTTCTCCTAACTCCCTCTCCACTCACTGCCTCTCCCCCTGCACTCCTCATGTGCTCAGGAGAACTTGTGCCCCTTCTGTGAGGGACCTTGTAAGAATGTCTTAGAATCCTCCTTGTATCCTAGTTTCTCTGGCAGTATGAATTATAGGCTGATGATCCTTTGCTCTGTGTCTAAAATCCATATATGAGTGAGTACATACCATGTTCTTCTTTCTTGTGATTAACTACCTCATTCAGGATGGTTTCTTCAAGTTCCATCCATTTGCCTGCAAATTTCAAGATTCTATTTTTTTCCCCACAGAGTAGTATTCCATTGTGTAGATGTGCCATATCTTCTTCATGCATTCTTAAGTTGAGGGGCATCTAGGTTGCTTCCAGGTTCTTGCCATTAAAAATAATGCTGCTACAAACATAGTTGAACAGATGTCTTTATTGCTTGGATGTGGATCATTTGATATATGCCTAAGAGGGGAATTGCCGGGACTGATCCCCTTTTCCTGAGGAACAGCAAGCAGTGGAGGAGTGCTCCCCTTTCACCACATCCTCTCCAGCATAATTGTCATTGGTGTTCCTATTTTAGCCATTCTGGCAGAAGTAAGATGGTATTTCAGAGTTATTTTGATTTGCATTTTTCTGATAACTAAGGATATTGAGCACTTTCTTAAATGTCTTTCAGCCTTTTCAATTTCCTCTATTGAGAATTCTCTCTTCAGTTCTGTACCCTATTTTTTTAATAGGATTATTTGGTATTTTTGTGACTAGATTATTGAGTTCTTTGCATATTTTGGAGATAAGCCCTCTGTCAGATGTAGGATTGGTGAAGATCTTTTCCCTTCTGTGGGCTACTGTTTGGTCTTGTCAACTGTGTCCTTCATTTTACAGAAGCTTCTCAGTTTGAGGAGGTCCCATTCATTAATTGTCAACCTCAGGGTCTTTGATACTGAAGTTGTGTCCAGGAAATAGTCTCCTGTACCATCCTTTAATTAACTTTCAGAGGAAACATATTTCATGAGAGGCACAATTTTAGAGAGATGTTTAAAGCTTTACCAAGCTACTATACTAACTCTCGAGATGAGTGAGCTAATATGTTCAAATGCTGATTCCAGTCCAACCCATTTTTGTGGAAAAATGGAAAAGCTAGACAACAGAACAGTGTGCTATGGTTGAAAATGAGAGACTAACAACCGCCTGAGTTGGAAACACATCAGACAGTAAGAGGGCTAGAACCTGAGCAAGTTCCCATGTCCCCAGTTTTCCCTGTGTCAGACCTGCTGTATCCAACTGTTCCTGGCCATAGAAAGTATCAAACCATAGTTTGCTATGTGCAACCTCACAGACACAAAGCTTAGAATAGATAGCATTTCTTCACAGGTGAACCCTAATAGAGCCTCTTACATGTTGCAAGTTTATTAAATAAGTAACTCTACTGTAAAAGAACTGCACTCCCAGACCATTTTTTCCCCAGTAAAATACAGTCTATTAAGTTACATTATGAAAGTTTTAAGAGCTTATTTGTTGATATTTTGTCTTTTACTCTCTCTGAGATTCATCTCCTGTTACAATGCAGCATTGTACATGTAACTACTATTAAAATATTACACACCATTGTAGGTACATCTCATACACTAACATTCTTTTTTAGGATGCCAAAGTCTCTAACAGACCATTAGGATAACCCAATAGTCAGGATTTTGATAACTACTTGAAGATACTTAATATATTTGGTTTTTAAAAAAGAGCAGGAGGTAAAATCAATTCCACTATTATGATGTCTGGCTGACTTGCCACACTGGCTTCTTGTTTGGGATAAGAAATAATCAGGAAGCATCTTTGGGTTTAGGTAGAGATGAATATATTAGAGCCGCCAGTCATTGAAACAACTTTTCTTTCCTCACAGATGCATCCCCAAGGTAACGTCTCTTAACATAAAGGTAAGCTGCCAGTCTTCGCACAGAGACCTACTTCCAGTGTGATGAGGTCATCCATCAGATGCTCAAAGAACAATTTTCAATCTAACCTCTGGACAAAGAAACGTTTGTTGCCATTAACACATGTAATTCTTTTTGTTCATGAAATTTCCCCATTATAATACATATATACATACATGCTTGCACACATACATACATACATTCTCCACTGCATTCTTTCTAAACATAATTTTGGTACCTCCATAGGAAATACAGTGCTAAATAAAGACATCTGATGAAAGCTTTCTTTAGAATCTTTTTGTAACCAGAGACTGCAGTGACGTTCTGAACACCAACATGTAAAACAAAGCAAATGCTCTTACTTTGTGTACATTCTAGCAACCTGACTGATTTTCTTATGTTTTCCTTCTCTGCAATTCTAAAAGAATAAGACTAAAAAAATCACAAAAGTAATATTCACTGTTTCACTTTGTGTTTATCTTATGTGCAAATAGGAAACAAGGAAAAAGTAATTAAATTGTGACAAACAAAATTTTTCCATGGCCTATATGTTTGGAGAGATAGATATTGATTTGATTTTTCTGTAGCAGCACTATTTGAATATCTTTATTGAGTATTTTATGACATTTCTGCACACGTTAAAACATGTGCCTTCATGATGGTAATTATTATCTTTGATCCCTAGGACGAAACTCAAAAGTATTGCTTATAGAGCTGATCTGATGGTGATAAATTCCCCCAGTTTATGCTTGTTTGAAAAAGTCTTTGTTTTGACTTCAGTTCTGAAGGATGGTTCTGCTGAGTTCAGTTGTCATGGCTGGCAGGATCTCATGCATTTGATACTGGTCTGGGAGCTTCCTATTGGGAACTATGCTGAAAATATAGATGGAATTTCCTTGTGTGTGTCTTACACAGGTATGTTCATGGTATTTTATTCTTTCTTATAATTTCTCACAATATGTCAATGAGCACGGCGTGTGACAATGATTATCCTTTTGGGCTTAAATCTATTTAGTGGTGGTCCTTTGAGCAGCCTATACACGGGTATTCTTACCTCTTAAACCCTTTAAAAACTTTAGCCATTATTTCATATGAATCTTAAATTCCTGTTTTCTTGGCCTTCTGAACTTATCATAATGGGAAGATTTAGTCATTGGTATCGCAGCTAATGTTATGTCAGTCTTTTTTAAATCCCATCCCATCCCTTCTCTTCCTTTCTTTTCTTCCTTTTATCTGACTAGATTAACTCAAAAGACTTGTCAGGTTCTGAAATACTTTCTTTCCTTTGTTCTAGCCTGTCATACAAGACAAGAACAAATGGTATCGAAGTGATTCCAAACTAGGCTCCAAAGTTCTGACTTTTTAAAATACGTATATCTCTTTGTTGAATTTCACATACCACTGTATTTTTTAAACGTCCTTGAATTGTCTGTCTGTGTTCTCTTGGCATTTCACTGAGTTTTCTTAGGATCTTTCTTTTGAATTCTTTTTCTGGCATTTCAGTTTGAAATCTATGGCTGGAAACATTACTGTTTTTCTCCTTTGGAGAAGCCGTGTTTCCTTTTGGGTGTGTTTCCCTGGGTCAATGTGCATTCTTATGTTCTGATAGCCACTTTTCAGGTTTTATGGATTAGCTTTTGTGGGGAAACAGTTTGGCTGCTAGTTGAGATATAGGACATCAGTGGGGTGGGTGCTTCAGCCTTGGTAATAGGGATCTCTAAGTTTGGTTTAGATGCTATTTCTTTTAACTGCCAATGCTGTCAGCGTCTTTGAGTGTATCGTTAGTCTAGAATACAGCAAGAAGTGAAGTCAGTTGTATAATTTTGCCATGGACATAGGAACCCATGCATATATGTCCTTAATTCAATGAAGTGAACACTCGATGATACTTGGTTGTGTCCCAGTAGTTGCTGTAGTTTCAATTGTGTGGCAGTACTATTCATCCCTAAGTCCCTTGGGGAAAGTGTGTTTTAATTCCCAGCATGCATGGTTCCTGAATCCAAAGATGAAAAGTATATTGACTCTAGGACACTCATAATCAATCAGAAGTTGTCCATGGCACAAGTGGTTACAGCTCTGGAATTGCAGAAGGGGCAAGTGTAAGTTGGACTCAAGCTTGTGGCCATGAAACCTAGTAGACCTAAGAAACAAAATGCTGAACAAGGGTGCACCACCAGCACCTGATTCTGCTTCCATCAGGACTCAGCTGCAGTTCCTCAGGAAAGGTGGCAATAGAAGTGGCCTTTGTCACAATTTGTCTTTTATAGGATGAAACTTCTAGAGTGTGTTGCTAGGTAACGAAGCAGATAGGAATCTCTGCGGGATCCAAGAATGACATATTGTGAGACCATAGAGTTCTCCAGCAGTTCAAGCTCCCTGCCTACTGCTGTAATTGTGGTAAGTGATTCTGTCCTGCCTGCCTTTTCCCTAGAAGAATTAGTAGGGACCCTACCGAAAGGTGGGATTATAGTTGGAATTTTCTGGTCCTTTTTCCTTTGCATAACTTTTCTAACCCTCCTTGCCATGAGGGTTCCAGGCTTGTCTTTGCTGGGTTAGAGTTCCTGCTTTCTCTCAACCATTCTCAAAATTCAGTTTCCCTCTGTTGCTCTGGTTCCTGCTCTGTTGGATTCCTGTTCAGCATACCCCTGTTGTAAGTTTAAATATTAAACATCAAAAACTTGGTAAATGTTATACTACTAATACTATTTTATAAAACAAATCAGTCAAAGAGAATGATTTAAATCATTGTTCACATTTCAGAAGGGTCATTGGCACTTAGAATTTTCACAAAAGATACAGGAATTATGCAGATAGACATCGACTTTATCCATACAAAATAAAATTAAGATAATTTTGAAAAAAATCAAGTACTTTGGAGATGTTCTAATATATTCTGACTCAAGAAAATCTGTTGCAAAATATTTTCATTAATTCATCTAAGATGAATCGCAAATGATTAAAATAACAAAGAGTATCACTCATTAAAAAATAAGTATTCTTCCATTGAATTGAATAAATTTAACTTTAGAAAATAATTTATCTTTAGAAAATACTTCAAAGCTACCAGGTGCTAGAGAGGGGACCTTGACCTCATGTCCTAGCCATGGAATCCTAAACAAATGGCTTAATCACCTGTGTTCTGTGGACAGAACAAAATTCATTCAGCATGACCATAAGTAGTTCTCCACCATAGAGGCTGAACAACCTCATATGTCACAGAACATGTTATGAAAAAAATAATTCAGAAGGCAATGAAAGTCAATCTTTCTACAAAATGTGGAGTTTGCTTTTTTAAAGAATAATTTCAAGGATGTTGTAAACAATAAAATGTCTGTCAAATATTCTGAGTTGTCTGAGTTTTCAGAAAAATGACTGGAATTTACATGATTTATATGAAACAGAAGGAAGCAGGGTCTGAAACAAAGACAGCAAGAACAAGCAGGTTCTTCAGATCATGAAACTGGAGCTTATCTATGATAGTGGCATTCTTAGAGGGACAGAGCCTCTGGTGCCCTGTCTGTGAGCACATCTTCTATGACTAAGCAATTAGCATCCTGTAGGATGGAGAATGCTGATAATAACAGTGTAACTGTGTTCTCAGAAAATACACACATTGGGTTATAGAAACACACATGGGGAGACCAGCATATGATAATGAAGGCAGAGGGGATGGTAGTCCAGCTAAGGCTGAGAATCACTGAGGATTGCCAGCAGTCCACCTGAACCCCTGGAAAGACATGTAACATTCTTTCCTTCGCAGCCCTGGAAAATCAACTCTCATGATTATTATCTCTTGAACTTCCAGCCTCCAGAAACATGAAGCCCAAAGTTTCTGCTGTTTGGGCTCCTCTATTTGTGATATTTTGCTATAGCTGCTCAAATATTCTAAAGAAAATGTGTGAGACTCACAAATGAGTTGAATTTGTAGATGTAGTTACTTAAGCTATAGAAGATGTATTCTGTTATAGGTTTTTAAAATATGATTTTCCAAACAGAAAAGGAATATGAATTAACCAAAATCTATGTACAATATTGAAGTACTTTTATAAACTATTATCAGAAATGAAAATTGAAGTGAACTACAGGTGAGCTTGTACTATAAATTAATCATGTAATTTATTTCCTTTTCTGCTTTGATATTCTTTGCTTGTTTTTTATTTTACTAAAGTTTTTCATTTTGTCTACTAGCATAAAGTACATATGTACATGGAAGAGACACATTTTAAAATTTATTAAATAATGAGTGACATTATTCAAAGTAAATTTGTGCTCATTTCTATATTTCAATAGCTTTAGTCTTAATTCTCTGTACCATATTATCTATGACCTTTAAAATAAAACAAATCATTCTTCTTAGCATCTATTACTAGTGATTTATTTATTTACTTATTTACTATTATTTTCTAATTTTTCTCCTTTCCCTTTTTCTCACCAAATCATCCTATATAACCCTCACCACTTTTCTTCAAATTCATGGCCTCTTTTTAAAAAATAGTTGTTATTGCATTGATGTATTTACTTTCATATTCATATATATTCCTAAATATAATCTGTTGAGTCCATATAATATTACTTGTCTGTACGTTTTTAAAGGCTGTTTGGCAATGGACTACCAATTGATGTGCTCTTCCCTGGAAAGGTTCACCTCTCCTGCCCCGAGCTTTATTCAGTTGCCTGTAGATTTTATTTTAGTTTTTATTTTTGTAGTGTTGAGGAGACAAAAAAACAGCCCTACCCATCTATGGCACAATGACCATTGTTATGAGCAGGTTTTCGCCCACTGCTGGTCTTGTCCTGCCACTGCGCCAGCCCCAAATAACACACCGAGATGCTGTAGTTGATATAATGCTGTGGGCCAGTTACTTATTATCAGCTAGCTCTGTCTTATTAACCTATTTCTATTAATCTAAGTATTTCCACGTGGTCTCATCTTACCACAGAGGGGCTGGCGTTGTGCTCTCTCCCAGGTCTCTACATGCTGACACCTCACTACTTCCTCAAATCCTCCTTGCCTCCTAGTCCTGCCTATCTTGATTTCCTATTGGCCAACAGTGCTTTATTCATTAACCAGAATGAGAAACATATTTACAGAATGACATCTCCTATCAGACCATCAGGACACAAAGGAAACAATAGTGGCACACATACCTTGGTGGTAGACAAATAATTTTCTGATTGATCTTAAGACCCGCACAACAAGAGGGATACCCTACCTGCATGGTTCTGGAAACATAGGAAACTGCTCAGTGCTAGTGAAGTCATAGTTATTGGGTGAGAATTTGTAGCAACTAATTTGCTAAACCAGCAAAATCCTTAAAGCGATTTAAAAACACGTGTTGTCATGCTCAAAGATAAGTGTAGTTTTCAACCCTCATCCAGGGAACTTCTCCTTGGAATAGACAAAGACCAGGCTACAGAAAACCACAGAGACAGCTGACCTGAACAAGGGGGAGCTCAGGACCCCCCCCAGACTGATTGCTGGGAAACCAGCATTGGACGGAATCAGACCCCCTGAATGTGGGTCTCAGTTACAAGGCCTGAGCAGTCTAAGGGACCTCTGACAGTGGAACCAGGATGTATCCCTGGTGCACAAAAGGACTTTGGGAGCATATTGCCCATGGAGGGATACTCCCTTTTCATAGAGGCAGGAGGGAGGGCCTAGACCCTACTACAAATGACATGACAGCTTTTGATGATCCCTTCTGGAAGGCATCACCCTTCCAGTGCAGTGGGAGGGGGGAATGCAATGGGAGGGGGATTCGGGGGCCATGGGAAGGAGGAAGGGAGGGAAGGAATGATAACTGGTATCAATATATAAAACAGGAAAAAAAAAAAAAGACAGAGACTACAGAAAACAACAACCAATCAAAATGAAGACACACAGAGCTCATTGCCAATGGGCACATCTACAACATGTTCCTACACTGAAGTCTTGTGTTTTACTGCAGAAGAGGGAGAAGAAAACATGTAAGGGCCAGAGGGGTCAGGAAGTCTGATGTGAGATTATGTCTCCTAGAAACACCAGAAGCTATATCCATAAAGCCTCACCAACATGACCACCAAAATGTGAGCTTGAATAAGGATGGAGAAATGCCAGGAGACCTCAATTTTGTAATGTTTGAAAAAATATTAATTATTCTGTAGTCTGCTTTTCTTGGCTATACAGTTGATCATGGTGTGTTGTGAGGGGATGGCTTTTTAAATTCACCATTGAGAAGGGGATTTAAGGACAAGAAAAACAACTAAGGGAGAAGCAAGGTGTCACTTTAGATTCTATGGCAGCCCCTTTTCTTTCCAGAGTGATCTTGAGGTGAGATGGAGCTGCAGGGATGAACTATGCAGTTAAGCACTGGCCTTTAGACTTTGCTTTATACTTTGGAAACAGCCGCCCTAGAAATGAATGTGGTCTTGTGACAGGTGGCTGTTTTCTACTGAATCATTTGAAGGGCTTGACAAGAGAGAGCTATCTAGTAAAATCAGCACTCAGTTACTGAGCATTGTTTGGCATCATCTGTCTACCAATGATAGGAATATTGAGAAGGTTCTCTTTATATGGTTTACACGTTGATTTTTTAAAAGAACACATAATTGTTTTGTCTCAGATGAACTGTGTTGTATTTTTAAAAACCTCTATAAATGAATGCCTATTTCTTTCATGAATAAAATATCTACAATTTATACTTTTAGTTTTTAGATCACCAGGATGTTCCCACTAGCTTTGCTAGAGGCAGAGTTAAGATCTCCATATAATTGCCCATGAGATGTTGAGTGCTACTACATTTACAGACTCTGATATAATCTTTTAAATGTATTGGTCCAAAATAATATGTTCCCCTAAAGAGCAGGCTCCATGTTGTTTTGTAGCCACTTATCTTTTGCTGTTATTCAGGAGAATTTTGTCTGTTTCTTAACCATAATTTACTGTATATCACGTGCCATTGATGGCATGAATTGTGTTCTTACTTCACTATTTATAAGTACTTTTCAGGCCATTGCTGCATGCTTATGCCTGAGAGACCACAGGTGCCTCCTGTGTTTCAATACAGGTTGTGAGATTATGTCTTCCAGAAATGTCAGAGAAGCTACAACTGTGAAGTCTCACAGAATGGCTGCCAAATGTGTTCTGAACAAGTATGGCAGCAGTAAATACACTAATCCAGTAGAAGGAAAGATCACTAGACCACAATCCTACACAAAGCATTGCAGGCAATTTAGGAATGCTGAGGGCTTACTTAGGGAGGAGCATAGCAGTGGGTTATCCAGCACAAAGTAGTAGCTCTGAAAAAATATACTGACTAGTAACATAATACAGACTGAGCAGGTTGCATGTGTACACACACACACACACACACACACACACACACACACACACACACACACAAACACACACACAATAACATTATTTGAAAGACAGCAATGGTGAGTGCATGGAGGGTTGGAAGAATGCAAGGGAAAGGAAGAAATAATGTAATCATATTTCAAAAAATCATAATTTAAAACATAATAAAAAATGGGACTTGGGAATAAAGAATTAGTTCTCCAAAAAATAAATACAAATAGTCAAGAGACAGTTTAAAAGCATTTAACATCCATATGCATTAGGGAAATGCAAATTAAAATGACTTTAAGATTTCATCTCACCCCAGTAAAATAGCTAAGGTTAAAAACATACAAACATACCACTGTTAACAAATGCTGGTGTGGGTAAAGAGGTAGAGGAGCACTTAGTCAGTGCTCCTGGGAGTGCAAACTCTTGCAGCAATGGAGATCATTGTGGTGGTTCCTCAAAAAGTTAAACACATTCATGATTCAGCTGGATCACTCTTGAGTATGTATTTGAACTACTCTATTTCCCACTCTAGAGATATCTGCTCATCCATGCCCATTACTGTTCTGTTCACAATAGCCATGAAATTGAAATAAGCCTAGATTTCCATGCACTGATGAATGTATAATGAAAATATTTAACAATGGAATGTTATTCAGTTGCTAAGAGAAATTAAATTATTAGACTAATGGATGCATCATTCTGAGTCACGTAACTCAAAACCAGAAAGACAAATGTTACTGTGTTTTCTCTCATCTCTGCATGTTAGCATTGACTCTTAAGACATTTGTATTTTATTTTGAGCAACCATAGAGGTCTGGAAATCATTAAGGGGCCATGGAGATGGATTTGAGAGGGGAGGTAGAATGAATTCATATACAGGGTTAAAAAGGAATAATGGAACAAGGAAAACAACAAATGAACTGTGGTATGAGAGTGGAGAGGATTAATAATGCCAAAAACCTTTTGAATAGACATGTACCTAGTGCTCTTGAGGTTTCCTATAGTATACTAAATTCCACTTGGCTATATTTTCAATGAAGAAAAATTTTGTAAGTCAACAATTGAATTCAAATTCTATCTCAATAAAAACATTTAATGAATGCATGACCTACAAATAAAGGGATAATTTAAAGTCTTGTGATTTAGTTTCTTCTTCAAACAACAACTTCTTTCATGTGTTTATGATAGGCAAGCTCCTCTTTTAAAGCTAAAGAGTATCAGTATCTGGGGACTCACTTCTGTTATTATATGTGACTGAATGATATCATTTGCTTATTCAGCAAGGAAATTATTTGGCTTATCGTGTACTATGTGATTCTACTAATCCAGGAGTTCTATAATATCTCAAAGGGAAGGAACCAGGGAATGAACTGGATAACAGAATGAAATTCTAATTTGTGTTCCTTTTTATTAAATTGTAAATTTAATAGAATAAAGTTTTTATATATTGGGCCATAGGTTTGCATCAGTTATCTCTACACTTGTCAGCCACCAAAGTGTAAATTACTTTTGTGCATCTTTATGACTTCATCATCATTAGGTCATCACATTGATTCTTAGCTCTTCTGCTTCGTTGTGGTGAAAATTGATCAAGCTCCAAAGGGCCACATCTCCTGTGCAGCTCACTTTGAAAGAGCAATCACATTCTTAAACACCGGAGTACAGTCATTGATTTTAGAATCAATGGAATATCAGGGCAACCCCAGGTCTTTGATTGGCAGGGGAGAACTCGGTTAGAACATTTAAAACTCTATGAAACCAAAGCAAGTGAACATGAAATTACATAAATCCTCATCATCTCCTTTGACCATCTTCACCTCTAGGTTTAGCTGAAAATAGACACAGAATGTTCAACATTCTACCTCAGAAGTGAAATTCAGTCAAGCACCTGACCATTAGTCCAATGCTTAGATTCCAGTTGAGAATCAAATGTTGACTCACTACTCTACAGGGCTTTCCCAGACACTTCATTTTAAATTTTATCTTAGGAATGCATTTTCCTCAAACATTACAAGAAGTTCAGCATTGTTTGACAGTCAGTACCTGGACAAATGATGGTTTTATAAACTGCCAAATAAGGTAAAGGTCCCTTGTTGGAATGCTAAATCACAGGGTGTCTTAACATTAGTAATCAATTAGAATCTGTGGTGTGTTTTCAAGCATATATATATATATATATATATATATATATATATATATATATACACACACACACACACACACACACACATATATATATGTATGTGTGTGTGTGTGTATGCTTTTATTTAAATTTAAAACAAGCTTGTTTTACATGTCAATCCCAGTTCCTCCACCCTCCTGTTATATAGAATTTAGATGAATTATACTAAATAATAGAAAACTCCATCCTTTCAGTTCTTTCCTAAGCAACCAGATACCTCTGTTTATTCATAAAGAATGTTTGTCCTTACTCTTCTGGTATAGTTTCAGAAGCCAGTGCTAAGTTACTACGTATTTCATTTTAACTTTATATGCACCTCTAATCTTGAGTAGCTAGAATTTCTACACACTATACATAAATTTGTGCTGTACTTTCTGTGTACCTTTAGTCTTTGACAATGGTTGCTGACAAGAATCAGCTTGGGTCGGGAGCTAAGGTTCCAAGAAACAGAAGAATCTGTATGCATAGCTGATACCCTTAGGCGTATTCCTATGCTTCACATGATGAACAGAGAGAGACCTTAGCCTTGCCTTCTGGGATGGTCTTTACCAATGATGGCTTTGTCTCTTGTTTGAGTCCCAGTTCCCTGGTCTGTAAATCAGACATAATTGTGTTTGTCATCTACTTTACTTCACTGGGGGATTTTAAGGATTGCAAAACCACATAGTGCTTGACAATATAAAATGCCATGGCAATGGTTAAAATGAAGAATGACCTTGTCATGCCAATGAGCAATATACTCCTAGGGAGAGAGAGGCATCTGGGGTATGAATTAACTCTCCTTGACCACTGGGGCACCATTTCTAGCTTAGTGCTAGAGGGCGTGAAAGAAACAACATAGTGTTTCCTTTCCCACTGTGTCTGCCAGAATTTTTTAAATAAATGGAAACATACAGATATACTAAACACTCTTAGAAGATTCAAACTATTAAGTCTGCAAAACCATCTTTCTCTCATGCATAATTACTAGAGGAACTAATCTCCAAATCTCATCCCTTTAAAATATCAACTAAATTCTGCATGTTTCCTATCAAGTTCTCTCTGAATTTGGCTTCAAAGCATAAATTTGGGAATGATATTGCATTTGTCCTTCACAGCTCATATTCCTGGGGTTTTAAAGCAGAAGTCCTGGCTTAGGGAGTCCCAACAGAAGCGGCTGAGCCACCTGTCCCCATTACATCAATTAAAGAGAAGAGTGTTGGTGAAAGGCAGCTAAAGCAGATTTAACCAACATAGGCGCACTGGGAGGATGAGCCAATAGAGGGATCAGTGACTTCCATTCTGTTATTAGGGTACTGATTATTTGAATTTAGGCTTTAAGTAGAGGAAGGATTGTTGCTGGGGCCAAGATGTGTGTAGAGCTAAGCAGCCCTGCTAGTGTGGCCTGGAGAATTATTGTGTCACTTCTGGTTCTGCAGGGCCTCTCAGAGAGTCCTCATTGCTTATGGGGGGATCTGTTTTCCCCATAGTTGTCATTTCTGCTCAAGGGTACAGCCTCACCATCATGCACAAATGCCCTCATTTGGGGGATGATATGTCCCATAGGGCTTTCTGGATTTAGGTGTTATCATTGTCATGTCATAAAAGTGTTTATTAATCACCCCTTTCTTTCTAAAATCCAAGATAAGATCAGGAAAGAAGGACAGATACTGAAGAAGTATAAACTGAGCCAGACAAGAGCAAAGTATATTGAGTTTGACCAGTTACTCCTTCAATGACAGTGTTGTGAAATATATTTTTATATAAACTTCTTTTTATGTGCAGTGTTGTGAATGCTTTATGTTTAAAACCTATAGTCTAAGCCAATCATCAATTTACACTACCTTGCTAGAGCTGTTCTAATAAAGTAGCCTGTGTGCTTTAAATGAAAGAAACATTCTGCCTTGCATTATTGCAGGCAAGGAAACTGAGTTCAAGTTGATCTGACAAAGGTGAGGGATAGCTATGGCTATTGTTACTCTCCTAGCTTCCTTTTGGTGGTTAATAGATAGCCTGTGGCAGTCCCAGGCTCAGGATGTACCTACCCTCTGATTTCTTTCTCTAACTCAAAGTATGCTCCTGTGTCTAAGTCTGCATGTCTATTTTGCTACCCTTTCCCTTTCTAATAGATTAGAAGACTACTGTACTGCAATATAACATGTCCAGTCCACTGATTGCCTCTACAGTAACTTCTGTTAATAACAGGAGATATTCAGTGGCCTAGAAGATAGACCTTCTGGGGTTTGAGAAGAGAAAATGCAGCTCAAACACAATTCTATTAGATCTAGGTATATTTAATCAATAAGGAGTAACTCATTATACCTAAAACTTATGTGTAAAATTCGTGTTTTCAAATCCCTTTGAAGCATTTAGAGTGTTTCAACTGATCATACACTCCTTTCTGCACAGTGCACACCAAGTACTGCCATTACTGCAGTTACATCAGTTGCTTTAACTACTGAATGTAACCAAGGCAAACTTTTCGACCATGGGTTTGGAGTTAACAGAGAAGCCCTGCCCTCTTTCAGTGAATGTCAGTAATGCAGAGACTAATGGTTGCTCAATGTATTAAATGAGTAGTAAGTGTGGAGAATTATAAAATTTCACAAAATGTATCATTCTTCAGCCTTGCCCACCTATGTATACTTCAGTTGGTAGCATTATAAAAGCTATAGTCCTAGCTTTTATAATTAATAATAAATCCTCATGTTGGTTTTGCGAACTGGTGAACCAAAGAAAAATTAATTTGAAAATAAATTTTCTATTTAAAAGGGACAGGGACAAGGTTCAGCCTTGTGAGTTGTACCTTTAGTGTCCTATGTATCCTTCAACAAAACTATACCTACTTACAGTTTAAGAGGTCAGGACAGTTATGATCCAGTCACTTCTGGATAGTGCCAGGCTAGGAACCAAGCTCTCAACACTAGTGCTTTTGGAGGAGACATTTTATATCTAAACCACAACAATAACTCTGTGTTTTATTTCAGGATGTGCATGAGAAAGGAAAGTATGTCAACTTGTCCACTGTCATTTTATGGTCTTCTGCACAAATGTTGTTAGGGCTGACATTCAAAAAGTTTATGTGAATTCCTCACTTATTTCTCAAAGAGGGAATCCCAATAAATATGCCCTAAATAACAATGATAAAAATGTAAAATACATTAGAACCTAAACAATGTTTACTGACAAAAAGAAATGAAATCAATATGTTGTTTTTACTTATAAATTAAGTGTATTTTAAGGTAGAAATTAGTTAAAAATGGAAAGTATATGGAGCCTATTATTAAATTATAAGAGAATTATTTCTATGATAAATGGTTCTCCACAAGACCAAGGAATGTTTTGAATATAAAACCGCTCAGTAAACATATCTAGCCTAATCACAAAGTCAGTGATCACATTTTCTCAGTTGGGCAAGCAGAAGCTCCATTTACTACACTCTGTGTTCATGTACTTTGCACATAGATGTCACTCCTTCTATCTGATCTTGTCATAGTCTCTCAGTCTTCTGTGGCCTTCTGCATATGCGTTTTAAAATTTGTATATTCATTCTTCTTGAACACAACAGAGCAGACTAGTTAGTTTAATCTCCCTTTTCCTGTTCACTTATTTCTGTCTGTTTTGAGAGCTAGTTTGCTAGTAGGAAATGGTCTAGTTCATTTTATCATTGCAATTCATCCTTTGATGGATGACAATTCTTATTCATGAATTAACACATACACACACACACACACACTGTGTGTGTATATATATATATATATATATATATATATATATATATATATATGGAGCTCTGTATATTTGCATAGCAGTGGAACTGGATTGCACAACTCTTTATTTTGATAGGTTGTGTTTTTCATTATTGGTCTCTTGCAAAGATAAATTTCCTTGATGAGGGGCTTACACTTATCTGTGGGTAAAAAGACAGATGTTTAGAATGCAGTTAAGGATATGATGTTTACTAAGGGTCAGCTTTGACCTTTCCCCCAAGACCCATGAACTTACTATCTCTGAGTACTTGGTTGCCAATGACAAGCATGATTTCCCACTTGTTTTGTGTAGCTTAATTCTAAAGAAAGAACCCTTGGTTAATGTCAAAATATGCATACCACTACTGAGTACTGTACCATGCTGGTTGTTGTTATGGTCATAGGTATCATAGGAGGGTAGGACTGTAGGTTGCTTCCTATCTTTGGGAGCCTTTGTGGGGCCATATGGTACCATGGAAGCTAGTCGCTGGGGAGAAGGTTTTGAAGTCAGTATCAGTTCTGTGGCTCATGGGCCCCGTGTCTGAAATGCATGGTGTCTTTAGCAAGAGGGGTTTATCTTCCACTTGTGAGTCAACCAAGGACACTATCAATAACCTGTATAATTCTGGGATTCTCCTGGGCAGCCCTGAGGGGGTTTTGTTGATTATCTTTGGCTCTTTGAAGGAGATTTCCATCCCAGATGGAAAATATTCATTAAGCTATGTATGTATAATTATGTATCCAATTAGGTTTATAATAGTTACTTTTAGGTAGATACTTAATTATATGATTGTTTATGTCATATTTGCAAAGATCCTTACTGTTCTTTTACTGTAGAACTTGGAAAAACAATCTATCACTTTCTTTTAATGTGATTACTGTGATGCATAGTATAACATTGTGAGTTTATGACATGTATATTAGTGTATTGTTTGTGAAGAATCCATGGATTTTACCTCTCAGTTCCTTGACTTTCTTTTCTTCCTTCCATACTCAATTTTGTGAACAATGAAATAACAGAGTTTAAAACCGCAGATCAGGTGAGTCAATTTCCAGCTTGGTTTGTACTTAGGGATTTCATTTGGAAACATCAAGATAATGGGATAGAAGAATTCCCAGGCTGTACCTCAGGCTTCATTCCCATCAAACTAATCACATAAATCCTAGGGGTTACCACCAGAGAAGTTATCTATGCAGCCTCCCTTTGATTTCTTACAATTTCCAATGTTTAGAGTAGCTGCTTGTAGCTGAACTAGCTGAAGTATTTTCTGATTATATCCCAGGCTTATTATTGTGGCCCTACTATGTCAGGAAAGCCATTCTGAAGGGTCTGGTGTGGCATGATACATCTCCAGTGATTTATGCAATGCCACTTTCTTGATGATTAACCTGAATAAATCATGTTGGTATTTTCAGCAGTGGTCAAGCTGCCCTTTATGTTCTTATCAATTTCCAGGGCAAGAAGAAATAGCTCAGTCCTTCCATTGATCTTTTGAGGGAAATTGTTCTTCACAGCAGGGGCTCTACTGATAAACAGTGAACACTACAAATAACTTGCCAGTTCAATTTTAACCAATAAAGTTTCTGACGATGCATTATTCTAGAGTTCTGTTTAAATCACCATGGCTGTAACTGTTGTTTTCTAAACCTTTTAATCTAATTGGAAAATCTTCCTTTGTACTAGTAATAAACACTCACTAAGCTGTCTGCACCTAATTGAGCCATAGTAATTTATAGGTGCTCCCTACTGCTCCTCGCCTCTTTAATCAGACAGACTACTTTATGTCTTTAACTAATGAAACCTCAGCATCCACCCAGAAGATCTGATCAAATGTCACCAGTGAATAAATCTTCATTAGCAGTAGAGGGTTCCAAACCTGGTCTCCATCTTGACACAATTATCATCTCACTACTCTGCTCCTGTCACATAGCAAACACCTTTCTTCCTATTTCCTCAAAGGATGCCTCCATCACCACGGTAGCAAGCGTCTATCCTTATCCTCAGTGTGGAAGTGGAGCTGACTGTGGACAATGCAGTGATGACTTCAGCTTCCTCTGCAACTTTCCTGCCTCTTACCTTACCAAGTTAAGAGCACACACTATCAGAGCACTCACAGTGTTCACACTCTGGTGGAATACTATATGCTACTCACATACAGGAAAGAGTACATCAAAATGCTACTGAGAGAAATGGGATATTCTCCTGAGTATTTATATGGAAGTTTTCCTGGGGAGGATTCCATTGACTATATTAACATTAAACTAACAAAGCATTGACTTTTGCTAATTATTCTCAGGAAATGACAGAAGAAATTATTTTCAAAGTTCTTTTATCCCATCTGTTTCATTTTATTGCATGCCCTTATGATATCATTTATATAATCCCCCAAAGGCAGGCCAGCCACTAATGACTTGGGTACATGAAATTAATAAAAGAGAAATATATGCTGACAAGCAAAGGTCAAAAGACAAAGCAACAATATCAGCCACGAAAACTCATTAAATTCTGTTAACACACACTGTGTGCTGTTTATATAATTCCAGGTAGTATTCTAAGCATTTCTCAAATATTCATCTTCAAAACAGCTCTAAGAGGTTGCTCTTACTGAAAAATTTCATCTTCAGAACACAGGACTGAGACACAGAAAGTAGAGTATCTCACAAGTAAATTACAAGTACCTACCTAGTGGCAGAACTGGTCTTTGAAGACAAGTGCTCAGATTTTGTTGTTAATTCTTTTCTTCTATGCTATGCTAATTCTTTGCACAACTGGACCTGTAATTGATTCTGCATCTTAGTATATAAGGCAAAACTGTTGTGAAATGATACCTTAGGGTATCTTGATGCTTGGTTATGTAAGTGTGTCCTAACATTTATTCCACAGGATCCCAGTGCTATGGTTTGGAGGTTTTTTGTATCTTTCAGGATTCATTCTTTGTTTCCAAGCATCATGGCGTTTGAATGTGATGTAGACTTTTAAGTAGGAGAAATTAGTGAGAAGTCCTTGTGCCACCAGGGCTATGACTTTGAGGGGAAACCAGTGTACTTCTCTTGGGTCCATCAGGGCTCATGAGACGGATGTTCAAAGGTCTGATGGTGGCCTAACACAGACTCACTGGCTTCCTGTCATGTCCACTGACAGGCCTTTCCACAGCTGTCTACTCTATAATGCAGCCAAGTGGCTGCCACTATAACCCAGTAGATACTTAGCCCCTCTCTCGAATCTTGGAACTGTAAGCTACATAAACCATTACTTTTCTTGCTTCAGGTATTAAGTTATAGAAACCCCAAATTAATTAGTAATCTCTGTATCTCACAGTGGTGATTTAAAAAATGTCCCATGTGGTATAGATTGATTTTAATGTAATACAAGGGTTTGTCTTCCTGTCATAGAAATCACTGCTTGCTCAGCATTGTGTTAACCATTAATTCCTTCTTTTTACACTACTCATATTTTTCTAAATATAGAAAATAAAAAAACAAGTGTTTATATAATATGCTGACACACAATAAATATATTTTGTTATTTTAGGTCTGAGCTTTCCTTTTGAAAAACTTCCTGAAATATTCCTATACAAAATTGGGGAGATTATTTTATTTCCTTTGGTTTATGCATTTTCTTAAGTGGTTAAAAGGAGGGGCAAGTAACTTTCTAATGGTAACTCTGATTCTTGGCCTACAAATTTGTCTACGTAGTTACTGTGAAGATAGCCTGATTCAATAGTGGTCAGGTATCTAGTATAGTGTGCAGTACCATCTAATAAGTATATTTCTATTACCATAAGTTTAGATTTTGGTTACTTAAAACCTTTTTGCTTGTCAAGCATCTCTTTCTCTCTCTCTCATCAATGTTGTTTCTCCCCCATCTCCACCCCTATCTTCTGTCTGTCATTGCCACATAGGTTCCAGACCCTTGCCCTCTGAACCTGCTTCATCCAAAAGCCTCTTAGATAATTGACTTTGGCCCTTTCACATTTCACCAACTCCTAATACCATCCCTATATCTATAGGCCTAGCCTAGCTCCAGACAAATGGTTTGGAGCCATATTTGCCTCATCCAATAAAGCAGTTCATGTACCAGGTTTTGTGACTTAGCTCTTGTCACACAGCTCCTGGACTGGCCAGATTCTAACATCATACAATGAAAGAAAGAACTCCCATGCACAGGTTATATCTCAAGACTGAAAACAATGTGAGAGGCCAAGTCAGCATTGAGTGAAATTGGGTGAAACTTGAGGAGTACCTTTCTAGCAACTTCCAAAATTAGACTAAAGCTGCTACCCTGAGGACTACTTTTGAAAATTGCTGCTGTAACTAACTGACAAATATGTGTGCAAAGAGAAGCCTAAAGTAATCAAGTTGCATTGGGGACATTCTGCAAGGGAATTTGTCAGATGCTTATGTAAGATAAAAATCTTTGCACAGAGTTATCATCGGATGTGAGTGTTTGCTTTGTGAGGGTTGTTGAAGTTTTCACTGCTGTTCTGGGATTGATTGGTTCGCCTCTTAAAGGTGCTGTTTTCCAAGGGGTATGAAGTGGAATTAGTATGTTTCCATGTTCTTCTGTACTCTCTGTTGCAAATAATCAACATATTTGAGACCATTTTCCTGTTGCAAGTCTGTGTCATTGGAGCCTAGGATTGCTCTCTCCTAATATGAAGTAACACTCCTGAGTCACTGTGGGCTTCCTGAGTGCTCCGTCTAGACTAGAATCATTGAATAGCTCATCTTTTCATCTTAGAACAGATGGAAACAGCTAGAGTAAATGATAGACAGAAGGGGAACAGACTTCATTATCCCTTCTGAGTTATTATTGACCTGGGAAAAATATGAAGGTTTCAAAATTTGTCCTGATGGCTGAGAAAGCCTTCTTAATTGGAGGCAATGTCAAAAAGGTGGCTATTCCCCCAAATTCTTACACACCTACCATCTGCTACTAATGAAGATTTGTAAATTAAGGAATGTTATTTCTGATTAAGGAGTAAGTTCTGATTGCCTTCCTACCCCTGTGTTTTGTTCCCTTGGTGCTCTTTGATGATGGCCTTAATTTAAACTCACATGTGAATCATATCTCTGCTACATACCTATGCCTGGATGACGTGCAGAAATAATCTGAAACCAGGAATTGCCCTATAGTAAATGTCTAATATAGAAAAACATAATTAGCCAACTCCCCTTTTCTCTGGCTACTTGCCTTATTTCACTTAAATTCCTCTGAGTGTGATGTTGATATCAGTCCTAAACTTAATTTCCTAGAAATGGAGCTTGTCAATTAGCCTAATCCTCATCTTTGGTAAGTTTGCTGATGCAGTGGAAAGGCCAGCTTTTCCTACAAAGCCATATGGATTTAGATTTTTGTGGTCCTTATGGATTGGTTTCTTTCTAAAACCATACAGATATATTTAAGAGACTATTTCCAGTAGAACACTTTTGTTCTCTGTGTTTTTGGTAGTGTTGGTATAATACAGAAAACTGGATAGCACTATTTTGAAAGTAACTGCAGACAACTGAATCTCTGATAGCACAGAGATAAGAGCTTGCTTACCTCCCCAGGGCCAGGTTAAAATGATGACATCCATATGTTTGTTGTTGAGTGTTAGAGAGAAGATGTTCACCTCACTGAACTGATCTGGAAAAGTACAAAATAATTCTTCCACCAAAGGCATTATAAGTACATTTCTACAAGTGATGCGTAGGATCCACAGAAGTTCCCACATGTGTGAATTTATGAGATTTATTTATGTACAGCATCTGTTCAATTTTTCAATAATTATTTTTGTAAAAGCTAGAGAAAGTATATCTTGATAATTTTTTACTTTATTACAAAATAAAATGAAATGCAACAAAGTAAGGCAGCTATTCTTCAAGTAGTACTTATAAGATAAAAAACATATGTTGTTCTTTTTAAGGAAAATTATGAATCTCCCAAAATATAAATGTTTGTCTTCAAAGCTGGTTTCAACTCCAAAACAATTTAACATGAATAACTCAACACAAAGAATATTAGTGAGTAAAAATCAGTTAATAAAAAGCAGTTAATTAAGCTCATGTATGTATTCACATAAAAATTACAAATGGCATTTATGTGCTTACATGAATAAACATGGTAGAACAATAAATTAATATATTGTAAAAATTCCTGTAGGGATTAAAGCCATTGAAGTTTAGAGTTAATGTTTCAAAGTCATCTAGTTCAGTGGTCCACAGACTGGGCCATTTGTTATTAGCTGTGAAGTTCAAATGTGTATACCTTAGTCCCATGCTTAAAACTCTTACTCATTATGGCTTTTCAACAGGAGTCTGGTAGGTATATTTTTATGTATTACATAAGTCAGTCTCAATAATCCTTTATCATTATCCTGGAGTTGTCATAATATATTGCATACTGGTCAACTTAGCACAAAAATTTATTACTGTACAGTCAAAAATCAAAGAGCTGAAACTTCTTGGCAATACTCTCCCACCCACCCTCCAAAAGCCCCTCCTATTTCTAGTGATGGCTACCTGTGGGTCTTTAGACCCTAATTATCTGTCACACCCTGAAGGTCCCAGGATGCAAAGGAGCTAAGGAGATGACTCTAAGGCTATGGTGAGTATCGGTGAGTATCACAGTTGTTGGATTAGGTATGTCCACTTTGGGAGTGGAATTTGAGGTCTCATATGCTCAAGCCACACCCAGTGTCACAGACCAGTTCCTGTTGCCTGCTGGATCAAGATGTAACTTCTTCTACACTTTGAATTCCTGAAGCACGGTGTTTCCCTGCGGAAGCTCAGTCTTGTAAGCTAGCCCCAATTAAATGTTTTCCTTATAAGAGTTGCTGTGATCATGGTGTCTCTTCACAGCAATAGAAACCCTAACTAAGACAGGACAGAGCACATCACACATGAAGAAATCAGCACTATTTGTTGTTGTTGTTGTTTTGGTTATCATATCTTACTGTAATTGTAACAGTAATTTTTTTCCCCTTTGGACATATTCACTTTAACAGTGTTGATGCTAAGAAATTTTACTGAGTTTTTGAAAATACTTTTTTTGAAACGCTGAAAACATGTTTAAATAATAAACGTGTTTTCTTCAGTTAGAGTTTAAGAAGTATGCTACATCTTTGTAAGCTCATGCATATATCATAATGTTGTTTTCAAAACATCAGCCTGCATTTCTAGCCTGTCTCTTTCTAAAGGAGAGTTTATCATGTTGCTAAGTAATTTGAAACCAGTGGTTATTGCATCTAATTGGAAGTACAAGAAAGTGCAAATCCAAATCAAATACATGTCAAATTAATACATTCTAACAGCCTAGTGGACAAAGAAGGATAAATGTTTTGGGGTGGTAAATACTATAATTCAGTATCATAGGATATTCATCGTTTTTAAACACAAAACTGCTGTGTAACAAAAAAGAAGGGGTATAATAGTTAAAAGAGGACAGTGTCAACACAATTTGATTCAAAGGTGAGCTACATGCTGGAATTTTCAGTCAGGGGCTTTAAAACAGCTTTGCAAAATATGTGGCATATTCCAGAGAAAAGGTCAGCAACCTAAGGGAACAGCAAGAAAGAGACAGAAAATAAGTAAATGGGATTGCCAAAAATAAAAACAATTACAGAAATCTTAAAGGACTTGATAAGCTCAGGTGATCTCATAAGAACTTATCAAATCTGAAACCTATGAAACTAGACACAGGTTCTCAACAAAATATCAGGAAATCAAATTAAGCAATGCATGAAAAAAGATGATAAATGATCAGAGTTTATCTCAGGATGCTATATTTATCCAGGATAATAGTGGTGTGTGTGGAGGGGGGATGTTACCAATTTAACTCCCAGGATTAAGAATAAAATAAAAAATAACCCTGTAACGAGTACAGATTTTTCTGCCCGCCGCCTGGTCTTGTCCTGCCGCCATGCCGCCAGCCCCAAATAATGCACAGAGACTCTGTATTAGATATTATACTGTTGGCCAGTTACTACTTTCTTATCGGCTAGCTCTGTCTTAAGTATTAACCCATTTGTGTTAATCTATGTATTTCCACGTGGTCTTTTTACCCGGAGCCGGCTGCCACATATTGCTCTCTCCAGACTCTCCATCTTTACTCCTCCTTACTACTTCCTATTTCCTCCTTGTCTCCTAGTCCCTCCTATCTTCCTTTCCTATTGGCCAATAGTACTTTATTATTAACCAGTATGATAAACATATATACATAATGGCATCTCCCATCATAACCCCAGTAGAAATGTAATAAGCATTTGATATAATCCAGTATACTTTCACATAAGACTTTTCAGATAATGTAAAAGAGAATCCTTTCAATGTAAATTAAGACATCTCTAACAGACTTACAGACGCTACTATGTTTATTAACTAAATACTCCTCATTTTTCTCTTGGGTTGAAAATAATGCAAAAAATAAACTGTGTCTACAAGCATATGAAGCAATGCTGGCTGCATGTTGAAAGTTAGATTCTTAAAAGTCACAGAAAAAAATTCTTTTTCCAGTGGATTTCTCATTCTCTTATTTTGTTCCCTGTCCCCTATGATGTGAGAAAACGAACAAACAAACAAACAAAAAACAAAACAACAACAACAACAAAAACTCTATAGTGATTGTCCCAAAATTTAGTGCCATTCAAGGTCTCAGGACTTCATTTCATTAAGTCAGAAGTCGTGATGTGTTGGGCATATGGGACATGATGGAGCATTATTGATAATTGTCTTTAAATAAAATACAGACAAAAGTGGAGGGAAAACAGGAACCAGTTACGCACAATAGAGGCTGATGAAACCACAGAGATAATCAGTGCTGGTTACTAAAACAACATGAATATGGGACTATCACCTAGCCTGGACACAGACATCAGAAGCAGCCAAGAAGTCTTCCAGGATAGGATGAGCAGCAGTTGTCAGATGTGTCTGCCAGTATTTTCCTAGCTTAAGGGCTCAAGTCATAGGTACCAAATCTAATTCAGTCATTGTATTCCCAGGAAGCCTAGGTGCATTTAGGCTTTTATACTGGCAGTAACCCCAAGACAACACAAAGGGAAGTATATCCACTCATTTCCACTCTGAGCAATGGAGTAGGCATCTAGCCTAAGCCGGTGGGAATTTTTGGGATGTTCTTCCATCTGGGTATTTTGCGGGTGTGCTTGTCCACATCAGTTCTTCCTGACTTGTCCTATTGCCAGACTGTATAGAACCAACTTATTTACACAGGGTTTTGGTTATTGCCAGTTCATGTATACAGAAGACCAGACAGGAATCAGAGTGTGATTCCTTCCTTGGCTTCCACAGTAAAAGAAAGAAGTGTTCCGCAAGGAATAAGTACGGGGTGAAGCTTAGAAGGCAAGCGTGCCAGCTTCTATAGAGACTGTATTTAAATGGGGATGGCAAGTCAAGGGGAAAGGCTAAAATTGGGAGTGGGGTGTGAAGGGGCTTCCCTTTTAGGCCCTAGATATCACTCAAGGGAGTCTACGCTTTTATTTTCCTTAGAGCATCTGAGAGCTATTGAAGTGTTAAGCAGGGAATTGTGTCACTGTATGCTTCCATTTCATTGTAAGAAATATTACTAAAGTGACAGTGTCAAAAGTGAACTAAAGGGGCCAGATAGGAGTCGTGGAAACCATTTAGGAAATTGTTACCTTAGTGGTCTACAAAATAATGATGATATAGTTCAAGGTGTGGTACTGGGTGGAAAAGAGTGGACAGACTCACGATGAACAGATTGCACTTAGTGGTTAATTGAACATGAGACATGACACAGTGTAATTATGCCCTTTTCCCCTTCATCATTCATCAGAGGGCATTTTTGTAACAATATGTGATCCCCTCTAGTATTTTACACTTCTTCATGAACGTGTGCATTTTTCAATTACGTTGTTAAAAGCCTGAAAATGTTCATCCATTTATACTGGGGTTTTTTATTGTCAGTTCCTAAGATAGTAAAAATAAAGTGTATCTCTGAGCAGCTATCACAGCAGTTTCTTGAACAAATTCTCAACATGATATTCAAGCATAGATAGGTTAATGCAAGAAGTACTTTCATCTACTGGAAGGAAGTTTCACAGGGTTCCCTCAGTGGAGCTATGATTAAAAGAAATACAAGGCTAGACATATTTAAGATTATGTTCATGTTGGCTCTGAACAGGCCAGTATTATTTTCTTAGATAAATATCTATTGTTGAAATTAAATGCATACTCCTTTCTTTAATAATTATATCATACGAAATAGTTTAATTTTTATGAGTCTGAAATCTTTTCATGCACTTAAGTCATTATTGTAAATATCAATGATAAATTGCCCTTCAGCTCACTTTATATTCAGTAATGACTTGATCCATTAAGCGAACCAAAGGAAGAGCAAGATTAAGTTTCCTTAAGAAATGAATAATGGAGTATACAAAACAGCTTAGCTTCTGGGGGCTTTTTAGATTTCACTGGCAGTCACAGTGTTTGATAGAGATAGTGCATATACTGAGCAGTGTGTGTGTGTGTGTGTGTGTGTGTGTGTGTGTGTGTGTGTGTGTGACTTTCACTTAGGTCTAGAGGGAAGAGTAATGCAAAGACCCATGAATAGATATGCCTGCAGTGTTCCAGGGATAACTCAGAGGAAAGTAAGGCTAGAAATGAAGAAGAAGAGGCCAAAGAGATAATGCCTAAGAAGTAACCCCTTGTAGTGGTTTTAAAACTTTGCCTTATGGGGGAGATCTAGCTAGATCCGTTCTTCTGTGCAGACCTCTTTAGCCGAATTTTGTTGAAGTGACTCTAGTGCGCAGGTTGTTCTGAACCTTTTATTTTCTGCCCCCGGAGTGTTTACTTCTAGAACACAGTTTCTAATGTAGAGGGAAGAACAGGACAGATGGAGGCGTTAACCTCACAGCTTCTGACCACCTGCATCAATTTTTACAGCTGGTCAATGGCAGCCTCACTCACTCCCACACCACCAGACTCCAAATATGTCCCAGTTCCTCTGAGCGGACCACCTGCTGGCAAAATCGAAACCAGAGCCATGCAGTCTGATAAGGCGATTCTTGTCCTCTTCCTAAAGGAAGTTTGAGGCAATTAGTTGTTACACAGCAATAGAAAATATCAAAACAAAAGACTCTTCATTAAGCAAATACCTTTAGGTGACTGAGCCTTTCTTTTTGTGAAAGAAAACTGACAAGCTTGAGCTACAGATAGTTTTGCTTTCAATTGGGCAAAAGAAACTGTAAAGTGTGGCAAAAAGTGTAAGCTTGAGTCACAAGCTTACAATGACATGGTCCAAGCTGATTGTCTAAGTGTTTTAAGGAAGACTGTGTACAGTCTTAAGGACTTCTTGAAGATGTTAAGGCTCGTGAAGTTCCTGTCAGTATACAGATACATTTTCTCAGGAATGATTCTCACTGACAGACATCCTCTTAGCCCAGACCATGTTTCAAGCTTTGGTTAGTCTTTTATGAACACATTCAAAGGAAGCTTGTTGTTCATCCAGGCATTAATCTATGCATTTTGCTTGGTTCTGTGCAATGCAGTGCACCCGGCCACTGGAGACTCCTTCCACAGCTCTCTGTAAACTTCCACAAGTACTCCTGCTTCATTCTTTGTCAAGATGGATGACAATGAGAGACACAATGGACTGGGTGCTATCTGGAGCCCACTTAAATGATTTCCCCCAGTATCTATCACCTAGAGGGGGATTTCCTTACATGGATTCTCTTCTTATAACACTGCTGGGCAAATGCTGTTTCAGCAGGTCATTTTGTTCAATAGAAAAGAAATACATAATTGCAGCTTCGGGAAACTCTGCACACTTGGTAGGGGAGCATGCACTTTTTATATTCTTGTAAAAATGTGCTATACTGATAAAATAATGTGCTGTATATGAGATCTTTGTCCAAAAATTGAGAAAAAGTATGTATAAGGGCAAGTCTTATGAGATTAAAAATGATATTAGAATGAACACATAAGTAATTTACAATGACAGAGGAAGGAAGGGTGGTTTGATTTGAGGAATGAGAATGTTTAGAAAAATGGTGCTAATCAAATTATGGCCTGTCCTCAGAGATAAATAGCTAAGCCCTTTGAGGCCAACTGCTTGCAAGCTGTCCTCTGACATGGAAGGGCAAACATGAGGTTTGAGACATTGTCATGTCATTCCAGAGCTCAGTTTACCCCGCTCACCATGATTACCAAATCATTTCCATAAGTATTCACAAAACTTTTAAAGCTCAACTTTCCAACAAAGAGAACTACTAGCCTACTGAGTAGTTGGTTAAGTTTTCTAGGTAAGATCCCAGAACTCAACCCCTAGTGCGCCCATCACATTTAGCATTTGTAAACATTAATCATAGACAACAGGAAAATAATCATTTGCTCTGACTTTGCATCTAAAAAGTAACTAAGTTAGAATTCCTATTCTAATACCACATGTTAAAAGAATAGTTGATGTCCTTTTTAGCATAGCTGATGGACTGTAGGCAATCAGAACTTATTCCTTCATCAGAAATAACATTCCTTAATCGACAAATCTTCATTAGTAGCAGATGGTAGGTGAGCGAGAATTTGGGGGAATAGCCTCATCCAGCAACCCCACCTTCTCCCCCACATCAGCCCACCCCGAAAACTAGCTAAGCAGGGGCCTGAGAGCAATCCAGCAAGCAGGGGTCCACCATGGTTTATACTGTTCTTATACTTTGTGAGTGAGATCCTGGCCAGAAGTAATGGCGTATGGAATAGCAAACAGTCCTGCTTATAGGGTCCTGTTGTGATTTTCCTTTAGAAGGTAAGATGAAGTAAATGCTTTCCTTTCCTAAGTGGCTTTCTATCATAGTTTTTTATTAACAGCAACAGATGAAACCATTAACAACCTCTTACTTGTCTTCCTGTCCATTTCCCACTCTTCTACAGTATAGATGCCATGTATTAAGCTTTTAATTAACTACTGCTCTATCTCAACAGCTCAGAAGATCAGAGGTGGTCCTTCTTGACTGAACTTTTCCATGCCCCCATTGCATATCATTGGCCTTAACAGTACCTCATTACTTTCTATATTTGTGATATTTTCTGTTTGAAACAGTGTTTCTATTACCTTTCATCCTTTAAATATAACACATTTTATTCTGGTTAGCCCAAGTACACCTCCAGCCCTGATATCCCTATAACTGGATATGGTCATTTATCATCTCAGAAAAATACAAAATCCTTTTCTAAACTCCTATTCATTAGTAACAACTCTCAGAGGTTTATGTACCTGTTCATTTTATGTATTTCATTGTATTATACATATATTTACAACATTTGTATTCATTGTGAAAGTGTATCACAATAGATAATAATCACATATAACAATTTCTGAATAATCTGATATTTGAATAGTATATGGTTACTACCACTTGGCTTCACAATTCATAAGGCCCTTTAGTGTGTCACATGAGTGTGTTTCATGGTTACTCAGCCCAATTGGTGTAATAGAGGATGGACTACAGCCACAAAGGAAGGGCATTGTTGTGTCACATGAGTGTGTTTCATGGTTACTCAACCCAATTGGTGTAATAGAGGATGGACTACAGCCACAAAGGAAGGGCATTGGGTTGCACTGTAAGTTTATTGCTTGGGACTGCTCTGCTATTTTCATGATATCTCTCCTAAGGGGAACGGATTTAAACTCTTTTAAAAAAATAAAATAAAATAAACATGCATTGTATCTTATATGGATTTATTTTGAGATTAACAACTTTTATGTAAAAATGTATGATTAGTCTCAGGCAAAATGATGCAGCTTGTGGTGAGCTGTGATGATACTGTGTCATGTTTGTCTAGTATTTTATGCTTTCTCTATAGCCTCATCCTTCTAGAGTGTATGATGCCTTCTGGCACTTGAAAAGCCTACTTTGAAAATCATCATATGTCAGCATCTTTCCTAGAAATGCTTATTCTTCACACCATCAGTACCAGTTGTGTTGCCTCATCTCTAGAGTAAATCAATTTAGACAAAGGTGATTAATGACATACTGATATGTTTTCAATCACAGCTACATTTAGAAGATTGTTTTTAATTTCACATATGACTACTGTACTCACATCATTTCCTCTCCTTCTTCCAACTCCTTCCATGACCCTATTTTCCCTGTTTCTTATCAAATTCATGGGCTTCTTTTACAGCTACCATTATTATATATTATGCATATTGTAACACATTTATAATATTACACTGTTTACATACATACACATGCAGTTAGAGATTATACTGCTCCTAGCAACATGTTGGTGGTGGGTTCTCCTCTATGGTCCAAAGCCTGAGCAACTACAGGTAGTTGGATATGTTTACAGCATAAGGCATGAATTCTTCCATGATGAGCAGAAACTTATTGTAATGACACAAAAGCAAATTATACCAAAGATATAATATGTTCTAATATTGAGACTTTGGAAATGCTTTTACATGGCAGTCATTGCTAAGGTTTGCAAGTGAAAGATAGAACTCATGAAGGAGACTGCTAGGTCATATCCAACTAGATTTCTTCAAGGTCCATGTCTGAAGTGTACAGTGTCTTCAGCAATAGGGGCTTACCTTTGACTTCTGGGAGGCAAGTAAAGGCAATGGCAATAGCATATATTGATTTGGGGGCGTTTCTTGGATTCCCTGAACAAGAATAGGGGGAGGAGTTTTCACACATTTTGTCCTTGCTTTCTTTGTTTAATCATCTCTACCTTTGCGGGGAAGCATTATCACTTCAAGTGACACAACTTCACTTAAACCACACAAATGCGTATACCCATGTACCTAAATATATTGTATGTAAAATAAATAAATATAATGAGTTCCCATGGCTTTTCAAACATAGTTAATGTTAGTTATCCCTCCTTCCTCTCAGTTTTTCCATTCCCTTCCATAGTATCCGTGTTCTTCTGTTTCCCTCTTTCCAGTTACTTCTCTGTACAACCAACACAACCCCGTTTTACTTTCCTAGTTTTTGAGGTTATCAAAGATTATATACTCACATCTGAAGATTCTAAGGAAGTAAGACAAATAAGACAACATGTGGCATTTGCCCTTCTGGCCTTGGGTTATCCTACTCAGTATATTTTCTAGCTGCTTCCATTTGCCTGAAAATTTCATTTTTCTTTGCAGCTGAATAGAATTGCAGTGCCACTGGAATGTATGTAACTCATTTTCCTTATCTATCTATCTATCTATCTATCTATCTATCTATCTATCTATCTCTATCTATCTATCGTTTGATGGCATTTAAGTTATTTTATTTCCCAGCTATAATAACAGATTCCTGTGGAGACACATGGTTTTCAACTACATCTCTCTATTGGTAGCAATGCAATTGCTTTGGGTTTTGTGTGGGTGTGAGTGCTTAGGGGGCAATAGAGAAACTCTGACCATAAGTAGCATCCTATTTCCTTTGGCATTCAGTTTCTGGGTAGGCACCAGTACATGGCAAAACCAGAAGCAAGGGCATGGGCTTCCATAGTGCTGGCCCAGCCTTGGAGAGTTATTACATTTTGAGGTTCTAACCAGCTGCTTCTGCATTCTGCATTCTGATAAGATCCTTAATATTCCCTGATTCACAGAAACCATAAAACTGACTGAAAATCCATATAATTTTATAATGGAAATAGGATACAAATTAGAACCAGCAACAGGAGAAATATAAAAGAGCACTCGGTCCAATGTAATGACTCTATTGTACCCAGAGACATCCTCACATTTCTTGTCAATGTGATGTCCTTAGGCTTCTCATGAAGTTATATCTACATAAGACCCCCTCCACTAAATGAGAATGTTCTGAGACAAAAATATGGACTCAGCCAATATTCAAATACCATAGGCTGTCCAGGTGGTCCGTGTGCTTACAATACTTATATTATCCTATTCCAGAGCAAAAGCCATCTAACACAAAACCTTTGTATAATGAAGTACCAAATATCATGTGTAACTTACCTAATGCACTATTTAAAAATGAACACAGAAGATATATGGTTTTGTGGTTATACATTCATACCACTGTAAATTGAAATGTGATAATCTGATTCTGTAATTGGAGACTCTGTATTGACAATCAGGGCAGTTCCTTGAGCTCTAGTGTCCAGAGACTTTTTGAGGCTTTATTCTGCAGATATAATTGACTGAAACAGTGGCCATATAGCTGAATTTAATCCATAGCCACTTCCCACCTTCCAGATGTAGGATTGATACTGACTTGATCAAAACATTGTCCTCTAATCACATGGAATTATAAGATGAACCTCTCCTGTATTAGGTAATTTCATTGGCATAAATTATCTATAGTATATATTAGTCCTGATATTATAAACTACCAAACGTAGTTCAAAGGTCAGTAAAGGATAACAAAGGAATATCCATTACTCACGACATTCCATGAGTTTTGAGATTATTCTATGGTTAGATGTGTGTACCCCTCATTCCATGTATTAATGACTTCCTAAGTGATTGCTAGTGGCATGTGGTGGAACCTCCTGGAGATGGGACCTAGACTTAAGACATTAGAGTCAACCTGGAAGAAGATGATGTGATACCTTTGCCTCTGTGTCCTTTGTTTCTGGTTCACAAAGTTTGTGAATCACTTCATATGTGTTCCTTCCATGGTTTTCATCTTTAATCATGGGTCCAAAATAATACAACCTGAACAGTTGTCAGCAAAAATAATGGGTATTTCCTTGTAGTTAATTGCCTCGTCTATTTTATCATAGTAATAGGAAGCTAATAAATCATCCTTAAAGGAAAACTCACACTATTCGATAATAATGCAATAGTAAATATTCAAATCTAAGAAATTTCTTATTGAGACAAGAAAATATAGATCCTTCCATTTCTCTTCATGCATTTTGAGACCATGTAAGAAAAACTGGGCAGCCACAGTTTAAAATGTCTCTGATTTTCATTCCCTACATTATTTATTGTTAAAATGGATATAGTATCATAAAGAGCCATACTGATCATCCTTTAGGTTTCCCTTTGAAACAAAAGAAGTCAATATTCATGCAAAGCTATTACAAATAATAATGCCACTAACAAGATATTTTGTTATTTGAATTGTAATCTTGGGGAAAAAAGGAAGGAGCTGAGTCAGCACTATGGCTCAGTGGGAAAAAGGCTCATTGTGGAAGCCTGGTGTCTAAACTCAATCCCAGAATCCTTGAAGAGGTGGGAAAAGTGCACCAACTCCCCAAAGTTATTCTCTGGCCTCCATGCACATGCTATGCCATACACATGCATGTCACATACACAATAATGATTATGATGATAATGATAATAAATTATATTTTTAGAAAGGAAAACATAAAAGTCAATGTAAATTGTATGTGGAACAAAGAAATATCTTCACATAAGAACTAAATCTACAGTGTTGCTATAGAAAAAAGAGATTTTTCACCCTGATGATCTTGGATTTAAAAATAGTTTTAGATATGGCACCAAATTTACATACAACAAAGCAAAAAATACATAAATTGTATTGTAAATTTAATTTTTTATGTATCAAAGGATCATATTGAAAGAGAAAATAAAAGACAACTTACAGTGGCAGGAAATTCTTTCAAATACTATATTTTATGTGAGTCAAACACTAACACTAGGTAAATATGACAAAATGACACAAGCTAATTTTTATTTATTTATTTTTCTTATTTTACATATCGATCCCTGCTCCTTCTCTCTCTCTCTCCCTCTCTTCCTCCCATCCTTTCTCCCTCCCTCCCACTCATCATCCCTCCTTCTCTTCCTCCCTCCCATGCTCCCTGACCACCTTCCCATCCCATCCCCACCCCACTCCACAGGAAGGGTTGTGCCACAGGAGGGTTGTGTCAAATATTTGGAGTAGGGACTAGGCCCTACCTCCTGCCTCTAGGTTAAGGGAGTATCCATCCATGGGGAATGTGCTCCTAAAGTCATTTTGTGTACCAGGGAAACATCCTGGTTCCACTGTCAGAGGTCCCTTAGACTGCCCAGGCCTTCTAGCTGAGACCCATGTTCAGGGGGTCTGAGTCGGTATAATGCTGGTTTCCCAGCTATCAGTCTGGTGGCCCATTACTGCTGATTTAAAGAAAGAAGAAAATACTTGAATAAAAATTTCCATCCAAGAAGATAGGCCAGACAACACCAAACACATAGAAAGACATCAATTGCCACTGATTATACTACTCTTTTCATAATGCTGTGACAAAACACCAGAGATCATGGGACTAATATGCACTAGAAAATGGATGTAGTAAGTATTTGAGTATGAGCAAGCATGTGGAAAAATTAAAAAGTTGTGCCTTGCTGATGGGAATGGAGTTGTCACCAAAAACAGTTCCTGCAAAAATAAAGAATAGAAGTCATCACATAATCCAGAACTGATTAAGCCTAAACCAAGATCGTAAAATTAAACTACCATCAGATAATATGTTATGTACATACTGACAGAATATTATTCACTCATAAAGAAAAATGAAGTCATGTTGCTTCCATTACTTTTCTGTTGCTGTGATAAAACACCATGACCATGGCAACTAAGAGATGAAAGAGATTTTTGGCTTTTAGTTCCAGAGGTCTAGAATCCATCAGAGTAAGAACAGTGTGTCATCAGGTGAAAGGCATTGCATGGCAACAAGTACTGAGAGAAAACTGGAAATGCCAATGAAAATTAGAGATTTCTTAAACAATAGCTGCCCAGGCTTTCTAACATGGTTTAGAGATCTGTGAAGAAAACCAGAAGCACCTACATTTTCTCCTCCCAATATGAAATTTCTTAATTTGTGTATTTGCAATTGCATAATTAAGAATTTGTCTGGCTTTCCCTGGAAATAACCAATGACCAATCACTCCAGCACTGCTAAAATATTTGTTAAGTGAAATAAAAACGAATCCATTAAAAAATTATATTTGTTACTTCAGACAGGTTTGGCCAATTCAAAATCAAGAATAGAAAATATAAAAACAATACTCCTTTGGAACACCGTTTCTCAGAATTTGAAGATCTTTCTGGTCCCATATATCTGTTTATTATTTATGTCATTTTTCATCCTAATTTAAGAATCATTTGGTAAATTGAGTAGTGACTTCTTAAGGTACTTTCTTTCTAATCCCCAAACCTGTAAATATAGTATAATTATCTAACAAAGGGATGTGAAGAAGGCCTTTGCCTTTGAGATCTGACATTATCCTGGTGATGTGTGGTCCAGTCACAGCAGCCCTGAAAAGCTGAGGAATTTCTCTGTCTAGAGTCAAAGAGATGCAGCAGATGAGAAAAGTTGGAGAAAGATGAAGAAGATAAATTTGAAATATGAGAATTCTTCAAGCCACTGTTTCTGGCTTTGGAATCGGTGAAGGTGGCCATGAGCCAAAGAACACTGTCAACAACTAAGCTGAAAATTACATCCAATAGCCACATGAAAACATGGTACTATAGCCAACTTCATGACGTTGAGTTACTTTAATAGATAGGATTCTAAGTGAGACAAAGAATGTATTTCCCACTAGTATCCCAGTTAAAGCATTCCCATGATTCCTTTTTTTCCTTGTTGACTCACGGGAAAAAAAATTGATAGGCTTAGTAGATTGTGTCCAAGTACAAGCTGATACAATCTTGGTGTTGTAAGATGTTAGGCTTCTGCTTTATTGTGACCATGAGAGAAACTGGAAATGAGGTATCAAGTCACTTAGCACTGCCTGTCGGTATCCCTGGCCAAATTTCTTCTGAACAACCCTCTTCACAACTTTACAACAGTCAAAAATATTAGTAATTTACAAACACTTCTAACCTTCTTTCTGAATGATTCTCTGACATTTAATAATCTATGCAACTAGGCAACAAGACTCCAAAGTCTCTGAAGTTCAGTACTTTTCCCTGGGTATGTCTTGACTTTTTATAAAGGGCACCCAAGAAAATGAAGGGATACAATAAAAACAAAAGAATATTGTTATTTTTCCCCTTGAGCGAGTACAAAATCTCAATTCAAACATTTCATTCTTGATGCTGAATAATAATGACTCAGGAGATGAGCTTTCACTTTCTTTCTGAATAAAAATACTTGAGCTTGAGAAGAAGGAAAGCTCCTGTACACTTGGCGGGACTGTCTTCTGAGTTCCAATCACTTTGGATTTGTTCCAAACCATAGCTAAGACAGCTGAGGAAACACAAGCAGTACAGGATAGTTTTCTTAAGGAAACAGAAATGTCTTCTTCATTCCTCCTTCTGGGACATTCTGACTAGCATTTTTTCCATCTAGAGTTTTATATTACTCATACCAAATTGCCAAAACACTAGTGCTTAAAATAGCACACCATTATGCCCTCATAGTCTAGTAGATCAGGAGACCTAACACAGCTTGAATGGCTCCCTGGGTGAGTTCTCATTGGATGAGATCCAAGCAGTGTTTGAATAGCATTTTTGTTGGAAGGCTCACTTGGGAAAGTACTCACTTTCAGGTCATTAAAGAATATATTTCCTTGTGGCTGTATATATTAGAGGCCCTGACATAATCTGGCTGTCACACTGATCTGGAAGCTGTAGGCTGTCAGCAGCTCCTTGCCAGGAGGAAAGGTATTCTCAACAGAGCACTGCTTGCATCCGTCACTGGTCCAATGAGAACAAGTGAGTCGTGATTCAGCTTGCCCAAGGGTAGTAATCAGAGAGGATGCCTACAAGTCATGTTCTACCCCACTGTTTGGGGAGGATTGTGGTAAAGTGTGAACATCAACAAGTAAGATACAGTGAAGCTCTAATCACCATTGGAAGTTGGTGTGTGGGTGGTGTTGACATTCAGATCACATGACTTCATGTAGTGCAATTCTTTGAAAATGAGTAGGTAACCAGGGTTTTTCAAAGAACATGTATGCTCAGTTAAAGCAAATGTAGCAAATCCTGGCTTGGAGCACTGAGGAAGTGTTAACAAAAACAAGGTTGATTGCCAGATCTGACATGAGATTTTGCAGTCAAACAGCTATTAAAAGGCCCAGACCGTTGCCCAACCTCTCCTGCTGTGACAACCATGACATGCTGCAGAAAATACCCAGCAAGATGTAGGCCCCTGACTCAGCAGGATATGCTGAGCCACCTACCTTCCCCAACCTTGTCATAATTATTGGGAAGAAACTGCCAGATACACTCCATTTGGTAAGGAACCAATGGAAGTTAGTTGCCAGGCTTTGGACGTGTTTTACTGATAATAGTGGAATGCAGTAGGTAGAAACAGCCTTCAGATGGCCTCTCAGCATAGCAACCTTACTGCAGCTACAGCTGACTAATCAATTCAGGACAGGTTTCCTGAGCCTGGAGGTACACCAGTCCCGAGACTGTTACTATGCTGTAGATTCCCAGACATCTCCCACACCCTCTTGCTCTACCCCCAGTAAATTCCTCACTCCACTGCGGTGTGTTGTATCCAAGTTAACTCTTAATTGAAAAGACTCTGCTTTTGTATCAGATCTGGCCTCTTGATGGTTTTGCAGAGTGTGAACTTTGGGCACAATAATACAGCCTAGTGAGATATGTGTTAGATGCTAGAATGTGACTGAAACAACATTTATTAGACAAAAAATTAAAAATGTGTATATTAGCAACTAATTAAAAGAAACAAATTCAGATTGTACATGAATTTATACCTTGAAATCAGCTTTGTACTTAACAACTTATGTGGAATGAATGTGTTCCATAATGCATAAGAAAACCATAGTAGTTAGGAACTTTTTACTAGTTGCTGTACATTGATTTGTATCTTTAAGGATTTAACATGTTTTTGTATTTTAAGTACCAAATGAGGGTCAATTGAGAACAAACACACACTTGTACAAAAGTTTAATTATATTGCATGTCTCTTAAATAAAACATTAAATCACCTAAATTTAAATAAACTTTAGAAAAGTAAGTTTTATTGTGAACTTTAATTGCTTTTTAAATTATTGGCATTTCCCAAAACAGAAATTTATGAAATTTAAAATTTTAAATCTTATACTAATTAATTTAAGGCAATAGAAGATTTCATAAATTGAAGTTTATAATCAGGAGACTTTATTACTGTAGCAAATGAATATCACATACATTTGACACAGTGTTACAAGATGTAGCATAGTGAGCATGTATGATTTTGCCTGGTATTCTATTTCTAACTCTTGATTATAAACAAAAACTATATTAAATGAACCTGTACTTTCTGAATTTTGTTGCGTCACTTATAAAATATGTTATATGCATTCTACCATGTAATTTTCTCAGAAAAGCCTAGTAGGTAGGTCATTTTAACTGCTCTTTCCATATGAGTAAGTCAAAACATACAGCTGATATATAACTATTACAAAATTTCATATCAGATGCACCTTGTGCATGCTTGTATCCCGCAAGGACATCTGATTCCCCTGGAAATGGAGCTACTGATGGTTGTGAGCTGAACCTGGTTCCTCAGCAAGATGCTCCTTTTCACTGAGCAGACTGCTTCATCTCTTACACTACTATTGCTCATTGTGTGTGTGTGTGTTCACATGCATGTGTATGTAGGGAGCCGTCCCTGCATTCTCCATTACAAGATGGCGCCTGCATCCAGCTGGCGTTGAGAGTAAACAAGTCAATGCGCAGGTGCAGGATGATTTTTCCCTCCCTTGGCCTCTGCCTCTTCCGTGTCGTCATATGGGCCGATGGGCTGCAGCCAATCAGGAGGTGACACGTCCCAGGCGAAGGTTGTAAACCTATATAAGGGTTGGGTTTTGGATGTTTGGCGTCTCCGCTCTGTAAGCTTATGCTCTCCCTCTCAAGATGCATTAAAGCTTTACTGCAGAAGGATCCTGAGTGTGCCGCGTTGTTCTTGCTGGCGAGACGGTAGCGCGGGACATGTGTATATATTATAGTGTCTGTGTTGAAGTAAGAGCATACCTTTCAAAAGTCAATATTCTACTTCCATATGTCTGTCCAAGATCTGACTTAGATTGTTGCCGTACCCACTGAGCTAGCTATCTGGATATCCTGTCATGACTGTCTTGTGAGTAATTTCAGTGAAGTCATTATAATCAAGAAATATTTCCTTTTAGATTTTTATTCATATACTTTATTCATGGTAGGCATATAGAAAGTTAGAAATGTGGGTAGGTGGATTGAAATATGGTAGATAAATGTTTATTTAAATGATTCCTGTTGTATCTTTATGGTAAACGAGCAATATTTAAAAATTTTTATTAATATTAAGAAAACATATATGTAAGCATTAAGGAACAACTCTAATTCCCAGTTTTACTCATGTCTGTGTTTTAGCTCCTTTGCATTATACTTCTTTCTCCTTTGTGACTATTAAGAAACATGAAAAATTTAGGAAAGGAATTCATATTGGTAGATCAAAGACCTGGAATTGGGTATCATATTTCACAATTCATTACTTGGATTTCTGCCCTCAGTTTTCTCTCTTGCACAGGTGAGTCTAACAGTTCCTTGCTTGTCTACCACATACCAGGAGAATGTTTAAAATTGCTAGTTGTGCATCCAGTTTGTCACTAGTTTCCTACCTCCATAAGTTTCAAGGCTCTATAGGTACAGACATGTCATGTGTGTCTGTGAGCAGACAGCTAAATGAGTCAATTTCACTAAGGTTTTTTCTCTATTAATTTTTATATGTAAAATGTGTGCTGCTTTTACATTCTACTCCTTATTGCACTGCATTAGTTTTAGTAAACCTCTGTTACATATTCACCTCTGAGGAAAATTTATGTTCTGCAAAGATGTTTTTAGGCTTAAAGAATTTTGTGGCATATGGTTACTTTGTAAATACAAGTGCCTTATAAATTAAAAATATTTTACACATCTGAATTGCCATTATGGATAAATGAGGATGGATAGCATGGGCTTCCTCTGAGAAATAAGTTAATGATGTTTTATTTCTCTAATACAAGAATATTCAGAGATGAAATTTAGGAAATCCATAAATATATGATAAGTGGTAAATATGAATATGTGATAATAGTTAGTCAAAACATACTCTTAAATATTTTTGTCAACAGAAGTTTTTTTTTAATTATAAACCAAATCCTATAAGTATATTGTAAACAAGGTAATGCCAGATATTACCAACATCTTCTTGTGCAGTGTCTTCAGGTGACATATTATCAAATATAGTAAGCCTTTTACAATCATGAAAAGGAAATTTGAGGGACAATTTAGTATCAATTTAAATAGCACAGTTTTGTCAACACTTTGCAATATTTCTGAGACCACCTTAACATTTGGCATTCAAGATGAAGGACTGTACAAGATATAATGCCACTTACTTTTGTTGGGGGGGTCCAGTACATTATTCATGACTCAGATTAGCTGCCATTTGAAAGTCTAGGATTATTTTGGTTTCCAAATGTCTACATTCATCCAGTATCATTTTTCACCCCCAAAGTATCTCATCTTAGTGAACATGCAAATATTGCCACTTGACTGATATCCATAGGACTTCCTTGCATTTCAAAGCCATAAAAGAATCAGTACAAGGCTCCAGACAGAGCATGTAGGAAGGCAGGAATCCTTACGTTTCTCCTTCAGAGCTACATGACTTGTGTCCCCAGTGCTATTCTTATAAAAATGACTTTCTAAGAAAGTGGAATAATGTGATATATGATACAATAAATAGAAGAGAGTGCATAAATATGAAATGTAGAGAATTTACAAGGTGGCTATATCCTTTCCATTTTATGCTTCTACATTATATCATTACGAGTCTATTCAGCTGCTCATTCTTTTAAAGTTGGTTAAACTGTTCCATTTAGAGATTTATGTACTAGATTTCTTTCAAATATGGAACATAATTGTGTGTGAATTATATTCTGAATACAGTACTTCTGAATCATTGTTATATGGGACTCAGAGATGGAAATAGAAGGTCATTTATGTTTGCTTGAGCTCACTGTGTAGCAGATGACTTTCATAAAATGTGGTGAAAAGTACTAGCCAGTGATCTTATGAAAAATAAAACTAAGTAAAACTTTTCAATCCCATTTTCTAATTATTTACTCCCATTTTATGTCCTCAAGCATCACAATACAATTTCTTTTCCAAAATAATTTTCAGCCCAGTTAAATAATGTCCAATGCAAAAGACTCCAAGGACTGTTCTTATTTATTCTTATAGGAATGTCTTCATTGTGGGAAATTAGGACAGTGAAATATGCAACCCTTATATTTAGTTATTGCTGGAAAGTCATTTCTAATTCATGCATATACTGGAAAAAACCTTGATAAGAGCTATTTGGGTGTGTTAGACTTGTCAGAAACTACCAATGCAATAGGGCTTGGTACCTGGAAAGATTTTGGTAATGGGTTTGGTAAATATGGAAAGTGAAAATAAAGTAGGCTAGTAGTGATTGATTATGGTTACTTAAGCCATTTCATAAAAAAAGTCATGACCCAGGTCAGAAATATACTCGAATAAAACTCCCTTTCCCATCCTATCTCTCCTCCCTCCTCTCTCCCCTCCTCTCTCTCCCTTTTCCTTCCTCCATTTCCTTCCCTCCCTCCTCCTCTTTTTCCTCCCTCCCTCCCCCTTGCTCTTTCTCCCTTCCCCTTCCTCTCTTTCCTTCCCTCCTCCTCATCCCTTTCCTTCCTTTCTTCCTCCCCTCTTTCCCTCCTTCCCTTCCTCCCTCCTTTCTTTCTTCACTGTCTCTGCTTTTTTCCTCTCTCTTCCATTCTGCTAAGATTTGTCATCCAGACAGACTACTGTTATGGTTCTGTGGGTCATTAATGTGTCAATTTACTAAATATTTATTTGTTTTATGTCAGCCTTGTCTCCATCATGTCCATTTAGTATTTGAAATATAGCAAAACAGAAATACCCTTTCCTCATGATACCCATGATCATAGGGTGGGATTGGTTGCTAAATAAATTACATAAAAGTAACAAGAAAGAAGGGTAGATGAAGAAGAATGGTGTGTGTGTGTGTGTGTGTGAGAGAGAGAGAGAGAGAGAGAGAGAGAGATTTCACTGAGATGTCAGTTTGAGATGAAATCAGGTAATAGTGGGTGATGTGGGTGATATGGGTGATGATAGGGAAAGACCCTTAGGCAGGGTCTAAATACGTAGGAAGTCAGGAGTCAAAGTGTGCTATGTAATGAATGACAATGTACCTACTAGGAGATAACAGGAAATGAAGGCATAAAGGTGATGGAAGGCTCTTGAAGAACAGAGCTTTTGCTCTGAGAGGAACAGGGTACCATAGAAGAATTTTGAACAGTTTAGAACCATTTGATTTAGATTTTAACAATATTACTCTTGTCTTTTTTGAAAAGAGAAAACGAGAGCCTATCAGCCTATCTGACAGAAATAGGAGCCCAGGTTCACACAAGAAATGGATGATAACAGAGGAGGAAGTAGAGAACTGGTCGGACACAGGGCATATTTAGTAGAAGAGCCAGCAGGAATGCCTAACATTAGTTATGAGAGAAAGAGAGAGCGAGAGTGAGAGCAAGAGAGAGAGAGAGAGAGAGAGAGAGAGAGAGAGAGAACCAGGATGACATCCTTGATGTGGACCTAAGCCTCTAAGAAAATTGAATTAAAGACACTGTAATGAGCAGCTTTGGGAGGAAGTCTCTGGAATGCAGTTTGAAAGTGATGAATGATTTGACATCCAAAGGAATAAAAATGGATAGCAGATGACTATGGCCAAAGTTGCAGCTCGATGATCAAACACTTGTTAACCATGTACAAAGAAAGACCTGAATGCAGTCTGCACCATCCTAAAATCTGATTTTACTAACTGAAAAACAAACAAACAAAAAACTATGTAAATTGTCAAGTAAATTGTATTTAAATGGCTCTCTTGGAATTCAATGGATATTATTGAATAAACAAACTAATGTTAAATTAAAAAATATCCCTTGGGTGGTTTATATAAATGGACTAGTGAAATTATGTACAAAGAGTATACTATACTTTCCCGATAAGTCAAACATAAATAACTAGGTAGACAGAGCTACCATTCCAGGAATTCTATCTGTCAGCATCATGAGTGTCTGTGGCATCATGGCTGTCTATAATTTCCCATTCCTTCATTTGTCAGCACTTCTGAGCAACTTTCCACAACAGATTTTGATTTGTCTGAACTTTTCTATCTCAAAATCATTTACAAACTCAATTCCCATTTGCACTTGCTATCAACCATGAATTTTTCATATTTCTTTTTAATGTATAGTTTTTATAACAAATAAGTTATTACAGAAGAATAGATAGTTCTGTCAACACAGAAAGAAATTTTATATAACTTCATATATAATTTCTTTAAAAACTACATAATGATGTGCTAATTATGTCAGAACCCTTCAAATCATATAAAACAGTAAAAAAAAAAAAAAAAACAGAAAAACCACTTTCTCTTTTTAATTGGTAACAGCCATGATGATTGATTATTCCAGCAGCAAGATTTGACACCCAGTGTGTTTTCAATAAACACTTGCAAATATAAGAGAATTGATTCAGTGAAGTTGAATTGAAACTCTGAGACTTACTACTTGTTCTTTTGTTATTGTTTATTTACTTTACTTGCAAGAAGTATATGAGGATTAAATCTTCATCCCTCCTGCCCCTTCAACTAAGTGTGTGTGTGTGTGTGTGTGTGTGTGTGTGTGTGTGTGTGTGTGTGTGTGTGTGATGGCTGGCTGACTACTTGGAAATGACTAAGCTATGTGGGAACTCATCTCTGGAGGAAATGGATCTTCCTCTCTCAGAACTCCTAGGGGTAAGACGTTTTGAAACTTCCTCCTTCCACATTCACATGGCCACTTGTAGTATCATCAAGTATATCTTATTGTTGAGAGTTCATGGATGCATTTGCTCTGTCATTTTAAGGTTGCTATCTAGCAGCAGACCTCCTGGTTCCCTGTTTCCTACAGTCTCTCCTTAGCCTCTTCTATGATTTTCTTTGACACTTCAGTGCATTGCAGATGTATCAGTTGTGGTTGAACACTTCATGATCAATTATTCTGTTTAGTTTGATCAGTTGTGGTTCTCTGTAATTGTCTCCATCTGTTAAAAAAAATAAACTTTTTTGAAAAGGGGTGAGAGCTACACTTAAATGTGGGTATAAGGATAATTATAGTAAAGTTAGCAATTTTATTTTAGGAAGTGGCAGTAGTAGGTTCTCCTCTTGATTTGTGATCTTACTAGCCATTGAATGCCTCATTATTTCATCATTGTGAATATCTTTTGGGTCCAGGCATAATTGTGATTCATGGCTTTACAGCTGGGTAGAGTTACCAAATTTAGTAAACAATATTCAAATAAAATTTAGAAGTCAATGTCTATTGGTTGAAAGTAAAAGACAAAATTGGAAAACTAAAAACCAAAATAAAACAAACAAAACCCCAAAACAATAACACCAGTTCTCAAATCTCTTAAGACCGTTGAAGTCTTATTTTTATCCATTGAGTTGCTAATTAGATATTAACTACTACAATGACCATGAAGAAGATATCAGAATTGGAAGTTTATTCTTATCAGAGTTTCTCAGATATTACTAACACTTTTTTTTTTCCTAATGATATCAACTGGCATCTAGTGATCTTTAGGTTTAACACTGTATGTGTACCTGGCAGTAGATACTCCACCAACATTTTCTGAATCAACAAATGAAAGAGAGAACTAACACTGATCTGTTTGCTTTTTGAATAAAAAGTTAGAAAGCAAAGTACAGAAGAATAAAATGACAATATGCTTGTAGTCTTTCCAGTCCAATATTATATTTCTTCAAATTTGCCAAAATATGAGGAATGTGGTCAGAAGTTTTTAATAGAGGAAGATTTGCCTAAAGGGAAAAGATTTCAGATTTTAGAAGAAAATCCTCTGTCTTTGAAATAGTTTACCATAGTTTTGGGATAATAGAACTTAAGAACGTATACAAAAGAAGTCAGATAGCCCATTTGGAAGAGAGTTTGCTTAGTATTTTCAAGGCCATGTGTTCAGTGAGGGGGTGCAAGAGATTACTCAGGAGTAAGTAGCTGGAGTTGTATACTGCCTCTGGCTCTTACACATTCTGACTTCTCTTCTGCAAAGATTCACGATCTTGTGAGGAGGGGATGTGATGTAGATGTTTCCACTTAGGGTTGAGTATTTCTCAGTCTCTTATTTTCTCCACTTTGGCTAGCTGTGGGTCTTTTATTAATTACCACCCACTGCAAACAGAAGCTTCTCTGATAAAGCGTGAGAGGTACATTAATCTTTGAATTTAACAATAAATCATTAAGAGTATTTTAATACTATGTCCAATAAGCATAATAATAGCAGTGGGTTCTCTCAAAAAGATCTATGCTTGTCTAATCATAGGTTCTTGCATGTAATGGTATAGGGTTCATATTGCGCAGGAAGATGTAAGTCAAATCAGAAAATGGTTGCTTATTTCTGTTGTGTCATGACTGTACCAGTGGGCATGCCTTGCCAGGCCAACAGAGTTCAAGTCTGGGTGAGAATGATAACTACTTTTCTTCTCTGGTAGCCTGCATGGCATTTATCATCACTATGAAAGCAAGCCAGTAGGGATGATGCTTCCAGGTCGGTACCCGATTTATAACTTCACATTCTATGTGTGAAGAATGTGGCATCTTCAACAGTAATGTCTTACCATCAAGTTCTCAAGGGTAATGGTTCTAGTTAGGCTTCTGTTGCTGCTATAAATCATAGCCAGAAGCAATAGCAATAGGAAAGGTTACATTTCAACTTTTAATTGCGACTTCCATGAAAGATAGTCAGGGAAGGAAGCAAGGCATGGGACTGGAGTCTGACGCTAAAGCAGACAATGAAGGAACACTGTTTTCTAGCTTGTTTGCCTTGGCTTGCTTGGACTTCTTTCTTTTATAACCTAGAACCACCCACCTAGGAGAGTATCGTCCACAATGGCCTTGTTACAGGTATCATTTATCAAGATAAATACCCTGTGGATCTGCCTACTGACCAGTATGGAGACATATTATTAATTAATATTCTTTCTTCCCAGATATGTCTAAGTTTGTGTCAAGCTGACAAAAGCCAGTCAACTCGTTGTCAACTTGATACACAGACACATCCCTTAAGTACAACTTTCTCCTTCTGATTTGTCCTCGAGGTTTTTATATTAACATCTTAAAATAAAACAAAATTAACTTTAGAAGTCTACAGTCTTGAAAAATCTTTTAAACTTTTTTCTTTAAAATATCCAGCATCTCTCTGATAGTCCATGTTTTGATGCCTTACAGTTTTTCAGGTTCACCTCTTTGGTTGTCTGTCTCTGATGGTTTGGGTTGATGGAGTACAGCACATGATGGTGGGAACTCACCCAGAAGGAATTCGCTCCCATTAGAGGTACATGGCAGCAAAATGAAAGAAGTGCATCCTATTTCCCTCTTCAAGGGCATGGCACCAAATAGGCCCTACCTCCCAAGACCTTACAGCATTCCAATAATACTGGAAGCTAATGATCAAGCCTCAATACATAAGTCCTTGCAGGACAGTTGGAATCTCATAGGGAAGACTTTGTGAAACTATTGAGGGATAATGCTGATTTTTGTCAGTGGTGAATGAGTCCAAAGCACATGAAATTATCACAGGTGGGAACTTATACTAAGCTTAATGCTAATGTTTTGTTTTTAGTCACTTCCTCAGCATAAGTAATTTACTGTCTTTAGTTTATGGAATTTCAGTGAGACTAGAAGCAAATGTGTTTCTCTTTGGAAAAAGTTTTAAAAGATAAGGCAATTTCAACAAGAAAGGTGTGTGTGTGTGTGTGTGTGTGTGTGTGTGTGTGTGTGTAAGAGAGAGAGAGAGAGAGAGAGAGAGAGAGAGAGAGGTCCTGAAAAAAAAACAATCTGAGTTAAGCTGTATTTACTGTATTTACACCATGCATAACATCAAGTTTGAGGCCAACATGGTATACCAAAAAGTTCATTCAAACTGCCAATCATTATAGCTAAAATAAACTGTGGATTATCAGTTAACTGAATAACTATAAGTATTCTTCAGCCCAGCAGGTAGGAATACCTTTTGCACTTAACTAGCCTGGAAAAAGTTTAAACATTAAAAATTTGAAATATATATATATATATATATATATATATATATATATATATATATATAATGACCAAGTCCTAGACAATATTTGGGAATTTGGACATCGTTATTTCCAAACTACTTCCTGCTAGTAAGGGGCACTGTCATGGGGGACTCTAAGAAGATTCCTGGCTGTAGTCTGTAGGGCTGCTTTGTCCAGCTGTTTTGAATGTAGAATCACTTGGTACTCTGTTTCAGACCGTCTGGCTTGATCAAACCACATTAGTCTGGAGGAATCCACAGGTTTTCATTTCCTGTGGAAACAAAAATAGAAATCCTTTTCCCCAGTAACTTGTCCTTGAACTTAAATTTTGGAGTCAAAGCATTATTTTAAAATTTAATTTATTATTTTACATGTCGATCCCAATTTCCTCTCCCTCCCTCCCTCCTTCCCTCCTTCACTCCCTTTTACCCTCTCTGCCCTCTCACATGCACTCTAACCACCCTCCCCTCCCATCCCCCCACCCCAATTCCATATGTAGGGCAATGCCTTCCATTTGGGGTCATGTAGATCTGACAGGCCATGTGAATTAGGGATTAGGGCTTCTCTCCTGTCTCTAGATTAAGGCATTTATCCCTCCATGGGGGATGTGTTCGAAAGGTCCTTTTGTGCACCAGGGATACATCCTGGCTCCACTGTCTGAGATCCCTTAGACTGCTCAGTCCTTCTGGCTGAGACACATATTCAGGGGGGCCTGAGTCAGTCCCATGCTGGCTTCCCAGCTATCAGTCTGGTGGCCCGTTAGCTCCTCCTTGCTCAGGTAAGCTGTCTCTATGTGTTTCTACCACCTGGTCTTGTCCTCTCCCTCTGCATCTGATTTCTACTTCGACTCAGTGTTTATGTATGGGTGTTTGCTCCTGTTTCCAACAGACATTAGTTGAGGGCTCCATGGATAAGTTAGTTGTTGATCTCACTCTCCGGGAAGGGCATTTATGGTAGCCTTTCCATGGAAGCTCAGATTGTTAGTTGGCAGCAGTCTTGTAGTTTTCTAGACCTTTCTTTGTGTTCAATTTTATCTTCAATCCAATATTGGCTCCCTCTTTTATGCTCTCTCTTCTCTCTCTCTCTCTCTCTCTCTCTCTCTCTCTCTCTCTCTCTCTCCCTCTTTCCTGTCTTCTATTCCTAACTGGGCTCAATCTTCCTGGTCGCACGTGTTTTCCTTTCCTCCCCCTCTTTTTCTCGTACTTCTCTCTTCATTTGCTGCCCTCCCCCACTTCCTCTGTGCTCTGGGGGACTTGTCCCTTCCTGGTTCTGTGAGGGACTTTATATGAATCTCTTAGAACATATCTTGTATCCTAGTTGCTCTGGTGGTGTGAATTATAGGCTGGTGATCCGTTACTCTATGTCCAAAATCCATATATGAGTGAGTACATACTGTGTTCCTCTTTTTGTGACTGGGTTACCTCACAAATTGGTATAGGAGACTGCTTCCTGAACATAACTCCAGGGGCACAGACACTGAGAGAAACAATTAATAAATGGGACCTCTTCAAACTTAGAAGCTTCTGTAAGGCAAAGAACACAGTTAACAAGACCAAAAGGCAGCCCACTGACTGGGAAAAGATTTTCACCAATCCTATACCCGACAAAGGGCTGATCTCCAAAATATACAAAGAACTCAAGAAACTAGTCAACAAAACACCAAAGAACCCTATTAAAAAATGGGATACAGAACTGAAGAAAGAATTCTCAATAGAGGAAATCTAAAAGGCTGAAAGACACTTAAGAAAGTGCTCCACATCCTTAGCTATCAGGGAAATGCAAATCAAAACAACTTTGAGATACCATCTTACTCCTGCCAGAATGGCTAAAATTAGAAACACCAGTGATGACTTATGTTGGAGAGGATGTGGAGAAAGGGGAACACTCCTCCACTGCTGGTGGGAGTGCAAACTCATACAGCCATTTTGGAGATCAGTATGGCGGTTCCTTAGGAAAATGGGAATTATTTTACCACAGGACCCGGCAATCCCCCTCTTAGGCATATACCCAAAGGATCCACATCCATGCAACAAAGACATCGTTCAACTATGTTCATAGCAGCACTATTTGTAATAGCAAGAACCTGGAAGCAACCTAGATGCCCCTCAATTGAAGAATGGTTAATGAAGATGTGGCACATCTACACAGTGGAATACTACTCTGCAGAAAGAAATAATGGTATCTTGAAATTTGCAGGCAAGTGGATGGCACTTGAAGAAACCATCCTGAATGAGGTAACCCAGTCACAATTTGAAATACTTATTTCTACTGAATTCATATTCATTTTGAGCAGATGAGTACTTATATCATAAGATATGTTTTTTTCTCAAAATCATAGAAACATTAGATAGTATCTTCTTAATCATTAATTAAACCATCAAATAGCAAATTTTAAGTTCTGGCCATGTGCTCATGTTTTAATTCTTACAGAGCGCTGTGAGGTAAAGCAAACAAAGACACTGTGCCTCAGATTACCTTCATCTTCTTGTCAGCTTTCTTACCCCCAAACTGCTGCTCCCAAGCCTGTGACCTCTCTTACTGAACAATTACATATATTTATTGTTGACTTTTAATAACATCTTGTCCTGCCCCTCCACTCTCAAGAGTGTCCTTAATTTTTCTTTTTATTTGAAAAAAAAAAACTTTAAACCTAAGGCAATAATTAATTCTACCTTATTATATTTGGGGTTGCATTTTGTCTCATTTCACTTTGGGGACGGATTCAGTAAATCCACAGAAATTTAGAAGATTAACATGCAGTGAAATTTATTGGTTTATATTTTTCAGGTTTTGTAACATGATGGTAAATAAACCACTATTTAAGACAACATGGCTTAATGAATGAAATCTATCTGAAGGATCTCATTCAGAACTAGGCTCTCTCTACTTTACACATATTCTAAATATAACCCAGATGTTTAGCAACTAAATTCCCCTCTACTATTTTCCTTTCATAAACACTAAAGTTTATCATAATGTCTTTTCCAAGAAAACATTATTTAAAAACTGTTTTGCATTTATTTGCATGTGTGTATGTATGCATGTATACTTGCACATATGTGGGAGCAGGGTGGAGGCATATATGCAATGGGGTAGTTGAAGAGATTAGAGGACAACTCCCAAGAATTGGTTTTGTCCTGCTACCATACAGGTCCCAGGGACTAAATCCAGGTGCCTACAATGGTAAGCACCAGTCTCCACTGAGCCATCCTACTGTTTCTATTGGTTTTTAACAACAACAAAATTATTCTAGGGACCAATTCCAAGGAAGAATGATGTTGTTTAGAAAGTATGTTCAAAGAGGCAATGATAATCTCTTCTCATTTACTTTCTGTTATTATCACAAACCTCAACTAAAAGCAACTCGGGGAGAAGAAGAAGTGTACTGCATTATATATGTTCAAGTAACAGTCCACCACTGAGAGAAGTCAGCGAAACAACTCAAAGAAAGATTCTAGACCTAGGATCTGAGGCCAAAGCCGTGGGGATGCTGCTTACTGGCTTCTTATGAGTGGCTTTCCCAGCCTGCTTACTTTTTTATTTTGTGTTATACACCTTAGGACCATCTGCCTAATTATTGCACTTCTCACAGTGGCTAGGACATTCCCTCCCGCATCACTCGTTTTTACAAGTAAGTCCCCAAGCCAATCTGATAAAGGCAACTCCTCGGTCTAGGTTCTGTCTTTTCAAGGGATTCTATCTTGTGTTCAGTTGATAAATTTAGCTGGCACATGATCTAAAATTCTTTTGCCTTAGACTGACAAGTAGACCACCAAAGTAGTTTTGAGCAAATAAGGAGTTCTGCTTCATTGTCAGATGAGGAGATCCATGTGTGACTTGGTGTAAATGACTGGAAAAGCCTGGTCACAAAGGTTGCAAGAATTACCTACCCTGCATGAGACATCTTAAATGCATTCTCTATGCATAATTAAGGTTTTCTGTTATTGAATGTCACCGTAAGTCTATCAAGCAGGCTTTCTGATTTTGTTCATCCATTTTATCAAATACATTTGTAACCCAGTTTTGTGTTTGTGAACTGCAAAGAGCTAGAGGACACTTGTCCAGTTGTTTGTCTTTGGGAGAGCATCTGCCTGCCATCATGTCCTGTGCAGCAATACCACGTCTTGTAAGAGACAGCTGGCTCTTATTAATAGGTCTGTGTAATAGAGCAGGCAGGCAAGCATAGTGCACACTGGGACTTACCTATCCATTTTTTCTCTCTTCTCACTTTCTGAGCAGGTGTTCTTCCCACAGAGGCCAACTCCCAGGAACCTGCTTTTAACCATAAAAAAGATACATGGAATATGAGGTCTCTTTAGAGAGCTTAACATCTCAGTTATTCCAATTCAACAACAAATATGCAATGATGCTCCAAAAGAGGTGAAAGGGTTGAAATCCTTTTAGGAAAGAAAAATGAAACAAACAACTACGCAAAAAGTTGTATGATAACACTAATAATGAGAGAAATAATCACCAATAACCAAAGATTTTGCTTTTTAAGTATTTGGTGCTTGAGTGTTCAAGAATAATTAGGTTTTCATAAAGAACTACAGTATTTGAATTGATGAAAGTCACAGAGTAGCCACACAGAGAACTTATTGGAAAGGAATTTGTTACTTAGTTACATTTCACTGAGACAAGAAGGCACAGAGTGCACATCAGGAAACACCATAGTAAGGAACCATAGGATGAAGAGGAGGCGGAAGCCAGGTGTGACAGGAGAAGACACACACAAGGCTCTTGTATTTTCCTCTAAGAGTTCTGGTGGAAGGATAGTAGCAGAGGGAAGAAACTGGGTTAGTTTCACTAATTCTGGCTGACATGGCTATTGCCATCTTCAGTTGCCATGTATTTCAACCTTGTGATGATAGAGAATAGAGGGACTATTAGGTTAGTATACATACTATGAGAGTAGGATGTGGGTGTGTTTGGGGCTACAGATGGCTCATGGTTTGAGTCCAAATAAAATAAAATACACATTTCTAAGTAAATTGTTTACTGTGTTTTGCATTAGCTTTCCCTAGAGAGGCAGTCTTCCTTAGGTCTGCAAGGCTTCCAAGTGCCAGGGAGCCAGGAATGCAGATTGAAGCACTGATTGAAAGTAAAAGAAGTTTAAATGACCACAAAGGTGAGCTTAATTAGATTACCAAAGGCACATATACACAGAGTAGGCTACTAGGTTGGTTCCGTGGAGTAACAGCCTCTATTACTCTGTGATGTGAGCTTTGACAATTCATCCAAACTCTTTATCCTTCATTTATCTCATGAGTAAATGAAGATAGTCATATCTAACATGCTGGTTATTGTAAAGGAAAAAATCAGCTAGCCATTGTTAGGGGCCAAGAAAAATATACTCACTATATGGATGTTACAAATAATAGATATTATTATCTGCAAAGATTAATGAAATATGGCTTCTTTGTAGAACTCATAAGATGAATAAATTAGGTTGTGCATCAGTATTCTTCCAAGTACATGTATACCATAAGTGATACTTTACAAATATATACCTAATTTGATTATGAACTAAACAAATATGGATTGATATTTGCTGCCTATTAAATAGATTGTTCTTAGGGTCACTCCAGGGACTTTGCTTCAACTTATCTTTTTCTGTACAGAACATGTATAGAAATCTGTTTAGAAATGTTTAAAAATTGCATTGTTTTTTCTAAACAGAACAATGAGATTACTTTGACTATATGAATAGTCTATAGAGAAAACATTTTCCAAATAGTGGAAAGAATTAAGGTGTGTATAAAACATACCCATTGTTTGCTGATAATGTAAGAATAATATTTGTGATCAGATATTATTTTATTGATGTAGATATCTGAATCTGATACTTTTAAAAATGTACATGTATTATAGGGGTTTCAAACAAGTAATATTGAAAATTATTTCTTGAGATTATAATGTAATTATATCCTTTCCTTTCCTCTCTTCAAATCTTCTCATACAACTCCCTGCCCTACTCTATTTAAAAAGACATGGCATCTTATGTTAAAACTGTGTGTATATGTATGTGCATGTATGTATGTATGTATACATTCCTGAGTGCATATAAAACTATCATTACTTGTACAATTGTAGTATAATTTTAGAGTACCATTACAGAGTACTACAGCTTATCAAAATATAGAGTTATGGATACAATAGTAACACAGCTAAGATTCAGGATTCGATGCAAAGAGGGATCATGAGCCAGAGGAACAGGAAGTTTTCTGTGAACTGTGTCCCCTAGAAGTATCAGAGAAGATACTCCTATGTGGTATCACCATCATGGCTGATTAAACATGGCCTAAGCAAGGACTGCACCTATAGACATGCTGACATGGAGGGGAAAGCTCATGACATCCCCGGCCCTAGAGAAAGTTCTACATGCAGCTAGGGACTGCTGAGCGCAGGAGGAGTGTTCCCCAGGTAGCAGTATACCACCCCAGTGATCTTGAGTATTCCTCAAGAAGTCAAAGTAAAAATTTTGTGCATATTTGTTTCATGAAGTGTGTTGAATAAGTCACTGGGGTTTTCCTGATTAGTTTTTTTTTTAAAACTAGATATACTTATCAATGTTGTGGGCTTGTCATGTTCATACTTCATTCTTCTTGTCTGGAATGTATTTGTAGCTCACCCCACTCATGTGTTGTTTAGTATACATCACATATTTCAGTATGCCATTTTATCACCTGCATCAGCGATACAGCCATAACTCCGTATGTCACAACAGCTATAACTAATTTATAACAACATGCCTACAAAAGAGTATCCTATTTCATTAGCGTGTAAAAGTGTAAAACAGAATGTGTTCTTATTGTCACATATTTTATTTCTATAATATTAGAGACACTGTTTTAATAAGTCAATATTCTTTTGAGAATATTTAAAAATAGAATCACATGTCTATGTAGATAAAAACACTATATATTATTTACTCATAATTTTTTCCTACTTGCTTCTCTATTTATTCTGACTCCTAAACATCTTCATTTCCTGAAGGATATTTCAGTGCGGTGGGCAGTTCAGGTAGCTTGGTGAGTAATTTTCTCAGCGTCTGTTACTCTGAAAATTTCTATCTTTTGCCCTTGGAGAATATTTTGACTTGATGTGCAATTCCTCTACAAAGTTCTCTGTCTTTCCTTCAGCAATTTAAAGGTGCCATTTCGTGTACATGACCTTCACTATGTCTGATGAGACGCCTGCTACAGCCTTACTATGTAAGCATTCAGTTTTTCCTGGTTGCTTCTAAGATTTTCCTCTCTTTTTATTTGTCCTTGCTTACTATGGTGAAACTACTTAGAGAATTTTCTTTGAACTTATGCTATGTGGATTACTTGAACCATGGGTGGCTGTCTTGAATCATGGGTGCCTATGATTTATTTCTCTGGAGAAAATCTAAGCCATAATTTCTACAACTATTTCTTCTGCCACAGTATATATTTTATTTTTAAGGAGTTTTTCTCCATTTTCTTTATATTTGTATGGATGTTTTGTCTGCCTAAATGTCTGTGTTCCCCCATGCATGCATGGCGCCTACAAAGGCATAATTTAACCTGGAACTGGAGTTACTGGTAGTTGTATGATACTGTGTGAATGCTGGGAATTAAACCTGGATCCTCTGGAAGAGCAGCTAATGCTGTTACCTGAGCAACCACCTCTCCATCCTCCCTACTCCCCCAGAATATATTTTCTAATCTCTGGTGTTGTGATTGGAATTTCAGGGCAAACAGCACATGCTCCAGAAACATCAGCAGATCAGACATGAACATTCACCCCAGTATGTCAATTAAATAGAGGAGAAATGGTGAAAAACACACCAAGGATATTTAATCAAATTCTTATCCAGAACAGAGTACATATTTGAGAAAAGGAGTAGAAAAAGAGGCCAATTGACTGTCTGGTGTCTGTCCTTGTGCTGCTTATGGGGGTTTTTTGTTTAAGGGTCGGAGCACAAAGTGCATCGTGCAGGTTGTCAAAGTGGCACCTCCTGAGCATCATCTTGGTTCTAGTTCCACGTGGTCCTAAAGTTGTTACTCCTTAAAGAAACAATATGGTTGCCATAATATGACTGTTTCTGCTGCAGGGCGAGGCCTCATCTTTGTAGATACCTGCCCTGTCAACAGTGTCATCTACCTTACAACACTGTATTGTTGTTCATGGAGTCCAAGGTGACTGTAGGTTCAACACAATTGGAGAGCTTTGGGAGTCTGGAATAGGACTTGCAAGGCCAGACGGTAGGTTGCCACAGTTATTCCAGCCTTTATCCTTCAGCTCCAAGAAAGAAAAGAGATAGGTAAGCTATTGCCAGTTTTTAGTAGGCATTCACTGAGTAATTAATGAGCCTATTAGCATGGCTAATCAGCAGATGCAACGTGAAAAAGGCGAAAGGAAGAAGGGAGGCAGCGGGCTGGCGCTGGCGCTCGGTTACTGTGTAGGTTCTGGTGAAAGGCCGGTGATTTTAGCACCAGCAGTTTCTGAGTGTCTGTCCTAGAAGCTCCAATGACACAGCGTCCCCTAGACTTCACATATTATGGACACTTTTCTTCCTTTCATTTTGGTTTGTCCTATGGATAATGTCTCCTGACAGTGATATTCAAATTCACTCTTTTATTGTTTCTCATGCCAGTTTTATGGAAAATTTCTAATACTGTGTTCTCCATTCCATTCCAGGCTTTCCATTCTGTTTATTTATACAGTGTTTGCCACTCTGCTAAAATCTGAACGTGTGCCTCCTGGTTCACTTCAAGCTCCTTGCCTGATAATTAGCCTGCAGAGCTGTCCATCCATTATCTCTTCTCTTTTACCAAAGGTTCACTGCTGGTTCTTTCTCTCATGATTATCATTACTGTTAAATGGGAGAGGCAGGCATAATGGAAAGAAACCATTATCCAGAACAGAGTTGCCCTTCAGTTTTCAGCCTTCAGTGATGAAGGCTAAATCAGACCATTCTGTTTTTGACTTCCATCTGGATTTCTGTGCAGCTTTAGTTAAATGCCTTTCAGTAATGGCTTTACATGTTTTGAAGAACCTGTTTAAGATGCCTGTCTTTAGCAAGGCTTGGGATAAGAACTGGCAAATGGCTGATAATCTCTCTTTCCCTCGCTCCCACTCTCCAGCTGTCTAGGCCACGGTGGAGCTCTCTTACCAGGTGGCCCTGCTCTTCCAAAAAAATCCTGTCCTGAAGCTGAAGCTTCAGGCTTCAAGGCCCACTGCTGCAGCCCCGGTGAAGGCCAGGGTTTATGAAGGCAGCTAGCTGCTCTTTGTCCCACCGTGGCACCCATTCCTTTGATGTGCAACAGTGCCTGTTGCCAAATGTATCTCTGGAAACTTCCTCCTCCTTCTCTTTGTTTCATCAGGGGTGAAACAGCTGACCAAGCATGCAGAGCGTTTTGTGTCTTAGTTATTGTTTTGGGTTCGTTACATACTCAGTTAACTGATTTCCTTTAGTTTTTTTCGCTATGGTGTTTTAACTTGTCTGCTTCTCTAGTTGTTCTGATGATGTGTCCTCTACTGTGTGATCTTCTGCATCCCAACGCCAGTTGTGATTTTTTGGAACGAAGCCATAAAAGCTAGCATTAATTTGAACTCTGGTGCTTTGGGACACTGTGAAATTCATAGCCAACTTCAGGAAAATTTGAGAAAAATATTAATCATATACATTAGTCTATCCCCAGTCTCCTTCTTTGTTTCATAGCATGTTCCTTTCCTGTGCCCACCCTTTATGAACTCTATTTATTTAATTAATAGAATCTTTTGTGACGATATCATTTGCTGATTTAGATCAACAGTTTCTTTATGCCACTTTTTCTTTGTGGGATAAACACACGCGACTTCTTGATCGATTTACAGTTAGATTCTTGGAAAGCACTTGTCTTTGTCTTGGCAACATCATGTCATGCAGTTAAATACCCAGCAAAATTTCTTCTCAGAATTTCATAGGTCAACCATATAAATGTATTGCTATACATATATCTGTAAACATATATTTCTCACTAGGTTTTTTTTTTTTGCATGAATTCCCTAGAAACTGCCAAGAATCACAACAAGAAAAAGAAATAATCAACCCTAATAATTTTCTTTAAACCTCCTTAGGTATTTATACACATGCACACACACACACACACAGAGATTTTTGCTAGTTAATAATTGATATTTTTATTCCCAATAGTACTAATGATTAAATATTTTATTCTACATTTTAAACTAGGATCATTTCAATCATTTTTATATATTAAATTAAGAGTGGAGCAGATAAATAAATCTGTTCATTAACTTTAAAATGTTCTGTTGGAGAATTTATGGAACCATATGGAAAGCCTGGCTTCTACAACACTGCAGCAGGATTAGACACTAAAGCATGAAGAAGAAATATATAAAGATAAAGTTACATAACTAGGTGTTAATTCATGGATTTTTAAGTCAGGTCATGTGACTCCATTCAATAAAAACCACTTAGTTATTCTTAATAGACATTGAAATTTAAATATTCATTTCTTCTGTCAATCTCAATATTACAGACTTGTTCATTGCAGCAATTCCAGTTACATACACACGCACACATACATACATACATACATACATACATACATACATATATATATACCCATATTGTCTCTGTGTGTGTATGTGTGTATGTGTGTGGGTGCAAGTGCTCACGGAGTCCGGAAGAAGGTACTGGATCCCCTGAAGCTGGAGCTACAGGTAGTCATAATTTACATGATATTGGTGCTAGAAATTGAATTGCAGGTTCCCTGAAAGCAGAAAATGCTCTTAACCATTTGGGCCATGTCTCCAGGCCTATTTCCATTTGCTTTTAAAATTTGAAGAACATTTGGCAAAACTTTGACATTTTACTTATTTCCAAATGTTTGAATCTCACAATTACTGATCAACTAGGCCTTTGAATATGTGTGTGTGTGTGTGTGTGTGTATGTGTGTATGTGTGTGTATGTATGTATGTGTATATATGTATGATGAATCTGTAGGTTTTAATCACATTATAATGCCAGGCTGATAGGACAGTAGGATGTGTTGTTCTACAGTTAATATGATAACTTTTCATCCCTCAGAGTTCAGAAGAGGGAAGAACAATCCCATTTTGTTATACTGGGTGGATCATTTTAAGTTGAACAGCCTCTTAGTGGACCTTTGAGTAAGAGCTGCCCTGCATTAGGGTCCAGGGAAATGCTGCACCAGGGGAAGTAGAACTTGTAGAAACATCTGGGTTGAATTCTTGGCACAAACCACCAATGCTGCTCTCACGGGGCACAAGGCTTCCCAAAGGAAAGAGCACAGAATCTGTCTGCTTTTATTAATGTGTCTCACTGGTGAATCTCTGCTGGTGATGGATCACCCTCATTTAAGGAATGATGTGCTGGAAAAATACATTATTTTCAAGAAGAAGGGAGTGGATTAATGCAAGTGTGTGTTGAAAGGAATGCAGACTCACTCATGCTGCAGCCTGACTTTTGGGTGTTACCCATTTGCACGGCTGTTTAAGCAAGCACTCTAAATGGAAATGCACTTGACATTTTTGCAACTGGATGTAATCAAACAGCATTAGAATTTAGCTGATTTTTCAGAAAATTATTAAACCAATTTCTTACTCATCTCTAACACTCACAAAAGAAAAAAAAGGATGAGTAAAAGATACATTAATGAAAAGGACATTACAAATGAAGAACTGTTTGGGAACAGCTGAGGAGGCTGATATCTCTTTCTCCCTGCTTCCCTCCCTTTGACTGCCACAATAGTCCCAGGCTACATGCACCATCAGAGGGAAATGTTCATCACCTGTTTGCAGGCCTTGGCGAAGCAGTTGAGGATAAATGTTCCATAAGGTACCTTGAGACTGAATTATGCTCTCCATTAATGTTTATGTCAAAAGAACTTGTTAATATAGAAATATTCCCCAACACACCACAACAAATGATTTGGGCCTTGTAGTTCCCGCCAATGGACAACTGAGTATTAAATCTGCCAGGGCATTAGAGAGCACACAGAACATGGAAAGACTGTGTCTACTACCTCAGACCACAATGGAAGAGCTTCTCATAGGACCCACGCCTGCAACATGAGCAGCCTGTGAATCAGGAGGTGGGTGGAAAGGTACTTGTTAGCATGCTTGTGCACAAATAACTGCTTAGTAACCTATCACTCAATTTAAGTTATGGTAAAGTTAGAAGTTCAACCTCACTACACTTTAACAGTTTCTGTGGTTAGCAGTCAGGGTCAGGCTTGCTCAGGGCCTCTGCCTGAGGGTTTCTCAACAAGCTATTTCAGGGTAAACTCCATGACAGGAACGGAAGCTCTTCTGAAGATTGCTGAGGAAGGTCCACGTCCAGGATTGTAAGACTGTTGAAAGGGTTCACTCTCTCTGTGGCTAACCACCACAGTCACTAAGCCCTAAAGTGCTTCTGTAGTTTTTGAATCTAGTCTAGTGTAAATAACTTCATATTCCTGTTTGACTGTTTCTGTGAAAAAGAGTTTGGAGGCATGAGGCATTCCAAGTGATGTATTACTGACTTTGTCCAGGAATCAAAGAACATATATATTATATCAATCCTGTTTATATATCTTTCTAATCTCTCTTTACTTCTTGCCAGCTATATAACACGGGGTAATTAATTCTTGGCTTTCTATGCCAGTTCCCAATGTGTGGGTAGTAAAATTCTTGTTATTCTGTCGATTCACAGATATATTCTTGTAATTAAATGTTATAAATAAAAAGTGCTTTAAGCAAATAAGTTGCTTATAACTGTCACATGTATATGCAAGTCACCTAAATTTTCTGAACTTCACTGTTCTGAGACCTCATGTAAAATAACTTGAAATCATTTGATTTATAGCTTGCATATTCCCACAGCCCCTCCTGAGATTTCTTCTCTAGGTTTTTCTCTGACTCTCGATTTCTCTTATTCATTTCTCTTACTTTTAGTCAGTAACAAATGCCATTTTCAGTTTCTCAGTTTTTCTTACTCTGGCCTTCTTTGGGATCTTGGGCACCACAATGAATGTGGCAGACCGGTGGGTGAGAGCCAATATACTTCTGTTCCCTTCAAGTTTAGATTCTCTCTCTCTCTCTCTCTCTCTCTCTCTCTCTCTCTCTCTCTCTCTGTGTGTGTGTGTGTCTTTCTGTGTGTGTGTGTGAGTGAGTGTGTGTGTGATATGCACATTTAGACAGCTGAGGCTTTATTGTCCTGGAGGTGTGATACTAACACAGCTTGACATTTTGATGTGTGTAAACTGCTTTATTAATTTCCTGGTCCCAACATTTGGACACAGTGTTTAGGATTACAGGGTGAGTGGACTGTACACACATATACATTACAATTAGGAAAATTAGAGTTCTACATCCACTGAGTCCTGCTTATAGAGATAGGGAGAAGAAAGTATGTACATCACTAACTTTTTATGAAACAAGCAGTCTTATCTCACTACTCAAAATTAGGATGTTCTTTAGCAAAGGTAATACAGGAAGGGAAGTAGGGCTGCAGGAAAGGGGCTCATGTAAAACTGTTAGCATCCCCCAGCACTTTGCAGTACTTTAAGACCCAGGTAAAAACTGTCTTTACTTGGTTTCCCTAAAGCAGAAGGTACCTGACTTTGCTACTGTTGATCTGATGAGGTTTTGAGAAGCACATGCCAGCCAGGGTCTGTTTCTACTAATCATGTATAGAGATGAAGTCTTACTTTAATATACCACTGTATAATGTTTACCCACCTACGAAATGGTGCATGCCCTGGGCTAAAACAGCCAAAGGCATCACAATGTTCTCACAGCAGCAAGTTTTGCTGACACAGAGGTTCTCTTGTTGATTGTGTATATAAGGTACTGCTTTTCTTTTTTATTAACTGAATTGCAACTTGTTTCCTGGGCCTCTAGAAGAACTTTTGGAAAGATCACAACACTGTTACAAAGTAACAAGTTGTGGTACATTTTGTTTATGTTCTAACAAAGCATGTCTGTAGGTCAGAGTGCAAAGCTAGCCACAGCCATAGAAACCAGGCAGGGTGGAACACACCTTTAATCCCAGGAGCTACACTAGTTAGTCATAGAGCCAGGCAGTGGTGATACACAACTTTAATCCCAGCACCCAGGAGATAGAGGCAGATGGAGTTCTGTGAGTTCAAAGCCATCCTGAGCTACACAAAATCAGTACAATCTGTAAGAGAAACGGCTGTAAAGGTTGCTTGAACAAGAACAAGTACACCATCCCAGAGAGCTAGCAGGTGTAATTTTTCCCCTGCCTGTGTTTTCTCAGGTTTGTGGGTGAACAGATTCTGGTTTTGTTTTGTTTCCACATTTGGGACATCCCACTCAACTGCTTACACATCAAACACAAGTTTCATGGCTGGAGCTCTTTGCTTGTTTCCTCAAAATAAAAGCAGCGGTCTCCAGGTCTGCTTTATCCATGGGAAATGGTAGCCCTTCAGAATGTTACACTTTTGGTTGCCCAGCTAGGACTGAGTTCCGGCAGCCAAGCTTCAAGGCACAGCTTCTCTGTTCTTCGCACTTCTCTTGCTGCCTGAACTACAGTGGTAGAAACAACCCCAAAATTGAGAGAACTAATAAGCATAGCCAGCCAGCAGGTTTTCTATTGGGCATCTAAGAGGAAATGGAGGCTCTGTCATTTTGAAGATGTGCTTTTGTTGAAGTGTGTACGTAAATAAGTTGAGGTCTCTGTACATAAATAAGTTGTGCCCTCCATACGCTAAGACTTTCTCATCATTTGTGTAGTTTTCTTCCTGAGAATGCTGGCGACAGGCGCTTCCCTAGATACCCACTACCACAGGCTTCACGGAGCTGCTGGAAGAGTCTAACCTAGTGCCTCACTCACACTCCTGCAAGGTCGTCTTATTTTTGAGATTCCAAATGCATTCTAAGACAGGGATGGCCCTGCTTGTTGCAAAAGCAGAGGGACTTAGCCCATGATGGGAAAGAGAGCCAAGCACGCTCCCTGCTGTGCTTAAGGATCTGTCAGCACTGCCCATGAGTCTCTGTAGATGGCTTCATTGGCTGCTTTGCCCCATAGCTCTTTTTTGCTAAGCCCTTCTTATCTCAAAAACAACACAATCTTCCTCATGTCTATCAATCATCATGAGTCCCAGAATGTCAGGACTAGATAGAAAATTTCTGATTCCAGCCATCCTCTCTAATAGACACTGTAGAAGCTGAGGCTGTCCTCTAACATGGTACATGGGCTTGGTAATTTACATATTATCACTCCCAGAGGCAGACAGGGTAGTTAGGAGGAGATCATAAGGAGAGGCGAAGAGGTTTGTTGGGAACTTCAGCATGTTCTCTTATTTCCTGTCACATGTGTTTAAAATGCACTAGTATGGTCCAGCATGGTGTTGGAACAAGCATCATTTTTTTTTAATAAAATCATTGGTACTATGATTTTTTGGATAGATAAATGTAACTTAGAGTACTGACAAAGAATGAAGTAGATTTTCATTACTGGCCAAAAGTTTTACTTGTAAAAGAATGAAATTTTTTATTTTTAATGTGGATCATAAATCTAAGGTTATATGATATGTGCTCTCAACCAAACATTGCTTTCTGCCAAGGACTCAGATAAAAAACAGCAGCCATTGGAGCTGCAGAACTTGTGACAACAGCAAGGTATCACATCACCCCCAGGAAACTTTGATATTGGGTTTTGTCACCTTTGCCCCGATTTAGGACAGTGAGCAGAAACCAGCTGTGTAAGCTGATAATCAGCCACAGGACAAGTCTGAGTTGGGAGGTCATCCAGCTTGCTCAAATAGAGATTATATGTTCACTGTACAGGTTTTTAAACCCTGGACCATGGGATTTTTACAAGTGCTTTGCCTTTTTTAGTTGCCTCTTGTGACCTGAGAGCCTATATTTAGTATCTCAAAAAAAAAAAAAAAAAAAAAAAAAAAAAAAAAAAGAAAGAAAGAAAGAAAGAAACCTTTCTAGGGCTAACTCAGTTGATAGAATTTTTATCTATTACAACAAAGCCCTGGATTAAATGGCAGCATCATATGAAATATGAAACTGAATATGAGAGTGCACTCCATTTAAGAGATGGGGGCAGGACGATAGGTAGATATTCATGGAAATCCTTTACTATGGAATGAATGTGAAGTCAGCCTGCGATCCATGAGAACCTGCTTCAACCACAAACAAAATGTACAGCATGGTCTGGAGAGGTGACTCAGTGGGCAAAAGTATTTGCCGACAGATATGGTGATGTGAATTTGGTCTCTTGCATAGATAGATGGAGAGAACCATCTCATGGAAGACACACATATACTGAGAAATTAAAATATGTATATTTTCTGTGTGTACTTTTAAATTCGTCTTAATGTGACTTTAATGTGGGTGTGTATGTACTATTTCCCTCCTACTAAAAAGACATATAGATCTATACTTACACACATACAAGCATATGAATTTTGTATGTTTTGCATGTAAGGCGTATGTTATGAATAAACATTGTCCAATAATCTTTAGAGTACACAATCACACTGTAACCCAGTCTTCCTCCTTCATAGAGTTTCTTTGTCCCCCTGCCTTTGTTCAAAATCTCCAGAGAGACAATACTGATGCCTTTATTCTAGCATGCAAACATAGGGTCAAGGTATATCTTTGTTTTTTTTTTTTTTTTTTTTTTTTTTCTTTTCTCCAAATCTCATGGGCTTTGGCTTTGTTTAATAGATTCTTTCACAAAGGTGGGATCTTGCCCTCGGTTTCCAAGGAAGCCTTTTGTCAAGTTCATGCCCAGTAACCATAGGCAGTGCAGGAGGTAATGGAGTGTGGTAGTTTCAGCTTGTGCTCCTAAAGAATCCTCTGCACTTCAGTTTTTATATGTAGCGAGCGAGAAAGCCTTTAAAACCTCTCATCTGGATATAAAAGTGAGTGAAAAATCAAAAAGAGCAGGGGCAGAGGCTGCAGTGTCTATGCTAGGACTGCAGAGTGCACTAGTCCATGAAAGAGAAATACATTTTCAACACTTTTATACAAAAGCACTTCAGATTACTACCTGCATCACATATGTTTGGTACGGATCATTTGAAAGCATGTGGATGGTTCTGGAATCATAATCAGCATTGCTGGTGCAGAAGGGTTGGCCATGACACAGTTGCGTAGGCCCCTTCTTTCTGCAGTGGAGGCCCACCCACCACCAGTCCTCAGGCCATGGCCTGTGTGTTCTTTTGTCCTTCATGCCCAGAACTGAGTCACTGTAAGGCTCCCTGTTCACAGGCAGCACTGTCTCCTCTCCCGTGACACGGGACTGTGTCCTTTGGACAGGGTTTTAAAGTCATGATAGGAATTCCTTCACTTTTGTCTTCTATAAGTCTTTCCTTCTTCCCGCCATCCCTCCTTCACTCTCTCCCTCCTTCCTTCCCACCCACCCTCCCTTCTTCCCTCCCTGTCTTTTCTCTGCTTTCTCTCTTCCTGTGGTTCTGGGATTAAGCCTGGTAAACAAGTGAACAACTGAACTGTCCTGTCATCATGGCTACAGGTTTTCTTCTAAACCAAAAGCCTCCTTAGAGAGTAACTGAGGCGGGAGAACATGGGAAAATTAAAATGGCTTTAATTCTTTCAAAACAAACAAACAAACAAACAAGCAAATCCTGGAGGACAGGGAGGACAGGGACAGAAGGAAACATTGCTAGCCTTTCAGCTGCTCAGCTGCCAGGGTTTAGGAGTGAAGCCTGCAGATCACCATGCTAGATTATTCCTGAAGGGTCAAATGCTCAGCATGGCATACCCTTACTTTTCTCTTGAGTCCTAGGACTGCTTTTTCTGTTCTCTGGGTTGACTTGTTCTGGAACAGGCCACTGGATTATAAACATTTTGAACGGAAGGAAACTGAGTTGCTAAACTCCTTTCTCTGTACAAAAGCAGTTCTCACCCTGAAAAGAAGTCAAGACTGACCTGTCAAGATTCCACTTCCAGTGAATGGCCAGGGGAGACTGAGGCACTCCAAAGAGCCGAGGGATCGAGTGATTGACACAGATACACAGACACTAACAGAACCATTCTTCTCCTCTCCTCTCTCCTCCCCTCCCCTCTCCTCTCCTCTCCTCTACTCTCCTCCCCTTCCCTCCTCTTCCATTCTTTCCTAGGGACTCATTTATCTCCCTTAAATATGATGTGATTTCCTGTATGTGAGCCCTTTTTCATGCCCTTCACCCTGTATGAAGCCATTTGCCTTTGTGTGAGTGCCCTTGCCCCCCTCTTTACACAATGAGAGGGTAGACAAGCCCCAGACTCAACTTCCCTGTGAACTGTCTAATGTACATGACAAACTTTAAAATCTGTCTTCTCTTTCATAAACCAGGTTTTCTCCCCAGTTTAATGTACAATCACCACTTAAGAAATTTAAGGGTACAGAAGGGAAATCTGTCCTTCTATAATGTTTTGTGCTTATACTTAATAATTTTAGCAAAAGTTTCTGTCAATGTTTTACTTCCCTTCCAAAATTTTCTCCATCTTTCTTGCTCACCCTTGTATACTCTCTCTCTATGAGTATATACATATAAATTATATATGAAAATAGATATATAAAATACATCTTATACTGTATACTCACAATATATAGGCATAAATCTGTTTACAAATTTTCATGCCCATCCAGTATTTTGTTCTGAAAATTGAGACAGAAAGGATCACAAGGAAAATGTGTTTATGAAAACAGTGTTATCTATCAAGGATTCCCTAAATCCTTTTATCTGTTTAACCCAGTGACTCAAGAGGAAGATTTATTTTCAAATGCCGAGTGCATAGAAAACTTTATATTCAATTCACATCAATAAAGTATCTTTGAGGTAATATATACTTGTTTATTTTTCAAAACTTGATACTTACAATTATACAGATACTTGGCCCTCTATTTGCATATCATTTGTTTGTTTTGGAGCTACCTGACTACTTTATGGAAGACAATAAAAATACATGCAAGCAACATCCAGCAAAGGCCACATTCTATGTTTGTGTGCAAACCTGGACTTCAGTGGCAATGCGTTGTGGAAAATGCTCTCTGAGACAGTCGTCGATCTGTACTCCGTGCTCCCTAGTCATTTCACATTCTTTATAATAATTCTATGTCACTTAATTAAGCCTTGGCATTTCTCTTTACCTGTTTTCCAGCTCCATGTGAGCAACTATCACATTTCATTATGACAACCAACTTAGTCTTCTGGTTTCCTTGCTAAATTAACATCCCATCAACACAGGCACATTTAATGCCTATGTACTCAGACACAAACACAGATTATAATAGCATGCTTCATGTCTAGCACCCAGTAGATGCTCAATACATGTGTTGAATGGCCCTCTGTTTAAGATGTCTTCTCTGATCTTTCCGCTTGTCTAGCTTTCATACATCCATAGTACTACGTAAAAAAAAAAAAATGATCTTGCATTGTTTTGCTTGATCTCATAAGCTGAATAAATCACACCTGCGTCTGCGTCTGTGTTCCCAAGGCACTTTGCCTAAACATTATATTTAAATATTTGTTTCTGAATCTCTTTCTAGGAAAGGGACAGGTTTAGCTCATTTTTACTGTTCAGAACATGTCTTATGCAGGAAAAAGAATGGATGAATAAATAAAATTTAAATGAATAAAGAAACAAAATTAATGACCGAAAACTTATATAGCTGTATTTTCAGAATGTGTGGTTTGAAATTTTCCCACAAATTCAATCCCAAGTTCCAGTATCCCAGACTTGATCTGATTTGGAAATAAAGTTATTGAAAATAAAGTTAAAGTTACATCATATCAGAGGAGGGTGGTCCCACAATCCTGTGTGACTGCTATTCTTGTTAGAGAGTCAGAAACTGCATGGGCAGGTCCCCAGGGAAAACGGAGAAGAGCATTTGAGTTCAGGGAAAGAAGACAGTGCAGTCCCTGAAGGTGGCTCCATGAAGGACAAGGACTCTTGTTCACTACTGACTCTCTCAGCCTAGGCCAGCCCAAGCAGATAGGAGAAAGAATGGATGAAGTCAGACTGGACAGACAGAAAGACCACAGGGCAACAAAGAGCATCACATCCTCCACCAAGGAACAAGGAGTCTAGATATGCCTTCTCCTTTCTATTAAACATCAATATTGGTGTGTGTGTGTGTGTGTGTGTGTGTGTGTGTGTGTGTGTGATCTGAAGGAGTAACATTATTAGATGGAAAATGCAAAGGTAGAAGTCCATTGCTGTGGCAGAGAGACACCTTGTTGCTGATATAATGTGAAAGAAGAGAAACGTGACAGGAAAGAAGAGAGGTGATTGGGCACAAGGTCATGTGGGCAAGATAAGGAGTTTTAAGAAACTGGCTTTTCCAAAGTCACACATATCACCTGAGTAGAGCCCATCAATATCCATTTTTTTCTTTTTCTTTTATTTCTATTACTAACAATCTTGATTTACATGTCAATCCCAGATTCCTCTCCCTCCCCTCTTCCCCTGCACCCCACTGGTCCCCTATTTCATCCTCTTTCTACTCCCCAGGGAGGGTGAGGCCTTCCATGGGGGATCTTCAACATCTGTCACATCATTTGGAGCAGGGCCCAGGCCTCCCCGAAAAGTGTCTAGGCTGAGGGAGTATTGCTCTATGTGGAATAGGCTCAAAAAGTCCATTTGTACACTAGGGATAAATACTAATCCACTACCAGTGGACCCATAGACTGCCCAATTCTTTTAACTGACACCCACCCACATTCAGGGGATCTGAGTCAGTACAATGCTGGTTTCCCAGCTCTCAATCTGGGGTCCATGAGCTCTCCCTTGTTCAGGTCAGCTGTTTCTGTGGGGTTTTCCAGCCTGGTCTTGACCCCATTGCCCATCAGCCCACCCTCTCTGCAACTGGATTCCAGGAAATTGGCTCAGTGTTTAGCTGTGGGGGTCTGCTTCTGCTTCCATCAGTTACTGGATCAAGGCTCTAAAATGGCATAAAAGGTAGTCCTCAATCTCATTATGAGAGAAGGGCATTTAAGGTTGCCTCTCCATGATTGCTTAGATTGTTAGTTGGGGTCATGTTTGTAGGTCTCTGGACATTTCCCTAGTGCCAGATTTCTCTTTAAACCTATAATAGCTCCCTCTATTATGATATCTTTTTTTCTTGCTCTCCTGTATTCTTCCCCAACTCAATCTTCCTGATCCCTCACATCCTCCTCTCTAGTCTTCTCTTTCTCTTGATTCCCTCTTCTATGCCTTCCCCCATGCTCTTGATTTGCTCAGGAAATCTTGTCCCTTTCCCATTCTCTGGGGGACCATGTATGTCTGTCTTAGAGTCCTCTTTGCTTCCTAGTCTCTCTGATGATATGGATTGCAGTCTGGTGATCCCTTGCTCTAGGTCTAAAATCTATATATTAATGAGTATGTACCATGTTGTTCTTTTGTGACTGGGTTACCTCACCCAGGAAGGTTTATTTAGTTCCATATTGAAACTCTTAGAAGAGAAAGTGGGAGGTACCTTTGAACTAATTGGTACAGGAGACTGCTTCCTGAACATAACACCAGTAGCACAGACACTGAGACTGACAATTAATGAATGGAACCTCCTGAAAATGAAAAGCTTCTGTAAGACATTTTTGTTTTCAAGACAACTGTTACAGTATTGTTTTTACATTCATGTAGCCCTTATTTTACTTAATAAAGGACTCACAAGGTAGAATGATGATTTGATTTTGTATGTGACAAAAAGAGATTGTAAACTTTTAAATTGAAAAGGTGGGCATATAGTGATATATTTTTACAATGAGGAGAAATAGAAGAAGTGAGCCATATCAATAAGGCAATTTTCATATTCTCTTAGTTTAGTATTAGTGGTTATTATTTGTTTCTTAGTGTATCTTATTTTTAAAGAACTTTGTTTTTATTTTATTTTTAAATTCATTTATTTTTAAAATTCTTTTTTCTATTATTTTTTAATTTAATTTATTATTTTAAATGTCGATCCCAGTTCCCCCTCCCTCCGTTCCTCCTTCCCTCCCTCCCTCTCTCCCTCCCTCCCTCACTTTTACCCTCTCTGCCCTCTCACATGCACTCTAACCACCCTCCCCTCCCATCCCCCCTCCCCAATTCCATATGTAGGGCAATGCCATCCAGTTTGGGTCATGTAGATCTGACAGGTCATTTGAAGTATGGACTAGGGCTTCTCTCCTGTCTCTAGGTTAAGGCAGTATCCCTCCATGGGGGATGTGTTCACAAGGTCCTTTTGTGCATCAGGGATACATCCTGGCTCCATTGTCTGAGGTCCCTTAGACTGCTCAGTCCTTCTGGCTGAGATACATATTCGGGGGGGGGGGGCTGAGTCAGTCCCATGCTGGCTTCCCAGCTATCAGTCTGGAGGCTCGTTAACTCCTCCTTGTTCAGGTCAGTTGTCTCTATGTGTTTCTGCAGCCTGGTTTTGTCCTCTCCATCTGCATCTGGGTTCTACTTCGACTCAGTGTTTATGTATGGGTGTTTGCTCCTGTTTCCAATAGGTATTAGATGAGGGCTCCATGGATATGTTAGTTGTTGATCTTATTATCTGGGAAGGGCATTTATGGTAGCCTTTCCATGGATGCTCAAATTGTTAGTTGGCAGCAGTCTTGTAGTTCTCTAGACCTTTCTTTGGTTTCGATTTTCTCTTCAAAGCAATATTGGCTCCATCTTATGTTCTCCCCTCTCTCTTTCTCTCTCTCTCTCTTACTTTCCCTCTCTCTCTCCTCCCCCCCCTCTGTCTGTCTCTCTCTCTCCTGTCTTCTATTCCTACCCGGACTCAATCTTCCTAATCCCACATGTTTTCCTCTCCTCCCTCTCGTTTTCTCCTACTTCTCTCTCCATTCACTGCCTCCCCCCACTTCCCCTACACTCTGGGGGACTTGCCCCTTCCCGTTTCTGTGAGGGACTTTATATGAATGTCTTAGAATACACCTTCTATCCTAGTTCCTCTGGTGGTATGAATTATAGGCTGGTAATCCTTTGCTCTAGGTCTAAAATCCATATATGAGTGAGTACATTCCTCTTTTTGTGACTGGGTTACCTCATCCAGAATGGTTTTTTTTCAAGTGCCATCCACTTGCCTGCGAATTTCAAGATTCCATTATTTTTTTTTCTGCTGAGTACTATTCCATTGTGTAGATATGTCACATCTTCATTATCCATTCTTTAATTGAGGGGCATCTAGGTTGCTTCCAGGTTCTTGCTATTACAAATAGTGCTGCTATGAACATAGCTGTGCATGTGTCTTTGTTGCATGGATGTGGATCATTTGAATATATGCCTAAGAGGGGAATTGCCAGGTCCTGTGGTAAACTAATTCCCATTTTCCTGAGGAACCGCCATACTGATCTCCAAAATGGCTGTATGAGTTTGCACTCCCACCAGCAGTGGAGGAGTGTTCCCCTTATTCCACATCCTCTCCAGTATGAGTTGTCATTGGTGTTTCTAATTTTAGACATTCTGGCAGGAGTAAGATGGTATCTCAAAGTTGTTTTGATTTGCATTTTCCTGATAGCTAAGGATGTTGAGCACTTTCTTAAGTGTCTTTCAGCCTTTTTGATTTCTTCTATTGATAATTCTTACTTCAGTTCTGTACCCCATTTTTAATAGGGTAATTTGGTGTTTTGTTGACTAGTTTCTTGTCTTCTTTGTATGTTTTGGAGATCAGCCCTTTTCTGGATATAGGATTGGTGAAAATCTCTTTTCCCAGTCATTCTATTGAAAAAAACTTTTGTAGTGTATTTGGATTACAGTTTTCCCTTCCTTTTCTCCTTCTACTTCTCACCTCCCCATCCTTGCAATTTCACACCTCCTTTTTCTTGTCTTTAAAAAAAAAAGCCAACTTAAAAGTAACAGGAAAACACACACACACACACACACACACACACACACACACACACACCCAGTAAAGAGAGAAAAGAAAACAAAGACATAAAAAACAGAAGAAACATTTACATAGGCAGTCACACACACAGTTGCAGAAAAACTATAAAACCAGAAAATTTTTGGAAACATAACTGATAAGCAAAAGTCAAGAAAGGCAAAAAAAAAAAAAATGTTTCCCAAATGAGCCATTAGAAGGCAAAATGTCTTCAAAAATAGCACTCAGTTTGTTCTGTGTTAGCCACTTACTGCTGGGCATGTGTTCTCCCTAAAATATGGTTTGTACACTCAGTGAGACTGAATTGGGGAATTGGGGATAACTATTTTTTCCTTGTGTGGTGAGTAGTTGTCAGTGTTTTGCTTCTGGATTAGGAATGCAGTGCTGTTTTTCCCTCTGGCTTGGATCTTTGCAGGCCCTGTGTGTGCTTCTAGAGTGTCTTTGTGTCAGCCCTAGTGTATCTAGGTGACAGTGTTTTCTTGCTTTCTGCCACCCATGCTGGCTACTGCCATCTTTCTGCCTCAGCTTCTGCAGAGTTCCCTGATTTCTGAAGGGAGAGGTTTAATGAAGACCTCCCATTTAGGACTGAATGTTACCAAGATCTCTTACACTCTCTGCAGCTCATCCAGCTGTTGGTCTTTCTGTTTTAGTTCCCATCTACTGCAGGAGGATACTGCTCTGATGATGGCTGAATAAGACACCAATCTATGTGTACAGCAGAATGTCATTAGGAGTCATTAGATTGCTATGTTTGGTTTTCTCCTAGGTCCCTGGCATGCCTGGTCTTATATTTTAAACAGTTTGAGAAATGTTAGGGATGGTTTCCATTTCATGGAATGGGCCTTAAATCCAATCAGATAGTTGATTGATTACTACTACAACTTTTGTTCCATTATTGAACTAGGGTATTATTCAAATAGACCACCACTGTAGATTGAAGGGTTTATAGCTAGGTCAATGTTTAGCTTTCTTCTCTGGTAGCATGCAGAATACCTTTAAGTGCTGTGAACACTGATCAGTAAGATGAAGGCTCTAGTTAGGCACCAGCTTGACTTCTCTGCATTCTGTGAGGTATGCAGGTGTTGTCGTAGCAAAAGGGCCTTACCATCGATCTATATAGAGGAACTGATAGCCTTAGTGTTTTCCTGAGTTGTTTCAGGGTCCCTTTCAGCCCACAACTCAATTAGAGTTAGCCCTTTCCTGATACTGTAGTTTTATGGGGTCATAGAAGCTCTAGCTATGGTTTTGATATCACTGTTATTTGGTGAATCCACTCAGATTTCTTTTTTATTTAGCATATATTTTAAGATGTTTCTAATATACTAGGTATCTATATAACTCCTGAAATGGCACTAACTGTTAACAGCCCCTCTCCAATTCTCTCCCTTACCTTCCTCTTCCCTTCTCCTCTCCATTTAATTCATCTGTTCCTTCTCCCCTGCCCCACCTCTCCATAACTAAATGTTCTGTTTCCTTACTTTGGGAGTTCCTACGCCATCAGGTTCTTACTCTATACATAACTTTTATGCCTATATAGATGGTAGTATGCCTTCTAAAGGATTAAAAGCTAACATCCACATACAAGAGAATTCATATAATAGTTGTCATTTTCAGTCTGAGTTACCTCACTCAAGTTGGCTATTTATTATTATTGTTGTTGTTGATGATGATGTAATAATTTTAATAGTTCTGTCTGTACAGGAAGAAATAATAGATTCAATTTGGTGTTTTCAGCCATCCTTATGGGCACCCACAGGCCCTATAGAGAGCGAGAACATACTAGGATAGAATAATGAATTGCCAATAAGATAATAAAAAGCTAGCCTTAAATAATTGCTAAGTTGCATAATTTGAGCATTCTATCGATAATCTAGAGTTTGAGAATCTGAATTCAAACCCCAGAACCCACGTGAAAATTCCAGGAATGGTGGCGTTGGCTTGTATTTCTAGCACTGGGGAGGCTGAGACAAATGCATCCCTGAAGCTTCTTCTTCCGGGGTATAGCTAACTTGCCAAGTTCCAGTCCAGTAAAAGACCCTGTCTCAGAGGAGATCACTTGAGGTTGTCTTCTGGCTCCACAGACATAACTGTACACACATGCATCTGCATGCACGTGAACATGTACACACATGGATGCATGTATATTATCTATTCACTCTCAGAAATATTGGTGGCTTAAACAAAACACAATCCTGTGACACAGTACATGCTTTACAATGTAGTTCTTTCTGAGCATCCAGAGGTCAATAATATCAATATGACATCATAGGATGTTAAATGTGACAAAGCTGAAGAGCTCATTTCAACTGCCAGCAAAGTATCTCACACAGGGTTCTGTAGAACTGGATGGAGAACATGTCAAAGGTAAGTCAGTAAGTGAGTCCACTCATGCACTTTGATAAATGAAAGGGCTCAAAAGCAGGTACCCCCATCAGCTTCCAGGAGCTCACAGAATGCTGCACTTGCAAGTTCCTCTGAGGTACCAAAGACACCAGACTTAAGAGAAAAGGAGCTAGAAATTATGTCTGGGGGAAGCAAATGGTGTCTGGAGCAGAACGGCTCTCTGACTGATTCAGGCAGAGGCTGGGAAGTATGGCACATTCACATTGAAGAGTCCCTGGCTGTCCCCAGGCCTGCATTCTCATATAGGCTTTCATAGATCTGGCTCAGCTTTACATTTCATACTTTCATTTTACTATTTTGCATCCCTCCTTTCCACAAAAGCTTAGAAGAAAGAGCCTGTGCAGCAAACATATTAATTTCAGATAGTCCACCTACCCTAACCTGAAGTTGCTCTTTGTCTATCTTCTCTTAGCCCTCTAGACCATCATCAACTTAGTCCTTTGCCATGTTCAGGGCATCATGAGATTTTAAAGATGGATGAGGGGATGGTAGTTTGAAAGATTTGGAGCTCTGAACTATTTTGTCCGTTCATCAAAAAGACTTCTGAAGGCCTTCATTAGAACCTAAGAAAGGGAGAGTGGGAAAATTAATTACCTGAAGCCCCATTTCGCATTTTCTCTTTAGTGGCCAAGGTCTGAACTTTAAAGACAATCAGATGTAGTGCTGCCTGGCAAACTGTCAGCCTTCTTTAATGGAGAATGTGATCAGATGGCTCTCCTGCCTGGCATTAGTGTAAAATTGTTTGTACTAGCCTGTGCATCCAACCTTTACCACACTCATATTTCCAACACTGAAGGAAGTATTCTAAACTGAAAGCATGGGCTTCTTACAAGGTTAATTGCTTGATAATGAATTACCGCTGCTCTTAGGAAAACTTGTCTGCTTATTTATTATTTTGGCTGCATTTACTTGAGGGGTTTTGACATTTGCAATTCAAATACACTCATAAGAAGTCTTCTGTGAAAGAAACATCCATTCCATGATAGTGGCTAATTTTGTTCCTAACTGAGGCTGTGAAGCACTAAAAGACAAAACTCTCAACCTTGTCTGAGATGTACTGGCTGGGAAAAAACCCAGATGCCATTAGAGTGTCAGTGTTCCCTGGTGGACCATGTAGAGGGATGAATCACTTTTGACTTTCAGGGAATGTTTAGAGACCATGATGTCACAGCTTCTCTCTAAAGCTCTATGGTGGTTTACTTTGTGACATTTTAATATGATTATTTCAAATCTCATCATTCAGTCACTAGTTAGGTCCTATATAAAACAAAAGGAACACCAGAAAGGTGCAACTTTCTCCATTTAGTTTTTGATAGGCCATTTGCACCTATAGCATCTTAAGTACTGAATAATTATGGACAAAACAATGTTTGTTCACACAGGATACAAGTATCAAATCTGTAACTCAGATAGAAGGAGAACCCAAATGCATAGTTCCCATTGTCACATTAATAAAACACATTTTTTAATAATAAATAGTAAATTATACAGCTAGTACATGCTATGAATTGTGCTAAATATGCATGTTTTGTTTAAATTTTCCATTTGAAATAGTGTTATTTTGTTTCCACAAATGCCGAAAGTGAGGCTTAGAGATGCCATTTTCCTTGAGCTTTAGTTTGGGGTGGTTCCCAGCCCTGATAGTGACCTCATGTCTAAGGGAATAATTATTTGTGTCATTGTCACGAGAGCTTTATCTATCAAAAGTGTCAAATTTAAATGTCAATGTGTACAGTGTGTGGTGAGGAAATAGTTGTTTACCTTTGAGAAAGCATGGTTACTTTTCTATTGATTATTTGTCATGGCTAATCTACAATTTCAGCATGTCTGGGTCTGGATAAGACTAAAATGCTGGGCACTCCTGTGCAGGACTTTCCAGGTAAGCTCATTTAAAGCAGAAAGACCCATATAACCATGGGCAGCACCTTCTGGTGGCTGAAAAGGCATGGAAGAACATAAAAGGAAACTGATTTTGTATAGGTGCATTTACTCTTACTGCTAAGTACATCTAGCTATGTGACTGATGCATTTGTCATTAAGACTTAAACCAGCTCTACCTTAGGCTTCCAACATGGACTGAAGACAAGTAGCTCACTAAAATCCTCCAGGCCTCTGGTGCCAGACAGGAACTGCTGAGATGTTCAGTACTCTACTGGACTGGGACACTCTCAGATTCTTGGCTTTCCCAGAGTGAGACCGTCAGTTTAGAATCTAATACATTCCACACACACTTATTATATTATATATAACAATTATATACTCTATCAATTCTATAAAGTTACCTCTTTATAGAATTTGGACTAATGTTGACTAAAATTATTGTTTGGGATGGGTCTCCAACAGTCTTGGCTAGCCTGAAAATTAACCATGTAGCTGAAGACGACTCTAAATCCAATTCTCCAGTATCTCTTTCCCATGCTAGGATTGCAGGTAGGCATCACCATATCCTATTCATTATTAATTGTGGAAGAGTCAGCACTTACTCTATGCTAGAAAGACCTCAGAGCAACATTCCCAGGAATACATACATACATACATTCATACATATCACTTAATACTGACCCAAGCATTGTTCTTCCTCTGTGAATAATTTTTATTTAAACTGTAACTGACTGGATATCTATTTTATGTTTATAAATAACTGAATATTCTTTTCAGTGCTGTATGATCCTTTTATAGAAAGCAAAGATAATTTTTAGTAGTACAAAGTTTATGCTTTCCCTTTAAAAATTTCAAATTATTGGACTTTTAGAAATTCTTAGCCTATTTTATATTGTTAAGCTATATTTTCTTGTAATAAGATACTTGAAAATTTTTCCAATTAGTTTTCTACTAGTATGTGTAGTTTTTTATAAAACCCTATGAATACACAGAAGCATATATTTATCTTTTATTTGCTTTACATCAACTGCCACACCATTATTATGGCCACCATCAGTTAGCTAATCAACTGCCACTGATGAATATGTTTAGAATGGTATTCTATGGTTCATATAAAATCAGCGAAAGTGATAGATTTGATAGCAGATTCAGGAATAGGCCAAGAATGGGATAGGTAATTATGTTGCTATTTTAATAATATTTTGCACAGAACACAAACATTACATGTACCAATTTGATTATTTCACAAATCAAATTCAGTGATCATCATATCATAGTAATATAAAAGACATAGTGAAAATTCATTGTCATGGTGGTTGCATCTAATGATATCTTCCCTCACTCTCTGGGATGTTGGATTAACAACAGGCAGATGAACCAGGGAGCTAAGGACTTGAGTAATGGCAGAATGGTTGGGGTCTTTGGTTGCTTTCTTTTGTCTCACATTCCAGACTTAGAGCAGAAGATATTGGCTACCCAGAACACCTGGTTGATATAATAACCAATTTAATGTAATTAAGATCATACCTTTAGTGTTCTATAACCACTATGGAATCAGATTAGAATTCAGTTAGAAAGGAATAGCAGAAAATATCTCAATGTTTGAGAACTAAGCAACAGCTTTTAAGTAATCTGACTTAATTTGTGACACTAACTGAAAATTAATCTATAACACATAAAATTTGCTTGCTACAGCTAAGGCAGTATCACCATGCAGCCAATGAGGAACTATAAATCAATATTTAAAAATCCGCCCAAAGAGAAATTGCTGCATCAGGATGATTTCACTGTAGATCTTTACCTAGTTTAAAGAAAAATAAGCATGAATTCTATGGATGTATTACAGCAAGCCAGAAAGGAAGAGAGAGTTGATCATTTATTTTACAATGCCATCATTTCTCTGCTGCAAATGGCAGTAATTTTCGAGAAGAAGGAGGAGAAGTAAGGACAAGAAGGAGGAGGAGGCAAAAAGCTACAGGCATATGTTCATTAGGAAAGTAGATACAAAATCACTAAAAATATTTCTGTAAAAATTCTAGCAATCCACAAAAAGAAATTAGACTCCACAACCAAGCAAGTTTTACTACAGAAATTCAACAATTGTCTAATGTGGAAAAAGAAACATTAATCAATGCTATCTTTCAACTATCAGTCATAATAGAAAAATCATTATGATTGTGCCAGTTTGCCATAGACAGATATACAAAATTGAATATCCGTTCCTGATAAAAACTTTGGAAGGCACATTTTTTTCAAATGATTATGAAAATATAAAAGCAGTCAACTGCCCAAACAAAGCTCCCTGAAACTAGCCTTATACTTAGTATTGGAAGTGGGGATGACTTCCTCTGGTTTAGTACATCATGAGAAAGTTTAGCTAGCATAAGAAAATAAAACGATGAAAATTGGAAGGAAGAAATATGAGCCAGTATTTTCAGATGACATGATTACCAACAGAAAATGCTCAGGAACCTACAACACCCTCCTAGAAACATAACTGAATTCAGCAAGGTCATAAAAAATCATCCCCTAATTAGGACCTAAAACTAATATAACATCATCTGTGATCACTGATAACAAAATAATATTGAAAAATCACACAAAAGCCAGGCATGGTGGCACACAACTTTGATCTCAGGACTCTGAATAGAGGCATGTGGATCTTTGTGGGTTCAAGGCTAGCCTGGTCTACATATCAAGTTCTCTGCCAGCTTCAGCTACAGAGATATTTTGTCTCAAAGGAAAAGCCTCCTCAAATACCCACAATCATGAGAATATACCTTTTCCTCCACATAATACACATAATAAAGAAAAGCAAGACAACAAACCAAACAAAAATGTTCAGCAAGATTTTATTACAGATAATCACAAGATTGTTTTAAAATTTAGTATATTTAAGGCAAATAGAATAACACAATGTTGTAAAAGACAGAAATAGTCCTGCATAAATCTGCCTATAATATTATCACATAATATATACATATTTAACACATACTTATTTGATATCTTCCCCTGGGTTTTGGTATAAAGCCTGTAAATCTGCTGGGGTTTTCTAAATTATAAGAATACTTTGTAATCTTATGCATCTGTGGGTGTGTGTTTGTGTGTGTGTGTGTGTTTGTGTGTGTGTGTGTGTGTGTGTGTGTGTGTGCATGTGCCTGGCTCCAGGCACATATGATTAGAGCCCTGGATCTTAGGACTCCTATGACCTCTGTGGTGAGTGAGGAGCAGATATTAAAGTTGAGTACCATGGCCAATAATGCCATCAGCAGTGACCATGCAATGGTAATTCCTTGAAACCTCAAGAAGACAATTTAGAGAGTTTAGGATTGATAAGCAGATGGAATTTCCTGAAGGGTCCTGTACCAAAAAAATGTACAAAGCACTGTACCCCTTTTCTATGTGACTTCAACTTGGCTGTTCAGCTCTATCTTTGGTGCAACCTTTAATAATAAATTGGTAAATAAAACGAAAGCATTTCCCTGAGGTGTGTGAGCTATTTTGTAAAATTAACTGAATACAATTATTGAGGGGGCCTGATTTATAGCCAGTTGTTTAGAGGCATGGACCTCAACCTGGAGCAGAGACTGTAATCTGAACTGTAATCAGTCCTGTGGGATCTAACCACACTGCCATGCAGACATGACAGAATAGAGTTAAACTGGACAACACTTGGTTAATGTCTGACGGAGAATTGCATTGTTTGGGAAACTCCACACAACATCCTGTGTCAGAGTGTCCTGGTTAGTAGAATGTGAAAGTGGAGGGGGAAACAATGTGTATTCTTTGGAAATACTCAACAAATACTGAAGTAGAATAGGGTAGAAAAGACCAGTTATTAGGTAGTGATTTATTGATTTCTTTAGTGATTTGCCTAAAGCACTGCTATACTGTCTATTTGCCAGCCATACATGACTTTACTTGCTATGTGGTACATGATGACTTGGAAAAATAGAGGAAATAATGATTGTTGTCCTTAACAAGCTGCTGATTGCCAAGCATGCTTCTGTAAAATCTTCCTGCTTGCCTGACAACTTGGTTTTAGAGAATAAAATGAGAATATAAACTGGACTGGGGACAGAAGCCTCTGAGGAGCTGTCCTGGTGTTGGACTACTGGTGACATCTCCTCCCTTCCACTCTCTCTGCTGCCTGAGTGCTTGCTCCAGAAAGTTTCCCATGGCATTACTTGACCCTAGTGTAAGCACAATTCATTGGAGGAGAAATGATGTAAACAACAGCATAAACATCTTCACATCAACAGTCACCTCTTAAATTATGCCAAATCCCAGACCTAAATACAGAATATTAAACAATGAAAATGAGTATAGAAAAATACATGGCTGTCTAAGAGCTCCTGGATTTGGCACTAAAATATAATCTCTAGTATATAAGGAATATTTACAAATCACATATTGCCTGTGGACCAAAAGGAAAAGAGAGAAGGAGGAGGACCTAAGGAAAGAAGCATTGCACCTAGCAGAGACATTTTATCCGAAGCTACACAAAGGGCAAATAACAGGAGAATGCCTTCAAGTGCAGTTTGTTTGTCATTGGGGAAACACAAATTAAAACCACAATGAGAAAAAAAAAAGCATGAATACATATCAAAAAGGGTAAGTTAACAATAATTCCAAAAGAGCCACCATAAAACAGGCAAGGATGTGCAGAGCTGAATCAGTCACACTTTCTCGTAAGAAGAATAATGTAGCCTCTCTGCAAGGCAAAATGCCAGTTTCATGACAAACTAAGCTGATAATAAGCACACATTTCAGTAACTGCAAGCACAAACCAATTCCACAGAAATGACAATCATGTGCAGATGAGAGATCTATATACAAGTATTTATATCAGTTTTACTCCTCCCAGCCTAAAATCCAGATTGTGCTGATGAATCCTTAAGAAACTGAAGGAAGCCCTTCCTTCCTGGGGCAATCTCAATGGCCAATTCTGTGTGAGGAAGACAGAGGCAAAACAGCAAGAAGAAAAGACTGGAAACATGAAAGACGAAGAGGGAAAATTGGTGCAGCTAAAGAGCTGGGAGAAAGCCTGTAAGATCCCCAGATGCTGATCTCTGGGATGTTACTGCCTCTCCCATGGACAGTGCTTAGTATAAATTAGGTTGGGAAGTCATGACTGTCGTCTGTGGCTGTTATGCATCCAGGTAATGGAGTTATGCTTATGCTATTCTGATAGTGAGCCAAGTCCAATATAATAATCCACTCGTTATTCACTTACTGTGAGGGTACAAGAACGGGAAGAATAATAGATTTCCTTTTTTGCCAATAAATGATGGATCCATGCCACTAAAGTTTGTATGGCTACTTCTTTCCATTACAAATAATTAAAATAGGACACAGATCCTTAATTCCCACCCAAATGTGGGCATCCTAAGGCAGATGAATAATAGCTTCAGGGAAGGGACATCTGACTAGAGAAGTACCTCCATTAAACTGCAGTCATTCTTGTATATGGTAAAGTTCATAATTTAAATTAGTTTTAATTTCCAATGAAGTCTTCCCTAATGTTTCCTTAAGTGGGCACTGTGTCACTGATATAAAAATCATTAAATGGCATACCCAGTATGCCTAGTACTTAGTCGATAATAAATAGTTTAAATAATTTTAGATCTATACTATATATCCTGTTTACTGCCTAATGTGTTTTAAACATTATAAATATTGTCTTTTTTGCAAATCTCCTCACAAATATATTACATGCTCATGTTACCCTCAAAACATAGTACAAGAAATATCAGGAATTTACCTTGGTGAGTGAACAAAATAGGCAGAATCTGGTATCACAGTGGACCTAGTGATTGCACAAGTAGGTGTTATATGGGATAACAGTGATCTTTGATAATCACATTATACTTTAATATTAATAATTCCTCCTATTAAAGAGCTAACTTATGCATTTCTAGCCCATTGTTCAGTATACATGTACAAATCAAATAGTAATATAATACAATGTATGTGATATTTTGATAATATTTAATTTAAATTTGAAACAAGCTTGTTTTGCAGTCACCCAGTTCTCACACCCTCCTGTCCTCCCCTGTAACCCCCTCACTAACCCCCATCCCATCTCCTTTCTGCTCCCCAGGAAGGGTGATTCCTTCCATGTCATATACCTGCAGAAGTATAGACATGAGTGTTGTGTGATCTATGATATGAGAGATAAAATATGAAAGTTAAAACCACATATATCCATACATATATATAGATGTGGGTGTTGTGTGATATATGAAAGATAAAATATAAAAGTTAAAATTAGTGATAAAGATTACAGTCAAAAATATGCATTTGCCTGATACAGATTATGATGGTAGATAAGATTCTATGACAAGTTGCTATCATTAACTTCACTAAACCTTGTGAATTTATTGTTATTCAATTATTTCTGAAACTGTGAAAGACACAAACACATTTATCTTTGCTTGTGGCACAGTATGCTCACAATAATCATCCCCACACTTTCTCTTTTATATCTTATTTAGTGTATAGTTAGTTGTTAATTATAACTTTTGTTGTTACAATCATGATATGAATTACTCAGTATTTAGTTAGTTGTTAACGGTCTCTTCCACTCAGGCATTACCTCCATCAGACGTGGAACTTCCCACTGTTTTTCATACAACCAACCCCTAGAACACAGAAAAGCTTCTGGCTGGATAAATGTAGTGCCAGTCACTGAATGTACAGCATCTGTGGTTATCTGCACTGGGGCTACACAGGATGTCATGGATGAGGGAGGAATCCATCCATGACTGAAGAATTATTGGCTTTGTCAATATTCACACAAGGACAGGGAAGGAGTTCCTGGTTCCCTTCCACTCCTGAGGAATTCCTGGCTGGTAATAGATTATGAGACATGGAAGTCACTATATTCAGCTGTGCACCCACAGATGAGCTCACCATACACTAACCATGAAACAGTTCCAAACCACTAGTCACAGAAATTCCTGGTCTAAATCACTGAGGTATGGAAGTAGGAAAGAGGTTAGCAGGGAAGAGGTGGCGAATGTGGACCGACAGGACCAAAGGGAGGTAAAGATAGAGTGACAGTGATCAGATTGCATTTTATACATATATGAATTGTCTCATAATAGATTTAGTTAAGTTTTTCAGAAAAAATTATTGAGATCAATCATGAGTAACTATCATATCAATATTAGTAACATTGATTAATGTTTAAATCTAGAGTTACAGAGTATGAAATAACCTGAGGATAATGGGCATGCTGCCTGAGATTTTTATGTTAGATTTGGATCTATCTTAACTTGAATTTTAAGGTGTGAGTACCTTTGAATGAGACACCCTTTGTGATTTAGAGAAGAATGTCTGTTGCTATTGTTTTCAATGTGTTCAGATTATTATTTACCTTTGTGAAAGATGTAAATAATTACAGGCTTAACACTTGGTATCCCAAAGATGTATACCTACCATGAAAAGACCTGAAGTTATTAATAATATGTAAAAATCATTCCAAATTGTCAAGGAGCTGTACAAATCGCCAATTAAACACTCTATGGGAAGTTTAGTGTTATGCTAGGATACCTCTGGAGGCTTCTATGTTATTTTATCTAAGTAGTCTATCAACTCCTTCTAGTGAAGTAAAAACTGAAATTCTAAGTGATGTTCTTACCACTGTTTTTGAACATGGGACGAAGGCATCTTCACAAGCCCTCCCTGATATACCAACACCAATTGTACCAACATTCTCTGAGGGGCACATTGCATGCTATTGAAAGAAAGAGAAGTTTCTGAGATTTTTTTTCTGAAGGAATTGCTTATTGGTAGAATTAAACAAACTATAAAAAGAATAAGCTCAGGAATTGCATGGTAGAGCTTCTGCCTCTCAGCAGGAAAATTGTAAATTTAAGGTTTGTGACCATCCTTGCCTATGTAGAGACCTCCAGGATGTCTGGTGTCCATAGCTAGAGTCAGAATGAAGAAAGCATAAAGGACAATAAAGAACAAAGGAAGGAAGAGAAGAGAATATCAAAGGGAGAATAAGCTCATATAATAGTATTTCTCAAAACCTTTAGGTCTCGGGGCTCTAAAGAGCACTGGAGGAGAAACTCATTTCTGTGGCTGGCTCAGCCTGGTCTAAATCCATCCCTAAACCATCTAAACAAGGCAGGCAACACACAGCATTGAAAGGTTCTGGAGGGCCATCCTGTCTAAAAACATCTCAGGTGCATCATCATTATTTTCTCGTCTTTACTTTGTTCCTGATAACATCCATTAGTAAAATTTCCACCCACGGTGAGTCTCTGCTAAAAGGCTGCTCTTTCTCACTGCTTGCTTGTCTCAAGCCTGCCCTGCTCTCGCTGTTTCTTATGCTGTTGACAAGAGTATCTTAAGTTGCAGGTGTAGCATCAATCCCCGTGGCATCATTGCAAACAACAATAGTAAAGGTTATTTTTACATGTAAGTTAGATGTCATCAAGTCTTTAGGGAAAGTGATGAAGACATGTATTGATACAGAATAAGAATCCTTTAAATATGGTGAAATCTTCAGTAATAGTTGCTGTGAAAAAAAAAATGCTTCTCAGTCCAGGCCAGCTTGACTATCTCTCAAAAGGAAATCAGCTAGAAAAGACGATGGCAAGGAGGAAGATGACCTAAGACATTCTGCAGGGAGTGCTTGCTGAGGGAGATCCTCTGGACCCCTCTGTAGCAGGGACCTTGGGAGCTGACTAGACACACACACAGGGGAAGAACACTGCAGTTAACAGGGGACAGAGAGGTCTTTTGCTTGTAAACACAAGAATCCGAGGTAACACAGTAGAGTAAACCAGAGGGAGAATCCAGAGAGAACAGTGTTGGGATCCAGTGGAAACTGCAAAAAGTTAACATCTCAGCAAACAAGTGGCTGAGAGTGTTCATCTCTTTGCTCTTTATTTTATTATTATTTTTATTTGTTTTATCTGAGAGAAACAGGGCAGAGTGAAGGACAATGTCAGAGACCAAATGAAATATACCAGGAAAATATCAATTCAGACAAAAGCTGTGATATTGATTTCAAACATAATAAATATAGGATCTAAAAATGAAGAACTCCATACAGCTCATAGTGTAGTATTTGGAATTTGACCTGGGTTAAGGTGAACTTGGAAGGTAAAATGGTGAGAAGGACTGGGTTAGAGGTGGCTGAGCAGATTACTAAAAGGTTCTGTCCCCCAAGGTGCTTTCCAACTTTCATACCCACAGTCACCAGGAGGTCAAGTCTCAGAGGCATGTGACCAATAATCAATGTAGTTGACTGCAGTTAGAGACATACAGGATCACAAGAAAACATATAATAATACATGAATAATGCATTAATTGGCACAAATAGTTATATGTATTCGTGATTTAACATATATTAAGTACTTTTTTTCTTTTTATTAATTACATATACAAGACCATAAACTGAAGAAAGAACAACAGAAAATGTAAACTTTTTTGTAGATATATTGTTATTAAGTAATACATGTAAGAAAATTATAAAGAGCTATTAAAATTTAATAATAAACTACAACTCATAAAAGAGTATAGGGTCTGAACAGAAACCATAGAAATGGTCAATAAACACATTAGACATTAAAAATGCAAATTTTATCCACAAGGAGAAACCAGAATGACTACAATTCTTTTTAAGTGTCAAAAAGCATTGCTGAGGTTATAGAGAAATTAGACTCCTCATATTAGTCCAAAGGAAACAAATAACGTGAAAAGAGATGTCAAACATATCTCAATCTGCATTAGTTACAAACCTGTTCTCTAAGAGCAACTTAGAGAGAAAGGGATTATTTTGGCTCACATTTTAGAGTAAGATGTGCGTTGCATGATTCGAGACAGTGGGTGAATAGGAGAGGCTCGTTCACATGCTGGCAGATAGGACACAGAGAACTGTGACAAAAGGTGTCTTCTCCAAAAGGCCAACCCCAGTGATATACATCTACTTGTTAAGTCTCACTTCTGTTTTTTAAATAGATTATTTTATTTTCTTTATGTGCGTGTGCCCCTGCCTACATGTGTTTATGACATGTGTGGATGTACCACCGGAGGTCAGAAGGGGTCTTTACAGGTGGTTTGAGCCATTCACTGTGATTTCTGGGAACTGAATCTAGGACCTCTGGGAGAGCAGCATGCAGTCAGAATTGCTGAGCCATCTCTCCAGTTTCGGACTCAGTTTCTTAAATACTCCACACCTTCTGCACATTTGAAGGAGTTGGAGAACAGGATTAAACACGTGACCAGGTGGGGACATTTTAGATACCAATCATCACAGCAACAAAAACATGATTACATAAAATAATACATATTACACAAAGCAATAAAACACCCCAGTGTTCTGTTTCAAATGTTAAATCAAATCATGTTTCACAGATTAAGTATTATAGGATAAAGAAGGTTGATTCCCATTTTATTTCCTTGCAAAATATCTTATTTGATATTAGGTTTTGCCTTAGACATTGGAGGTCAAATAGATGACCGTTCAGTTCAATATCATTCTGCCACCTCATCTTGATTTCCATTCACATATGATTTTCAAACAAGATGAAATATCAGGTTTTACACATCTAAGAGACTGTTTGAGGGAAATATAATCTTTAGTACCATCTTAACAGAATTTATTAACAACAGAGTGCAGCTTGCATAAAATGTAAGTGGGTTGAAGTTTCCTTCTCAATCTCCTTTGATAGTTCAGATCTTTCCCCATCTAGCTTTATAGGTTCTCTGTCAGCAGATTAAAAATCAGTTCTCTCTATACAGTTCAACATATTTGATATAAGACAATATTAAATATATTCGAAAGAATTTAGAAAATGTATTCAAAGTATAAAAATCCTTGGTAGAAATTGTTTACAACTAGACTAGAAAGAGCCAGAGCTTTTCAATGTGGTAAAAATGACTTCCAATATTACCATCCCCAGAAACTTCTCACACACCAAACTTCATGGGAAGCAGGAATTTATTTCAATAATCTGTGTAGATCACAAATATAGGACACTGGAACAGACAACAGCATCAAGAAAGAATTTCCACTGAAGAATACCAAACTCTTCAAATTTGACTACTAATTGAAATTTCAATAATGTTACAAATAGTAAAACTGGAATTGTGACACAAGGGAACCTCAGTATTCAGAAATTTGAGAGAAGAGGATACAGGGTTTGGGGGTAGCATTGGATACACAGAAATTTTCCAGAACAGCCAGAAATACTAAGTAAAATTCTGTCTTGGCTATGTCTGTTTATTCTAACCTGTCAGTGTTTTTATTTGCTGATAATATTGAACTTTTGCCTGGATCTTGGTCAAATATCAACTTTACACTTAACTACTCTTTTTTTCTTTTTTTTAAAAAGAAAAACTGTGTTTTGATATATCTGTAAATTAATATATAGAAAATATGCATTAAGGAAAAATCAAAAGAAAGTATATTAGGGCATGAAAGTAGAAAATGTATGCAATGCAAAGAAGTTCAAAGGGAGAATTTTTTGGGGAGCAGTAGAAGGCATTGTAGAGCATGGGAGGAAGATAAATGCCACAGGTTTTTTTCTCACATGCATGTAAAATCTACAGTTAACTGTGTTTGCATATATACATTTATGACCGAAAAAGCCAAAAGGGATGTCATGAAGGGACAAGGGTGTCATAAAATGTTGTGAAGATGTGCAAATAGGCCAAAAGTTGCGTATGAAAATGTAATAATATCAAATATTAACAGTGTAAAAGCCGGCAATAATGTTGGTATCACTAACAGAGAGAAACCCTCATAGTGACTAAGTGCTCATTCGTTTCAGGGCCAGAGTCAAATATCAGACCATAATTAAGATCACATATAAAAATAAATTAAAGTGCTAAATAACTGTGAAAGAGCAAGAGTGACTTAATTTCAAGGTATTAATCACAGAAAGGCTATATCTTTCATACTCTAAAGTTGTGCGCAATGCGCAGGTAAGATAGTCTAAAGTTGACCTTGATGTGAATGAAGTATTTAAGATTTGAGTTCTTCAAGATTCCCTATCTCTAAGCTCAGCTGTGTTATTTCTTCATATGTATTTTTATCTCTGAAGTTGGATCACTTTTTTAAAGTAAACAAATGACAAAAAAAAATTCCCCCGAGACACCTTAATTCATTTTATTCATCATTCATTATGTGGTGGTAAAATTTATTCAAAACCACTTTTGATTTTTTCTTTTACAAATTAGTTTAGAATTGTATTCCATCATTAGCTGCTGATTTCACATGCAATTCTGTAGTGACCTTAAGAAGAATTTTCTCTGACCTCACAATGATTTTTTGAGAAAATGAAACCAGCTACAGTATTGCTCTATCCTAAACTCAGTATTCTGATAAGCTACTACTAACAGGAACAAATTTCCTATGTAGGACTTCCTGGTTTCCCTGGTGTGATTACTCCCACAGGCCAGTCTCAAGCTTGCAATAGTGTAAAGATTTCCTTCTTCTTTATGGCTTCCTCGACACTTACAGCCTGGTATACCACTGTATTTCACAGCATACTCTTTTCAAGTAAACTTGATGCATGTTCCTGCTCTGGTTAATAGAGGTGGCAGATATGTGTTTCTGTCAGGTACCTTCACATTTTTGATAGGAACAAAGAACAATTGTCAGGGATAACCAAAACCTATCATAAATGAAACTATGCTTTTAATACTGTTTATATTTAAATGTTATTAGCATTGTAGACAAAATGTACACATAGCTTTTCTATTTGTAATGATGTAATTTCTATGCTGTCATAGACATTCATTTTCTGCTTTGGAGGTTGGCACCATCCAAGAAAAATCTCCATCATCACCGAATCCTCTGGCCTAATACTGTATTTTCAATTTTTTTAAATTTAATACGTACACAAAAAATACCTCTAGTTTTTCATGAACTTTAGTCTGTAGTTGTAGACCACCTTGAACTTCTGGAGTGTGGGGTTATTTTGATAGGAACTTTTGAACTCAAAATGATTCTTTATTATAGTTGTTTCACTGATTCACTGATGTTCTTTTTTTTTTTTTTTTTTTTGCCTTCATCTAGCTTTGTTAGATCTGCCTGTTCTCTGCGAGCTCTTTAGGTTTATGGCATGTTGATAGTGGAAATAGACAGTTTGACTCTATGTAATTCTAGCTTTCTATTTCCTGTGTGTGTATAGACATAAGTTTGGCACTCAAGTTATTTTAGGTTCCAGGAAAGACTAAGAAGGATAAATTGTAATGATGTGAAGAGCTTCACATTAAGCCTTTTATTAAAGTCTCCATTGTTTAGGCTTCCTGCATGTCTATAAATCACTGGGCTAGAAGATAAGGATAGCACACAGTATTAATGCACCCACAAGTAATGAGAATTCAGATTTAATAGCAGTGAGAGAAATGTTCTAGAGTGTAGTAAACTGAGTTTATGTCAGGGACTTATTTTAATTGTTTAATTTTGATATTAAAAATAACTCATTTATTTTAAGGGTTATAAGCATAAGATATTTGAAATTACCAAGCAACAGCTTCCTGGAAGAATTAATTTTTTTTAGTGTAGTGTGGCACAGAATATGCCAAACTAATGAGGAAACGTGTGATTTATATGAAGAGTTGTTAAAGCAAGAGGAAATATTTACATACCTTTAAAGACATTTGAAAGAATTAAGATGGGAAAGATGCCAATTTCTAACTTAATTGAAGAGTAATTATTATGAAACAGGTTCAAATTATTCAGCCTAGAAAGCAAATGGTGACCACTGGTTGAAATGTATTTCACCGTTGTAACTGTCAAGAACATATGGTTTATCAGGAGAAACAAAGAGCTCACAGAACTAGATTTGCTGCGTAACAAGGTGTGACAAGAACTGTGCAGTAGAAGAGATAAGCTAAGAGAACCTGGGAGATAACATACTTTTGGAAAGAGGGCAGCTAGGAAAATATTTGTGAACATCTGGATCTGAAATGGAATATTGACAAAGTTCTGGGAGGGTGAGGGAGAGATGGCTCAGTGGGATTGTGCATGTGGTACTCTTATAGAGGACCTGGGTCATATTCCCAGCACCTGCATGGTAGCTTACAGCCCTCTGTAACTACACTTTCATGGGGTCCAGTGCCTTCTTAAGACCTCTGAAGTCACTAGGCAAGCACATGGTGTGCATACTTACCTGCATGCATACAAATCATGCATACACCAAAAAGTAAATAAATCTAAACAAAAAATTTAAGAGAGCTCAATGAATTATATAAAAGATATGAACAGTAATTAATGACATAAAAAGACCAAAAATTTAAAATTATAGAAGGAAAGGATATGCTGAAGGGTTTGAAGGGAGTAAATAGAAGGGATAAATTGATAAATTATACAATTATATTAAAATCTCTTTTTAAATTTTTTATTCAATATTTTTTCTTATTTTACACATCAATCTCAGTTTCCTTTCCCTTCCATCCTCCCATGCTCCCCACATCCCTCCCCAGGGAGTTTGAGGCCTTCCATGAGAAATCATCAAATTTTGTCAAGTTATTTGGGGTAAGGCCTAATCCCTACCCAATGTCTCTAGGCTGAGGGAGTATCCTTCCATGGGGAATGGGCTCCTCAACTCCATTCATGCACTAGGGGTACATCCTGGTTCCACTGTCAGAGGTCCCATAGACTGCTAAGGCTTCCCAATTGAGATCCACATTCAAGGGGCTGGGTCAGTCCTATGCTACTTTCCCAGGTATCAGTCTGGGATCCATGAGCTCCCCCCTTGTTCTGGTCAGTTGTTTCTATGGGTTTCTTCAGCATGTTCTTGACCCTTTGCTCATCACTCCTTCCTCTCTGCAAGTGGATTCCAGGATTTCTGCTCAGTGTTTTGCTGTGGGTGTCTGCTTCTGTTTCCATCAGCTACTGGATTAGGGCTCTAGGATGGCATATAAGGTAGTCATCAATCTCATTATCAGGGAAGGGTAATTAAGGTAACCTGTCCACTATTGCTTAGATTGTTAGTTGGGGTCATGTTTGTAGGTCTCTCTGCACATTTCCCTAGCGCCAGATTTCTCTTTAAACCTATAATGGCTCCTTCTATTATGGTATTTCTTTTCTTGCTCTCCTATAACCTTCCCCCATTTCAATCTTAATGCTCCCTCTTGTTCTCCTCTCCCCTTCTCTTTTTCCTAACTCCCTCTCTCCTGTCCCCACCCTGCTCCAAATTTGCTCAGGGAATCTTGTCCCTTACATAAAAGAAATAATAAAAATTGAAGTTATCTTTTAATATTCATTTATTAATAACATGTTATTGGTCCCTTTATTTGCTGACAGAGGATTGCTTCAATGCTGGGGATAAATAAGATACAGTTTCAGCCCAGGTTTAGTAATCATGTAACTAAAGTATTTTATCCTCTTTCCTTTTTTCTTGCAGTATTATAACATATTCCTATAGGCACAATTAAAATAATCAAGTCATTAAGCATTACAATGGGGCTGTTAGTAAGTGGGGAGTAGAGAGCTAGGGGACATTATGGAATAGGTAGCATATGGAAAGCAATAGAGCTCTTGAAACTTAGTCCTAGTGAAAGAGATGAAACATATGCTTGACTTGTGACAAATGTTTGGTAATAATAATTCTGTTGATTTTTCTCTTTGCTAATCAAGCAATTGCCATTTTAAAAAAAGAGAGTTGTTTTCAGTTTTCATCATTCCAACAGGACATTTTCTTCCTATTGTCCTGGCTTCCTCTTGCTGTTGCAACAGACCGCTCCATGGGAACCCACTTGACACAGCACAAATGCATTGTCATACTGTTCTGGAAAACAGAAGTATACAAGCCTCATGGGTTAGAGCCTAGTACCATCAGGTGCCTCTGTAGGAAAATCTCCTTTCTGGCATTTGACTGCTTCTTGAGGCCTCCAAACCCACCGGTACTGTGTGGTTCTTTGTCACCATCCTCTCCTGAACCCCTCTCAACACTGGTGAGGACATGATGCCATGTGGATGATTCAAGGTCATTAGCTTAATCACACCTGTGGAGAGTATTGTGCTCTCTTAGGTGATAGTCATAGATTCTGGGATCTAGAGTCATATTTGTGTATGCCTTTTTTTGGGATATATGGAATTATCCCCTTTATTATTTTAAGCTGAAGTGTGTTGTATTACACTTCTCTCTTTGTATCACTACTTGTTATTTTATGCACAAATAAAATCTCCAATTGCTCACATGAATCCAGAAAATTGAATGAGCCCATGTTCTACTTCTTTGACTTCATAATCACTGTTCTCTGTTTGTTCATTTCTAATTTAACAAATTACATTCAGGAATGTGTTTATTTTCAATCTAATTAAACAAAAGAGATTTTGCAGCATTAAAAAGATGAACTGCACTGAAACCCAGTTTGAAAAACTCTGAACTACTGTGAATTTACACTATTATTCAGACACTGTATATGTCTATATATGTAAGTGTGTGTGTGTGTGTGTGTGTGTGTGTGTGTAGTTGTTTGTGTAGTATCAATCAGTCTAAGTTTCATAAGTAGACTTTGTGTGAAACCACTTTAATGAAGAAAAATATTTTGCCATAGAATAGGTAAGAAATAATGTGGTAATGCTAATCTTTGTAGATGAGAAAAATGGCAGTAACTGTAACAATTGTTTAAAATTCAGGCTATCAAGGGGCATTTTTCATGGAAGAGTTATTTCTTATATCATTGCTTAGAGTTCCTGGTACCTATTGATGTACTGCTAAGTCTCCTTTCATAGCCTGAACATCTTTTACTGTCCCACTTTGGCATGCTGTTGAGTCGACTGCATTCTTTCTGGATAGAATTCTAAAACTTTATGATGGCAACATTTTATCTGGCTCTTCTATACTCAGAAAATGCTGCCTTTAATAGACACTTGAATTCCTAAATGTCATTGTTCAAATCCTCATGATCAAATCTTTGGTACTTGGGAGTAGCTTTGAGTGGCACAATTCTCAAGAACCATTTCTATTCCTCATTTAAAAAACAAGGCTCTTGGAACCATGTTAGCAGTCTTTACACATTTAGATGGCTTAAAATAATGACTTAGTATGGCACTTATTTTGATAAAAGGCTGATTTAGAAACTGCGAAAAGTGGTGGAGAGGAGAGCAATGTCCTTGTGGGCAGGTTGGCTCTTCAGGCCTTTTCTGAATGGAGAAGACTGATATTCCAGGAGTCACTGTGTGTGTGTGTGTGTGTGTGTGTGTGTGTGTGTGTGTGTGTGTGTGTGTGTGTGTTGTATGTGCCCAGGTGTTTTCATGCTCACTGATGAATGAGACATGAACAACTATTCACTTATGTCATGCTCAAATTGTTAACTAGCCTATCTGTCTTTCTAGGAAAAAAATTCTTGTTTGCAAATATTTATAGTCAAATCCACTGCTATGTGGCCTTGTGGAGATATATAAAACCTTGTTTTCCAATATATAGATTTGAGGACCAGCCTAGCACTGGGAGACCAAATGGTAACAGCAATGCCAGAACATCCTGGTGAAATGGCCTCTACTCTATTTATTAAGATTTCTAGACTCCCCTTCCTTGGGCCTTAAGGTGACATTTGTTTCCTTTAAAAGACAAACTCTCTAAAAACCTCCACCAACCACCCAGAATTATTATCAAGATATGGAAGTGATTTTACCATTATTAGTACAGAAACAATAGTTCTAAATTTATTTAGACTTGGGTTCAAATCTTGCCTCTTGCTTTGTTCCAAAGAGTTACCTAAATTCAGGATCTATGGTCTCTCAACTATTATACCCAGATAATGCTGTTCCTTTAAATGACATTGGGATGACATGGTCATAGACCATACTGTGCACTTGAAATGGTGACTGTGAGCCTGAATCAAACCATAAAAGTAGAGAACTAAATACAATCTCTGAATCTCTCTACTTTAAAAAAGAAATATGTCCATAATGGATAGAATCAATGGCTCAGAAGTTAATAGCACTTCCCGTTCTTCCAGAATACTTCAGTTCAGAACCCAACATTCACAACTATTTTCAATTAAATCTACAGGGGATCTGATGTCCTCTTCTGATCTCTGTGGGATCCTGCACTCACATTGCACACATTCACACAGACACAACTCTTAAACAGCTCACATAAAAAATAAATCTTAAAGAAAAAAAAGATCTCAACATCCCTTTGACAAAAAGGGCAAATGAACGAAAAAACTAGCTGGAGACTTAGATAGAGCATAGAGTAGGAATGGAAGCATTCCATGGAGCAGAAGCCAAAACAACTAGTGTTTTACAGTGCATGGATAACTATGCCTTGTGTCAGAAGGCCTACTGAGCTGATGGAGTGTTGGCAAGCCATGGGCACATGGGCAAACCTGGGTGAAATGCTCATCATAGGAATTTGGTTTTCACTTCTGTAACCTGCTCTAACCTTACCAGACAACTCTCTAAAGGACTCAAATGTGAAACGATGTGTTGGTCATTTCTCATGTTGTCATGTGCACATGATGTGGAATTTATGCTGATTCCAAAGATTAAGATTCCAGTGGAGGATTCTGTTTCATTTCTGTCTAAATCATCTGTTGATTTATCATGTGAAATGAGGCACATCAGACTGAGTGTTTGTAAGCATTCCTCAAGGACACTCTTTGATGCGGGAAATAATGAAATAGGTAGTAAGACAAGGTTTAAAGGTGCCAGTGAAAAAGAGTCTGCATGTTTCTTTCAGCCAGTAAAACAAGTCAGTTTGAAAATGATTACAATCTGGCCAGAGGTAAGAACTCTTGCTTTAGCATAGCAATGGCCCAGGTGCACATTTTGCTATCAAATGTATCACATTCTAACGCTTTAGTTTTACTCTCAAAAGCAGAGACCCTTTCTCTTTGTACTGGAGTCTTTAGACAAGGAAATTCATGTCCATAAACATATGCACAGTATAAAGCTGCCCAGGAAAGATGAAACAGTTTTCTGGCACAGAACAGCTTTGTGTCTGCCATGGCCATTCCAGCTGCATGGTGCCTGTTGGAATTGGCTGAAGCAGTGATTCAATTCAAACAATTAAGTACCAGTGAGGGTTCATGTTCTGGTATGAAAATGACTCTGTGGGTTGAACTCAAACAAATCATAATGCCAGGAAAGAGAAATAAATTCTGCTGCAAATTCATGCTAGCCTAAGTTCATATCATATTTATCCTGAGCTTAAACTAATTAAGAAATCAGATCTATTTTCAATAGATAAGAATGTGTGTGTGTGTGTGTGTGTGTGTGTGTGTGAGAGAGAGAGAGAGAGAGAGAGAGAGAGAGAGAGAGAGAGAGAGAGAGAGATTCAGTAATTTTAAGCAAAAACACATTTGATGAACAAATGACATTATTTCATCACTCTGACTTTTCAGACTTGACCAAATGTCTTAAGTGTATATGATGGATACAACAAAGAACACGCTTGCTATCCACTAAGCTAATAGTTCTTCCAGACAGTGAAGTCTCATTTAACTACCCCATTGAAGTAGTTAGTGTGCATGGATTCACCTAGTAGTTCAGCTTGGGATAACCAGGTGGAACTGTTTGATAGTTCCAAAATGCCTATGACCGGTTTCCATGTGTCAGTGGTAACAGGTCTGTAAGATTGCCTCAAAACACCTGGTAGTATGTGGAAGGGGTACCAGTATTCAATGAAATGGACTTCCTGCTGACGATGTCACTTAGTATGACATTATCTAGACTACCCACCTAATCCCAGTTCATTCGTCATCTTCTCCATAGTGGAACCTCTGAAGCCTTCATGGGAAAACACACTGCCCTCTCATAATGGTTCTGGGATGGAAATCTAATTGGCCATGATAAGTTAAGTTGATTAGTTACTACTGTTAAAACCAAAACACAATCCCTCACACCAACACACACACACACAAACTACTGTAAGAACATTATTTACCTGAAATTTGTTACTTTTTGAATGTTTTGCGCTGAAAATAATTCATTATCTGTTAAGGTATTCTATATTCTACTTTTAGCATCCACTTGCAGTAAAGTGCCTGTATAGATACTTGTGATTAATAAATAAAGTATATGAAATTATTATTTATTACTACCAGGTCTGAGATAGAATGCTAATGCTGTGGTTTTCTGAACTCTACACACAAACGCTGGTATGAATACACGGAATCATTTGACTTATCTGAACATTTGGAGAACTCTTAACAATAGGTAATTATTACTCTACTGTGAGCAAATGACCTATTTAACTATGGTCATTAATTCACACCTGTGTAGTCTTTCCCAAGCAGTTGTCTGTTTGAGGAATCAGTTTGTCAGAACTGCCAAAGCTCCAAAGATACAGACGATCATTGTCATTGATACCAATAACATGGTCTTCATGTATTTCTCAGGCTATAGTCAGATGACACTTGGGTTGTACAGTCACCAGAGATTTTTCGTGTTCCTAAACAATCATGTGCTGTTGTCATGGCTTTACAGATCATAGTTAGTTTATATTTATAGCCACTGTATAGTTTAACACTATGCCCAAATGGGCATTTTGATATTTTCTCAGATCATAATTAATTTACTTTACTTATCTTCTATTTGTATTAGATTTAAATCCCTGTATTGGCTTGTTTAAAATCTTTAGTGGATCCATGTTTCATTCCAATGACAGGTGTTTGAGTCTAAAGGCAGCTTCAGTCTTCGAGAGAGAGAGAGACAGAAAGAGACAGAGACAGAGACAGGAGAGAGAGAGAGCCATAATGTGGAGATATGTTATAGATTTCTTGGCTTTAATTCCATCAGTTTTGGAAACACTGAGGGCAATTAGGTTTGGCACTAATAGACATTCATACTCAAAACTCTGTGGGGAGGGATTCCCCTACAAACTGTTTCCCAAAAAAGATTGTCCCCTGTTCCTCTAAAATGCTAGGTTCCTGAAATTAGAAAACCTTCATTAGGTTTTCTAGTGACACCTAAGCAAGTTGCTGTGTTAATTCTGAAATGTAGCTTTATTCTAGGGAAGCATGAATATGGCCCTTGGATGGGATTGTAAGATGCTTCAGAAAGCATTCCCTGGGAACCTGTAGGCCACTTCTGCTAGGGAAGCAGATCTGACTGCAGACCCTCTTCTCTCCCTTTGCTCCTCCAAATCCAATCCACCAGTCACATCCTCATCTCTGCAGCACAGCACTTCCTGCAGCCTCCGTTCCTTATACTGCCCCCATCTTCTATGGGTCCCAACTTCTTCTGCCCCTAACCCTCATGCTTCAATCTTTGCTCAGTCATAGCTCTAACCTCCAGCAGTCACTTTCTGGGAACTCACAGGCCACTCCTGCCAGAGAGGCAGGTAGGCAACCTGCAGATCTCCACCTCACCCTCCATCCCTCTGAGTCAAATCACCTTAGCCTCAACCCCAGCTCCGCATGGGAACACCTGTGATAACCTCTTTGACCTCACCTCTGGTGGATCACAGAGGTCTTTTCCCCCCAACCACACTTCCTCTACTCCATTACTTGTCCTTCCACCAACTCTATCAGTCACTCCCTAGGAACTTACAGCCACTCCAACCAGGGAAACAGGTAAACTAACTGCAGAACTTCACCTCTCTGCTCTTCTAAATTCAGTCCCCAGCTCAGCAGCAGACTTCCTGCTGTGGCCTTACCTGCCCTTACTGTCTTAGATTATTTCCAAGATACCAAGTAGTTCCTGCTGAAGCACCCTGCTTGCCTCCCTCCTAAGACATTTCTTAGCTCTCTCCAAGCCTATCCCTATTCCTCCTAAGTGTGAGCTCCTAATTCCAAAAACACATTTTCCCTGGAACCTCAAGTGGCTTCACAATCAGGACTGCAGAAGACTGTCCTACCAGGAAGCACACCACCACCAGACTCTCGTAAGACCCAGAGAGGGAGCAAAACACAAGGGAAAGAACACCGACCCAACATGGACAAGACCAGATATTCAGCACTTAGGATTAGTCTTCCCAAACCCTGACTAAAACACAGTAATAGCCAGGGTAATGTCTGCAGTACATCTCAGCCACCCAGTCATTCCAGGTATCCAAAATAGCTGAAGGACAAGAAAATAAAAACTTCAAAAGAGCCATTATGAATATGATAGAGCTGTTCAAGATGAAATAAGTAACTCTCTCTCTCTCTCTCTCTCTCTCTCTCTCTCTCTCTCTCGGCTTGTTTGTTCTGCTAAAGCCAATGTGGCTTTACTTTTTTTAGACATGATATTTTTTTAAACAATCTTTTCTCATTTTACATACCAATCCCAGTTCCTACTCCCTCCCCACTTCCCCCCCACCATACACCATCCACTCCTCAGAGAGGGCAAGGCTTCCTTCCCATGGGGCATCAATGAAGTTTGGCACATCTCTTTGAGGTAGGACCAAGGCCTTCTCCCTGTATATCTAGACTGAACAAGGTATCCTTCCAAAGAGAATGGGCTCCAAAAAGCTACTTCAAACACTAGGTCCCACTGCCAGTGGACTCACAGACTGCCCAAGCCACACAACTGTCACCCACATTCAGAGGGCCCATGCAGGTTTTCTAGCTGTCAGTCTAGAGTCAGTGAGCTCCCATTAGCTTATGACACTGTCTCTGTGGTTTTCCCCCAAAATGATCTTGGCGCCTTTGCTCATGTTATCATTCCTCCTTCTCTTTAACTGGACTCTGGGTGTTAGTATTCAGTTATCTATACTGGCCTGTCCTTGGAGTTCTGACAGGATATGCTCTCAGCTGCAGCCACTAAGAGCATCACTTGTGCATTCACTATGTTCCCCTTTCAAAGGCTTACCATCTCCCATCCACCTCCTCCTCTTCCTCCTCCCTCTCTCTCTCTGTCCTTCTTTCCTCTCTCCTGCAGCTCCAGTCCCCAGAGGCAGATCTCTCTCCTTCTTTTTGCCCTAATAAAAAATCCCTTCTGCTTGGACCCTGTTGAATGGTGTTTTCTCTCACATGAACTTTTCTTGAATTACAACTCTGGGAACTAGGCCCATTACTTAGTTGTGGATCTGTGCATCTGCCTCCATCACTTGGTGGATGGAGGTTCTATGATAATTCAGGTAGTCATCAATCTGATTCCAGGGGAAGGCTAATTTAGTTACACTCTCCACTGGTCCTTAGAGTCTAAGCTGGGGTCATCTTTGTAGATTCCTGGGAATTTCCTTAGTGCCAGGTTTCTCACTAGCCCCATAATGACTCCCTCAATCAAAATATTTTTTTCTTTGCTCTCCTTCTCTGTTCTGACTCCATCTCCATCATGTTCCTCATGTTCTCCTCCCCTTCTCCCCACAACTATACTCTTAATTTACTCACCTTCATATGAAATATAAATCTCTTAAGGAATATACGGAAACATACAAAAGGATAGAAGCAAATGAATAAAACAGTTCAAGACCTACAAATGAAAACAGAGACAATAAAAAAAACCTAAACTGAGGCAAATCTGAAAATGAAAATTATAGAAACTCAAACATGGGTTACACCAAAAGAGTCCAAGGAATGGAAGGTAATTTCAGGCATTGAACATATAATAGAAGAAATTTATTTGTCAAGATTACTTTGGTCAAAGGAAATGTTGATTCTAAAAGGACTTCTGTGATGTGGGAGGACCTTCTGTATTCTGTAAGTATGTGTTACTTTTATTGGTTGATGAATTGAGCTGTTGTAAGGATTATGGTTGTTCCGCCCACCTCTGGTCTTGTCCTGCCACCGCGCCAGCCCCAATTAACACATGGAGACCCTGTATTTGATATAATTCTGTTGGCCAGGTACTTGTTTCTTATCGGGTAGCTCTGTCTTAATTATTAACCCATTTCTGTTAATCTATGTATTTCCACATGGTCTCATCTTACCAGGGAGCCGGCTGGCATCCTGCTTTCTCCAGACTCTCCATCTTGACTCCTCCTTCCTACTTCCTCTTTCCTCCTTGTCTCCTATCTTGCTTTCCTATTGTCCAACAGTGATTTATTCATTAACCAGTATGAGAAATATAATTACAGACCGACATCTCCCATCAAGCTGTTTTGGCCAAAAGACAGACAGAATTTAGTGAGGTGTATTTCTGAACAAAGGGGCAGAAAGGACCACAGAATCAAAGAGAAGCCATGCAGCCATCCGAGAGGCCAGATGCAAGGGCATCACCTATAAGCTACAGCCATGTGGTGATACACAGATTAGTAGAAATGGATTAATAAAAGCGAGGTAACTAGCAAGTAAGTTAAATAAGCCTAAGCAAATAGCAAATAAGCAACTAGCAAATAAGCCGAAACCATTGGCAAAACAATTATAAATATATATTAAGTCTCTGGGTGGTCATCTTATAACTTTGAGGACTTGGTGGGTAAAGAGAAACAGGTCCAAGTGGAACGAACAGTACAAAAGAAAACTTTCTTTCTACAGTCCTGACTCAAACCATCCAGGAAATGTGGAACACCATTAAAAAACCTAAAACTTAAGAACAACAGATATAGAGGAAAGAGACCAAACCCAAATCAAAGGCAAAGATATATTTTCAAGAAAATCATAGAAGAAAATGCTCTTAACCCAGAGAGGACATGCCTATCAAAGGACAAGAAACATACAAAATGACAAACGAACTGGATCATAAAAGAAATTCCCCTTAACACATAATCAAAACCCCGAATATACTGAACAAAGAAAAAATAATAAAAGCTTCAAGGGGAAAAGAATGGGTAACACATAAAGACAGACTAATTAGAATAACACCTGACTCCTAAACAGAGACTGTAGATAGTTACTTTCCCACCTGGACCCACTGTGGTAGTAACCTACCATTGTATAATTTGTCTTAAGGCATACTCAACAAGATGGAACCCATGCCCAATCAAAAACTTGAGACTATATAGCCTAGGATCAACACACAGATGACTTCAAAGACAGAAGCAGAACGCATAGGGCCTGAATGGATCTGCTCACATGGCATCCTATAGTAGAAAGCAGAAATGAACACAAACTCCCACTTCTAACCCAGAAGCAATCTACAAGTGATAACCAATTATAAATGAAAGTTTGCTTTTCTCCAAGGGAGTCTCATTGTGGAAACCACCTATTCTTAAGGATAGGTTTCATGCCCAGCAGTAGATGGCCAACATAAAATAAACCTTTGTGGGTTCTTTGTCTCATGCTGTTGTGTCATGGATTTTCCTTTTTAAATTTTACCTTATTTTGCCTCCTCCTCCTCCTTATTATTATTATATTTTTCTTTTTCAAGGCAGGGTTTCTCTGTGAAGCACTGGATGTCCTGGAACTTTTTCTATAGACCAGGATGGACTCATACTTGGAGATCCACCTGCCTCTGCCTCCTAAGTTCTCAGGTTAAAGGAATATGCCACCGTTTTATGTCTGTCTGTTTTCTAAATCAGAGACAGAAAATGAATCAATCCAGCTGGAAAGGGTGCTGAGGTGGAGCTGAGAGGAGTAGAGGCAGTGAAACTGTAATCAGGGTATGTGGGTAAATAAAGTCTATTTTCAATAAAAGGACACACCTTCCAAAAATGATACGGTTGTGTAAAGTATTGGGGAAGTAAGAGGAAACTCAAGATTTGAACAATGATTTACCCAGAGTATAGTAAACAGTAGCTGCCTGTCTCTAGGGTAAATTCCAAAAAGTAGAACATGTTCCCTATCATTTAATCATATGAAGAATGCTGTAGAAGAACTGGGCAGGATTTAATACAGAGCGTATAAGAAAGCTTGTATTAAAATTAAAGCAAAGCATTTTATTTTCTTAATTTATCTATCATGAAAATTCAAAATGAAACATGGTATTTATCCTTTAATTCAGTATGACATGTTTTTATTATTGTTTGATTTTTGGGGGGTCTGGTATTCAATATACCAGGATACATAAGAATGAGAATTTAGCTTTGTCATTGTTCTTGAGGTTGGCCAAGTTCTCTTAGAAAGTAGATTAACCAGTACTTTGATAGCACACCTGACCTATCTTGATGTGTAACACACACACACACACACACACACACACACACACACACAGAGGCACACACAAAATTAGCCCACCCCATCTGTGATCTGCTGGAGCATGTGAAGGGGTCAGTTCTGCAAATAAAAAGCTGCAGGATCTCCACAACATAGGACAACAACAGGGTATCCCAAGAGAAATCCCCGTGAGAGCCCAGAATTGCCAATGTATCATAAACCAGAGGCCTCCAACCAGACCAGTTACTTTGCAATGAAAGTAAAGATAGTGATGACAGAGTTCACTGTGTTTTTCACTGGGTCACACTCCCACTGCCATGATGAGAGTTTTCCTTTTTTCCCTTTCTTCTTTTCTTGTTTTCACTTAAATATTGTTTTATGGAGGGGGAGATTGCAAGGGCAGAGACTGGATACAAATGATTGGGAAATGAATAGGATGTGAAAGACACAATAAATAAAAAGAAAATTTAAAAAGGAGGAAAAAATGCTTATGTTTATTGGGCATTCACATACTTCAGACTGTGCTAATAGGATAAACAGATAATTAGTAAAAAATAAAACACAAAACTGAATTACACTGATATGCATGTCTTCCCTTAACATGGAAAAGGATCACAAATAACATTTCTATGAGAGATTAGGAGACACCTAAGGAGAGTCATCTGAGCAGAAATATAAAAGGAAGGAGGCAAGATGACATGAAAAATAAAGAGAATGGTCTTCAGAAGGGAAAATAACAAACTCATAGCCTTGACCTTGGTAAATGTGTGTTTAATCTCAGGATCATCTTGAAATAAGAAGAGATGGAATTAAGCTGAGTGACATTGTCAGGACATTTTTAACTTTAGAAGTCTTATTCATATATATTTTGATTTCTGGTTCTCTTTTTGTTGAATTCCTGTGTGTGTAAATATGTGTATCTCTGCATCTATACATGTTTCTTGACCTTTTTTCTTTGGCTTTTGATCTTCTGTTTGTTCTTAGTGTTGTTTATTTTCTTCTTCTTCTCCTCCTCCTCCTTCTCCTCTTCATCCTCCTTCTCTTTCTTCTTATTAATATTATTATTATATGTTTCTTTGTAGCCTAATAGAAGACAGAAAGAAAGGGTGTAGATTTGGGTGGGTGGGGACATTGGAAGGATCTGGGGAGAGGTAGGGGATACACGAATATACTGTACTTTAAATTAACTATTTTCAATTTAAAATACCCTGAAAATAAAAGAAGTGAATTTGAAGGATATTGTGGGATATTGTATAGTACTTGGTATTGAAAATTATTCTATGTATATAGTAAAATATGTCAGCATTTTGATAAAGGGAGAAATATCCTAGTCTATATGTTTATCATTTTATTGATAAACATCTTATTTTACATACAAGTCCCAATTCCCTCTCCCTTCCATCCTCCTACTCCCCCCAACATCTCCCTATCTCACCCCTATCCACTTCTCAGAGAGGGTGAGGCCTCCCATGGGGATCATCAAAGTCAGTCACATCATTTGGGCAGGACCGAGGCCCTCTCCCCTGTATCTAGGTTGAGCAGAGTATCCCTCCCTAAGGAATGGACTCAAAACAAAACAAAACAAAAAACCCATTAGAGATACATTCTGGTTCCACTGCCAGCAGCCCCTTAGATTGCCCAACCCTCCCAACTGGCACCCACATTCAGGTGGCCTAGTTCAGTCTTATGCAGGTTACCCAGTTGTCAGTCTGGAGTCAGCGAGCTCCCTCCTGCTCAGGTGAGCTGTCTCTGTGGGTTTGCCCCGCACAATGTTGACCCCTCTGGTCATCACTTCTACCTCTCTAAAACTGAACTGTGCTTAACTGTGAATCTACTCCTTCTATTGGCGACTGGATACTCTATGATGGCATTTAAGGTACCCTCTCCACTATTGCTCAGATTTTTAGTTGGGGTCATCTTGTGGATTCCTGGGAATCCTAGTGCAGGATTCTTGTTAACACCATAATGACTCCCTCTATCAAATTCTCCCTGTTTGTTCTTTCCCAAAGTTGACCTTCCAGAACCCCATCCCCCCATGTTCTCCTCCCCATCCTCTTATCTCTTTCCCACTCTCCTATCCCTCCCCCCCCCCAACCAGGATGCTTTATCCTAGCTCCATTCATTTGCCTTCTAATTTCAAGAAGTCATTTTATTTTCCCCCTGCTGAGGAGTACTCCACATTTTCTTTATCCATTCTTTGGTTGAGGGGCTTCGAGGTTGCTTTCATGTTCTTGCTATTACAAATAATGCTGTATAGGTTATATGTTTTAAAGATGTTTAGAACACATGGTAAATGTTTAAGCTTGTTGCTCCTTAGACACTAATCTTTGGGTTTTCTTTCATATTTTTGTGCAATACAAAGTTATTAACTGTGCAAATTACTATCACACATTTTTATATTAAATATGTTAATATGTCTTGGTCTTCATAAAGAACACTATGAGGAGTATTGGTATTAGCTGTTCTTTGAATTTCTGGTAGAATTCTGTACTGAGACCTTCTGGCCTTGAGCTTATTTTCATTGGAAGACTTGATGAATGCTTCTAATTCATTAGGGGTTAGGTCTATTTCAATTGGTTATCTCTTCTTGTTTTGGTAAATGATATGTATCCAGAATATTGCCCATTTCCTTTAAATTTTTGAATTTTGTCGAGTACAGGTTTTCAAAGTATGACCTGAGATTCTCTGGATTTCCTTGGTGTCCTTTGTTATGTCCCACTTTTCATTTCTGATTTTGTTAATTTGGATGTTCTCTCTCTGCCTTTTGATTTTAGTATTATGTATCTTGTTGATTTTCTCGAAGAACCAACTCTTTGTTACATTTATTCCTTGTATTGTTTTCTTTTTTTGTACTTTACTAATTTCAGCTCTCAATTTGATTATTTCCTGGCATACTCCTGGGTGAGTTTGCTTCCTTTTGTTCTAGAGCTTTCAGTTGTGCTGTTAATTCTCTAGTGTGACTATTCTACAGTTTCTGCATGTAGGCACTTAGTGCTATGAACTTTCCTCTTAGCACTGCTTTCAAAGTATCCCATAGGTTTGGGTATGTTGTGTTTTCATTCTCACTGAAATCTAGGGAGTATTTAATTTCTTTTTTTATTTCTTCCTTGACCCAGGAATGCAATTGTGCAATTGTTCATTGTTCAAATTCCATAAGTTTGTAGGGTTTCTGCAATTTTTGTTGTTTTGAATTCTAATTTTAAAGCATGATGGTCTGATAAGATACAGGGAATTATTTTCATTTTTTTGTTGTTGTTGTTTCTATTGAGGTTTGCTATATTGCTGAGTATTTGGTTGCTGTTAGAGAAGGTTCCATGTGATGCTGTTGGATGGAATGTTTTATAGATGTCTATGAAACCCTACTGTGTCATGACTTCTATTAGTTCCTTTTTTTTTTTTCTTTGTTAAGTTTCTGTCTGGTGGTCCTATCTAGTGTTAGATGGGATGTTGAAATCTCCCACTGTAAGTGTGAAGTTTTATGTGTGATTTGCATTTTAGTAATGTTTCTTTTATGAATGTGGGTACCTTTGTATTTGGGGCATAGATGTTCAGAATTGAGACTTCTTTCTGATGGATTTTTTCCTTTGATAAATATGTTCTTCTTCATCTCTTTTACTTTATTTTAGTTTGAAGTGTAATTTGGTCCATATTGGGATTGCTACACCTAAGTGTTTCTTGGGTCCATTTGATTGAAAAATTTTTCCCAACCCTTAACTCTGAGGTAACATCTATCTTTGAGGTTGAAGTGTGTTTCTTGTATGCATCAGAAGGATGGATTCTGTCTTCGAATTCATTCTATTAGGCTTTGTCTTTTTATATGCAGGTTAAGACCATTAATATTGAGGGATAATAATGATCATTGATTGTTAATTCTTGTTTGTTTTGTTTTTGTTGGTAGTGGTGGTATTGTGTGTGGATTTCCCTCAACTGTTTTCTTTTGGCTTTTGGAAAAGTGTGATTATCTATTGCCTATGTTTTTTGGGGGTGTATTAACTTCATTGGGTTGGAGTTTTCCTTTCCAAAATTTCTGTAGGGCTGGATTAGTGGATATATATTGTTTAAGTCTGTTTTTTTCATGGAATACCTTGTTTTCTCAATCTATAGTGATGAAAGCTTTGATGCTTTATTAGTCTTGGCTGGCATCTGTGGTCTCTTAATGTTGGTAGAATATCTATCCAATATCTATCCATCTTCTGGCTTTCAGAGTTTCCATGGAGAACTCAGGTGTCATTTTGATAATTTTGCCTTTATAGGTTACTTGGCCTTTTTCCTTTGCTGCTCTTAATATTCTCTCTTAATTCTGTATGTTTGATATTTAGATTTTTATGTGGCAAGGGGCTTTGTTTTGTGGTCCATTCTATTTGGTGTTCTGTAAGCTTCTTGTACTTTTATTTGGCATGTCTTTCTTTAGGTTGGGAAAGTTTTTTATGATTTTGTTGAATATGTTTTCTGCACCTTTGAGTTGGGTTTCTACACCTACCTCTATACCTATTATTCTTAATTTGGCATTTTCATGGTGTCACATATTTACTGGATATTTTGGGTTAGGGATTTGTTGGACTTAAAATTTTCTTTGGTCAATGAATCTATTCCTCCTAGTGTATCATTAATGCCTAAGATTCTCTCTCCCATCTCTTGTATTCTGTGTTATGCTTGCATCTGTAGTTTCTGATTGTTTACCCAGTTTTTCTATTCTAGAGTTCCCTTATACTGTGTTTTTTCTTTCTTTTTTATGTTTTCATTTCAGCTTTCAAGCCTTGAACTGTTTGAATTACTTTCTCCACTTGTTTGCTTGCTTTTTCTTGGCTTTCTTTGTTTTATTTAAGAGATTTACTTATTTCTCACATTTGTGGTTCGTTTTTTCCTCCATTTCTTGAGTTTTTTTGTTTGTTTGTTCTTCCATTTCTTTAAGGGATTTCCTCATTTCCTCTTTGAGAGTCTCTATCATCTTCATAAAGCTTTTTTTTTGGGGGGGGTAGTTCTCTTCTGTTTCATCTGTGTTGGGATGTTCAGATCAGGCTCGTGCAGAATCCCTAGATTCTGGTGTTGTCACATTGATCTTTCTGTTGTTGAGTTGAATGCATTCTTATACTGTCTTCTTCCCTTCTCTTCTTCCAGTGGGTGCCTGTGGGGTCTTTCCCTTTCTTGGTGGGTACCTGTCCAAGGTTCTCTTCTAATGGATGCAAGAAGGTCCAATACCCTGATGGCTCTTCCTTTCCCATGGGTGGAGCTGAGACTAGCACAATGATGTAGGCAGACTCTGGATGGCTTGGTCCCCTGGGAGAGGTTTACCCATGCACAGTTCCCAGGCCTCAGTAGACTCTGAGCAGACAAGTTCAACTCTTAATCCAATTTATAAGTATTTGAAATTGGTTACACAATAGCAAGTGGTAAGGCCAGAAATCACACACATACAAGCATCATTGTATGGACTGACTGAGCATGGTATATTTATGTTTTTAATATGTGTATGCATTCATGTATGTATGATCTGTATATAGCTAATATTTTAGAGATCTATATCTATACTTTATTTATAATTTAAAATTATATAAACAATTATGAAAATAGAGGTTATGAATTTGAAAGATATCAAGGTGAGGCATGGGAAGGATTTAAAGGAGAAAAAGGAAGAAGGCAGATATTTTAAATTGGAAATAGAGTTGTAACTGGTCTTAATTACTTTTATATGAAATATAGCATGAAAGTCATCACAAAAAAAAATATGTATATAAATCTTCCTTTGGATTAGCCAGATACTTTTTTTAAAAATGATAAAATTTAACTTAGTATTATTCAGCCTTTTCTGACAAATGGGAAGGGCGGAGATACCATTCTAACTTTTGAGACTTGAGAGGACTTGGTAAAACGGTATCTTACTGATTTGGATGCAGTGACTCTTTTACAAAATACATTTCGGTTTTATGTTTTATTTGTGTATGTATTCTTGAATGTATCCAAGTGCCTGTATTTTCTGGTGCCTATGAAAGTGAGAAGAGTACATCCAGTGTTCAAGTCCTGGATTTACAGGTGGCCGTCAGTCACCTGGTGTGTGTGCCAGGAATTGGACTCTGTAAGAGGAGCAAGTTCTTGTAATCACTGAGACACCTCTCCAGGTCCCAGATGAGCCATTCTGGGACATACAAAATGTGAATGAGTGACTGAAGAGAGAGATAGATATATTCAATATTGTTGTTGACTACTATTTGGAATATAAAGAACCTCTTTATATTATATATATTATGTTATATAATATATATATATATACATATATATTATGTTATATAATTATATATATATGTATATATATATACATATATATAATTATATAATTAGGGCAAGTTTTTTTTCCTAATAAATACTCCATGACAAAATAATAATAGTCCATACTCTGAAGTGGCCCAGAACACAAAGAATGTCAGATTTAAATCCCATCTTTACCTCTTATTATATCACAATTTCTGGTATATTAACTCCCATCTATTTTTTGCTTTTGAAAATATTCATCTGTCATAAAATACATCCTTACCACAGTTTCCCACTCCTCCACTCCTCCCAGCCACCCCTGCCCACTCTCCCTGAGATCCATTCCTCCTCCACTTCCCTTTGGAAGAAAAGGAGGCCTCCAAGAGACAACAACAAAACAGGACAAAACAAAACACAACAGGACAATGCAAAAGCCCTTATTTGAGGATGGACATGGCAATGCAAGAGGAGCAATAGAATCCTAAGTGCATGCTAAAGAGTAGAGGCATTCCCACTCCCACTGTTAAGAGTCCCATAAAGCACCAAGTTAACAGCCATAACATATAGAGAGAACCTAGTGCAAACTCGTGCAGGCCTCATGGTTGCTATTTCTGTCTCTGAGAACCATGTGAGCCCCTGATTAGTTGGTCCAGTGAGTGTCTTAATTTCATTTTCTATTGCTATGAAGAGACACTGTGACCATGGCAACTCTTACAAAGAAAACATTTAACTGGAGTGGTGACTTGCTTACTTTTTCTAAGGATTGGTCCATTATCATCATGGGGACATGGAGGCAAGAATGGTGCTAGAGTAGCTGAGAGTCCTAACCCTGCAGGCAATGCGTTGGGACACTGGGAAGTATCCTGAGCACAGGAAATCTCAAAGCACGAGCATCAAGTTAAACTATAGATTAGTTTGTCACTCCCACAAGTTCTGCATCAACATTGGCCAGTACATCTTGAAGGCAAGGACAGATTGTAGGTCAAGGGTTTGTGGCTGAGTTGCTCTCCAAGTTTCTCTTTCCTTAGCCTGCAGTACTACCCCACAGCAAAGAGACTAAAAGGGTGAAGACACTCTCATCTTTTTAAAATGCATTAATATGCCTTGGTTTCAAGGTGAGTGTTAATGAAGTAAGACAGTCAGAACATTTCCGGTGATAGAATAGAGTTTAATAAACATCTGCTTCCAAAGATGATAGGACTAGCAATAGTGTATGGTGTAGAATTCACTCATACTTAGAGGCTGCCCCACAGTAGCTTTATTTTCCTCACAGTGAGCTTATAAAACACAATTACAAATAATGGACTAAATAACTTTCTCTATCAGCTCAACATTCTCGTGTAAAAGAGGTAATGAATGTTTATCACTTTGCTCAGTAACTGGACTGGAAGCATTATGGTTATTATAAGTGCATTTGGCTAAATTAAGGCACACATTATTTTAAGGCTACATGTTCATTGAAATACAGAAAGCTGTTGGAGAGCCCACAATAAGGCAGCTACTAGCCAGGGAAGACTACTTATCTCTACTAGCTCTAGACAGTTCTTGTCAAAGCACAGCTTGCTAAAAGCCTAAAACCATTCAGCCCAGTTTCCCTCTCAGAGTCCATATGGATGATGGTATTTTGCAACATTACCCACCTGACTTGGAAACAATGTCATTTTCAGAAATTGGAAATGGCTGTGTTATCTGGCCAGCATTATTTGTGACTCCCCTTCATCCATCAGTAAACCTAACAGTAGGGAAGTCTGCATACTCTAGCACCTGTGTGTCCAAAAGCTTTCAGTCCCCTTCACTCAGGATTTGGAAGCATGTCCAAGCTTTAAATGCCACATAGCATCTGGGTAGGAGGAGAGAAGAGCCAAACCAGAAAAATTCATTCCAGACCACCTGAAGATGGATTTCTAAACATATCACTTCACCTGAAAATGTTTTATCTGAAATGAATGCACGGTCTGCCTAGCATGAGTGGCTTACAGCACAGCTCGTTCTTCTATAACAGAACAAAATTGAATGTGAGTATGTGAACAGTTAGACATGTTCAAATATTTGGCAGTGATAGTTATAGTTGGTCCTCCAAGAATTTGGCACTGGGAAGTTCATCAAATTTCTATGCACGTGTGTGCAGGTGTGAGTAAGTGCACATGGTATTTGTGACCAGTTCTAAGCCTCCTTCAGTAAAGAACATAGGTTTCAGGGGCCAGACTATCGTTTTTCAGTTTTTCCGAGTTATATTTTTCCTTTGGTGGTGCTCAAGCAAGTGTTGGTGGTATACTGGGAGCATAGCTGCCTTCCTTTGGTGGTGCTCAAGTATTCTGTCTTTTATGGTAATTTTTTATTTTTACAAAGTACACTTTGGTAACTACTGATGAAAATCATTGCATTTAATTTGTACTAATAAAAGGACTGGAAGCACGAATAAGTCATTAAGACTCAAGCATACAAACACATGCACACGTGCGTGCGCGCGCACACACACACACACAGAGATAGAGAAAGAGACAAAGAGAGATATACACACAGAGAGGCTAACATTTACTAGAATTCATATCCTCTTGAAATGTATCTGTACCATTATGCATTCTTGTCTGTAGAAAAATAATTTATCTAATAAAAACCTCTGTGAAAATAAGGTTTGCCTCAATTACTTAGTGAACTTGTTTTAAATATAGAAATTCCTTCTGCTCTTTAAAATGTCTGTGTTAAAGTAGTTTTAATCGTGGAGAGACTGGATCAACTGATGACTAAAACTCCTTAGTGTTTGGCCTTAAATGTTTGGCATCATATTTCTGGAGCAGTCTTTCTGCCTGGGAAAAATGATTTATTAACCAGAGTTCAGCTGCCTTTTGCTTTTGTTGTGAATGACAAAAGGCATGTTTAAGCATGTTAAATTGGCTTAACACAGTGGACAGAAAAGATGGCTTGCCCAAGTAGAATCTGCTGCCAATGCATATTTTTTCTTTTTGTTGCATATAGGAATAGTTAATCTGACCTCAAAGAAAGGAAACATATGCTCCCCCAGATAAGGCTGTGGAGATGAATGGGTCTGTCTGTTATATGACATTTGTTGGTTGGGGAGAAGTAGAAGAAAGGAGGCAGAAAATAAGTGAGACTCAAAGCTTGCTTTCCAAGGGAGAAAGGTGAAGGAAGGAAAATGAAAAATGGCAACGGAAGAGTTAAGGGGTGGACAGGGCATGTGAACCAAGCTCAGGTCTATGCTGTGGGCAGTCTCTTGAATCATCCCTTAGCAAGTGATTGTGGAATGTAGAAAGTCAGTGTTCTTGCTATAATGAATTAGGCTGTTTTAAAAAAACAAACAAATAAGCTCATCTTGGGAGCCGTCAGTTTTATAATTTCAGCAGTTTTATAATACAAACATCACCCAGGCTCTGTTTGGGGCCTTGTTTGCTTATACTGAATGCACTTAACTAAGACAGAAGAATTCTAGGCTCAGTTCAAGGTTCCTGTACCTGGGAAAGGTGTTATCACCTAACTTAACCTTAGGACAGTTCAGGGTGGATTTGTTCACACTCTGTTATTGTTCTAAACCCTGACAACATCTCATTCTGTGTCCTTAACTCTTTTTTTTTTTAATATAACCAAGTCCGTTTAAATGAAAACAAACATTTATAGACCATATTTGAGAATTTGGGCATTGATCTTTCCAAACTACTTCCTGCTGGTAAGGGCGCTGTCATGGGGGATTTGAAGAAGATTCAGAAATCCTGGCTGTAGTCTGTCAGGCTGCTTTGTCCAGCTGTTTTGAATGTAGGATCAACTGGTACTCTGTTACAGGTGGTCTGACTTGATCAAACCACATTAGTCTGGAGGAATCCACATCTTTTTCATTTCTGTGGAAACAAAAATAGAAATCCTTTTCCCCAGTAACTTGTCCTTGAACTTAAATTTTGGAGTCAAAGCATTTTTTTTTTATTTTTATTATTTTACATGTCGATCCCAGTTCTCTCTCCCTCCCTCCCAACCTCCCTCACTCCCTCCCTTCCTCCTTCCCTCCTTCCCTCCCTTTTACCCTCTCTGCCCTCTCATATGCACTCTAACCACCCTCCCATTCCCCCACCCCAATTACATATGTAGGGGAATGTCATTGAGTAGGGGTCTTGTAGGTCTGACAAGTCATGTGAATTAGGGACTAGGGCTTCTCTCCTGTCTCTAGATTAAAGCAGTTATCCCTCCATGGGGGATATGTACACAAAGACCTTTTGTGCTCCAGGGATATATCCTGGCTCCACTGTCTGAGGTCCCTTAGATTGCTCAGTCCTTCTGGCTGAGACCCATATTCAGGGGGACCTGAGTCAGTCCTATGCTGGCTTCCCAGCTATCAGTCTGGTGGCCTGTTAGCTCCTCCTTGGTCAAGTAAGCTGTCTCTATGTGTTTCTGCTGCCCGGACTTGTCCTCTCCATCTGCATACTGGGTTCATCAGTGTTTATGTATGGGTGTTTGCTCCTATTTTCAACAGGCATTAGTTGAGGGCTCCATGGAGAAGTTACTTGTTGATCTCACTCTCCGGGAAGGGCATTTATGATAGCCTTTCCACGGAAGCTGAGATTGTTAGTTGGGAGCAGACTTGTAGTTCTATAGACCTTTCATTGTGTTCAATTTTATCTTCAAACCAATATTGGCTCCCTCTTATATGTTCTCTCTCTCTCTCTCTGTCTCTCTTTCTCTCTCTCTTTCCTGTCTTCTATTCCTAACCAGGCTCAATCTTCTTCCTGGTCGCTCATGTTTTCCTTTCCTCCCCCTCGTTTTCTCCTACTTCTCTCTCAATTCGCTGCCCCCCCACTTCCCCTGAGCTCTGGGGGATTTGTCCATTACCAGTTCTGTGAGGGACTTTATATGAATCTCTTAGAATACACCTTGTATCCTAGTTCCTTTGGTGGTGTGAATAATAGGCTTGTGATCCTTTGCTCTAGGTCTAAAACCCATACATGAGTGAGTACATATTGTGTTCCTCTTTTTGAGACTGGGTTACCTCATTCAGGATGGTTTCTTCAAGTGCCATCCACTTGCCTGCGAATTTCAAGATACCATTATTTTTTTCTGCAGAGTAGTATTCCATTGTGTAGATGTACCACATCTTCATTAACCATTCTTCAATTGAGGGGCATATAGGTTGCTTCCAGGTTCTTGTTATTACAAATAGTGCTGCTATGAACATAGTTGAACAGATGTCTTTGTTGCATGGATGTGGATCCTTTGGGTATATGCCTAAGAGGGGGATTGCCGGGTCCTGTGGTAAAATAATTCCCATTTTCCTGAGGAACCGCCATACAGATCTCCAAATTGGCTGTATGAGTTTGCACTCCCACCAGCAGTGGAGGAGTGTTCCCCTTTCTCCACATCCTTTCCAACATGAGTCATCATTGGTGTTTCTAATTTTAGCCATTCTGGCAGGGGTAAGATGGTATCTCAAAGTTGTTTTGATTTGCATTTCCCTGATAGCTAAGGATGTGGAGCATTTTCTTAAGTGTCTTTCAGCCTTTTTGATTTCCTCCATTGATAATTCTTTCTTCAGTTCTGTACCCCATTTTTTAATAGGGTTATTTGGTGTTTTGTTGACTAGTTTCTTGAGTTCTTTGTGTATTTTGGAGATCGGCCCTTTGTCGGATATAGGGTTGGTGAAAATCTTTTCCCAGTCTGTGGGCTGCCGTTTGGTCTTGTCGACTGTGTCCTTTGCCTTACAAAAGCTTCTAAGTTTGAAAAGGTCCCATTTGTTAATTGTTTCTTTCAGTGTCTGTGCCCCTGGAGTTATGTTCAAGAAGCGGTCTCCTATACCATTTGTTCAAGGGTACCTCCTACTTTCTCTTCTAAGAGGTTCAATGTGGCTGGATTGATGTTAAGGTCTTTGATCCATTTGGACTTGAGTTTTGTGCATGGCAACAGACATGGGTCTATCTGCAGTCTTCTATACACCCTCATCCAATTGTGCCAGCACCATTTGTTGAAGATGCTCTCCTTACCCCATTGTATAATTTTAGCTGTTTTGTCAAAAATCAGGTGTTCATAGGTGCATGGATTAATATCAGGATTTTCAATTCGATTCCATTGGTCTACCTGTCTATTTTTATGCCAATACCAGGCTGTTTTCAGAACTATAGCTCTGTAGTAGAGCTTAAAGTTAGGAATGGTGATTCCTTCTGATGTTATTTTATTGTATAGGGTTGTTTTGGCTATCCTGGGTCTTTTGTTTTTCCATATAAAGTTGATTATTATCCTTTCAAGGTCGGTGAAGAATTGTGGTGGGATTTTGATGGGGATTGCATTGAATCTGTAGATTGCTTTTGGTAAGATTGTCATTTTTACTCTGTTTATCCTACCTATCCAAGAGCATGACAGATCTTTCCATTTTCTGATATCTTCTTTAATTTCTTTCTTTAGAGCCACAAAATTCTTAATATATAGGTCTTTTACTTGTTTGGTAAGCATTATACCAAGATACTTTATGTTGCTTGTGGTTATTATAAAGAGTGATATTTCTCTGATTTCTTTATCTGTCTCTTTGTGGTCTGCAAAAAGTAGGACTACTGACTTTTTTGAGCTTATCTTGTATCCTGCTAGTTTGCTGAAGGTGTTTATCAGCTGTAGGAGTTTTTGGGTCACTTATGTTAACTATCATATCATCTGCAAATAGAGACAGTTTGACTTCTTCCTTTCCAATTTGCATCCCCTTGATGTCCTTTTGTTGTCTCATAGCATTAGCTAGAACTTCTAGTATTATATTGAAGAGATATGGAGAGAGAGGGCAGGCTTGTCTTTTCCTGATTTTAGAGGAATTGGCTTAAGTTTCTCTCCATTCAGTTTGATGTTGGCAGTTGGTTTGCTGTATATTGCTCTTATTATGTTTAGGTATGTTTCTGTCATCCCTGACCTCTCCCAAGACCTTTATCATGAAAGGGTGTTGAATTTTGTTCAGGCTTTTTCTGCATGTAGGGAGATAATCATTTGGTTTCTTTTTCTGTTTGTTTATATGGTGGATCACGTTGATAGATTTTCGTAAGTTAAACTATCCCTGCATTCCAGGGATGAAGCCTATTTGGTCATGGTGGATGATTTCTCTGATGTATTCTTGAATTCGGTTTGCCAGTATTTTATTGAGTATTATTGCATCAATGTTAATCAGGGATAATGGTCTGTAGTTTTAAATCTCAGTTGTGTCTTTGTGAGGCTTGGGTACCAAGGTTATTGTGGCCTCATAAAAATAATTTGGCAATGAACCTTTTGTTTCTATCTTGTGGAACAGTTTGAGGAGTAGTGGTAATAGTTCTTCCTTGAATGTCTGGTAGAATTCTGCATTGAATCCATCTGGCCCTGGACTTTTTAGGTTGGAAGGCTTTCGATGACTGCTTCTATTTCATTGTGAGTTATAGGTCTATTAAGTTGTTTGTTTGTTCTTGATTTAATTTTGGTAAGTGATAGTGATCCAGAAATTTTTCCATTTCCTTTGAATTTTCAATTTCTGTGGAATACAGATTTTCAAAGTATGACCTGAAAATTGTCTGGATTTCCTCTTGGTCTGTTGATATGTTCCCCTTTTTGTTTCTGATTTTGTTAATTTGCATGTTCTCTCTTTGCTTTTTCATTAATTTGGATAAAGGTTTGTCTGTCTTTTTGATTTTCTCAAAAAACCCACTCTTTGTTGCGTTGATTTTTTGTATTGTTTTCCTGGTTTCTATTTTGTTGATTTTATCCCTCAAGTTGATTATTTCCTGGCGTCTACTCCTACGGGGTGTGTTTGCTTCTCTCTGTTCTAAGGCTTTTAGTTGTGCTGTTAATTCTCTTATGTGATTATCCTCTGTTTTCTTCATATGGGCACTTAGTGCAATGAACTTCCCTCATAGCACTGCTTTCAAGGTGGCCCATATGTTCAGTTATGTTGTGTCCTCATTCTCGTTGAATATTAGAAAGTCCGTAATTTCTTTCATTATTTCTTCTTTGACCCAGGAGTGGTGCAATTGAACATTTTTCAGTTTCCATGAGTTTGCAGGTTTTATGCTATTTGTGTTATTGAATTCCAATTTTAAGGCATGGTGGTCACATAAGATACAGGGGACTATGCTTATTCTCTTGTATCTGTTGAGGTTTGTTATGTTACCTAGTATGTGGTCGATTTTACAGAAGGATCCATGTGGAGCAGAGAAGAAGGTATATTCTTTTGTTTTTGGATGGAATGTTCTATAGATGTCTGTTATCCCCAGTTGAGACATAACTTCTGTTAGCTCTTTTGTTTCTTTGTTGAGTTTCTGATTTGTGGTCCTGTCTAGTGTTGAGAATGGTGTATTGAAGTTTCCCACTGTAAGTGTGTGAGGTTTTATATGAACTTTGAGATTTACGAAACTCGGTGACTTTGTATTAGGGGCATATTTGTTCAGAACTGAGACTTTGTGTTGATGGATTTCTCCTGCGATGAATATGAAATGACCATCTTCATCACTTTTGACTAATTTTGGTTTGAAGTCTAACATGTTAGATATTAGGATAGCTATGCCTGCTTGCTTCTTGGTTACATTTGATTGGAAAATCTTTTCCCAACCCTTTACCCTGAGGTAATGTCTACCTGTGGAGCTTAGATGTGTTTCTGGTATGGAGCAGAAGATATCTTGTTTTCTCCATCTATAGTGATTGAGAGGTTTGCTGGATATAGTAGCCTAGGCTGCCATCCGTGTTCTCTTAATACTTTTAGAACATCTATCCAGGACCTTCTGGCCTTGAGGGTTTCCATGGAGAATTCAGGTGTAATTTTGATAGGTCTGCCTTTATATGTTACCTGTTCTTTATCCTTTGCTGCTCTTAATATTCTTTCTTTATTCTGTATGCTTGGTGTTTTGATTATTATATGTTGAGGGGTCTTTTTTCTTTGGTCCAGACTATTTGCGGTTCGGTATGCTCTTGTACTTTCATGGGCATGTCCTTCTTCAGATTTGGAAAGTTTTCCTCGATGATTTTGTTGAATATGTTTTCGGCACCTTTGAGCTGGGCTTCCTCACTTTCCTCTATGCCTATTATTCTTAGGTTTGGCCTTTTTGTGGTGTCCCACATTTCCTAGATGTTTTGTGTTAAGGATTTGTTGGGTTTATGATTTTCTTTGGTTGATGAATCTATTTCTTCTAGTTTATCTTCTGCGCCTGAGATTCTCTCTTCCATCTCTTGAATTCTGTTGGTTATGCTTGTGTCTGTAGTTACCGATTTTTTGCCCAGTTTTTCTATTTCCAGCATTCCTTCAGTTTGTGTTGCCTTTATTTTCTCTATTTCAGTTTTCAAGCCTTGAACCGTTTCCTTCACCTGCTTAATTGTTTTTTCTTGGCTTTCTGTACTTTGCTTAAGGAATTTGTTCATTTCTTCCACTTTTTTGTTTGTTTTCTCCTCCATTTCTTTATGGGATTTTCTCACATCTTCTTTGAGGGCCTCTATCATTTTTATGATGGTAATTTTTAAGTCGTTCCCTTCTGCTTCCTCTGCTTTGTTGTTGTGTTCCATTCTAGTTGTTGTAGATTCCCTAGATTCTGGTGGTGTCATGCTTGTCTTTCTGTTGTTAGGTGTTTTCTTGTATTGCTGTCTTCCCATAGCTTCTTCCAGTAGGTGTTGGTGGGTTCTCCCCCTCTCTCTATGGTACTTCACAGTGGGCTTATGTGGGTCTGAGATTCAATATCTGTAGCTCTGTGTGGTCTAAGCTCTCTGGGAGGTTTCTCAGCAGATAGGGACCCAGGGATGGGGTCAAGGATGAGGATCCAGTAGAAGATGCCAGCAGGTACTCACAGTGATCCAGCAGAGATAGGCGGATCTCTGGGAGGGGCCCGGGACTCCAGAAGAGGACTGAAGGTGGGGTCAGAGACCAAGCAGGTGGAAATTATGGGTGGTCCCGCGTGGATAGTCAGGTCTCCTTTGTTCAGAGTTGCTTTGAGTAGTCTCCGAAGTAGGGTGGGCTGTTGGCTTCACTCTCTGTCCCAGTGCTCAACCAGAGTGGCAGGACCATCCGTTGGTAGGGTAGGCCACAGGGTTGGGGGGGGCAGGCTCGCAATGGTGGGTGGGTGGGGGTGTATCAGAGCTCCAAGTGTGCTCTCGATGGGACAGGAGACAGGAGCAGCAGGATCAGGGGCCCCTGTGTCCTTAACTCTTGCTTCTATCTTCCCATTTCTCCTAGTCACCTCCAACTCCTAAAATATTTGCATTGTTTTCTTAAGAAATAATGACACTATTCAAACATATTTGACGTTCAAAGTACTTGTCTATTTGATTTTAAAATTTATCATTTTCTTCTCAAGGTGCTTTTTTTTTCCTTTTTAAAATTATTATTATCATTTTTTTATTTTTCATGTCGATCCCAGTTCCCTCTCCCTCCCTCCCTCTTACCCTCTCTGCCCCCTCACAAGTCCCCTGACCACCCTCTCCTCCCATCTCCTCCACCCCCATTCCACATGGGCAATGCCATCCAGGTGGGTTCATGTAGATCTGTCAGGTCATTTGAAGTAGGGACTAGGACTTCTCTCCTGTCTCTAGGTTAAGGGAGTGTCCCTTTTTATACACACCCACGTTTTACCTTTGTTCACTTTTTATTTAATTTCTTTTTTCCTCTTCCTAAGTGATGACTAATGAGAAAAATATCTTATCAGCCAATACTTTGAGAAATACTTTGAGAAAAAGCAGCAAATTTCATCAACTTGAAACTTCACAGTAAAATTACATTATTTTCCACTTCTAATAACCAAACCATCTTAAAAATGCTTGTTTCTTTTTAAAATTTTAAAATTAATCTTTATTTTCTTTCTTGGAATTTCTAAGGATCATGTGTTCACAAGCATCTCCAATATCTATATCATGAATCCACTTACTTTATTTTTATGTACATGTGGTGTATGTATGTGTATTTTCTTGTATGTGGATTTGCATATATGTACAGGTGTGTGTGTGTGTGTGTGTGTGTGTGTGTGTGTGTGTGTGTAGGCTACAGATTGTTGTATTTAACTTCTCGCACAGTTTGTTGAGGCCGGGTCTCCCTAAATTATTCAATCTGATTCTGAACTTGTAATTCCCTCCTTTCTGCCTCCTGATTATCTATGAGTGTAGACGTGCCCCACCACATCTGGCTGGTTGTGCCTTCCTCATATTTTTTTACTAAGCAAATGAAAATGAACTCATTGCTATCAAAGCATTTTGTAACACATACTCCCTCAAAGGACTAGTAGAGGGGAAAATGCAACGGAAAGCAAGCAGTGAGGACTGAGAGAAATAGATTTAATGATGGATGAAATATAATGATATGAAAATAAAATGAAAGCTGATGATAAGAATTGCCTACTTAGAGTATTCAGCTGATTGGCAATTTAATATGAAGACTTTAAACCCACAGCCCCCAGATCCTCTGGTGGTGATAAGATCGCTTTTCATGTTTGATGAGTACCCTGGACAAAGCCAGAACTAAGGCTTTACATCTTCCAATGATATTTTTTATATTTTTAAGAAAATCTTCTATTTTTAGTTTTTAAAATATGGTCTCTGCCTCTGGGTGAATACAAGTGCAAGGGAGATTGGTTTTGTGTATTGTACTTAAAGAAAACAAACAGGCTGCCTTAAAATGTCACCAGAGGTGTCTGGAAAGAGGGTGAGTAAATTACTCTTATGAAGGGTGGAAAAGTCAATCAGGTTGGATCGACGTGTTAAAACTGCCCCGTCTAGAATCACAAGCAGCCCTGGGAAAATATCTCATATCTATTCTGCAAGCAAGAAATAGCTCTGTCATATTTTAAAGGAAAAACATTGATCCTTTTTCTGTTTTCAACCTTGAAATGCATAATAAAGTACAGCAGAAGAGAAGAGGGACTTGTGGTCATTTGTTTTCCTGAGACGGGGCAGAAAAGGCCTGGACCTAAATAGGCAGGTTGTCTTGGAAAACCTATGAGTGCCTCAGATTCAAGCAGGGCGAATGGATGGCCAACCTTGGCAAGATGGAAGAAAACACTGCAGAACTCTCAGAAGGCTAGGAAGCACAAACAGAAGGCTTAATAGTGAGCCTGTCTTTCAATGCATATATATTAATTATTCGGCATTCTACTGAAGCTGAAGGCCAACACAGAATAAAAATGAATAATACTTAACTAAGTCACAGCAAAAACAAAACAAAAAATAATTAAGACTCTAGCTCATTTCACAAAATATCTGAAACAAAACCTTTACCTCTTAACTGGAAAGGATTTATAGAAGAGGGTGTATTAAATAAACAGATGGAGCCAACACTTAGTGACTTTGAAAGCACAGTCACAATCAGATGAATTTTGTAGGAGAATTTTCTTACGTGGGCCAATGTGCAATTTTCAGTTTTCATCCTATTCAACACAGTTGTGTGTGTGATTTTTTTTGATTGTTTGTTTGTTTTCTTGCAGAGCCATGAAGTTTTGTTTTTACAATTAAAGAAATTGCTTAAATATCAATAAAATTCATTCACATTAACTTAATATTGATCCCTTTTACTTTGCAGGTTGAAAGTGTGACTTAAACTCAGAACATTTTGGAGGAAATTGAGATAGAAGAGCTAGTGAGTGGGAAGAGTGTACAGGAAACAGATTATTGGGTTCAGTGAGAGAGCTTACCTCAAGAGAAAGGTAGAGGGACCCTGAGGAAGATATTAATTGCAGACTTCTGGTCTCCACATACACAGAGAAGAAGGGGGGGGGAGAAAGAGAGGAGGAGGGAGAGGGTGTAGAAGGAGAGAAAGAAAAAAGGTGGGGAGAGAGATTTCTGGTACATATAAAGTGTGGTAGCCATTTCTCTAGCACGTGCAGACCTTCAGAGACACTGAACATGGAGAGTTTCATATATTGCATTCATGTAAACATATACATGCAAGCTGATATGAGAACCAAGGTCACACTCATTTCATCCATGTTCACAGATATCATCTTTTCCTCTTGGAATAATGAGCTACTTTAATAATGTCAAAGTTATAGAGATAAACTAGTGTCAGCATACCCCCTATGGAGACCTTCCCATGGTGGGGCTCCTTGAAGGAAAGGAGCTGCTGCTCACTGCTTTGAGAGAAGGGGGACTTCCCATTTGCAACCACATGTTCTTGCATTGGTCACCCAGAAAAAGCACTATTTCTCCCCAGTAGTCTTTTCGAATACAATGGGAAAATAATGGTTCTGCCATGTCTTAAGAAATTTGTTAGTACTATATGAGCAAGCAATTTGAGCTCTCTTTAGATGATGCTAATAATTTAACTTTTGTTTTGTTCTCGAGGAGGTTAAAGGAGACCTTTACAGTTTCATTTTAAAAGCAGTCACATGAAGGTACATTTGTAAGAATGCTATAGAAACATGCTACTTCAAAAAATGAACATTATTTTCTTCTAAGTGATTCATTGCACTTACTTTTTTAACAATTTCCTATAATTCAGATAGAGAGAGAGCGCCTTCCTGGCCCCCTCCGACCTCCTTCCTCAGGTCCTCTCCGCCCATCGCTCCACCCCCCAATGGGCGTGGTCAGTGCTACAGAAGGACTACCTCACTACAATTCCCCTTTTAGTCTAAAGAAAAGATTTAGGCTTAATACAAAACTATATACAAAACAGTGAATAACAAGTGTGCTCTAAGAAAAGGAAAATCGAGAACAAAATGACCTACATATCTAGTCCTAGGGTGAGGGCATAATGGAGTTTACAATAGAGTTGTCCTAAGCTGGAAAACGTAAGTCTAGTACCTAATATATCTAACTAGGAAGAGAGAATAATAGTTGTGATAGTTTAATCTTCAACCTCATCAAGACCTGAGAAGGAAAATAACAATACTAGAGTAGACAGGAAATGCGGATGGACAACTTCCAAAACGGTGCAGCAAGGACAGAAACAGCAAGCCACCTGAACAGTCACCCTAGGTCTCACAGCGACGTTGGTACACCCAGATTTGGCTAAGGCCAAGAGAACTTGACAGACCACAACAACAGCAGGGAAATAGAATGGCTGTCTTACCCTGACTTGGCAAGGTCAAGCAGTCTTCTATATTTGTCTCCTGCAAGCACATAGGACTGCATGTCCAAATCAGTGGTCAAGGTGGGGGCAATTCTATGCCCAACAGGCCATTAGCTGAGGCGAGATTGAACTCCAGCAGGAGCAACAACAGTGTCCAACATATTTTCGGGAAAATGCACGGTGCTGTCAGGAGCAACAGTGTCTCATGTCAAAGGAGTACTAATATTAAAACATTTAAATGCCATGTTCTGCATGTCTATGAAGGATTGAAGATTAAGCATCTATATCTGACTAATCTCATAGGTACAGGAAATGTGAGTGAAGATAATCTATAATACTCGGGAACTTAGCTAAAAAGACTGATTAAAACTTTCCTGAGTAAAGCAGGAACAAATACTTAAACAATATAACTATTTACATATACCTACATGTAAATCCCTAAAATAGAGGTAGAGTATAAGTGTCAAGACAAGAGGTAGAACTATAAAGGGCAGCAAGATAAATATCCCAAATTGTATCAATATACAAAATGTCTTGAACACAAGAAAAGTATACATACATAGAATATGGTAAAAAATAATGTGCATAAATATTATAAGTGGAAACATTTAACACAATATAACAAAATATAAACTTAATTTTACATAGCTTACCACATAGGAATACATAACAATGTAAGCTGTAAAATACTATCTCATTCATACTCAAATTCTCAAGGAAATAGGCTAATCTACTTATATCCCATCTAAACCATACCTTTACCCACCATTCCTTATTCCTGTCTAAAAGATAAACCCGAGTGTAAGCATCACCCAATCCCAAATAACTAAAACCAACCCAAAGACGATGACTATTATCCCAAATTTCCAAGGGTAGGGAAAGGGGGCATAGTCATATTAAGATTACTTCCTGCTGAAATGGGACGATGATTGCTCCAATGGATCCTGTAGGAAGAAAATTTTTAGCAACCAAATTTCTCAACAGAACTGGCTGTGACATATGTAGTTAGTCACTGTGTGGCAGAAAATTCTTGACTGTAGTTCTATTTGAAACTGGCCAGGGTGTAATAAAAAGGTGCACCATTACAGCTAGCTAGTCATGAGTTGTCTCGAGCAAAACAGTCTCAAACCGGTTTTAGGGTGATGTTTGTAGTTCCGATGCATCAGGTTGAGTCAAGTGGAAATGATGATGTGGGGCCCCATCTTCTTTCCGGAAAGTTCAAAGACTGCTGTTAGGAATCGTTATTATTCCTTGTGGAAAAGTTACACATCAATATTAAAGTAAAATTTTCAAGTTTTAAGGTATGCATTAGGGAAAGACAACAATAAGCATTAAAAGTATGTGAGAAAATTAGGATTTCAGAGAGAAAATTGCATAAGATATGAGTCCCCAGATTTTGTTTCTTCTGCCTTACACCAATTGGCTTCTTGATTTAAGGCAGAAACCATGAATTTAATCTTAACAACATGCTTGAATTTAGAGAAGGAAAGCCAAATCCAATTCCAAAGCCAGCATTGGTTTACAAAATTTGGGACTTCAGGAATACTAGATAATAGAGAGAAATAGATTTCTATATAGAAATAGTTTACTACAATTAAATTTTTTTTTTTTTTTTTACCATATATCAGATTCTGCTTCCTTAAGTGATTGTTTCTGAAGAGCTGTCTTCTCTTCTGTAGGCACCTACATGTTCAGTGTCTTTTGGCTGTTTGATGATAGGTTTTCTCTGTTTTCCTGTAAAAACAAGAACAGAACACTTCCCTACCTTTGAGAGGCCTCCGCACACCTCATAGGACCTAGTTTGTTGGATGACTTGTCATTTCTCTTCATTAAGATGCTTCTCTTGTTCAACTCGGATCTTGATTAACTTAGATGGTATCCATAGTTTTTCTTCTCCTGTAGATACAAATGCAAAACCCCTACCCCAACGTAACACATATCCTGCTTTCCATTCTGAGGTCAGTACATCCTTGAAATACACTGGCTGATTTAGTTCAGAAGTTTTTTCTATTGTCCAGTGTCTTTCTGCAGCTGTTTTTCCTTTTTCATCAGCATTAAGAAAGTTTAATGTTAATAAAGCATTATGTAATCTGTGTTTGGGTGTTTTGGTTCCTCCTGCCTGTTTATGGAGCATTTCTTTTAAAGTACGATTGGATCTCTCAACCACTGCTTGTCCTGTAGGATTGTGTGGTATACCAGTTATGTGCTTTATCTTGTAATACTCAAAAAACTGTTTCAATTTGCTGGAGACATATGCTGGAGCATTGTCAGTTTTTATTTGTGCAGGTATGCCCATAATGGCCATTACCTCTAAAAGGTGCGTTATAACAGAATCAGCCTTTTCAGAGCTCAGAGCAGTAGCCCACTGAAACCCTGAAAATGTATCTATAGTGTGATGTACATATTTTAATTTTCCAAATTCTGCAAAATGAAACACATCCATTTGCCATATTTCATTCCTATTTATACCTTTAGGGTTACTGCCTGGTGGTAAAGGAGTTTGGTTATAGAATGAGCAAGTAGGACATTTCCTTACTATTTCCTTGGCTTGTTCCCAAGTGATAGAAAAATCCTTTTTTAAACCTTTGCTGTTCACGTGGTGTTTCTTATGAAACTCTGAGGCTTCTAGCACACTTCCTATCAATAAACGATCAATTTCATCATTGCCTTGTGCTAGAGGACCTGGCAGACCCGTATGGGATCTGATGTGTGTTATATATATAGGATGAGTCCTCTTTCTGATAGTATCTTGTAACTGTATAAACAATGAAGTTAATTCTGTATTGTCAGGAATAAATTCTGCAGTCTCAATGTGTAAAACGACTCTCTCTGCGTATTGAGAGTCAGTAACTATATTGAGGGGTTCTTTAAAATCCATAAGTACCATGAGAATGGCATACAATTCTGCCTTTTGTACAGAATTGTAAGGGCTTTGAACCACTTTACTAATATTTCCTGATTTATATCCTGCCTTACCTGATTTATTTGCATCAGTGTAGAATGTATGAACTCCAGAAATAGGTGTTTTTCTTACAATGCGTGGAAGAATCCAAATCGTTTTCTTTATGAATTTGATTCTCTCAGTTTTGGGATAGTTGTTGCTAATTGTTCCCAAAAAGTTACTGCAAGCTCTCTGCCAATATTCGTTATCTTTCCATAAGGAAGAAATTTCCTCATTAGTTAAAGGTACTATAATTTCTGCTGGGTCCCTTCCTATTAGCTGACGAAGTCTTAATTTACCTTTTATAATCAAGTCAGAGATCTTTTCTATATATGTTTTCAGTTTTTTATTCTGTTTATGTGGTAGGAATATCCATTCTAATATGATATCTTCTCTCTGCATCAAAATCCCTGAAGGATATTCTCTAGATGGTAATATAACCAGAATACAGTCTAGGTTTGGATCCACACGGTCCACATGTGCTTCTAGTATCCTCTTTTCTACCCATTCTAATTCCTTCTCAGCTTCAGCTGATAGTATTCGTGGACTATTCAAGTCCTTATCTCCTTTTAGGGCCATTTTCAAGTTTTTCAAATCATGCCCTTCTACTCCAATTATGGTTTGCAGTTGAGAAATCTCTCCTAGTAATTTTTGAAGATCATTAAGAGTCTGGTAGCGATCTCTTCTGATCTGTACTTTTTGTGGTCTAATTTTCTGTAGACCTATTTTATATCCTAAGTAGTTGATAGACTCTCCTTTTTGTATTTTTTCAGGTGCAATTTGTAATCCCCAGCGAGGTAAAACTTCCTTTACTTTCTCAAACATTTTTTCTAATATTTCTCCTTTAGAGTCAGCTAACAATATATCATCCATGTAATGATAGATTATGGATTGTGGAAACTGTTTACGAATTATTTCTAACGGCTTTTGTACGAAATATTGGCACAGGGTGGGGCTATTTAGCATTCCCTGTGGCAAAACTTTCCATTGATATCTCTTCACCGGTTGAGAATTGTTATAATTAGGTACCGTGAAGGCAAATTTCTCTTTGTCTTGTTCTTGTAAAGGTATAGTGAAGAAGCAATCCTTTAAATCAATAACTATAATAGGCCATTCTTTGGGTATCAAAGAAGGCAAGGGCATTCCAGGCTGTAGAGAGCCCATTGGCTGGATAACTTTATTGATGGCTCTCAGGTCTGTAAGCATTCTCCATTTACCAGATTTCTTTTTGATCACAAATACAGGAGAATTCCAAGGGCTGGTTGATTCCTCAATATGTCCAGCATTTAGCTGTTCCTGAACCAGGCTTTCTAAAGCTTCTAACTTCTCAGAGGTCATAGGCCATTGTCCTACCCAGACAGGTTCCTCTGTTAGCCATTTTAAAGGTAGGGCTTTTGGTTCCTCTGTTTGTTCAGCATTTGTATTTTGTTTTTGTACTGCCTGGATATTTGGTCTCTGTCTTGTATAGTACTTAACAGTATTCTTTCCACAATCATGAGGTCGTCTATGGTTCCTATCTAATACAGGAGGAATGTTAATCTGTGTATTCCATTGCTGTAATAGATCACGACCCCATAAATTTATCACTACATCAGCCACATATGGTCTCAACCTCCCTCTCTGTCCTTCTGGTCCTATACAGTCAATCCATCTCGTGCTTTGTTTTACCTGAGCCAGGGTTCCAATCCCTAAGAATTGAACATTTACCTCATGCAGGGGCCATCTTTGAGGCCAAGATTTATTAGATATGATAGTTACATCAGCTCCAGTGTCCACCAGACCCTCAAACAGTCTATTATTCATCTTAACTATCAATCTAGGCCTATGACTATTTATAGCAGTTTGCCAAAATATACGTTTTTCATTTCCTTCTGTCATGTTTGATTCAACTTCCGTCACTAGTTCGTCATCCAGAGCAGTATGAGTTTTTATAATAGGCACAGAATTTTCTAATTGTCCTGTGGGAGATTGTCTTCCACTGTGACTGGGAATGTTCGAACCACCTGTGATGTGGGGGCCTTCGAGAGGCCCCCCAAGGAGTTTCCCGATGGTAAAGGGTTTCCTTGCTTGTCTCTGGTCGATCTACACTCATTTGTCCAGTGTCTGCCTTTGCCACACCTCCTACATAACCCAGAAGGCTTTTATTTATTTCTGTTTTATGTGCATTGGTGTTTAGCCATGGGTGTTGGGTACCTTGGAACTGAAATTACAGACAGTTGTGAGCTGCCATGTGGGTGCTGGGAACTGAACCCAGGTCCTCTGGAAGAGCAGTCAGTCTATCCCACTTCTGACACCAGATATTGCGGTAAATAAGGGTCAGGATAAACAAATAGGCCGAATAGATGTTTATTCAGGGAGAAATAACTTACAACCTAGACAGATGAACACCAGGAAATTCAACCCGATCCTCTCCTGTCCGAGTCACGCCAGAGAGAGAGCGCCTTCCTGGCCCCCTCCGACCTCCTTCCTCAGGTCCTCTCCGCCCATCGCTCCACCCCCCAATGGGCGTGGTCAGTGCTACAGAAGGACTACCTCACTACAAGATAGAATGGTTCACCAAAAATAATATCATATTTTGACTTCTACATTGCCATTTTCAGAAGCAGTTTGTTCTCTAGGCTTCCAGCTGGTGCATCTGGCTCCATGACAGGGTGTGTCACAAGGAATCAGTCACTACGATTCACACGACACCATGGATCAGAGAAAGGCCATGGTGTCAGTGCGTGATACAGGCTCTCAGCTGAGGGAAGTGTCAGAAATCCTCCCTCCTATTATTAACCATTGTCAGGAAGGACAAAACTAAAAGTGGAACTTAGCTTACTAGACTCCTTGAATTTGTTCTTTAAAATTCTATCTCAGAAAAATCCAGGGCACATGGAAAGAGAGACTACAAAGTTGAATCAAAATAACTGAGTTTAGTGCTAGATTATGGAATTTTCTCCTTGTAATGGCTTAGATTTCATTTAAACAACTGTTTGTAACACTTGTGAATTCAATTGAATGGTATTTTCAAAATGTATTCCAAGTAAGGTTTTTCCAGTTAACGGGATGGTCTACTTTGTTATTGTTTGGTTAGCGCAGACTGACTTCCATTCAGAAACTGTGGCTTTGGAGTTTACAGTTTGCTTCAGAGTTGTTGCCAAATGTTCCCTGTGATGGCCATGATGTCTATACTTCTGTGACACTCCTAAGGGAAGGAAACTGAGTCAGAAATACACCATGATATTAAGAGAAAGGGGATTCAGTTAGCAAGGTTATGGACATAAGATTTAAAATATTACAATTTGAAGTTTTCTTAGAAACCATTTACTTTCTAATCTTCACAGGTTTAGATACAATTCTCCACAATGTATTCTGAATAAATCAGTTCCTAATCAGGAAAAAATAAGATATGTTGTTCTCTGTATTCTCCTCAGGACGGGTTCACCATACTGTCTGTAACATGGTCTCAGAAGCAGTTTCACGCTCTATCTAAAAGATATTAAAACTAGTTTGTTTGTAGTTTTACTACTCACTAGAACTCTAGTGCAATGATAAATCGAAGGAATTTGTCTTTGAATCATATCTTTATTATCCATTATCCATTAATTATTTTGTCTGGCAAATGAATTAGCAGCTCTAATCTTCAATTTCCTTGTCAATTATTCCTTAAGTTAAGGATGCTGATATTCTTCATGAAGAGTTATGGGTAGGGAATAAATAGGGAGTTGTGGGGAGAAAGACAGAACATCCCGTGACACAATCAGGCTTCAAGAATACTATGTCTTCTATGAGAAATTCCGCTGATGAAACAGTCCAGTTCTATGGTACAACCATAGTTCCTGAGGGTATAGACAGCAATATGTAAGATGGGAGGGAAACTAAAAGCCATAGTGAAATTAAATGCTGTCTGTGAAATTCAAGGTTAAGTCTTTTGCCCTTAAATGTTGCACTTTGTTCGTCATGGGTTAGTTGTGTTCCATGAGATTTGGATCAGGTTGCAGTAACACTAAAGAAAAATTTAGAATTACACCAGTTAGGTTCAGCTTCTATCTAAGGTACCGCTTCTAGTGACCCATGTTTCTGCAAGTAACTTCATAACTTAAGATGTGTATTGTACTTACTGAAGTATTATTCCTTTTCACTGTAGGAGCTTTTGAAATTAATAAAACTATCAGCAGTATTGTTCATGAAGGATTTAGCGTATTTTGCTCATATTTCAAAGTCTTTCAATACATCCCAGTGAATGTTATTCATGGAAAAGCTGTAAGCTGTGTAGATAATAGTCCTCTCAGATAATGCTCTATGTTGTGGGGTTTGAGTTCTTGATTAAGTATTTGTGTGCCTTTGGTGTTTAATACTTATGTGGTAAAGGAGAAGTAGACACATTCAGTACTAAGTAATTTTAATTCCCTTAAAGGTTTAAAAATATGCTCTTAATACCATGCATATCATTGATCCAGCTGCTTTGCTAAGTAGCGACTCCCCCTAGCTCCCACATCCCAATGCAAAGATTCAGAGCACAAGCCTCTCCTCAATTATTGCTCTAGGTCTGTCCAGATATATGAAAATAGTGTGAATGGGCCCAATAGGAATTAGAAAGCATATCATTATTTTTAGGTTTTGACTCTGACTTTCAGATAGAGAAGTTGAAAGAATATGTAAATAGGTCATGATCTAATTTTAAATTCCTTGTTATAAATCATCTAATGTGAAGTGTGGTAGCTAATCTTGGTTGCTAACTTGACTAAATTTGGAGTGAATTAGAGGGGATACCCTCTGACTGTATGGAAAGGCATTTTAATACATTTCTTTTTAATATACCACTGTATCCATTTTGTTTTTTATAGAGAGTTCTGACTAGTACAAGCAAAAAATTAATAGATAACTCATAGATAGCAAAGTATTTAATCAGTATTTTTAAGATTTAAGTTGATTTTAAAAAACAACTTCTGGACATATAATATTGATCAGAAATGTAAATATATTTTAAAATGTTCCATGTAAATTTATTATTACACATTTATAAAGTAGGTTACCAAGGCCAGCTCTGCCAAGGCACTGTACATTTTTAGAGATGATAGAAGGTGAGCTAGTTAAATATTTATTCAAATGTGAGACAATATTTGGAAATATTAACAAAAATTTTTTAACCTTATTTTGTGTTTGTGCTAATCATGCTGATGCAGACATTTGTGTGCATGTGGAGGTCAGAGGGAAAATTTAAGTGTTGTTCACCAGGTGCCATCCACACATTTTTTGAGACAAAGTGTCATATTGGCCTGGAATTCACTCAGTAGGCTAGGCTGGATGGCCAGTGAGTTCTAGAGATATGCCTGTCACCCTAGCCCCCCAGCCCTGGGATTACAAGTAATCCCCACCATGTTCTGGGTTTTATAAGTAGGTTCTGTGGATCTGACTTGCATCCTCATGATTTAGAGGCCAGCACCTTAATATTTATAACCTCAAAATTTATTGTGTAAATTAGTTTTAGGTTCACAGCAAAACTGAGAAGACAGTAGAGAGCTTTTATTATGTGCCTGGCACCTGCACACATTGCTAATCTTTCCTCGTTTTCATTGTCATGTAGTAGACGGAGCTAGCTCTGATGATGCTGACATGTCTTCACTAAGGTGCCCAGGTCCTGATAGCTTCTTCCAGTTCTACCAGGTTGAACACATGTATAATGGTATACACCCAGCAATATAGCCTCTGGCAGATTAGGGTTGTTTTCTCATTCTCTCTATATCCTGGTAGACCAGTTATCTTTTCACAATTTCATAGTCTGCTAATGTAGGAATATCATAGAATAATAAAGTACATATTGTTTTCCATTTATTATGCATTTATATTTTCACATGTTTATTTCCTGCTAATGGTAAATAATTTTCATTGTGTGGGTATGTTGCTATTTATTTATTCATTCACCTATTAAAATACATCATGGTTACTCCCATATTTTATTAACTATGAGCTAAACTCCTATATGCAAAACCACTTTGTATGAAGATGTATCCAACTTTTTTTTAGATAAATTCCAGGAAATGTGATTGCTGTATCACATAGGAGGAGTGTGCTGACTTTATAAGTAATTTTTAAACTCTTTAAAAGTAGCTGTATCATTTTGTATTCCTACCTGCAGTTAATGAATTCTTGGACCTGCCCATTCTTGAAGGTATTTGGTGTAGGACTTAGTGTTCTGTCATTTTAACAGGTGCATAACCGTGTTTGCTTGTTGGTTTCATTCATGTTTCCTGATGGTGTGGTGCATTTTTCCCATGTGATTATTTGGTCTTTTACTCTTTTTGGTGAGATGTCTGTTAAGATCTTTTACCTACCTTTGAGTTGAGTTACTGATTTTAATTGTCAAATTTTAACAATTCTTTGTATATTTGGACAATTCTTGTTCTTTTGTGTGCATTTTCTTCCAATCAGTGCCTGATTTTTCATTCTCCATATAGTGTATTGTACAAAGCAAAGTTTGTAGCCTTAATGTAGTCTTGACTTATTAATTCTTTCTTTCACAGATTATGCCTTTGTTATACCTAAAAGTCATAACAAAACTCAAGGTTCTTTTAAACATAAACTATAAAGCTTTAAGGTAACTTATAGTTTTGTATTTACAATTAACTCTGTGCCTCAAGTTAGATTTGTTAAGGGTATATAGTCTCTTGCTAGACTAATTGACATACATATGGGTTTCTAAATACTCTGTCTTTTATTGCAAAGAATATTGCTTTCATATTTTTTGACAAATCAGTTGACTATATGTATGTACATTGTTCTAATTCTGGGTCTCTATTCCATTGAACTGGGCCTGTTCATAAATATCATTTGACCTAATTTAGGTAGTCTAATAGTTTGAAATCAGGTAATTCCAGGATTCTACATTGTTTTTCAAAATTATATTAGATAATTTTGGGTGTTTGTCCCTTCATATAAATTTAGAATCAGCTGTGCAATACCCTTATATTAGATTACAGATATTTTATTTGGGATTATATCAAGTGTATACATAAATTTACAGTCAGTCATATCTTGACACTATTCTGCCTATATATGAGACGTATCTCCCAAATCATGGTGGTCTGTGAGTTCTTTCACATAGTATATGGCCTTCATAATGATTTTGTTTACATTCTATTATATTAAAGCTTCATTGTAATATTTGATTTGTAAATACATTGTCAAAAGTTGGTGCTTTTCAACACTAATGGAGATGGAATTCTTTATGTATGTGATGCAGGGGATTTAACCCAGGGTCTGCAACATGCTACCAGTGGACCATATCAATGGCTGGAAATGCGTTTTTAATTTAAAATTCCACCTGCTGATTCACAGTGTGTATGTAAGCAGTCATCATCTCATCATCGATGCTATTCTTTCATGCTGAAACACTGCTTATGTATTTCTTCTTGTGTTTCCTTGAGGCATAGGCTGGTTTTTATCTATTTTGTCATATTTTGATGCTGTAGTTTGCATTTTTTCCTCTAATGAATTCTTCTCCTGAAATCCTGCTCTCTGCTCTCTCTCTCTTTCTCTCTCTCTCTCTCTCTCTCTCTCTCTCTCTCTCTCTCTGACAGCATTGAGTTAAGTCCCTTAGCAATTATTAGAACTCAAGGAAGAGTCTTCATGGCTGAGATTCATGCTGCATTAAGACTGGAGAGCTAGCGAGCCCATCCATCTTGCACAAAAACCTTGAGTAGGTGCAGTATGAAAACAGAAAATGGCTCCCTACTAGACATCAAATCTGCCAGAAAATAGTATTTTCTTTCTGATAAACATATTGTTTATGAAATTTTCTTATAGTAATCTGAATTGACTAAGACAGGCACACAGAGATTTTCATAAAATTTCCATTTTAATATTCTTGGGAGCTGAAGCAAAGTTTTATTTTCACTTCCAATTTTGATAATTTGTGTCTTCCTTTTTTTACTTTGTTAGCCTGGTTAGAGGTTTATTGATTTTAATCATCCTTCAAAGACCCAGCTTTTGATTTGATTTTCTTTATTGATAATCTGCTTTAAATTTTATTGGAGATGACCTGATTTTTATTATTTTTTGTTCTGTTTATATTTGATTTAATTTGCTTTTATTATTCTGGTTTCATGAGGTAGGAGCTTAGGTGGTAGATTTTAGAATTTTATTATTTTCTAATGTTTGCATTCAATGTTGCAATATCCCTCTAAGCACTGCTTTCGTATAAGTCTACAAATCCAGAGGCTGTATGTTCTTGTCACTTATTTACAAATGTTTTGATAAATTTTTCTTACAGTTTTTTTTCTTTGACCTATGGTATGAAAGCCATGATCGTGCTGTGCCAGCCTCCAGAGTATATGTCATCACTTCCGGTCATGGTTGTGTTTTTCATCTCTGAGTATTCTCTTTTCCTCACTTGCCTTTCACTAGTGACTTCTCACTAAATATGACTGTTGTCTGGAAGCAATCACTGTATGAGTTGTGGCCTTTCAAATTCTTAAGTTGCACTTTATTTTCAGATAGAATGTGAGATCCCATGTGAACTTTGGCAGGGTGTTTGCTCTGCTGCTGTTGGATGAGGCTCATTGAGTGTCAGTTACCTGCAGTTGATTAATGGTGACTCTCTGCACCTGTGTCTCTCCACTTTTCTGCTGGAGGCTGTCTAGTTTTGATAGATGAGTATTGACACCTCCAACTACATTCATTAGTGGGTCGACCTAGTTTTCCCTCAAATATCTACCATTAAGAACAAAAACAAAACAGAAGAAACTTAAGTTTGTTTTAACTGAGGCAAAAACACAATTACACATTGATGTGGCAATGAGGTCATTTGAGTTGTGTGTACACTGAATGATGTGCATGTTAACTTAAACACACCTTAGATCTTAAGCATGCCTCAATGTTCATGATGAAAACTTACAAGATCCTTCCAGCTTTACCAGTGTTTGTTCATTGTTGCTACCTGTAAGAGCTGGACTCTGCAGCAGCCACACAGTTTGCAACAAAGGTGAATTCTGTTACTCTAATTGGACACATTGCCAGGTGCCTGTGCTAATGTTTACCAGAAAACCATTGTATCTTTTGTAGACTTGACTCCTCCATCATATTGACTACTTTTACAGCTCATAACTCTCCTTGCTGTAGGCTCAGCTTGGTCTGAAACTAATAGTGGTACTTTCACTTTCTTTGTGTGGCTGCCATGATGTAACTTTCCCCAGTCTTTTCATGTGTGTGTATTTATGTTCAAAGTTAATTTACTGTGGACAACATGCACTTAGGATAGTTTCTTTGTGTTATTATGGAAATCTGTCTTTTAATTGATGGCTGCACCAATACTGTTCCTAGGAACTATTACTATATATAAATTTATAGCTGTAATATTTGCTCTTTATTCCAATTTTTGGTGACTCCTCCTCTGCCTATTATGGGTAACAATAAGTACTTACTACGGGTATACTTTATTTTATTAACAGATCATTTGTACATTTTCTTCTTGTATGGTTGCCCTAGTGTTTACAATATATCTACAATTACTCAAATCACATTTTCAAAAAACCTCTGCCATTTGGTAGGCAGTGTTACTTCCTTATAGCAAAATGATCAGAATGACCTTCATATCTTTTGCATCACTGCTATTTTTGATGTCACAGAATAGCATCTGTATGTATAGTTAAATGTGTTGTGAAATTGTTTTTTGACTAAATTGTTAGCTGTTAAGATCCACTAAAATAATAATTTTTTATTTATCCTCAGCAATTTGTTCTTGAGCACTCTACCATTCTTTTTGTGAATATCACTTTCTTTTATTCCTGCATCCTTTTCTTTCCTTCCTGGAATAGGAATCCATATTCTTATGCATGGTTGGCAAGTACTCCACCTATGGTTACAACCCTAGCCATGAGTTTCTAGTATGGGTTGTGTTCTCTTTCTAATGAGTCTGTTAACATTTCTGCAAGGCCAGTGTGCTCACAGCAAACAAACATCTTGCTTGAGAAACTATTTTTCTGGAAGTTTTGAAGTATAATATCATAGCAAAAGGGAATATTTTAATCCTTTGTTTACCTCAGAAATTTCAATGTGTCAATTTTTTTTTTAATATTTTTAAATGACTTTTGTTGCACTGGCATCCAAATGAGTCTTTTGCATGCATGTATTGATGGTTGGTTGTGAGCCTGTAATGTTGCTGAGGAGGCTTTGTAGAAGTTGGACTTGGTGTGGCCAGGTGTTTGGTTATTGAATGGAATGAAGGTTCCTTCTCCTTCTCCTCCTCCTCTTTTTCTGCTTCTCCTCTCCCTCCTTTTCTTTTTCCTTTTTCTTCTCCTCTTCTTTCTTTATTTGGCTTTTCAAGGCAGAGTTTCTTTTTGTAGACCTAGCTTTCTTGAAACTTGCTTTGTAGACCATGCTGGCTTTGAAATCATAAGCTCTACCTGCCTCTGCATCCTGAGTTCTGGGATTAAAGATATGCACCACCACTGCCCAGCCAGTCTCTACTCTTCTTGAAACTTCTTCTGTCCCATGTGTTACTTCAGTTGGGGCTCAAAGCAGGGTCAGTGGACCACAGAGATCCTATCCTCTTAACACAGATTGTCTCAGGTTTTTACAGTAGCAATGAACTTTCTAATATGATTTCTCAGGATAAACTAGATTTATTCATCTTTCAAGGCTTATTAATTTTTATTTTATGTGTATGAGTGTTTTGTCTGCATGTATGTATACTATGTATATATGTATGTGTGTTCGTGTACTATGTGCAAGAAGTGCCTGGTGGTGGGAGAAGAGGGCATCGGATCCACTGGGTCTGAGTTATACATGGTTGTGAGCCACAATATGGGTGCTGGGGATTGAAATGGTTTCCTCTGAAAAACTTGTAGGTTCTGCTCAGTTCTGTATCTAGGTCCATTTCTTATGTTTGCTTATATAACCATTTGTGTATCTTATATATTCACTGATATGCTATTCATTTCCTCCTGAAAAAAAGTTGGGGGGATGGGAGGGTGGTCAGGGGGTGTGGGAGGTTGGAAGAGAGGGAGGGAGGAAGGGATGGAGAGGGAACTGGGATCAGTATATAAAATAAGAAAAACAAATAAACTAAAGATTAAACAACAATTTGGGGGGATTATTTCCATTATTTTTGAATTTCTGTTGTTTGAAATAGGTTTGCTAAATAGGTTTGCTGATGTATACCATTCATACCTTTATTTTACTTGATATTTTATGAGATTATTGGATTTGTCATTTACTCTGTGACATTCATTTGGGGAAATTCTGTTATGATTGTTAGAGCTTGTTCTTTTCTCTTTCTAGAGAATTCTCAATTTTCAACTGTTATATCTTATGCTTGTTTCATATTCTGTATGATTTTTTATTTTTTCAGTTATTATTATTATTAATAATATTATTATTATTATTTACTTTTTGGATCTTGAAATTTCTATGGAAATTTCTTCTAGCTGGGTTCCTTTCCCAGCTGTGTGCACTCTGCTATTGAACTTCTCATTGCATTTTCTACTTCCAATAGAGCACACTGTTGATTTCCAACACTTCCAACTGGTCCTTCTTGGAATGTCTATCTTCCTGCTGCCTACCTCTTCCTGCATAGACTCCTCCTTAACCTTTAGTTCCTTTGAGGTAATAATTACAGATTGAAAAACAAAACTTTTTATAATTTTTTAAATTTCATTTTATTTGAGTGAGGGTCTCACAACATAGCTCTGGCTAGCCATGAATTCCAGACATTTCTACACAGCTGGGATTGTAGGTGGGTCAGACAGCCTAATGAGACTTTGTGTATAGTCAGCCATATGCACAGCGTTAAAGGGGCCCCTTTAGGTAGGGTTTTAAGACATGTGGAGAGAAGGCAACTATTCCAAAGTCGCAAGATTGGTTCTTGTTTCTGATTAAGGCTGTGAACCACAGATGTGAACTTCTCAGGCACCTCTCAGCGCTCTTGCCTGTCTTACTTGAGATACGATATTTTATGGTTCTGTTTGGTATTTCCTTTCCTCACTGAGATAAAACACAGACACGACATGAAACTTTCTGTAAAACGTATCTCTTGAGGGCAGACCTTGTTAAGGAAAACAGGATGTCCTGGCTTATTTCAAAACGTTTCGTATTTCATTCCTTGCTCAATGAACAAGAGGGTCTTTCTCTGTGAGACCCCGCGGCGTGTCAAAATAAAGCTTACAAGGGTTGAATGGCGCTTTGTGACCGGGTCTTCCTGGTCTGAACTCAAGACTTTGCCACACCAGACCTCCAGTGATGTGGCAGTCATTGACTCGGATTACCTAACTGGCGCCGCTGGTTTTCCTGGACGTTTCTGCATTTGGGCTTCTGCTCTGTGGACTTGAAATGACAGAGGCACTTTTAAATACTGGCACATTGTCTTATGGAGTTGCTGACAAGAGTGGCTCCCGCTGTCAGCAAAGCTCCATGCCTAGCCTTCCTGAACCAATGCGCAAATAAACACAAAGAGGAAGCAGTGATTGTTTGATTCCCAGTTCGCTTGTATTCCTTCTTGTGTGGCAGCACTTTTATCCTCGCTTGTGATTGTGAATGTCTCTCAACTCTGAGTGCCTGAAAGGTCCGGGTCATCGTGTTCAGGACTGAGGGGCTGATGCACCTGCAAAGTTGCCTGAATACTGATTCACATTAGCTCTGGTCACTTGGGCTTCCAGGACAGGCTTTAACCCCTTGGAAACTGGGTCTGAGGTAAACCTCCTTACAGAATTGCTCTCTCCCCACTGACTACTCAGTCCCTCTCCTAAGCAGGCCATATTTTCCCTCCTCAGCCTGTGTGCTTCTGTTTTCTGCCTGGCTGAGCTCACCGCCTTCCTATGGCACCTCGGGGAATTGCCCTCTTATTACCACAATTACAATCTGTACACATTTCATTAAACTAATATCGCTCAGCACAGGCTTTCTCCACAGAACTGCACAGCTGGAGGCCCATTCCTTTTCCTCAGCTTAAACACTTTGACAGGTTAAGAAAGCTATTATGGCTGAATAACAGGTGTTGCAAAACAATGTGCATTTGATGTTTAAATGAGAGCGCTTCTTTATTGACTGCCTTTATTGCAGCTCGGGCTTTCCTTCTTTCACAATGGCTGAATTTTTATTGTCTTTAGTGCTTTTTAAAGTCTATTCTGTTGTTTCAGAACAGATCCAAAGTGACTGTGTGTGGCTATTTGTTATTCTGCTGGCCTTTCTTTATTATTACTATTTGTGCTTTCTGCTTTCTTTTCCAGGTGAAAAATACTTGCCGAAGTAGAAGGATTTTATTTGGTTCTTTCTCCAATGGAAGCCCAGGCAATTCGTGAAAAATTCTAGAAGGGCATCCAAGGCTCTGCTTGTTTCCATCACTTTGCCTCTGTGTCTACTGACTTTATTCACCCACCCATCTACTGGTGACCCTAAGAAGTGACTTCCAAATGAGAAATGATGAAATCCAAATGGAGTGATGGTTTTGTGTCAGGCTTCCTTGTCTGAATATTACTGTCTCCTTCTTTGTTTGTTACCTCCCTGTAAAGGACACACACACACATCACTGTGTAGCTTGGTCTTTGTTCCTCTCCTTAGGCATTTTGTTTGTGTGTCCTTAAGCCTATCAACCTTAGGCATGCCTCTGGCCCTTCCCTTCATCTCCTTGCAGAATATCATGCTCAGCAGGATACAGTGTGTTTTATTATTTCAATAAAATGACTTTTGCTGAAAAGACAGTCGAGTGTTAAAATACCATTTTTTGAAAGGTGAGTGCTCAGTGAGTGAGAACATATGATTATGAAAGCATAGAAATGGATGGAAATGAAAGAGGGCCTTGAAATATCCCAATACAATCATCTACATGTATGTGCCTCTCATAACATAGTCACTAAAAATTGCTTAACTCTCCTATAAGCTAACATACTTCTTAAAGTAAAATTTAGATTTCACATTTTATTAAGTTATCTTATAGCATGAAGTAGGAAGGAAAGCAAAAAAGGAAAAAAAAAAACCCATAAAGCTGTTTCTTTTAGCTTCATTTTCTCAATGATTTTGCTATGCTCAATATTGTCATCATTAGAGCCATTTCTTACCCACATTTACACAGCTAGATGATGTCATTCTAAAGAAGGGATAGCATCGATGCCTTATCCAACGCATTGTATTGCCCACTAGGATGGAATAGTGCCTTTTTCTCCATGGTCTTTGGTTTCCAGAACATTTTTGAGTATAAATAAATGACCAGAACATGACTGTTGAAAGAATGGCCCTTGTTTCCTTTGAAGAAAGAGAAATATTTGTGGGTAGAGATATCAAATAGACGAAGGCCTCTTAAAATTCAAAATTCAATTTAATGTTGGTGCCGCTGAGGGCAGTCAGAAGTTTTGGTTTTATTTGATTCCCAAAGGAATCTAATCTGTGATTCCAAAGAGCTCCCAAATTGCTACGGTGGGTAGCAGTGCTTGGGGAGAAAGTAATCTACATTTTCTCTTTTGTAAAATTAGGTCTAATTATACATGGAACTTACAAAATCTAGTAAGCTTTATTGGATTAAAAAAAGAAAGTTAAATTGCTCAAAGATTTCCCACAGTGCTAGCAAGTATCATACTCAGCATACAATTGTGACACAGAGGCATATTTTTGAAAATAACACCCCAATCCTTACTTTCTTTAAACTCTTTGTAGTTTAAAAATTGCTTTCTCATTTGAAATACTCAGAGTCCATCCCAGTAGATGCCTGAGTCACTCTTCCTTGGGAACAGGAAGCCCAGTCCTATTTTCAAGATTGTCCTAGTAGAGTAAGTACCTTAGTCCCCATAGTGAGTAGCACAATTATCTTTTAAAAATGTTAGCAGCCTTGCATTTTATGAAGCACATTTCCCCTGAGCATTTTAATAGACAACCTAATATAAAACAAGACTGTTACTCTCCTTACTAAACAAAGAGAGGGACCAAAATGTAGATCTTGCACAGCGAATTTTTTCATGACTGTTAGAAACATGAGTTAAAATAAAAGGAAATTATTAACTCTGAATTTTTAGTTAGTTGGTCATGTCTACAATATCAAGCATAAAAATATATTATGCATATATATTGATAGCTTTTAGGAAAATGTTTGCAAAATTGTCTCATAGACTGTATCTTACTTCCTTGTTTCAAAATTAGTAAATTAATTTTAAATGAAAGGAAAACAAACATATTTTTAATGTGAGCCAATAGACTTAATAAATAAACGTATAGATGCCTAGTGACATGGGAAGATATATTAAAATAGCACACCATGCAGTAGTTTATGGTAATCTACTAGGATAGGTTTCCCTAATTATCTGCTGTCTTCATATAAATCCATACATACAGATAATGCAAGAATTGAGAAGGGATTTTGTTTGCATGAAAGATAACCATCAGATTGAGAGAATTTTGATATTTTGATTTATGTTGCAGTTATGCTAACTAAATGCTTTAATGAGAGTTGGGTGTCATTTATTTACCAAGGTTTTTAACCTTGGGCCATTCTGGAATTTTATACCCTTGGCAAAGTTAAACTGAGAAAAGTTCAATTCAGTTTTGCTTCCAAGCACCTGTCTCTTTTGAATATCATTGCAAGGTATGATGTGTTTGGGCAGACTCTGATTCAGCCTATTGAATGTAATAGAATCAGTTGCCTTTAACAATCTGTCAACTGCATTGTGTTTCTACTGTCTTCTGCTTGTCCCAGAAATTCATCTTGTTGAAAGCATTTGTGTTATTGAAATCAGCAAAGCCTGGTAGTGCCGGCCTCTACCATTATTACCTTTACCTCATTTAAATCCTAGCCTGGTCCTCCCCCTGCCCCCCAGGTCCTTGTTCCCTTCTGAATCCTCCATCACTCCAGTGCATCTCATCAGGCACCATCTCAACCACACAGAAGGAGATTGCTGTGCAGAAATGAGTTGCATACAAAACACGGGTTCTGGGGAGTTTGGAACTTACTGGGATTTTTCCCAAGCCAGCAGCAGCTGGACGACCCAGATCCTGGGATGGCTGTCCCTGCTCTGCTCTGTGCCACTTCCAGGATGACCATTGTTGCATTTCTACAAGGATGGGAAAACACAGCGTGCATTCTGTGGGTGGTGTAATTTCCACTGTTGGAAGAATGAAGGCACAGTGGGAGATTTAAAACCCCAAAGAGCAAGAGGGTGAGTGTAACAAAGCAGAAAATATGTGCCTGGTGTTCCATTATGCCAGCAAGTATTGCTTCCTGTGTGTGTGGGAACAGCAAGGAAATTATATACTCACCTGACTGGTTATAGGCAACAGGCACAGCTTAATGCAGCCATCTAATACAATAGGGAAAACTGCAGGATTTATTTAGCCAAAGAGTTCAATCAAAGCAGAAAATGAAATGTCAGAAATTAAAATAAACAATCATTCAATTGCTTAGCTATTTGTTTAACAATAAGTGATTGCTTATAACCCTGTAAAATGTTTAACTGCATTGAAAAAGAAAAAGCCCCTAGCCATAGAATAACATTTTCTGCCTTCTGTTGAAAAATTATCTTTGCTATTAATCAATATCCCTAAAATGATGATTTATCTAAGTCAGTGCTTAAAGCATCTGCTAAAATTATCTGGAAACCTGCTGAAGCTCCAGACTCTCAGAACCTGTGCCAGTGAGCAGGGCCTGCCCATGCCCTGTCAAGCCTCCAGGTTCAGGCAAGTGAGAGCTACTGATCAAGACTTACAGGATGACCCAACCTGATCTACACTGATCTCTTTAAAACCCTGATGTCATTTTAAAGTAACCAGATTGAGGGATTTGGAGCCACCTCCGGCTCTTACTTGGATATCTTGTCTCTGATCCAGGCTCTTTGATCTCTTTATGTTCTTTATTTTAATATAGAATGACAAATCATACTTGCATGTAGTATGAGATATACATGCAGTCAAAATCTGTGTATTGAGTATTCAACATTTAAATCAAACTGGTTTGCATGACTATCATCTCTATTTCTGATGGAAAATGAAATTTACTATCTTAACTGCTTTGAAACACTTGAAATTCTGAACCTTTTGGTGAACATTCCCAGCTCCATTTACTTTCCAACATCTGGTAGAGCTAGTCTACTCCCCCAGTTATTTTAAGCTTTACACATAAGGAGGAGCATGGGTTACCTGCCTTTCTGGCTCTGACTTACTTATTAAGCACAAATATTTCTAGCCTGATAACTTATTTCAGATAATAAATTCTTTGCTTTTTATTACATGTCTCATAGAGGTGAGGCTTTCCCATCAAATGTCAATTGTACTTTTGATTTCGAGAAACTGAAAATATCATATCATATGGTTTTCTACAAAGTGCATGAAGCAACCTGTTTTCTATATCTTTCTCTCCTCCTTTTGTAAAGATGCCTTTTTACATTATAATCATTCTGAAAGTTGTGAAGTTATAACTCATTATGTTTTTGATTTGCATTTACCTGATGAATAATAGTATAGCACATTTTCTAGATATCTCTTCAGCTTCTTTCAATTGCCTACTAATATTCTTTGTATGTATTTGATTGGAATGTTTTCTTTTTATTGTGCTCCTTGTGTGGTTTACTTATTTACTCCATATGAAATGTGTGCTTTTTAAAAACTGTATATACTCTTCTGTGGCTTGTTGGTTCTCTGCAGTGATGATTTCTTTCTCCATGCAGGATCTTACATAGTATGATATGACTCTAGTCATCTGTGTTTACTTTTGTTGCTTATGAATTTGCAGTAAAATCCAAAATTCATTGACTGGATCTATGTTGTGTGGTTTTTAACATTATTTTTTCTCTAGTATATTTATACATTCAGGTCTTCATTGGCACTATCAATCCATTTGGCATTTTCCTTAAATAGTGTGAGATGAGTCCAATGTATTCTTTTTTGCATGTGTATGTCTAGTTTAACTAAAATCTATTATTGAACCTATTGTGCTTTTATTTTGTATTCCTAGTATATTTGATGAAAAGGAATAGCGAATAGCCAATAAATTCATGGATTCTTGCTAAAAATTATACAGCATTCTGTTCTGTGATTGAGTTTGTCCATTGACACTATTACCATGCTATTTTAATTACTATAACTTGTTAATATAGTTTGTCAGATGGTATGTTGCCTTTAATTTTATTCTTTTAGATGGAAGAGAACCTTACCTACTGAGGATTACTGTTGCAGTTCCATATGAATCATGTAGTATTTTCGACACTGAGACTATCTATATAATGCTTAATGTGCTTAGAACCTCTTAGAGCAGCAATTTTAACATTATTAATTCCTCCAAAACATAAGAAGCTGACTTTTTTCTTAAAGAGGATTTTCACATAGTGACAGTCTGATTTACAGGGTTCTATTCCTAATGCTGAACTGTTATATCCCATCAAATATATTTAGAGGGCTGATTCTACAGTGTAGAATTCACAGTGGTTCTATTTTTCCAGTAAGGCAGGCAAGGGCTAAGAGCAGGCTAGAATACATATTGTCCTTTCAAGCATTTAAATCACTATCTCCAGAGTCAGAAGACCATTGCTAATACAATAAACAGCACACACCAAAATTAATAAGAACCTCTGTCTATACATTTCATGTACTTCTGTACTGTTAGAATAGCAGTTCTTAGCTCCCAGTGGATTTCCTACTTTCCTAATAGAAAGTATTTTTATATACTTCAAGACACAGGAAAGAACTTTTTGTATAGAATGCTAATATCATAGAAACTAACCCTAAGTACTGAAAGAAGGGCTATCTGATGATTTAAAGTTTCTGTAGAGCAAAGGCTATGATCAGCAGTCATCTCACAGAATGGTATAATATATTTACCAGCTACACTGCAGGCAATGGGCTAACATAAGAAAATTAATAAGAATTATAAAATTTAATCTCCAAGTAAATAAAATTGCCAATCAGCAAGTGGACAAATGAACAAAATAGACAGTTTTCATAGATGGAAACACAGATGACCAATAATTATTTTCAAAATTGGCTGGGCATTGGTGGCACATACCTTAAATCCCAGCACTCCAGAGCCAGAGGCAGGGGGAATCTCTGTGAGTTCGAAGAGAACATGGTATACAAGAAATAGTTTCAGGACAGGCTCCAAAGAATACAGAAAAACCCTGTCTCAGAAAATAAAAAAAAAATATTCAATACACTTAACCACAGTTAATGCTATTTAAAACTACTTTGAGATAGTACCTCATTCAGCCTGAAAATTATGAACAAATCTGACAACACACATTGAAGAGGATGTAGAAAAAAAGGAACCCTGATTCACTGTTGGTGGGGATACAAACTAATATTACAGCCACTGTGAAAATTAGGTGGAAATTTACTCAAATATTTAAAAGTAGAAATATTGTATGACAATCTTTCTTTCTGGAACATACATCCCCTAAAACTATGAAACAAAACAGAGATATTTTCACCAAGTATGGGTTGATGCTTTACTCAACTATATCGAAGAGTTAGAACCAACCTATTTTCTATCAACAGATGCATCAAAAATGAAAATTTGATAGTACAGAACCCTAAAGAAAAATGAAATTACAAAATTTGAATAAAAATGGATGAACTTAGAACTGATAATATTAAATGAGGGCAAACAAATATATATGTGTGTATGTATGTATGTTTGTGTACATTAGTACATTATCAGGTCCCATAGCCCTTGAGCCCCAAATAAACACATGGAGAATTATATTAATTATAAAACTATTGGCCAATGGCTACGGCTTCTTATTGGCTAGCTATCTCTTAATTATTATTTATTTTTATGATAATATATTATTTAAATTTTAAACAAGTCTTTTTACATGTCAATCCCAGTTCCCTCACCTTCCCATCCTCCCCTGCCCCTCCCACAACCCCCATCCCATCCCCTTTCTGATCCCCAGGAAGGTTAAGGCCTTCCATGGAGGATCTTCAAAGTCTATCATATCACTTGGACCAGAGATAGGCCCTCCCCCATATGTCTAGGCTGAGAGAGGGTCCCTCTATGTGGAATGGGCTCCCAAAGTCCATTTGTATAGTAGGGATCAATACTGATCTACTATCTGAGGCACCATAGACTGATAGTCTTCCTAACTAACATTCAGGAGGTCTGGAATGGTCCTATGCTGGTTTCTCAGATATCAGATTCATGTCTATGAGCTCTCCCTTGTTCAGGCCAGCTGTTTCTGTGGGTTTTCCCAGCCTGGTCTTGATCCATTTGCTCATCACTCCTCCGTCTCTGCAACTGGATCCCAGGAATTCAGCTCATGTTTAGCTGTGGGTGTCTGCTTCTGCTTCCATCAGCTACTAGATGAAGGCTCTAGGATGGCATATGAGGTAGTCATCTATCTCATTATAGGGAAAGGGCATTTAAGGTAGCCTCTCCATTATTGCTTAGATTTGTTAGCTGGGGTCATCCTTGTAGATCTCCGGACATTTCCCTAGTGCCAGATTTCTCTTTCAACCTATAATAGCTCCCTCTGTTATAGTACCTCTTTTCATGCTCTCCTCTATTCTTCCTCTGACTCAATCTTCCTCTCCCCTCATGTCATCTTCTCCCTCCTCTTCTCTCTTTTTCTTTCTCCTAACTCCTTCCCCCCCGACCCATGATCCCAATTTCCCCAGAAGATCTTGTTCCTTTCTCCTCGGGGGACTGTGTATGTTTCTCTTGTTTCCTAGCTTTTCTGGTGGGGTAGATTGTAGGCTGGTAATCATTTGCTCTATGCCTAAAATCAATATATGAGTGATGCATACCATGTTTGTCTTTTTGTGACTGGGTTACCACACTCCTGTTGGTTTCTTCTAGTTCTGTCCATTTGTGTAGCCTATGACTACTAACCTTCGTTTTTTCCACATGGACTTATCAGAGAATGCCTAGCACTTCCTGTCTTCCCAGTCTCTTCATGGTCTCTTACTGCCTACCTTTCCAAGAATTCTGTTCATCTCCTAGTCCTGTCTATCTCCTTGCCTCTAGTAGCCAAGCAGTGTTTTATTCATCAACCAGTAAAAGAAACATACATACAGAAGGATATCTCCCATCAGCTATTAGGGGCTAAGAAAGACTGAAGACACATAAACATGAGTTATAAAATAGGATATAAAGCTAATTGTTTTTCTAGTTTTAACTTTGTCATGAACTTTTTGTTTTGGGACATGGATAAATGCAAATTTGGTTGTAATAAGCATTATGTTGTTGGTGTTCTCTTCTAGTAAACGTACATAGTTTGAGCTCATGAAAGGTAAATGCATAAACAAAACAGTGTCTATGATAAAACAATTTGCAAAAACATCCAGAAATATTGTCACCAGAAAGAAAGCAATACAGAAATGAACAAGCAAAAGACTATCTTTTCTGCAGAATTGCAAATAAAATTTTAATATAATTGTGCTAAGAAAAAGTAGCTTTTATCACAGTAAGAACTTTATTCCTCCAGAGTATTAAATATATAAATATTTTTGCAAAACATTTCACAATTTTGTCCACACTGTTCCCTGGTCTGAAGTTTTCATGGGGGAGGCATGAAAAGCAATTATAAAGTAGGCCATGTTCCTCTCCTATTCAGACTGCAATTATTCAACTCCTTCCACATATCAGTGAATAAAGTACTATTTGTGATAGTAGTTAATTACTTTAGATAATAAGTTTTAGGTACCCTAACAAGACTTGTAGTTCAAAAATTGGTTTACCTTTTAAAATAAAACTGAGCCAAGTTGGCCATGAATCCACTGTTTTCTCAGATAGCAGTGCTAAAGAAAGATAAGTAGGCACAGCAGTTAGGTCTAAGTAATTATTTGTCAAATTGATAAGATTCCTTTCCTGGTGTGCATTTCTATTGTAACTGTCCAGTAAATTGCAGTTTTTAGAGATGGTGTGGAACCATTTCCACTTGCCATGTGTTCTTCTGTTTCCAGGCATGCTACACCTAAGGTGGGAACAATTTGCCCACCACCCCCAGTTAAAATTAAATAAGGATTCTGTATAAATTCTAAGCCCATGCCAGGTAAATGACAACCCCACTACTTCTTTTTCTCCCTTCTTTCATTCCTCTTCTTATGTACCCAACCCAATGGTTGAGGCCTCATTTAGATGTCTTCACTAATATCCATAGCTAAGGTTTCTACTGATTAACAGGATTTATTTCCAGATATATATACTATCAACCCTTCATATGATGGGACATTAAGGCTCATAGTTATTCAGATTGGTGTTCAGGAAAAGAGATACAAGTTATTCCTCAGGGTCTGAAAGGAATTTCATATTCTAGAGAAAAACAAGTGTTGTCTGAATTGTTAAGTTTCAGTCTCATTTGTTTTATGAAGTTAATCAACTAAAAACAATTTTCTATCCAGAACCTACATCAGAAACTCATTGCTTTGTATATTATATTATCAATTATTTATTGACTATTCCTGCTTCTGTTGGCATCCACAAATAATGAGTCAAGATTATATAAATAACATTCTTCTGTCTTTAAGTTTATGCTAGATAAATTATAAATATGGATACCACCTTGTGATATATGAGAGTTAGCATTAAAGCAGTTTTTAAGAATACATGTCTATATATGGTCCCTCTGAGAAGGGGAAAAAGACAAGATATCCTGAGCAAATTGGGAGGATGGGCGAAGGGGAAAAGGGGTTAGGAGAAAGAGAAGGAGAGAAGAGAAGGGGAGAGGAGAATATGCGAGAGAAGGAAGATTGAGTCAGGGGAAGAATAGAGGAGAACAAGAAAAGAGATACCACAATAGAGGGAACCATTATAGGTTTAAATAGAAATCTGGCACTAGGGAAATGTCCAGCGATCTGCAAGGATGACCCCAACTAACAAATCTAAGCAGTAGTGGAGAGCCTACATTAAATGTCCTATCCCTATAATGAGATTGATGACTACCTCATATGACATCCTTGAGCCTTCATCCAGTAGCTTATGGAAGCAGAAGCAGACACCCACAACTAAACACTGAGCTGAACTCCTGGGATCCAATTGCAGAGAGGGAGGAATGATGAGCAAATGGGTCAAGACCAGGCTGAAGAAATCCACAGAAACAGCTGGCCTGAACAAGGGAAAGCTCATGGACCCTACTCTGATAGCTGAGAAACCAGCATAGGACCAGTCTAGACCTCCTGAATGTGAGTGTTAGTTAGGAGGACTTGGCAGTCTATAGAGCCTCTTGTAGTAAGTCATTATTTATTCTTAGTGTATGAATGTATTTTGAAAGCCTATTCCACATAGAAGGACACTCTCTCAGCCTAAATGCATGGGGAAGGGCCTGTCCATGGTCCAAATGATATTATAGACTTTGAAGATCCCCATGGAAGGCCTTCCCCTCCCTGGCAATCAGAAAGGGGAAGAGATATGGATTGGGGGGTACAAGAGAGGAAGGGAGTGTGCAGAAAGTAGAATTGACAAGCAAAACAAGTTTGTTTCAATTTAAATAAAAAAGATTACTTGTCTAGAAGGTGTCTTACATAATCAGAAAAAAATTTAAGGACATATTATTATAGAGTATAAATTACATGCTCTCATAACCTACAAAGATGGATGCAAATACATACACAGCGAGCCATATTGGAGGGATTATACCATGTTTCTTTTGAAATATCAGCAGAGGTTATATTCCTCCATATTCCCAGAGGATTCTGTGTTTACCACAGCAAGGTGTGGTATATCAGTATAAAGCTCAATTCTACTTTTCCACTGGACTAAAGTTATGGTGAGCTCTTCCATTAAGAAACTATATTCTCTGGAAGTAAAGGCAGATTATAGAACTTTCAAATAATGTGGAGAACTGTGGAGGAATAACTTAGAGAATCCAGCAGTATAGAATTGTAATCAGATGTAGAGTCTTTGGTGGAGAGAAAAAGGAGTGTTTCTGATGCATGTTGTGTTGTGGAGATAGTTAATAGAACACCGCTCCCTTAGAGGCAAGATATATGGTAGCCAACTGTGTGAATTAGTATGAATAAACAAAATAATAAAGGATAATGGTCAAGAGCTTGTTGCATTCAATACGATTTCATTATGTAATGAAGAGTTTTCAGAACAAAAACATACTTTCTGTTTACATCATACAGCACAGTGTCCAGGAGCTTACGGAAAACCCGGAGAAGGGCTAACATGATTGATTGTCTCTTAATCATATTTAAAGTATCACCATGTAAATTAAACCTTAAGATCATCCCTTAAGGCAATCATCCCTCAGGATCCTCCAAACACCAAGAGTGCTGGATTTCCACAAAATAGATGTATGGCCCCAGAAATGGAGCAGGAGATTTTCCCTCTACCCAATCACTTTGGAAGTAAAAATTTCTCATTCCATTAACTGTAAATTTTAGAGTTATACTTCTGATTTTCAAAGGGATAACATGACCACCAAGGCCCACAGTTTTGCTGGTTATTTTTGTGTCAACTTGATGCAAGTTAGAGTTACTCGGTAAGAACTACTCTAAATTGAGAAAATTTCTCTGTAAGGTTGCTTGTGTTCAAGTCTGTGGGTGCAGTTTCTTAATTGTTGATTGGTATGGGAAACCCAGCTCACTGTGGGGCATACCCTCCTGTGCTGGTGGTCCTAGATGGTATAAGAAAGCAAACTAAGTTAGCCATGGGGAGCAAGCCAGTTAGCAGTATTCCTTCCTGGCTTCTATGTAAGCTCCCGCCTCTCCATCTTGCCTTGATTTCCTGGCTTGGCTTTCCTGGTTGATGGACTATAGGCTGCAACATTAAATATACTCTATCAAGTTGCTTGTGGTCATGGTGATTTATTAAAGAGATAGAAACCTTAACTCTAAGACAGCACACCCTCAAATCCTCACTGCATGAGTTGTGACTATTGTCTGAGATTTGGGGTCTCCTCGTGCCAAAGGCCAGAAGAGAAGTCACCATCCTGACAAAAGCAATTGACTCTGTTAATTTGACTGCTTTGTTTGTTTTTTTCCACAAAAAGCCAGAAAGGAAATTGTTACCCATGATTCTTTTTGGTACCTATTGCTATACCTTTGCTTATTTTTTACAGGTGTTGGAATATCTCAGATGCAATTAATGACTTAAGAAGTTATGCTCAGATTCCATATGGGTCAGGGTCATTGTCATGTTACTGAGTAAGCAGCATACCCCAACTGAAGTGCTAACTGAGGAAAGAAATCTGTAGAGAATGATGTGGTATTTAGGCCCTAAATGTTATTTATACTTCCTGATACCAGTGGCACTATGGTTGGCCACACTCTTCTTCGCCTTTACATTCTCTTAGGAAAAATAGGAAGCACAAATCTTGGAATATCTGATCTAATACAAACAAACAAAACCAAAATTAACCAAACCAAACCACAACACTGTATTTCAGAATACAGAGGATGTACTGTAGTAAATGCTACCATGTTGGATATATATTTTCAGGACTCAAAGCGTCAATCTTCCAGCAGCCAGTCAGATGTCAGATCTAAGAAAATTGCTCTTCCTTCCCACAGGGAATCTTCTTTTAGTGGATGTGACTGTATAAAACTACCCAGACTCCGGTCCTGTTACTGTAGGTCTGAAGGTTTATCTTAGGTTCAGAATTTCCATGTAGTTTGTATTCCATCTCGGTTCCTCCCTTTTCTTTATTGCCACAGATGCCAGTCCCCAAGTACACTCCTTCCTGCAATCTCTGAATACTAAAGTGGCAATGCCCATCTCTGCTTCACAGTTTCCTTCCTGGGTAAGAATATGGCTTCCAGTTCCCTATATTCTCATGCTGTCTCACTCGTGCAGGTTAAATATTTCTACCAGTCTCCCCAATCTTAACGTTTGCCAAGAGTGACTAAACTAAATACTTTTAGTTTTTTAAAACCCTTTCTGGATTTATAATTTGTATTGAGTATTTCAAATGATGTATTTTAATCAAATCCATAACCATTCCCTTCTTTCCAGTTCCTCCCATATGCCCACAAACTACTATTTCCTCCTAATGTCATGTATTCTATTTTTTTCCCTAGTCAATCCACTTAGTGTTGAGTCCATCTACCATATCATGGGTAGTTTTAAGGAGCAACATCTTTGAACTTACTTTCCTTATCAAGCATCTATCAGTTGGCAATACTTCTCAGCTAGGGAAGAAACTTTGTGAGCCTCTCTCTTATCCATGCTGTGACTTTTGTTGGCTTGATCTTGTGTGTATCTTGTGAATGCAGTCATAGTGACTATGAGTTCATATGTTCACTGGCCCTGCTATGCCTGGAAAACACTGTTTCATTGTAGTCATCTGCTACCTCAGTATCTCTACTAACTGCCTTTCATAATCTTCCCATAACTGGGGAAAAGGAGGTATGGTATAGACGTCTGTTTAGGAATGAGAATTCCACACTCATTCTCTGCATGTTGACCAGCTATGAATTGCTGTATTAACCACTATCTATTACAAAATAAACTATTCTGATGATGGATGAGAGTATTACTAATCTATGAGTATTAAGATAAGAATGTAGTGGACAATGTATTCCTATTTCCATTTAGCAGAATTATAGTAGTAAATTCAATCCTAAGGTCTATCACCTGAAGAGCTAACAGTTCTTGGCTCAGTTAAAAGTATTAGGCATAGTTACATATTGTGGCACAGGCCCTAAATCTAATGAGAAATTGGTTGGTTACTCTCATGACATTCTTGTTACTCTTGCACCAATGCACAAATCATGCCTAACCAGTTGTTATGTTAATGGTGACAATACTAACCATAGTTTATTTATAAAAGCACAGTTAAAGCCTCAGTTGTGTTATAAAATTTTATTCTCTGATACCCATGGTTGTGTTTACTCTTCCTCTTTACATGTGTCTCTCTGTCTGTCTGTGTATATTCCCATGTAAAGTTTTTTGTCTAATACATGTGAATTATTTTTTAAATTCTATATTTTTGAAACTTAAAAAATTATTTTTATGAGCATTGATGTTTTGCCTGCATATATGTCTGTGTATCACATGTATGTGTGGTTCCTATGAAAGTCAAGTGACATGAGATCTCCTGGAACTTGGGTTACACATGGTTGTGAGACATCCTGTAGATCCTCTGGAAGATCAGTCAGTGCTCTTAACTTTCTAGGCCCAAAATCTACATTTTAACTATTCTCAGACTTTTAAATAAAGCCTGTATGATACTAGATCATGTATAAAAGAACAACAAGAACTTGTTGATTCAATTACAAAAAGGCAACAAGAAATTGTTGATTCCATTATCCAAATGTATATTTATTTCTTACTTTTCTTCATCTTCTCTTACATCTTGCTTCATTTGAACCATATGTTTGAGAATATTCTTTCTCCACACACTATTCCTCCTATCATGTATCTCCAATGACAACCAGTGATTAATAATAAGAGAAAGAAGCTTGAATTGTGTTTTCCTCATATATATTCTCATTTTATTGTCATCTGAACTTTATAAATTAACTGTATTTATTTAAATACCCCCAGACCTAGAGTCTACTGAATCCTTATGAATCTCTTAGATTCCTCGTTGTATCCTAGTTTCTCTGGCAGTGTGAATTATAGGCTGGTGATCCTTTGCTCTATGTCTAAAATCCATATATGAGTGAGTACATACCATGTACCTCTCTTTGTGACTGGGTTACCTCATTCAGGGTGGTTTCTTCCAATTCCATCCATTTCCCTGTAAATTTCAAGATTCCATTTTTCCCCCTGCAGAGAAGTATTCCATTGTGTAAATGTGCCACATCTTCTTTATCTAATCTTTAGGAATCCAGATGCAGAGACGGAGGACAGGACCAGAATACAGAAACCCACAGAGTCAGCTGACCTGAACAAGAAGGTACCAATGGGCCCCTAGAATGATAGTTGGGAATGAAGCATTGGATTTTCTCAGACCCCCTGAACATGGGTCTATGTTAGAATGCCTGGGCAGTCTAAGGAACCTCTGACAATGGAACCAGGATATATCCCTGGTGGACAAAAGGATATTGGGACCACATTCCCCATTGAGGGATTCTCCCTTAACCTAGAGGCAGGAGGAAGGCCTACTCCAAATGACTTGACATATTTAGATGACTCCTCCAGGAAAGAATCACCCTACATGTGGGGGGGGGAGTGGGAATGGGATGGGAGGGTGGTCGGGGGGCATAGGAGGGAGGGAGGAAGGAGGAGGGAACTGGGATCAATATGTAAAATAAGAAAATTAAATACATACAAAACTATTTCAGGACATTCTCTTTGTTGCCTTTCAAATTGTTGACCTCTTTCCCCCCATTAATTTCTGTTTCATACATACATGTACATGCATAAACATTCTTTTAATAATAAGTTCAACTGGCTCAATTCATATAATGTAGTAACATTGTTTTTGTATATATGTTTTCAGGCTTATAGGTGTGTTATATAATACTTATCTGAAAATGAGAAGAGTATTTCTCCCATGTTCAGCATTCCTTAGTTGCCTATAGTTCTTTGTGTGGGACTGAGGCCTTGTGGGCATCCCCACACACACTTAGGCATGAATTGTGTCTTCCTTGTTCAGCTCATGTTTAGGAAGTACTTCCATTTTATGAACAAACTTTATGAACAAACAGCATAGCATTCTTGCTTATTTCAGATCCATTTGCTGCTTGACTTCCCTTGAGTTAACGCAGGTCAGAATGCAGTTTGGGAGATGTGTCTTGCAGTGTTGAGCTCCGCATGCTCCTTGACATGGGGCTTCAGTGAAAAGTCTTGTTCTCTTTCTTCCTTTTTACAGGAATAAAGTAGATGGACTTTGTACAAGATGTTTGTTAACTTTGTCATTTCCATTCTGGATGGCACGGATTTATAATGAGTTAGCGCTTTGCCATTACTGTATTAGATGGCTAAGGATGCCAAATAATTTCTTACAAATCTGCGGTATTTGGAAGTCCAGCTTCAAGGTTTAGCTTCTTTTGAGGCCTTTCTCCTTGGCTTGCAGTTAGCTACCTTTGCTAAATAGGTAGTCTCTGCCTATTTTTCTTCCTTGGAATCTTTGGTGCATTCATTGACAACTTTGGAAGAAGCAGAAACAGGGAACAGGATTTGGACAGCTATGGATAAGATGGAGCTAGCCCCCTGTCCCCCCCTACCCCCCTGAGGAGATGACTTAGGTGAATCTTCTCAACTTTATTCCAGGGTATAGGGAATATATAGGACTGGGAAGCCTGGAGACAAACCCTAATTTACATTAAGTGGCAAGCTCTTATCATAAGGCTTCTTATGTGGCAGCAAGGTCCTATAGCAAAGCTCCTAGTACAAGTTTTTGTTATCACATGTGCAGCAGGGGAGGCTTATAGCAGGAAATTGTGCCAAGGGTCACAGTAGAGATAAATCAGGCATCCAGGCTTAGAGACAGCTTTTAGATAATGTCAGTCCTTGGGGCCTAGAGACATTCTCCAGATAAGGGCAGGTAGAGAGCAGGAAGCCCTTGCTGGGTTGGGGGAGGGAGTCTTCCATGTTGCTAACCGTAGAGAAAACTGCCAGGCTGTGGTAATTGCACATTTAGCCAGCAGGGCCTCTCACCAGTAGTCTTTCTTCTGTGGGCTGAGGGAGAGAGAGAGAGAGAGAGAGAGAGAGAGAGAGAGAGAGAGAGAGAGAGAGAGAGAGAGAGAGAGAGAAATATGTGTATATGTCTCCTTTCCTTAAAAGGAATTTTAGCTTACATAAAAACATATTATTTTCTTTTAACTATCTCTAAACTCTGTGGAGACACGCCCATGTTCTGAGGTACTGTGTGGTAGTGGTCCCAGCATATGACTGTCTTCTCTTTCATAGTTACCACCCTTGGCCACGGAACTCCTGATTCTGAATGCCTTGGGATTTCTGTTCTTTCTCCCCTACAATAGCCCCTGTTCTTCTTTGGTCAACACATCTGTGGGAGGGTTATAATTCAGCCTTTGACATCACATGTGCATTGCCCTACTGTGTTCCTAGCAGTTTACATGCCAGCCGTTCCAGAGATCATCTGATCTCCTGCAAAGCAGCTTGTCACTATTGGAAAAAAAAATGAAGCATCTTCCTCTAATACATGGAAGACATTGTTATTTTAGCCCAGCTTGGTTTTTGCAAATGATTTATTTAATTTGTTAGCCTCTATTATGATCTGTCAAAAAAAATTGTTAACTCAAAATCACAAATTCCTTGCTACCTTTGGATCCTAAGTATAGCTTAGTCCCTTCAAATTCTAATCATATATGAATAGTTCATGAGATATCTCAAAGCCAGAGACAGTGGACCCTTGCACTTTTGACTTCATCTGTTTAAAATGTTGAGCACTTCAAGGTGTCCTCATTCATGCTTGAAACACACTCTTTAAGACTTTTTATGGGAATAAACAGTGTATGTTTAGATCATCAGACTAAATATAAGATATTACTAACAACATAATGATAACTGGAGAAACCATGGGGATTTCGAAGATTTGTTAATAAGCATTACAAGTTTATCAAATTTGAGGCTGAATTTCAATATGTATTTGTATTCAGATTACACAGGCATAGGGAAGGTTATAGTAATATTTAGCCACAATAAGGTCTAGAAAGAGTGTCCTTTTGTTACATAGTTCAGGGAAGTACCAGAAGTTGTGCTGTTTTATCACAGCTTGGAGACTGACTATTCTTTATGGTATATTTTAGATGCTAGATTTGTTAGGAAATTAAAATACCCAGGAGTGGCTATCAAGGCCCATCTGAAGGAGCCCAATCATTGACATTGGAGAAGTGATAGCTTGCAAAGCTGTATAATTTAATTGGACTCTTATGACAGGCTGACCATTTGCCAATGATAATGCTAAGGAAACATAACATGATGGGTTGTAAATTTCCTATGTATCTCCCAGGTTGCTTAGAATAGTTGTGACGGTTTTTAACTTATTTAAAATGCCCTTTGTCCTGGGATTTTATTTTTAAAATTTCATTGACAAACGAACAATTGAGAAAGGTATGCCCACACAGTGTCTAATGATGAACCTGGCATTAAACTTCATATGAGAACTGGAAGTAGCTTTGCATGTTTCTCATTTAGATTTTCAATTCTTGCCAAAGTAAGAAATTCTTTTAAAATTTCTGTCTCAAAACGTATAGTGTTAGGAGTGAAAACTAAGCATGGCATACAATCAAATAAAACAGTGGATTTACCATCAAGAACACTAGGTTTCCTGGAGCCATGCAGAGTGTATCATTTTAGTCATGGATATAGCAGGATTTTATTTCCCTGGTGTCTTCAGTAGAACAAACTCGTAGTTCTGCAGATTTGTAGTTCATTGTTTTGGTCAACAGGAGATTGGCATGTATAACATAAAAAATAAACAAAACTACAAACAGCTAATTTCAGATAGGGACTACCTTGATGTTGAAAGAAATTGGGAAGATTTGATAATATTTCTTCTTCTTCATTCCTGCCTCATTGTTTAAAAAGATACCACCTATGACCTTATCCTAAGAAAATTCAAGATGAAATGAGTCTGACATTATTTTGCTAATTGTAGACCTAATTCCTAGATATAAACTCATTCTGATAATCCAAGTTTAAGTCCTACAATAATGTAAGTGAAAAGAGAGATGTTCATTACCTTTTGCATTGATGTCTTTACAAGGATGCTCCACTTGAGCTCATGCAGGAATTATCACCCTGTGCTTTAGGACTTGTGACTATTGGATATGATTATCATGTGGCATGTTGTTCTTTTCATTCCAACATGTAACTATCAAAATCTGTTTCAAAACCAGAATTGTAGCGTATCATTGAAAGATGACAAAAGTGAAATAATAGAGTATTTCAGAAGAGAATATTAAATGGAGGAGAGAAACTCAGTGAATTACTTTAAAATCAGGAACAAGACAAGACCATCCACCCTCGCCATATATCTTCAGTGCTGTACTTCAAGTTGTAGCTGTAGCAATAAGAAAACAAAAGGAGATCAAGGGGATACAAATTTGAAAAGAAGTCAAACTTTCACTATTTGGAGTAGATATGATTACATAAATGATTAGAAAAATTCTACCAGGGAACTCCTTACAGCTGATAAACACATTCAGCAAATTAGCAGGATACAAGAATAACTAAAAAAAAAAAAATCAGTAGCCCTATATACAGATGATAAAAGGGCTGAGAAAGAAATCAGAGAAACATCTCCCTTTACAATAGCCACAAACATCATAACATACCTTGGGGTAAGGCTAACCAAACAAGTGAAAGACCTATATAATAAGAACTATGAGTTTTTCAAGAAAGAAATTAGAGAAGATATGAGAAAAAGGAAGATCTCCCATGCTCTTGGATAGGTAGGATCAACACAGTAAAAATGGCAATCTTGCCAGAAGCAATTTACAGATTCAATGCAATCCCCATCAAATTTCTAGCACAATTCTTCACAGATTTTGAAAGAATAATCCTCAGCTTTATATGGAAAAACAAAAGACTTGGGATAGTCAAAACAACCCTGTGCAATAAAGGAATTTCCAGAGGTATCATCATCCCTGAATTAAAGGTCCATTATAGGGCTATAGTCCTGTAAACATCTTGGTATGGGCACAAAAATAGACAGGTAGACCAGTGTAATCTAATTCAAAATCCTGATATTAACCTATACAACCATGAACACCTGATTTTTGACAAAGCAGCTAAAATTATAAAATGGAAAAAAGAAAGCACCTTCAACAAATGGTGCTGGCATAACCGGATTCTGACTTAGAAGATTGCAGATGGATCCATATATATTTCCATGCACAAACTAAGTCCAAATGGATCAAAGAACTCAACATAAATCCAGCCACACTGAACCTGTTAGAAGAGAAAATGGTACCCTGGGAGAGGTCATTCTGTATATGTTTCTCATAGCCGCCTCTCGCTGGTAAGACCACGTGGAAATACATAGAAATGAGTTAATAATTAAGACAGAGCTAGCCGATAGGAAAGTAGTAACTGGCCAACAGTATAATATCAAATACAGAGTCTCTGTGTGTTATTTGGGGCTGGTGCATCGGCAGGACAAGACCAGCGGCAGCAGGCGGAAAACCGTACAACTTACAGTACCCTTTAACGATTGGTACAAGAGACCTCTTCCTGAACATAACATCAGTAGCACAGACACTGAGATAGTCAATTAATAAATGGAACATCCTGAAACTGAGAAGCTTCTGTAAGGCAAAAGACACTGTCAACAAGACAAATGGCACCCCCAAAGATGGGAAAAGATATTCACCAACCCCACATTTTCCAGAGGCTCATATCTAAAATATACAAAGAACTCAAGAAGCTAGTCACCAAAACATCAACAATCCAATTAAAAAGTGGTGTACAGAACTGAATAAAGAATTCTCAATAGAGGAATCAAAAAATGGCTATAAGACACTTAAGAAAATGATCAACATTCTTAGACATCATGGAAATTCCCATTAAAACAACTCTGAGATACCATCTTATACCTTTCAGAATGACTTAAAAAAAAAAAAAATCAAGGACAGTTAATGCTAGAGAAGATGTAGAGAAAGGGCAACACTCCTCTACTGCTTATGGTAGTACAAATTTATACAACCACTTTGGAAATCTGTATAGCAGTTCCTATGGAAATTGGGAATCAGTCTACCTCAAGATTCAGCAATTTCCCTCTTAGGCATGTGCAGAAAGGATGCATATTCTTACAAAAGGGTATCTGTTCAACTATGTTCACAGCAGCATTATTTGTAATAGCCAGTACCTGGAAGCAAACCAGAATGCCCCTAAACTGAAGAATGAATAAAGACACTGTGGTACATTTGTACAATGGAATACTACTTCAGAGGAAAACAAAACAAAACAAAACAAAAACAACAAAAAACCAAACCAAAACAACAACAACAAAATAAAAAGAATCACAAAATTCACGGGCAAATGGATGCAACTAGAAGAAACCATCCTGAGTGAGCTAAACCAAACACATAAAGGCTAACATGGTACTCACTTATATATGGATTGTAGAAATAGAGCAAAGGATCAGTAGAATACAATCCACAGTGCCAGAAAAGCTAGGAAATGAGGAGGACCCTAAAAGAGACATACATGGTCTTCCTGAGAAGGGAAAAGAGACAAGATCTCCCAAGAAAGGATTGGGGAAAGGGAGAGGGAGTTAGGATAAAGAGAAGGCAAGAAGAGGAGGGGAGAGGAGGACATGAAGGAGTAGGAAGTTTGAGTCATGGGAAGAATAGAGGAGAGAAAGAAAAGAGATACCATAATAGAGGGAGCCATTATAGGTTTAAAGAGAAATCTGGCACTAGGGAAATGTCCAGATATATACAAGGATGACCCCAACTAACAATCTAAGCAATAGTGGAGAGGCTACCTTAAATGTCCTTCGCTGATAATGAGATTGATGATTACCTTATATGCCATCATAGAGCCTTCATCCAGTATCTGATGGAAGCAGAAGCAGAAATCCACAGCTAAGCACTGAACTGAACTCCTGAAATCCAGTTTCAGAGAGGTAGAAATGATGAGCAAAGGGATCAAGACCATGCTAAGGAAACTCAAAGAAACAGCTGACTTGAACAAGGGGAATCTCAAGGACCCCACTCTTATAGCTTGAAAACCAACATAGGACCAATCCAGACCCCCTGAACATGGGTGTTAGTTAGGAGGACTGGCAGTCTAAGTGGATTCTGGTAGTGGATCAGTATTTATCTCTAGTGTATGAATTGACTTTGAGAGCCCATTCCACATAGAGGGATACTCTCTCAGCCTAACCACATGAGGTAGGGCCTAAGACCTGTCCCAAATGATATGACAGACTTTGAAGACTTCCCATGGAAGGCCTCACCCTCTCTGGGGAACTGAAAGGGGATGGGATGGGGGGTTGGGGGTACAGGGGAGGAGGTGAGGGTGATGGAACTGGGATTATATGTAAAACAAGATTGTTTCCAATTTAAGTTAAAATTAATTATTGTAAAAAATGGAACTTGGGAAATATTAGGGGGATGAAAGTAATATTGGGAAGTTATTCAATTATATTATAATTTAAAAATTAACAAGAATATCCAAAGTTTTGAAAAGGAACAGTATACAAATGTAAGTATAATAAACTAATGAGCATTTACATATTTAGAAACCAAAATAAAATTCTCAATTTTATAGTGTAAGTTTAGAGGGGTTAGGCCAAATCCCAGTGAATAAAACTTTAAGGAGAAGATGCTTTGTAAATAGCATATGATAGATCTATAGTCTGGGAAAACAGTAATGAATTTTTCAAGTAGTTTAAATTTGAAAGCTTCAAAGATTACATCTTTGCAAAATTCATAATAAAGAACAAGTTCAATTCCATAAAAACTATGTTAATCAACCATGATATGAGGGATAAGATATGTGATGTATATGGTATGGCATGTCATGTCATGATATATATAGAAGAAAAGCTAATGAGCGTCTGTGTCTGATATTTGGGTCCTAGTAGGAGTATTGAAGTTTAATAAGGATCAAGAGAAAGAGATAGGCCGAATAGATGTTTATTCAGGGAGAAATAACTTACAACATAGACAGATGAACACCAGTAGGTTCCTGGTCCCAAGGATGCCTTCTGATGTTCTTCTGTCCCTATGCTGCAAGCAAGAGAGCTCCGGGAGTCCCTTTCTCAGACTTAGTTCCCCCATGTAACATCTGCCCCTGTCTTCCCCCCACCCCACAGTGAGCATGGTCTGTGCCACAGGTGTGGATAAGGTGAATATCTCACTACACAGGAGTGAAAAGGTGTTTAATATTATATATACAGCATTAACTGTCATTTTTATATTCATTCAGAGATAAAGAAGATAATTCCTCACTTTAAAGGAGTGCACAATATTGTAGCATCTCTGTACATAAGGGAATGTGTTTCTTACAGTAAAATAGCTAAGTGGAGGGCATGAAACAATGTGCAGTCTACTGTTTAGCAGGATTTATAAAACGCTTCAGTGGAAAAGGTGAGTCCTGATTAGGATTTAAATTAAGGAGTAAATTTATAAGTTACATACTGTGAAGTAAAATGATATTTTAGGCAAGGGAAATGGTTTGTGAAAATGCAGAGAAAGAGCCATTATTTATAAATTTAGAGGGACTTGGATTTGGGGACTTGGGAAATAATAAAAGGGCTGCGTTGGGAAGAAATTGTGGGATGGATCACCACAGAGCAAGAGTTCATTCTCCTGAGTGCAGACAGCCTCTGAAGCACATGGTTCAGCTTGGGAGGAGAGCCATCAAGTTTGCCTGTCAGGAAGAGAATTCTGCAGGAAGTGACTAAAACACACTAAATATGCTTCAATGGAGAGTTACAATCCTCAGCTAGGTCACCATTCCAAGAATTCAAATAAAAGACAGCAGCAGTTGAACTAACATGCTGCCATATGTATGGAGAGGAAAATATGCTTATGAGACTTAATTTAGGAAATAAAAATTCCAGGACTTAGTGATTAGTTACAATAGTAATGGCAATAGTCACAAGAATGTATGAAGTTTATTGGTGAGTTGTTATAGAACAGACAGTAAAGGCTGGATGGATATTCACACGTAACATAAAAAAAAACCTGATTTTTTTAATCCCCCCAAATTATCTCCTTCCTAATGTGTTCTAGTTTGGCAGTCAACATCACTTCTCACCCAAAAGCTGTGGGTAAATGCTGTCATACTGGAAGAGTCCTTTCCCTCATCCTGCATCAGATTCATCATCAAACAATGAGCTCACCTCTCACTACCTCAATAGCAACAGCCTTTGTCAAAGCTGATGTCCTCTCTCCAGGGTTACTATTGACTGCAAGAAAATTGCCCCCCTTTTCTTTCTTTTTTATTTATTTATTTTCTTATTTTACATATCGATCCCAGTTCCCTCTCCCTCCCTTGCTCCTACCTCCCTCTCTCCTTCCCTCCCTCCTGCACTCACTTCCTTACCTTGTTTCATGCAGCCTACTCTTTTCACAGTGTTTGGAGTGATGATGTCCAGGGCCTACAGGAGGGGGTAGAATCCCATTTCACACATTATATGGATCTCTTTTATGAGAACACCAAGGCTAACCACCGTGTACTGACCTGACTATTACTTACCAGTTTCTGGAATTTCTTCTATGGCTCTTTCTATATCTCTTTGCTCTTCCTTAAATGCACAGAGATACAATATATTGAATTAGTTAATTAAGAGTTATATATTTTTTTCTCTCCTCACCTAGAATTCTCTTCACAGCACTTCTTACCACAATCAGCTTCAAATGCCTGAATGCCAGCTCTGAAAAGAAAACCTTTCAGACAAGTCCATCTAACGCAGCACTATTGTTCCTTATCCACCACCTCTACATTCCCCATCATTCTATCCTTGTTCACTGCAAATATTTATACCTAAACTATATGCTTTTTATTACATAGTATTATAGTTGGCTTATTCCTTGTTACATTGTGGAGGCTGAGGACAGTTATCCCATACATATGGACATGGAACATTTACTGAATGGGTGCAGAAATCACTGTATGGAGTCCTTTGCATAGGGGGAGAAACTAAGGCACAAAGACATAAGTAATACTCCTAAATTTTCAGTTATTAGGTGTCACAATCTAGGTTTCAAACCCTGCAATATCACTATTGAACACAAATATTTAACCTCTATTGTAGTGTGATGTACCTGGTAACTCATGGGAGAAACTTCAGTTCATAAAAGAAACATTGGGGGAATTAATTAGCACTTGAATACTAACTGTGATTTCATGGAAATAATATATTCTGTGTGGTAGAATATGATGAGAGATGAAGACAGAGTCAGTCATAACCTAGTGTAAAAATATTGCTTTTATATTAATCTGAAACACACACACACATACACACATATTCATATACATATACTGTTAATTCTTACATTAAATTGCAATATAAAATTCAACACTATAATATTTTACTTATCAAATCATTTATAAAGCGTTATTAGAAGGATCATTGTTTTTCTCATAAAAGAGGACATGCTCTTGCGTAGATATACAAAGACTGTGAGCCAGGTTGGGTCATTTATCGTGCAGTCCTTTGTGTAGGTGTGATAGATGGAGAAAACTGCTGCTTCTGGCTCTTGCAGACATAGTGACTCTCCCCAGAAGACACTTACATACTGTAGAAATTTGGGTCTGATTATGCTAACGAGGTGATGTAATTGACCTTCTGTCTTACGTTTGCATAACTGTAATCTTTATATCAGCTCTTTCTAATCATGAGAGCAACACTGAAATTCAGAAACAAGCTAGTCAGCCCCACCTGCTTCCTTTTCCCTTTTGAATGTATTGTAAATTGTTGTGGCTGGATAATATAAGCAAGTGGAGAAAGAGGGCCTTATGAGCATAAAAGACATGAAAAGCAAAGTGTTGTCTCCAGAACTGCTCAATGTTTATTCAGATCACAGGTTTTCGAAGATTGTGCTACTTGTGGAATAAAGAAAAAAGTTTACAAGCTCAGCCATGGCAATTATAGGGAACATGTTTTCTGTCTCTTCTCATAGCAACACATGCATCTTCTCCTCAATGGCTGCCAGCCTTCCTGTCAGACCAATTACTTTAAAACAATTGTTTTATTTGGAATAGATGCCACAGCCCAAGTGATTGTGCCTTGTCAGTGACACATTCAATTAAAACAGTTCTGAATAGGAGTTCTGGAGGGCCTACTGTGCCTTGTCCAATCTTATCAGTGAACAAAGAACAACCTTAGAGACTCAGTACCGGCTGGTTCCACAGTCAGGTGGCTGGAACATGTTGCACCTTCCCAGGGTTCCTCCTAGTCTCTCATCGCTGTACCTTTTGCAGCCAATGACAGGCGCCATCTCAGCAGTGTCTGCATCCACAATGCCAAGAAAGCTTATGGCAGTAAATAAGATGGCAGCTGTGACAGTCCTGACAGCTGGCTGGAGCTCAGGGTGGCAGGCTGAACCGGACTGTGAGCAGTTGGAGTAGCAGTGAGGTATGACCACCATTACTTGTTGGCAGATGACAATTTACACACTGCTAGTTACACCACAATGGGACCAATGTGTTCACATCATCACTTAGTCAGACGGAACTTTAAACAAACACCGGAGGCCTAGCAGTTCCGTGCTTTTGGCCAGGAAAGCCGAATACTCTTGTTAAAACAAGAATCCCTCAACTTTGTAAAATTGGAAAAGAATTTTATTGACTAAAAATGTGAGAGAATTGACTCTTCCTGTGTAAGAGCGGCAATCAGTGAGAATAAAACTGATTTTTTTTTTTTTTAAAAAGTTCTCATGTGTTTGCCACCATTTAAAGAAAAGGAGACTGTTGATTTATTCCTATACATTAGAAGATTTCTTTTTGTAGAAATTGTACATTCCAAAAACTTTGAGTTCTCCAGCATTTTCTTTTCATGGGCAAATTCGCATACCTCTGCCTCTTAATTATGTTTCCTATATTCTGAACAAGTGATGCTAAAAGTATTTTTTATCATAGGAGACAATGTTTGAAATGTGCACTATGAAAACAGGTTAAATGGAAAGAAGCCAGAATATAAATAGAGCATATCAGGTTGAGTTCAGAGCCAGGTTGAACTGGATTTCTCTTGTCTTGTCAAGGCTGTGCAATAAAGAAAACGAAACAAAAGTCACTTGCCACATGGCTCTAGGGTCAGCCAATGTGGGCATGCAGGCTCCAAGTCTGGAAATCTGTCACAGATTTGAAGTTAACAGCAGGTTGAACCACAGATGAATTTCATCACAAAGACAACTAATCAAAATGACATCAGTTTAAATTGATGGTGCTACTTTCACACACAATTCTTTAAGAGTTTTTGGGGTCAGCTTGTTTAAAACCAATTTTTCTAACGTCTAATACCCTGAAATATCCATTAGCCTAATAAACAACATATTACTAATAAAATTATCATATATATACATATATATATAATTTCATATGCACCATGATGCCAGTCATAAAAATTTTTAATATGAATTGTTTCAGCTTTTAAAATTCATTTTACAACAGTTACATTTACAACATGTTGGTTGGGAATGCCTTGGAACCCTCAAAAAGTAGGCAAGACAGGAACTATGAAAGTTTACCAAAATCCTTCAAGTTAACACTATCCTAGCATATAGATGGAAAGCATCTTTGATAAATAAGCATATTAGATAAATATGTCATTAGGCAAACTGATAAATATGCCAATTGATTGAAAGTAAATAAAACGTCTGCAATTTGATAGTCTCTACCTAAAAGTGCCTTCCTATTCTAAAATTCTTGGATTTCTGAGATGCCTAGCAAAGCCCCTTAGCATTTGCTAAGATTGGTTTATTTTATACTATTCCCAAATGAGGCCAAGGTTACCATTCCTAAGCATTGATGAAGTCCTCCACACCTGCTCAGTCAATATTTATTAGATTTCTATTATATGCTACATATTGTAATTCTCTCATCCACCCTGTAGATTATTCCTTATGCAGCTGGACACAGATCGGGGAATTGAAGCAGAAAAACATGCTAGTTAAATAATTGCATAATTAAATAGTAGAGGTGGGTTTTGGACCCAGGTTATCTGCTTCACTGTTCCCAGAAGATTAAATATGTTGATAAATCATTAGCTCTGCCACTCTAGGTAATTTTTTAAGCTGATCAATACTCAAAGCAGGTTATGATGGTGTAGGTAGCATATCCTGCATAGTGAAAATGAAAATCTAAAAACTGTGCATTCTCACTAATAGTATCACTAGGGGTCAGCAGTACTGCTTAGGGATATGTATCACTTTTTTTTAGAATCTGTCGGTTATTAGCTGAGATAAAAGAAACCATAGTAAAAAAGAGGAAGCAATTGGTAAAAATTCCAGGTGCTGCCTGTTAAGAGAGCAACAGTAACATATGCCTCTAATATTCACATTTCTTAGCTACTTTCTGTTGCTGTGATACAGACCATGACATATAGGAATATGGGGAGGAAAGGGACTATTTGGCTTACACTTCCTTTCACAGTCTATCACTGAGGCAAATCAAGATAGAAACGCAAGCAAGGACCTAGAAGTGGGAACAGAAACAGAACCCACTGAGAAAAGCCTTTACTGGATTGCTTTCCATGGCTTGCTCGACCTGTCTTATTATATAGCACAAGGTCATCTGTCAAGGAATGACATGACCCACATAGATCTGGGCCTCCCACATCAGACATTACTCAAGAAAATGACACACTGACTGTTCTACAGACCAATCTGATGGAGATGTTTCCCTCTTCCTGGATGATCCAGTTTGTTTCAAGTTAACAGAAATCTAACCAGGATATCAGGTTTATTCTCTCCACTCTCTACTTGGTTACAGAGACCAGTTTCTTTATCTCTTCATTTATGCTTCTGTAATATAGGAGAATGGAATGTTGGAAGGGTGCCATTTCAAGAACATCTCATCCGATACTATGAGGGATGTGCCGTTAGCAAGAGCCAGTGAGGGAGATTGTTCTTGTATCCTTGAGCTGCTGACCAGGTGAGTGACCAGAGCCATAAGAAAACCACTACATGATCTTGCACATAGACAAACATTTTTTTCTGAAAATAGAAACTATTTGTTACAATAATGCTACTGGTAATAATATATATATATATATATATATATATATATATATATATATATGTATATATATATGTACATACATTTGATGTCTAGTTCAAACAAGTGCTTTATTTAATAAAATAACAATGAATCTTAATATGTAGTTCTCATACAAATTTTTAGTAAAAAAAAGATTACTATTTTGAAAGGGAGACAACAATAATTGAAGGAGAAGGAGAAGAAGAGGAAGAAGAAGAAGAAACTGAAGAAGAAGAAACACAGTTTAGATTGTAGTTGCTTCTGGGACTGCTTGATGATCTGAGAAATTTATAACACGAAGGAAGAAATAATAAAAGACATTTGGGGATAGTAAAGAAATATTTGCAAAATCAAAACCTTCTAGCAGTGCATTTGACCTCTGGGAAGTCTTGTCATGAGCAAAATGTCTTCCTGAGCTCAGCTGGTGATCAGCGTATGCCCTGAAGCATGGTTATAATCTTAACACTGAGAGGTCCTAATGAATTGAGTTCAGTGGTCTCAGTCTATATATTTTGTGATGCACTGATGCATGTCTTGGAACATATCTTCTTCCACTGTCTGGTGAACAGCACAGCATGGTTCTGAGATTACGATGTGATGCATAGTCTCCACACCATAACTCCTACTTTTTCCCATATGATGGACCTCTCAAAATTCAGCCCAGGAGGAAGAAATGACTTCTTAATGACAGTCTACATTATTGATGGGGCAATAGCTCGGTAAAGAGATAACCCTAGGTGTCTTGTTTGCCAGTTGATTAAGCAGAATGAGTACAATCCCTGGGGAGGACATACTCTGCAGAAATCCAGTTATCCACTTTGCTTCACTAATAACACCACTGCAAAAGTTGAGCCACAGCCCATCTTATTTCCTCAAACCTTTAGTAGAATTCAATGCTTAAAAACTACAAACAATGGCATAATAAAATAAAATAAAATAAAATAAAATTGAGATGTATGCACTCCACTTGGGTCAACCGAATACTATTAAGCATATAGGTAAAGGGCATATCAGGAATCTATCACAAGACTGTCATGAGGAGGTAGCAGCTTTTTTCAATGATCTCTCCTGGATTGAAGTTAAATTGTTGCATATCTGTGAGTGATAGGACACTGTTATTTCTAATACACTGCACTGAAATGAAATATTTAGAAGTGCATCAATCTCTTGAGAGAATTAAGGATTAAAAACTGTAGAATTTGAGGGATCATCTATTGAAGTTCTACCATCTGCATATCCCTCTTTGTCACTCATTCACATAAACAAGGTAAGTGAAAGTGTCACTGTCCAGTCTTCCACATTAACCTTGGAATCTGTCCAGCAATGCCTAACAGCTTATTCTCTGCTAGTAGGAAGATATTTAATTTCTCTTAAGTCCGTGGTGTGATGACAGAAACCAATTTAGAATGTCCTTCTGCTGTATTATGTGGGATGCAAATGATGGGCAAACTTCTGCTGCAGTTTTTTTTTTCTTTTTTACAACTGAAGAACTTTGTGTGTCTTGCTTCTTTGAACGTGAATGTCAGGCTGATAAATAGCTTACACTCTCTGCATTTAGCTTCTCTAAATGGAATTCAAGATTTGTTGTTGTTGTTGTTGGTTTGAAACCACCAGAGATATATGAACCACTTTTAATTTTTTCTTTCTAGTGTTCAACCAAGAGTACAGGGAAGACTCCAAAAACTTTTCATTTTATAAAATGAAGTTAGTGGAAAATGGTCAGGACAATTTTAGTGGTTCAGGGAAACTATGAAACAGGGGTATGTATAATTATGGAATATAGGGTAGGTGTGCAACATTTTAAGATACACACTGTATCTTATAGAAAATCATTATAAAATGATTTAGATGTTAGTGACTCCTTAGACAGTTTCCATTACTTATCCATATACTGATGGTATCTGCACACACCATTGCTATTTACTTATTACACTTAACATAATTAGGTGATGTTGGATTAAAAACAATGGCCTGTAGCTTCAGCATTTCTCCTGCTTAATGCAAAAATCTCAGTCATGACTAAAGTAGAAAAGGGAGATGAATTATTTAGCTTACAGAAGAGAAGGCTAAGTGGGTTTGAGGATCACGAAGGAAATTTAATAATAGTCTTTGTGTAAGGAACAGATATGGTACAAAGATTGATTGCTAGATAGTCTCTACATTGACTGAGATCATAGAAAGGGGAAATAAAAGAGGAAGGGCCAAAAGTAGCAATGAGGAAACATTTCCTGATGTCAAAGATTGTTGATTATGAATGGCTTCAGTTCATCATTCAATATTTATTGCATTTCTAGTATATAAGGCTGTACTTGCTTAGGATTGAATGGTTTATTTCAGGGCCTTTTAAGAATATATTTACATTTGTCTGAAATGACTGAGCTGATCAGGTTTGGAGACAAGGAGGTTAGAAGCTTTATGGTTTTAGGATTACATTAAAGAATCAAAGAATTGTGTGATGTTGAAACACATGTTCATACTAAATAACATGGGAATCTTCACATGCATCTTCAGAAGCACAGGAAATATATTAAATCTTGCTACAATCCTTACTAAAGGATACAGTCTGTAGGAATCAACAAGGCAGTCAGGTAGTCAATTGCTGTGTATATTATAATGATAGGAAGTTACAAGGTTGTAGATTATAAGCATAATTTGTATGGAATTTTGTATTACTTATGGAAAACATTATCGACAACACTGGGAGAAGTACAAGCTTAGAATTAAAATATAATGACCTACGAAGACAGCGCCTTTGGTCTCAAGTTGATATGTGAATTCAAATGGTCTGGAATGCGAATGTGAGTGTCACTAATGAGCTGATGCCCTAGCTGATTCTGGACTGCAGAGCCAGATGTAGCTGCATATTCACAGTGATGCTCTGTTCTAAATGTCCTTCACTGCAAAACAAAGAAACAACAGATAAACAACACATGTTCTCCAATAGAATCTCTTAAGTGATATCCATCAGGATAATTTAATGGTTCCCTGGGCCCAACAACTGTTACAGGACTACTTTCTGATTGGACTAATGTATCACTGGGAGCCACTCTGAAGCAACGTTGTTAAAGTAGTTGTAGATTTTGTGATGGGCTTTGGGAGCTAGATCCAGGAATGAGGTGATGTCCTGTGAGGCTGGAATTCATAAGATACCCTTATCATAACTACAGCAATCATACTCTGCAAAATGTGGGGTATGTTTCTGCTCTTAGAGAGACTTTATCATTCTCATTGTACAGGCTTACACCCCCCAAAAAAAAACTCCGGGGGATTTAGATACAAAGGATGAAATATCTTCACTACCCTATTTATCTTCCAGAGAGCACTTTGGAGTTGATTGATGCAAATACTTTATTAAGTACTTTGGCCTAGAATGAACTATTCCATCTGTCTCTATTCAGCCTGCAAGCAATACATCAGTATCCCTCTATATTTTGGTGATTTTAACTTGCTTAGAACCCCTAGAGTTTAGCTATACACTGGAGTTAATTTAATCAATTGCTTGTTTGACTTTTCTATATTCAATAATCTTCCTGCAAGGGGATACTTCTTCTTTGTAGCCAATTCACCATCTCATCTTCATGCCAAGTCACTATTCACTTTCTAGATTATGTCATTTATTTTTGTCATTTTTTGCTATATCCCCTCCCATGAAATTAGCAGCATTGAGTTCTTTTTATTATTATTATTCTTAACAGAAAATCATCTTCACTAACAATTATGGTTTTTTCAGAAATAAAGATAGATAATAATATTTCTTAAATTAATATGTGAAAAGCAAACATTATTTTAGTGAAAATTTTCCAAGTTTCATTTTAAAATTAAGCAAGCCTTGGCATTAAAGTTATAGACACTGACTTATTCTTTTCAATTGGTCATAATATAACTTGTAAAATGTCAATTAAATCACTAAAATGGGTAACACATGGTGGCTGTCAGTTTATTTTTCTGTCTATAACTATGTACTTAAAGTAAGAGAAATTAACCAAGACTATGTACATTTTTTCTTTTGTCATTTCTTAAAATCATCTAGGATCTCATTTTTCATTAGCTTCATGGTTAGATCCTAGTGTGCCTGCTAAAGTGAAAATTTAATTTACTTAAGTTACATCCTGGCATTTGACAAATAATCTAAAGTCCTTTATTAATAAAAAGCTATATGATACAATCGTATTTGGGCCCTAGATTTGAGAACACAGCCTCTGGGATCAATTTTTGCTAGACTGAGATTCCAGTTCTACAGAGAATGTGCTTCATTCCCGAAGTAGGAAACGGGTCACATCTATATGACATATGCATCTCTTGTTGCCTTTGGGGTCAACACTTAGCACCATATGTACACATTGCTACCTCATCTGAAAGTTGAGAAAGCATTTTTTATACTCACTAAATAACAGTATTTTTGAAAATGTCTGCACAATCAATTAATAAATTATGCAAAATCTCTGAAGTACATAAAATTAACATTGTACTAGTTCTACCAAAATTTATAATTCTTGAGCATGTGGCCAAATGGCCAAGTCATTGATTTCTTGTCAATCATTAAATTCCTATTTTATTGCTCCATTTTAATCCATTGTTCAGAATTACCCATTTCAGACATAATTTATGATTGCTGCTTGCTGGTTCTAAGTGGATATAATATCATTTTACAGATATATTTCATACTAGATAGAAAGCTTAATATAGCTTCTCAACATTTGATTACTTCATAATGTCATATTTTTGGATTAATGGTATATTGTTTCCAATTTCACCAAGTTAGAAGGAGAGCCTAATAACATTATGGTTGCTAAAAGTTATAATTTTAGCATCTAAAATAACTAAGATAACATACATCTAAAAGTCACAATTTTCCAATATTTGATCCCTATATAAGCATTCCACATTAAAGTGATGTTCCTGTCAAAGACTATGATTTAGTAGAAAATGACATGATCCACAGGCAACTATAATATGGAATTGATTTTCTAGAATCTTTTTGTCTTCATTGCACTGCAAATAGATGTATAACTACCTAATTGAATCTTTTAATTTCTCATGAACTTTTTACACTTGATAACAAGTGAATTTGATAGAAAAATACCATAGGAAATCACTCTTTTCAATGTGGGTCAATTCATGTTCTGTGTTTTAATATGAATATGAAGTTGAACAAATTTCAAGAAAATACTTAAATCCATAATCAATAGATAGATAATATGTTCACAAAGAAAAAAATTATAACAGTGGTCAGGCTAAACATTGGGTGATTATTAAAGAACAATATGAAAAACACTTAGCAAAGACAGAACAGTGTGGAAAATATAGTGTGCCTGATAAATGTTGGCATCTGTCTTTATAACTAAGTAATTTTCATGGGTTAAGAGAGTTGATGAAATCTTGACCCAGGTAGAACAATAGGCATAACTAACACTCATATATCCAAGCCTTTTGATGTGATACCACATCATAGTCAGAAACATGAAGTTAGCAAGTATGCACAGATAATTAAACTGATTCCACCATATAAAGAAGCACATGATGGTCAGGGGCATGGCTAGACTTTTCAGAGTAGATTGAACTACAACTTCAAGAGAAGGAGGTAGAAGTCATGTCTGCTGTGTGCCATCTGCACAGACATCCATTACAGAGAAAACAGTTGAAGTTTGGGAGGAAATTGCATTTCCAATCAATTGTATTATATATAAAATTACAGTAAAATTGGTTCTTCCCTTAGTCATCTATTTCCGATTTCCCACTGACTTTGAATTCTTTAGAAAACATTTAACTTTCATATCAATAATAGATACATCTTTCATACTAAACCGGACTTCACACTAATGGATGCATACACATTGTGCCAAGTGTTGATGGAGAAGGAAACATAATATTCTGGTGAAAGGTGTAATCAAGTAATGCTGCATCTCCTTTACTTGAGTGGAGAGTCATGCATTTATGTTTTCATGTACCTGTGTTTTCATGTATCTATGGATGTTTTCTCCTCTTTCTCCTTCAGATCAACCACAAGCCTGGCCTAGGCCACCATTATGTCAGACACATTCTTTGACAGCTAACTCCACTGAGGCTACATTTTTTTCATATAAGTACTTGATCACATTCCAACTATTTTATACTTAAAATGTTTATGGTTCCCAATGTTAGGGACATTCTATTTTATGGAAGGCATGGTGAAATAATGTATTAATCATTATTGGAAATCATTACTCAGTACAGACAGCCCCTAAACACCAGAGAATGCTTCTACATCTGCTTCCCAAATATGTTATGTGTCACCATGTCTGACTTGGGAGTAACATTGTTAAGAAGACAACTCCATGCTTAGTCCTTTGTGTTGTAATTCCAGTGTGGGCTCGTGATATAATCCTGCAGAAGGGTACTTTGGATACCTCCTTTACCTCCTCTTCTCTGGATCTATTTAATATCTCTGTACTTTGTTGCTCCCCATTATTCTCAAACTAATTTTTTAAATTGCCTAATAGGTCTAACCAGCATTATTATAACAATTGGCAATAATAGTTTCCAATTATATGTGTAGTCCATAAAATAGCCATTGAACAAGTGATTTTAGAAACATTATTTTCTATAACTTTCACAATACTGCATCTGGGAAAGCATTACTATGCTTATTTTTACAAGCAAAAGACAGAAGACAGAAAGGCTAACACAGTTAGCAAAAGGAGTATCCAGGTTATAAAACACTAATGATTTAATGAGGTGTGTTCCATAATTACTTTCTTTATCTATTTTCCTTGTGTTTTATAATAGATCCTTCATATTATTGTAGAGTATTTTTAAAGAAGATTATTTGATTAGAATTTAAATCCTTTCAATGCAGCTAACTTCTGTCATGCATGTGACCTTCTGAATAAAGGCTATGTCAAAGTAAGCTCTCCATGATCTGTGGACCTCACCTGTCCCGTGATCCCACTACACAGCTTTAGCATGAAACTACTATATTCCTTTATGGTGGAGTCATTGTTCCAACCTTTATGCTGTTACAGCTTCCTAGAATATCCTCCATCACTGCCCACAAGATACATCATGATTTCATCATCTCTGCTGTATTACTCTGTCTTGTTTGTATAATTCTTTCAGGGCACTCATCCCACATATTCTTCTGAACCCAAAGCTAAGCACTGTGACCATGGCATGAAATGTTCAAGGAGAGGCTGCTGCCCTGATGTGTGGATATGTCCAGAGCTTTCCCTGTGTTTTGAATGTATGATGTTCTAAAACTTAATGCCTAATTTTATTCTGAACTTTTGAAACAATGTGATTTCATATATTTCTAGTTTTGTCTGTCTTTAACTACACATTTTTGGACATGACATTTTTTTTTATTTTAGAACATTTTTTCTCATTTTACACACCAATATGAGTTCCCACTCCCTCCCCTCCTGCTCTCCCTACCTTCCCCCCATCCTACTCCATCCTCTCCTCAGAGAGGATAAGGCTTCCCATGGGAGTCAAGGAAGTCTAGCACATTTCTTTGAGGCAGAACCTAGGCTGAGCAAGGAATCCCTCCAAAGAGGCCTCTAAAAACCCAGTTCAAACACTAGGAATAAATCCTGGTCCCATTGCCAGTGGCCTCATCGACTGCCCATACCATACAACTGTCTCTCATATACAGAGGGTCCTATTCTGTCCCATGCAGATTCCCCAGCTGTCAGATAAGTCAGTGAACTCCTACTAGCTTAGGTCAGCTGTCTCTGTGGGTTTCCCCAAAATGGCCCTGACCCCTTTGCTCATAATATTACTACTCCTTCTCTTTGACTGGACTCTGGGGGTTTGGCCCAGTGCTTAGCAGTGGGTTTCTGCATCTGCTTCCATCAGTTGCTGGATGAAGATTCAATGATAATAATTCAGGTAGTCATCAATCTGATAAAAGTGGAAGGCCACATCAGGTACAATCTTCACTAATGCTTAGGGTGTTATTTGGGGTCATCTTTGTGGATTCCTGGGAATTTACTTAGTGCCAGGCTTCTCATTAGCCCATAATGACTCCTATTGATTAAGGTTTTCAACATCATTATGCATTTTATGTAATTTATTGAGGGAGATGAAAGAATGCTTCTTGTTAACTTTTTTGAATATTTTATTGTTAGAGAAAATCATATTTTTCCATTGTGGATAACACTGTAATGGACATTAAGGGGAAGATATTTGAATGTTTAGTGTATGTGTGTGTGTGATGTATGTATGCAAGTATGTGTTAAGTAGGCATGTCCTTCTGTTGATGGTATTGGAAGAAAGGTATATGGAATAAAGATATTGACAGTAGTGTTCTTATAACTCTCCCCTTTATTTTTTGAGACAGGGTCTCTCTCTGCACTTGGAGAATATTGGCTGGCTAGTGCATGAAATCTTGTTTCTTCCTGTCAGCACTGGGGTTACAAGTTCTTGCTTCTATTCCCAGCTTCTTAGATGGGTGATAGACATATGAAATCAATCATTTATTAACTCAGCTACACACCTGCTTCCTAGAGGGTAAACCTTATTTATTTATGTTTTGCATATCAGTGTGTATGTGTGTGTACATGTGCATGGGTACACAATTGTGTGCAGGTGTGTATGTGTGTGTGTGAAAGAGAAACAGAGACAGAGAATCTGTGGAGGTTAACCTTGAATGTCTCCCTCTATTAATGATTAAGCTGGTTCTTCCTGCAAGCCTGGAGCTTACTGTTCTTGGTTTTGAGTGCCATGTCTAGGGAAACTTCTTCCTGGTCCAGAAAAATACTTAAAAATAAAATAGCATAAATGCCTTGCTTTGGGCATAACACAGCAATAGGTTTAGTGAACTGCTTTAGCTTTTGCATGGCTTTATAGAAATGCCTACAAAGTATAGGCTGGAGGCCACTGCCGTTTTTGTAAATAAAGTTTTAATGTAACAGTCAGCCTCATTCATTCTGATACCATGCATGGCTGCAGATAAAGAGTGTAGTTAAATAGTTAATCCTACAAAGCTGAGAGTATTTCCCTCCTGGCCTTTCAGAGAAGAAATTGCTAGACCCTTCAGAAAAACACACTTGTGTGCTACAGTTTTCAGTTCCAAAAATATGTGTAGAGCAAAATCCTCCCATTCTCATCAGTGGCAGGAATCATGACTGTACTAAAACATTTTACTTTTTCTAGCTATCTTGCAACGTTACACCCCTTGAGGACTATCACCAGGTGTAGACTCTAGATACAGAGCTCTGCACAAAGAGGCATGGCAGTTGAGAAAGTTGCCCTGAAGCTTGGCCATGCTTTGCTTCCAAAAACACTGGTAGTAACTGCCAGGTGGCTCCTACCTTCAGCTAATGAGTTCTTTGATGATCACACCCTCAGCTTCTTTTCAGTTCCAACTGATCTGAGAAAAGCATAAGTGTTCTGCTCATCACACTGTTCTACATGATGTGGTGGAGCATGTTGAATGGTTGTAGATGTTGTGCCTTCTAAGAAGAGCACATTTCAGTATACACCAAAATACCTTAGAGCAAAATTGAGGTTGTTGCATAAAAGTCTGCTGACTGACTTGCTTCACCAATGTGTTCTTCTGGGGCCATGAGCCAGGTACAAAGGAGTGAGCACATTTCACCATATCCCTGCCACACAGTCACGTAATATGAACATGTTATAGGACAGATAATCGTCTTGTAATACAATGTGACCCAATTTGCCAAATAAAAATGGAATGAAAACAGCAGCTTGTAGCAACACCTAAAATATCTTTTGAGTCATTATCTCTTTAATGAAGAGCAGCACTGGACAATTTCAACGCAAATTGTAGTTTAGCATCTCATTAACTGAATAATGGCTTATACACACCATGCATTTCTAAGTACCTGAAGAGCTATAAAAAAAATGCACACCAAAATGAATCCACAGTCCATTCTTCTAGCCATCCTCAGATGGCAATTAAGATCTCTCTGCCCTTTATTATTTCATAATTGCAATTTACTTTTTTTTTTTTAAAAAAAATCTTCCTCAGTTGTTATAAGTAGACCAGAATGAGCTTTCCAAGGATCCCATTTAGCACAGTCCGAGGTATTTACATAATTCATCCTACTATGGTTTATCTGGATATTTGTTTCTCATTTGCCACTTGACTGCAATCTATTTTTTTTTTTTTTTTTTTTTTTTGGAGACTTAGGGGGTTTGAAATAAAAGATGAGCTAACTCTGTGCAAGAAGTCCTCCTAGAACATAAATTACCACTGGGCATCTCCTACTGCCACTGAAATAAATCTTGCAGCTTTTTTATTTGGAGCCTAGTGAGACCAGAATGTCTCTCTGTTTTAGTCACTTAGAGCACTTCTTCCATAAGTGATAGTTTCAATAATCAAGTCATTACTAGGCCGATTTCACTTCTTTTGCACAAACTTTGCCTTGTGTTCATCAGTCTGGATCTTTCACCCCATAAGCCTGGGCTAGTGGGGCTTTTATGGCTGATCCCTACCAGGCGTGGATATCTGCAGGCATTTTCCTCCTGTTTCACACTGAGTTTGCAATCAATCCCATCTGTTCTTCACCATTAGGAAATCACAGTGTACTCAAAGCCATTCTTCAAGGGAGGTTTCAGACTCTCAAGGCATCATTTCAGATACATAGATGGGTACTTTGAAACTAAGTTTGGTTCCGAATAGTAGAGAGCTTTCCTTAAGAGATATGGTACTTTTAGGTAAACCTCTATTGACATAAATGTAGATTTTTCATGTCCCACAAGAGCATATAGACTTTGACTAATAACATTAGGTAGGTATTTATACACACACACACACACACACACACACACACACACACACACACACACACACATTCATGTACTGACAAGGCTGATGAAAAATAAGATGGTTTCCTAAGCAATTCTGTCTTTCTCAATGGAATAGTATCAGGAGACTATTATGTGATGAGCATTTAGGAGATTTATAAGGAAAAAGTTGTTTTTCCAAACACAATAGACATGAGCCAAATAATCAATCAGATGAGTTAGCATTCTTTGATATGGGTTTCAAGCAAGTATCCTTTAACTTAAGCACTAATCAACACTAAATATGTGTTTTGTAGATTTCCAGAGTTAGAATTAGTACTACATTCTGGGTATCAGTATTAAAATATAGCATTTTATACATTAGCTATTATACTGTGATATTCTCAAGTAAATATAAGACAACATGAAATAGTGAAGCCCTACCTTCTAGCTTTATAATATAATTAAAATTGAAATCCCCTTACAATTTACTCTATAATGTAGAAATAATCTGAGCTGGTACAGACCCTTTAATCTCTGATCTACTGTGTATAGTGTGAAAAATATTTTAAATCAATACTTTCCTTATTAAAATGAATCTTGCATAGCTTTATATGCAGTGGATTTCGACTAAATAAAATTTCTCAATATTTTACACACATCAGAGAATATTTAATACAGGGTAATCAATCATAAACCCATAGGGACTGTAAAACTAAGTTTAGTTAAAAATATTAAATATTTATTATAAGAGATTAATGATATTTCTATTGTAAATATTTCCTAATTTAATTTCTTGGTATTTTTTTTCTAAAACTATAAACCTTAAACCACACAATTTACCAAGGCATAAGAAGACATCCTGTATTTATATTATAATTTCTAGTTTTGTGTTTTTATGGAATTTCTCTGTAGGCAAATCTGTGTGTCTACATCTATATATGTTTCTTGTGTTCTTTTGGCTTTTTTCGTTTTATTTGTTTTGTGCTTTCTTGTTTGTTTGATTTAATTCTATCTAATTTTACTTTATTGTTAATTTTTAGATGCCTGTTTGTATCCCAGTGAGAGAGAGAATGAAAAGGTGTGGAACTGTGTGAATGGGGATAGTGGGGTGGATCTGGGAAGAGTTCAGAGATGGAAAAGCATACTCAGAAAACACTGTAATAAAAATACATTTTCAATGAAAAAAGTAAACAAAAAATATATCAAAGAAATTATATAATCTCCTAGAAACCAGGAACACAAATATGAGAACATCTACAGGGTGAAAAAATACAGACATTAGACAAATTATATTTTCATAATTTCTTTTATTTATTCTAAGTTTCATTTTATAAGCCAACCACAGTTCTATTCCTTCCCTGCTTTATTAACCCCCAACTTATCCCTAGTTCACTCTTTCTTATGGGTAAGGGCTCACATGAGGAATAAATAAAGTCTGGCACAATGGATTGGGGTAGGGACAAGCCCCTCTCCTCTGCATTAAGGTACAAGCTAGTTCATGTACCAGATTTGTATCATGATCCTATTGCCAGGAGTCCCTCTGATAGTTCAATCTTCACAACTGTCTCCCACATATGGAGGGCCTGGTAGGGTTCCCCTAGAGTCTCCAAAGCTATCGGTCTAGAGTTTATGAGTTTCTATGAGCTTGGTTCAGCTGTCTCTGTAGATTTCTCTATTGTATCTTGACTTCTCTTGCTGTTATATTCCCTCCTCCCTCTCCTTGAATATATTCCTGGAGCTCGGCTTGGTGCTTGATTGTGGATTTCTACATCTGGTTCTGTCAAATACTGGATGAAGGCTCTGTGATGATAATTAGGGTATTCACCAATCTGATTACAGTTTGGACATCCTCTCCACTATTGTTAGGCATCTTAGCTAGAGTCATCTTTGTAGATTCTTGGTAAGTACCCTAGCACCAAGTTTCTCCCTAAGGCTATAGTAGCTCTCTATTAAGATATCTCTTTCACTGCTCTTCCACTGCCTCACCCTCCATTGACCATCCCATTTGTTTATATTTTCATTCCACTCTCCTCCCTCTTACCCACCTTCCCCAGTTTACACTGTAGATCTGATCTAATCTCCCTTCCTAGTGCAATCCAGGTGTCCTTCCTAGGGTCTGCCCTGTTATCCTGCTTCTCTGGAGCTGTGGATTGCAATCTGCCTATGTCTTGTTGTACAAGAACTCAAGAAACTAGAAATCAAAATAATAAATAATCCAACTGAAAAGTGGGGTACAGAGCTAAACAGAGAAGTCTCACCAAAAGAATCTCAGATGTTTAAAAGACATTTAAGGTAGCACTCAATATCCTTAATTATCAAGGAAATGCAAATCAAAACAACTCTGAGATACCATCTTACACCTGGCTAATATAAGAAAAAAATGAGAACAGCTTATGTTGGAGAGTGGAGTCAGGAGAACACTCCTCTACTGCTGGTGGGAGTGCAATATTGTTCAGCCACTTTAGAAATCATTATGGCAGTTTCTAAGAAAGTTGGGAATCAAACTACCTCAAGACTCAGTGATACCACTCTTGAGCGTATACCCAAAAGACATTCAATCATACCACAAGGACATTTGCTCAACAATGTTCATAGCAGTTTTATTCATAATAGCCAGAACCTGAAACAACCTAGATGCCCCTCAACCTAGGAATGGTTAGGGAAAATAAGATATATTTACAAAATGGAGTACTACTCAACTGTAAAAATGATGATCTCATGAAATTTACAGGCAAATGGATGGAACTAGAAAAGACCATTCTGAGTAAGGTAATCCAGACTCAGAAAGATAAACTTGGCATGTATTCACTCATAATTTCTTAATATCAAAGTAGATATATGGTCTAGTTATTTTAACATATAATATTAAATACCACACCACAATGCAATTTTGTCTTAAATATGGAAATTGCTTTGAAAAATAAAAATGCATAGGTTTCTAGAAATAATAACTGGGGTAAAAATATCTATGACAGTCAGTTTGCACTACAACTTTCCCCAGAATTCTTTTAGGAAGAATGGAAAGGGGCAAAGAAAAATAGAGAAGGGAAATCAGAAGAGGAGCATGTTAAGTTCCCTCTTTGTTTCAGCCCATGAATATAGGAGAAAATAGGTTGTGTTGACATTTTCCTATACAATTTTATGTTCCAGTGAGGGGGGGGGAGCCCACTGTAAATGAGTTTTCTTTTCAGCTTGTCTCACTTTGTCTATCTACACAAATTAGTAGGTAAACATGTGTAAATTTCTCAGTCTGCCTTCCAGCTCTTCAGCTTTTCTCCAGTCTCCAAGTTTAAAACAGGTAAGTCATGCAAACTCTTTAATTTTCAACATTATGAATCACTTAATTCTTTCAAATTTTCTTTCATGATATCTCTTATCAAACTTTCTCCATTTTAATTTCAAGGCCAGCATGCTAAGCCACAATTTCATTACCTCACAAGACATCAATGATCAGCCTCTCTAATTCTTGCCTTCATCCAATTCATCTATGTGTCACCAACCTCAACCAGGAGCATTATCTACTTCTTCAGAGATATTATCAATAGCATGTGCCATCATGTTTCTTGCCAAGCCAAAAAAAAAAAACAATATGTACTATGACTTTCCTAATGTAATTTTAGTTGGAGTTTTACAAGCTTCTACACATTAGGAGTTTCCTCTATATTGAACCTTATTGGGATTCAATGTTGTAGGTATGATAGAAAATGATGGGCTTTTCTTCAAATTGACATTCTTGTGAGAGACAGAGGCGATTTATTGGTTGTTCCCTCAATTATGTTATAATAACTTACTTGTTTATCTCTCATTCAGTAACTTTCAGGATATAGATGCGTTTTAGACTATGTTGTAAAGAGTAAATTAGAACTGGCAAGTTGATCACAGATAAATCTAGATAGGATTTTCCCCATGGTTATCAAAATGTGAAACTACTTTATTTAGGAGTTGATTTGACATTTTAGACAGTTTTCCTTTCTTAAATCCTGCTGTTTACAGTGTCTGTATGATAAGTTAAATTCAGATAGATTTAATTGTTTTATAGTTAAACAAGTTATGATGGGCATTCATTCTTGTATTATAACTTTAATGAAGAAGCTGATGAATAGAGATGAATTGAAAACCAACCAGAGGACAACAAATGTGCTTGCAGTTTAGAATGACTTGTGTGCATCAAATAAATAAATAAATAAATAAATAAATAAATAAATAAATAAATAAATTGAGGAATCACCCCTCTACCCAGAAAAATGTTATTATTTGGTATGTTTTATTTGAGTTTCTGGGACAAAGTACTGGAGGGAGAACCTTATGGGAAGACATGTTTGCTTTTTGCCATGGTTTCCAAACACTGCAGTCTGTCCTGGTTTGCTATGATAAAGATGATGATCAAAAGCAACATGGGAAGGAAAAGGTTTATATCAGCTTAGAGTTTTTAGTCCATGATGAAGGAAGTTATGGCAGGAACTCAAGGCAGGAAACTGGAGGAAGAACTAAAGCAGAGCATGGAGGAAGGCAGCTTATTGACTTGCTCTCATGGTTTACTCAGCCTACATTTTATACAAGCTAGGCTGAACTGCTCAGGAAAGAGCTGCCTGCAGTGGGCTAGGTCCTTCCACATCAACAATTAATCAAAAAGTGCTCCCACTGACTTACCTACAGGACAATCTGTTGGTGACATTTATTCAACTGTGTTTCTCTTCTCCCAGATGGCCATAGCCTGTGTAAGGTTTGCAAAAGACGACCCAGCATAGTCTATTGTAAAATGTAGCATGGAAGAGGGGTCTAGTTCTTTGTGGAGTTGGGAACATGTGCAGTAGCTCTTCACATGGTAGATAGAGCAGGGACAGAAAGTGGCTGGAACTAGAGATCCCACCGTTACCTTCAAAGCTCTGCCCATAAAGACCTGCTTCATTCAGTCATTAAGGTTCCACAGTTCTCTCCAAGTAGCATGTGCCAGCTGAGAAATGGGAGCACAAAGCATGAACCTGTGTGGGTACATTTCAGATTCAAAAGGTATCAGTGGAAGCTGAGTATTTGTACATGTAATTCAGGTAAGACGAGTTTTTAAAGCAAATTTCAGAATGGAGAATGCCAAATGTTTCATTCAGAATTTTCCAGAAAATCATATTCTCCCATCACTTAAATTTAGATTTGTAGCTTTAGAAGTATGAAACAATAAATTGATATTTTAACCCCCTGCTTTATGATACTTTGTTATAGTAACCCTGGGGAATAGAAACAATCTATACATGTATTAAGCACTAATTATATGTCTTTATATCTACTACCCACCTATCATCTTTCTACATGTCATCTATCAATCTGTCTAGCTATCTTCAGCATACTGCTATCATTTCTATTTATTGAAATTCAACAAAATCATTTATTCACCATGATAATGTAAATATCAAATCAATAAAAAGCTGTAAGACTTTGAGTTTAAAACTTTTAAGGCCTTTATATCCTCATCTGTGATATGAATAAGTTTTATGGTTACATAAGACAAAACAGCATAGTACCAGCGACAATAGCAGAGGATCAACATTTTATACACGTACAATGCCACAAACATGAATATACACACCCCACATACACAGTTTAGTAGCAGATATTGTTGACTCTTCATTTCTGAGATTCCTTTAGTCATCAGCGATGTCTGGATGATTATGTATTTATCTGTCTGTCCATACAAATATCGAAATAGCTTTGTAACAAATTACTAACTGTATCTCAATATCTTCATTCAGACCTTAACCTCAATGCATCCAAGCCAGGAATAAAATTCACAGTTTATTCTCTTGAAAATTACAAGTTGTAACCATGGAAATGATCTTGCTATTGGGCTATACAAGCAATTTTTTTTGCACCAAACTCATTCACTGTCTGAAAGGAATCAGTACACCATTCTTTCTCTTATTGCATGCTATTTGTTGGCATGTTAAAGTTACAGCAGGAGTTGAAGTTGTCACCTAGACAATCAGCCACAGGAGTATTCTCTATTGTGAGTGGTGGATCAAACCATGAGGGATTTATGACTGCTGTTTATATTGTATTAACTATAAGATGTCTGCTCCTTAATAATGTGGATATACTTAAATCTCAATATAACCATTTTTACATAATGAAATAAGACATACAAATTGATTGAATACAAGATATTCTCTAAGTGTAATTAAATTTAATTAAGCTTTTCAGATTTGTAATTAGATTCCGGATGAATGTGTAATGTTCAACCCCCAACTGTAGAGTTTCAAGCATTTTGTGGGAGAAACATGGACAATATAGGTAAAAGTAATAATCGCATACTTTCTAACTTAAATATTACTAACTGGAGCATATAAAGGTAAAAAGATGAGTCAGTGTCATTTTTGTTGTTGTAACTGTTGCCTTCTTGTAGAGCTTTTTAAAAATGTGTCTATTTTCTGGCTAACAAGCTTCCTGTACTAGCATCTAATAGTGACTCTTCCCTGGCTGACGAGGGCAGAATGTCAGTGTCCTGGAGTGTCAAAATTCTTGTGTTCTTACTTTGATTTGCTGTGTGTTGTTCTGCATTTTCTAGTTTCAGTCTCATGCTGCTTTTGAATCACTGGAAGCAGGCCCAGCCTTTGACTCTCACCATTTTGACTGGCTTTATAAATCGTCGAAGTTGTCTATTGTGAGTGCATAGAAAGAATTTCGTCCTTTCCCTTTTATTTTTCTTTCTTTGCATATGCCCCCCACCATCTCTCTCTCCAAAGTCATGTTACCTGTATGACATCTGTGAGGACAGTTGTTAGTAGTAAATCTTACTGTTGACCTCAGAGGTTGTATATGAGAAATTAACTGCTGAGAATTTATCTGGAACTAACTACCTTGCTTCCAGGACATTTCCAGTGTTGCGTTTCATTATGCTTCCAAGACAGAGCTAGGTAACAAATATAAACTGAGATCTAAAGTATTGTTGGCCCTGGGCGCCCATTCAATGTTTAATCTTTTCGCCTTTCACTCACACATGCTTCAGAGCAGTCACACGCTGTGCATATGAGTCCGAGATGACCAAAATGATGAGGAAATCCGATTTCAGCAGTCACTTCTGAGCATTATTAGTAACCACAAGCAATTGAGGAGAAATTACTTAGCCTTGTAACTAAATAATGAAAAACTCAGTAAATAAATTTTTCTTATCCGGAATGGAACCCATTACCTGATCATCAAATATCTATCAGTAGACAATGCCCTTCAGTTACCTTCCTGTATATTTTTCAAAGGCCCAAAAGGTGGGGCCTTTTTTGTTTTATTTTATTAAACATTAAAAATTGAGATAATAATTTAGTGAGAACATTTCCCCTTTCCTTTTTTTCTCTAAATCCTGCCACTTACCTCTCCTTCAAATCCATCATTTCATTTTTCAAGAATTGTTATATTATTTCACATACACACATATATACATACATACAAACATATATATTCTTAAATATGACTTGTCTGGTTTGTATAATGCTATTGGTAAGTATGTTTTCATGGCTGATCATTTGGCAATAGATAACCATTCAGCTCAAAACTCAAAATACTCATAATACTAGAACATTCTTCAGATTATATTGATCATGAATAAAAGTAGCAAGCAAATAATTCTGTATAAAAATTTCCCTGAGGATCTTCTTTATAAGTAATGTATATATCTTTATACCAACCTAAAGTAATTAGCTTACACTAATTATATAAAGTGTTAGAACATAGTTCAAGAATTATGTCATTTGGAGTCCCTACTCCAAATAACTTGACAGATTTAGATGACCCCTCCAGGAAGGCATCACCCTACATGTGGAGTGTGTGGGATGATGGGATGGGAGGGTGGTCGGGGGCATGGGAAGGTGAAAAATAGGGAAGGAGGGTACTTGGATTGATATTTAAAATATGAAAAATAAATTTTAAAAAAGAATTATGTCACGTGAGGAGAATTCTTCAGGGTTTTTGAGAAAACAAGGCAAGAGTCTTGTGATCTCAGTTTCTTCAAAACATGGAATTATTCTTGAAATGTGTTTTTGTGCTCTTCCAAGGTGTAATGGATAGGAGAGAGTTTACTTCAGATTATTCATTACAATTATCTGTTACTTGTTTATATGTCTCTATGGAAAAACATGTTTTTGCCACGTGGGGCTTGTTCTTGTGATTATATACAGCTTGGACTCATGGGAACTTTACGCAGGCAACCTGTCTTAGCCCAAAGAGTATAAATTGTCTGATGCACTGAATAAAGTTGGATATATCATGAGACTTTATTCTGCTTCACTTAACAGCTCTGTTTTCCCAGGTGCCCTTCCTATACGTTGGTGAAAATTAAGAATGTAGCACTTTTATAAGACTATTACTTATCATATGCAGCAGGTTCTTAAAATTAGATGGAAAGTGTATAACATACAGATGTATTAGTAAGTATGCATATGCTATATGTATGTATATATACAATAACACCTATTAATAAACTATTAATGGTTCCATTATTATTATAAAGGAATATAATATTAATTACAATATAGTAATTATTAAATATTGCACATTTAGTTGTTATCAGATATATAATTAGCTAGTATGTGGCTAAAACAAATAAACCAAAACCTAAAAGAAGTGCAGACCAAGATGAACACTTTCAGTAAAGTGGAAAATTTGATGACTGTGAGCAATACCACCACATTCTAACTACCAATCCTTTCCTTCATCCCTATATTTTTATAATACCAATTTTTAAAGGACGTTAAGACATTATAATTCCTTTTCTTCTAAATGATAGTATTTTTTTTCTCCATTTTGGTGGTCATTTTATATTTAAGAATCTCTCATTAAATTGCACCAGAAAACTTCCTTTGTCCTACATTCTAGCCAAACTACCTTCAACTTTCACACTCTCACACTCACAACAAAAGTGAGAGTTCTTCAAAAGGGTCCATATGACCGCAAACTGGGCTCAGTGGCCTCCTCTCCTCACTAGTGATTGGCAATCCTGCTATCACTTCATGTAGACTTATAAAAACTTTATTGTTTGTTCAGATCCTGTGCTCTATCTTCACCATGTGAGCTATTTCAGAAGAATTCACCAATGATGAGATGGGGCTGTTTTAATAACACAATCAACCTTCCTTCTGAAGGGATGATCTGTCCCCTGCATCCTTGGATTCTTTCTCATCTTTCCACAGTCTCATATCTGCCTTGTCTACACACTCACTTCATGATGATCCGAAGCTACTTCTTGACTCCATTACAACCTGGCAAGCCTCTCCTTCCAGCTCTCATTTCATTCCCTTGTTGTCATTCTTTATCCATCTGGCTACCACATAATTAACTCCACTTGTATGTATAATTATTTTTTAATAGACATTCCAAAAATAACTTTCTTGTTCTCCTCCATGCTCCATTTCTGAACATTCCCCATTGAGTAGTCTTCATTTTCACAGTAAATGCCATAGAGAACTCTTCCCTCTGGACAGTTCCAAATTAGAGAAGCCATTCTTAATTCTTTCCTTATCTCTCCCATTATTTGTACTTGCATCTCATTAGAAGAACTGTTGGTTTCATTTTGTTTTTGTTTTTCTGTTTCCTCTCATTTCTTTATAAGACGGTTTTATTTAATATTTTATTCAATTATTGTATTTTTATTAGTTCTTTGAGAATTACATACAATTATTTTTTATTATATCCACTCTCCCACCTCCAACTCCTCCCAGGTCTACCCTCTCTTCCCTTCCCACAGTATTTGTGTCTTTTTTCCCCCCATCAAGGCCAATTTGAGCTGCCCCAGTATTATTGGATATGTGTGTGGCTTTTCACTGGAGTGTGGTTGGTTTATCTCCTTGGGGGGGAGGGGGCAATGACCCTTTCTTTCTCAGTGACTAGTAATTTTCAATAGTTCTTTGGCTATGGGTGGGTGGTTTTTATGCCCAACTTTCTTCCATGCTAGAAATTGGTCTAGTTTGGGCTTGGGAGGTCTTGCCATGGTGTCACAACTACTGCATTGCTGTGTTTGGAATAATGTCTCCTTGTCATCTACAACCTCTGGCTACTATAGCCTCTTCCACAATGATCTGAGTTCATTTTTATTATTGACTTTTCATAAAATATTATATTTATATGATACAAATATTCACCCCAGACTAATTTCTACTCATAAAACATAAAATTCAGGACATACTACTTTTAAAAGTTCAAGTAATCCATCCACGTTCTCTCTTTCCTCTTTCTCTCTCAACATACACACACAAAGTGCATGATCGTTTTTGCACTTTATAAGGAAATGTTTCTATACCATCTGAAGTTATATATGTAAATATTTATATACATACATGTCAGTATTCTGATTTTGTATGTCTCCTAATTTTAATACAAACTTTATTTTATTGATTTCTAAGTCATAGTTCCTACAATTATAATAAACATTATAGGCTCATAAAAAATACATAGTAAGTCTGAGAGCAGTTTCCTTGTAGAAAGGTGACTCAAGAAATACATGTGAGTAGCTGGAATTAGAGTCATCTAAAGAAGGGTTGAGGAGATTGCTTTTGTCCTAACCTAATATAGCACCTAGTTACCTTTAAAAACACTACAATAACAGAATATGTCTTACTTTCCTCATTAAGCCATTGGGTTGCTTGGGACAATGGAATTATCATATTATAGATGTCACTCTTAATTCTTGTGAGAAAACACCCTAGCACTATTTTCCAATTGTTTCTTAACTCACCATTAAAAATATTTATTTGCTTCTTGGAGATGTGAAAGAAATATTAGGAGAGACAATATGAACCAACTTCTTCCTGGGACCATTATATTTTTACAATAAAAATATTTTTATTTGTTTTATTTGTGGAAGTCTGTTGTCTTTAACATATGCTAATAAGCATTTAGGCCCTTTGAAGTGGCTTATAATCAGGATTGTTGGAAAGTAAAAGTGTATTCAATCTAGCCTTTTATCTTGGGGCCATGAAGTAAACTGACAACAAGGAAAGTATATTAACTCTTAATATTACATGAATGGGCTATTGCTAAAATTTATTTTCAAGTAGTGATAGAACCCCATATGTGTGCATTTATAAAGAAAGAGATATATGCCATGATAGTATGGTCAAATGGCTATAGGCATAAGAAAATATATCCTCAGAAATACAAATGGAAAATACGAAAGTTTCTAGTAAGTCTTTGAGTGTTGTGTCACCCTGTAGTCTTCTATATTGAGTCATTGTCTCTGCCTGATGGAACTTCCAGGAATCAGACATATAACTGAGTTTATCTTGGAGGTCCTGTTTTTAGGTAGATAAGTGGAATTCAGAGAGAGAGAGTTCATCTCCATATTTGCTTTAATTTTAAAAAATGAACTTTACAAACTTGCAAATAAAACACATCTTACACTCAAATTAATCAGATCCAAGTCTGTACATCTCTGTGAATACCTATACAGTTAAAATGGCACTCTCTTCCATTTGTTAGGCATAAAAATATATTTGGATGTTAAAGGATAAAATACAGTCTCACAGCTTTAGAATGCTCCTTCAAAAGTTACTAATCATTTAAACAATGAGATGGCATACTTAAGTTCTGCTAATTATCCAATAGTAAAATAGCCAGCATGATATAGACATTTGTCAATATGTGACCTAAGAAAACTGTGAAAGCACTCAGAACCTTCCCTTTGTGACAGCATGGTCCAAAGACAGACAGGAGGAACTTCTAGCGAATTTCAGTATTAATTCTGAGTGCAGCTCAGTCAATCCACAGAAATACCAGCCTTTTTTTTTTTTTTTTTTTTTTTTTTTTTTTGTTAATTAAACTGAAACCACCTACAACTGAGAAGTTTCTCAGCACTCAGGAGCTATTTTACCATTTAGCAAGCTCCATGAATCAAGAGAAGCAACTTCTCTCGTTTATTACAACTCCTCATCATGCCTGCCATATACATTCTTAAGGGGAGCAAGTAAGTTAATTCATTTAATATTCTTATCAGCACTATTAATGAACTAAATGGCTCTAAATGTTAACATTTCTAATTAAACTCTGTGCTTTAAATCTGTGTAAACGATTTTTTAAGCTGGTAACCTTTACTCTTCCATGTGGCTATTGTTTCAATCCACTGAGAGTATAACAAAAGTTGTAGGGCAAAACACTAAAAAATTACCCTAGATCAGCAGTTCTCAATCTCTGGGTCTCGACCCTTCTTTACAACCTTCTATTACCCCCAAATATTTATATTAAAATTCATAACAGTAGCAGAATCACAGTTGTGAAGTAGCAATGAACTAATTTTATAGTTAGGAGGTCACCGAAACATGAGGAGCTGTATAAAAGGGTGGTAGAAATAGGAAAGTTGACAACTACGGACCTAGATGCAGGGATAAGAAGAGAAAGATTAACAGTTCAGAATGAGAGAACCTGTCTTGGGACTATAAAGTCTATTTCTACAGTCAATTGAAAAGTCCAATGCTTAAGGTGAATTCTTCTTTTCAAAATGCTCTAGACAAAGACAGAAAAATAGAATAATGTGTGTTTCTCCCAATTCTGCCAGTACCCCTTTGAAGTAGAACCTTCATTTTGGCTACATATCCATTGTAATTTGAAAATTTTAAGTGAACAGAAACACTCTCCTAAAATTTGAAAGTATTGTACTTTGTAAATAAAAGAAAGATGTGCTCAGGTACATGGTTCTCTGTAGTAATCCCAAGGAAGCGACCAGAGTTCAAGAGATTTGCACCTTTCGATTCTGACTCAGGATAAATTACCCTGGAATCATTTATGTTGAGTCTATGTTCAGACTCTCGCCTTGGTGGTTCCACACATCTTCAGTGAGTCTTTACAGAGTTTGTGTGTTATGTGGTATGAAGAAGACTAAACAAAAGCTATCTGTTTTGATACATGTCCTCTAAGACCTAGTGAGTGAACCAGACACACAAACAGTACAGGACTACACAGGGAGAAGTGGGGTGTATAATAATGAAGGCCTTGAAGAATGAATGAAAGGCACTTTGTTTTTTGAAGTCATTGTTCACTACTGTCTTATCTTTAATGGTAGTGAGTTTGGTGTTACTCCTAGAGCCCTCACCTTAATGTGAATCCACTAAGTAACTACCCTATGGTTCTTACATTGCTTATTCATGATTAGTGATAAATATTTTAACTGGTTGAAGGGAATCAGTGGTCAAAAACATTTGAGAGGAAGACATTCTGGTTATAAGTAACTCTTGTATCATAGAACAAAAAATTACTACTAAATGTGTTATCAAGAACCTTCTGAGACGGAGGAGATTCAGATCTTGTATCATCTGGTATTTTCAATTCCAGCCACAAAATTCCTATTAATGCTATACATCAGAGCCTGAATGTTGACTTTATCATTATTTGTCCAGGTCATGTAAATGACACTGCCCAGCATTTCCCTGACAGTCTACAATGGCCAGTGGCTGAACTGAGCTGAGCACAAACTCTGCTCATTGCATATGCTCTTTTTATATCATGGTGTGCTCTAATTACAAATGATGAATCTCTCCCTTGCAATGGCAAGCAATTTGTTTATCTTGTTTTCAGTTAACAAAAAAAAGAGGAAACATCTATGTGACCTAGGACATATATTTGGAACATGTTGGTTATAAGAGCATGGTTTGTCAAGAGAAAACATACGAGCTCATTTCAAAGGGTGTGGTTTAAAAGGAAGACCAAATGCTCAATCAATCAGAACATAATTTATCATTTCAATGAGGCTAATGAGAAATCTGTGCAGTGAACTGTGTGACAATGTTAACTATCAGTTGAGTGATTAAGGACTGGCAAATTGAGGAAAAAAATAAGCATAGCAGGTTCCTTGTGGTTCAGAAGACAGTTTGACAAACCCCTTCAAGAATAATAACCATTTCCTTTTAAGATTTCATAGTTCAGCAATTTAAAATATGAAAGTTACCTGTTCTTGAAACAAACATATGAATGTAAAGTGGTTAGATTTATATATAACTTTAATGGTTATAGATCACAAACATATTTAAAGGATTTTGGGCTTCTTGTAACCAACGCATCATGTAAATTATTTTACAGTAATGAAAAGTATGTTAAAGTAGAAGAAAAACTCAATAAGTCTATTGTTAAGTATACATGTTATAAAATCTATTTTATGTATGATATTCACTACTTAATAAATACTGGTTTTTATTAATTCTAGAATGCCTACATCATATCACATTTTATATGATTGATCTGCATAGTCTGAGAACTAATTAATAGCCCTTTAAATCTCCAATTTTTTCTAATTTATTTAAAACAGAAGATGATATTTGGTGAGTCTTCCTAACTTAAATCACAGCAACTGAGCATCAGAGGAAGGATATTGGCCTTAAATTAGCTGAGTATGGATTCAAACTCCTAGTCGTATATTCTAATGATGAAGCTTTGGATAAGTTTCTGAAATTCTCAGAGTTTTCTGAGACCCCTTCTCCTCCTGTTTAGATCTGATTTACTTCACTCTGTCTGAGTATATGAGGAATAAGTTACATCATATGTAGGACAGAAAGAAATTTAAATACAAATTACTAGAGCATTCCATGGGATAAATACAAAATTTCATTCCAAGAACCTATTATATACTGTCAATATAAGTTAAAAAGATCATCTTCATCCAGCTTCCTATTATTAATAAGAGTGAGACAAGTCAAGATTCTTGGTTTCCAAAGACTTCAATCTTTAAATTTCAAGCTGGTATTCTTACAGTGTAGAAGTCTAGATTTGAATGGAGTTTGACTTCCATAAATAAGATAAATGCTAAATTTTATGAGGATGTTAACATTTAGTAAACAATTAATGAAATGGTAATGCCTTGTTAGTCATCTGTTCCATATGCATAACCTGGGTAGGTCTTTAAGTAGGGAACAGTTTAAATATCAAATTTGTGCAGTGGGTTTCTATTTGAACCATGCACTGATTACTTTTTCACTTCAGTGAAACCTCATGCCTTTTGAAATACCTTTGTATGTATATATACTAAAATGTGTCATTTGGGAAAGATGCAAAAATATGATAAATGAAAAAATGTAAAGTGACTTAATTTGCAAAATTATTATATGCAATAATGATAGAACTGTGATTCATATTAGTTGGCTAGTGGTGCTTTTGCTTCTGGGAATAAAAGCAGAATTGCCTTTGGAGGCAACATGCTGCACTGTAATGGTGCAACTTCTTCAGAATGGAGGTATCACCATGCTCACTTTCATTTCATATTGTTTGAGTGTTATTGCTGTGCATATGTGATATAATTACACTTCTGTATAAAAATAGAAGTAATTTAAAGATGAGCACTTGAAATGACCTTTCTTAGTAATTTAAAGCCTAAAGTGAATAATGACTATCTTCAGCATTTTACTGTAGAAAACAGTTTTGAGACTAAAAAACAATTAATGGAATGAGAGAAGAAGATAGAATTCAGCAACAGCTGTAGTACTAACAAAAGCTTCTGGCATGGAGCTTACTGACCTGGGGCTAAGGTCATATGACATCTTAACTGTTCAAGTTTCATATAATCAAAGTTTGTACTCAGGTATTTTAAACACAGTCACTCTATTGTAGAAAGAGTTTCTGTCTTTCCTGGTCCTGTAGCTATTTGGTTCCAAATAAACACACTGAGGCTTATGTTTATTAGAAACTTTTTGGTCTATGGCTCAGGCATCTTATTTGTTAGTTTTCTCTTAATTATTAATCATCTATTAAACTATATATATCCATGTAGTCTTGGCTTACCAGATAATGCTAAGAACTACTATTCCTTTGGCAGCTATATGATGTCTCCTTGTCAGCCTACTCTCTAAGTCCTAACCCCAGAATTCTCCTCTTCTGGAGAGCCTTGCCTATACTTTCTGCCTGGCTACTGGCCAATCAGTGTTTAATTCATCACCTAATAAGAGAAACATATATACAGAAGGACATCCCCATAATCTCCTCTTCTCTGTCTAAATAAAAAGAAAAGTTTTAACTTTAACATAGAAAATTATATATCACAAATTTATCAAGGAAGAATTGTAGTTACAATATTTAGTTCATTAACATTTAGCAAAATTTAAAGAAAATATTATTTATAATTTATAATTATTTATAATATAATTTATAATATTTGGTTTATAATAACCAAAATTATCTTCTGTCTTCAACTCCATCAAAAACCTCAGAAAGTTAATATATGAACTCTAAAATTGACAGAGACATCTTATGCCTGAACAGTTACCCAAAGTTACTCTGTAATGTTGGGGCATCCATCTTCAGCCCACAGGCCTACAGTGTCTGGCAGAGTTCTCAGCAAAGCAGGGAATTTGAAACTGTCACACCTGCATCAGCAGTTTGTCAGTCATATTTCTCTGTGTCCTGCAGAATATCTATCAGACTCTCCCATGAAGTAGAAATCCTGCAGCTCTGCTCCATCTTGTTTTGGAAAGTTTAGCAGTCAGTTTCCTGTGGGTCCTGCATGTCTGGTTTATATAGCACACAGTCAAACAGTCCAAGTAAGAGCAGTTTCTTGCCCCAGAGGCTAGTCATGCTTTATTAAAAGCAAACTTCATAACGAGTTTCTTTGATACCATCTTCCTCTCTGAAGTAATTGCTATTGCCAGGAGAAGTTGTGTTTTATTATCATGGAAAACCTTAATAAACCATTTTAAATGCCATCATCCTGTAGGTCTATGAAAGGTTTTAAAGGATACCTATTCATCTGGAATATATTTCTGTATATCTAGAAAACCTAACTAACATGAGTTTTGAGTATTATAGGTTACTATCTATAATCTGCATTTTATGGTACATTACATTTTTAAAAGAGCTATATAAACACAATACCTAAACAAGAGTAAAAATATACATATAGCAAAATGGACCTTAAATCTTCGTTAGTAATCCAAAATCCATACCAATGCAAAACATTCATTTTGATATCATATTCCCTTTTTTATTTAGAAAGAGATTGACCATGAATGATCATTAACCATTTATATCCAACCCCATTTAAATAACAACAATTGGGAATTTGGGCACAGCTCTCTGAAAACTGCTTCCTGCTGTTTGGGGACACTGTCCATCTCATGAGGATCCTGTGAAAACCCAGAAATCCAGATTGTGGTAGTCTGAGCCTGCATAGTCTCAGCTGATTTGTATCTTGGACCACCTGGACCTCTGCTTCAGAGAGTCTTCTTGATCCAACTGTATTAGTCTGGAAGGAATCCATAGCTTCTCATCTTCAGTGCAAACAAAAGCAGAATCTCTTTTCCAAAGTAACATGTCCTTAAACCTAAATATTGAAGTCAAGACATTTTCAAAATATATAGGTTGGATAAATTCAGCAGCATTTATAATCACTGTGTTTTAGCAGCTGTTGCGCTTTCCTCAGCACTCAAACAATTCAAATACAACACAATAACATACAGTATCCAGACTCTGCATATTTACCATCTTTATGTGGCTTTGTTTTTTACTCTATTTTTTTTTTATTTTTCAGATTTTTTGAGACAGGGTTTCTCTGTGTACTTTTGCTGTCCTGGAACTCACTCTATAGGTTAGGCTGGCCTTGAAATCACAGAGATCTGCCTGCCTATGCCTCCCTAGTTCTGGGATTAAAGGCATGTGCCACTACACTCAGCTACTGTATTTCTGTTTTAAGGACTTTATCCTTTTACTTTTCTCCCCCAAGCCTACTTATATAGTTTTAAACACACTGTAAAGTGCTTAGAGATTTTTCTTCATCTGAATCAGATTTTTATGTGTATCTCTATCTTTTTTTTTACCACATAAATCTTTGATATGCTAAATAGCATGGCTAAATTAAAGGGGCAGCTATCCTCACACTATTCCTTGGCTTTATGAGAGTAGCTTCTTGGTGGGGTACTGGTGGAAGCCATGCTTATTGCCACAGCTCTGTGGCGTTTCTAGGTCCATGTCACCATCAAGAAACATGTGGAAAACTGTTCATGAACAACCTTTAAGTGTTTGGCAGCAGGGTCTCTTAAAACAGCCTTGTAGATGTAGCCAATAATACTTAGTCAGGAAGCCTCTCAAAGCAGCCAAGAGCTCCTGCTTGCCTCTAGCAAACAATACTGCCCAATCAGTGTTTTATTTGTCAACCAATAAAAGAAACATATACACAGAAGGACATCTCCCATCAGTCTGTCTTTTCTTTCTCTTCCCCCACCCCCACCCAACTTCTTTCTCTGAATTCAATCTCCATTTTGAGGAAGCTTAACATTGTTATTTCTATGGTAATTGAGCTGTGTTGGATAGTTTTGTTTCAAACATAAGCAATCTTTGACTATTGTTTACTCCCAAGTGTTAAATCCCTCAAGATTTGGTTCTTGCTAGCTATCAAGCTTTCTGGAATCTTCCACTGGTTGTCTTCTGAGGGAAAGAGGCAGTGTAATTATAAATGCAGAGTGAGTGGATGTCCTACTTTTCTTTTCTGTGGCTGCTATTAAATACCATGACTAACAACAAATGAGCATAGAAAGGACTGATGTCAGCTTACACTTCCAGTTCCTAATGTACCACCGAGGGACATCATGAAAGTAACTACAGGCAGGAACCTGGGGCAGAAATTATGCAGGAATTCTAACTCTCTCTCTGACTCGTGCTCAGGCAGATATTTTTATGCAGTCCAGGACAATCTACCTAGAGATGGTGCCTCTTACAGTGGGCTGTGCTCTCAGGCCACAATCAAGATACTCATAGAAATGCTCATAGGCCAGTATGATCTGACCATTCCTCAACTGAGGTTTCCAAAGCTATGTCAAGCTGACAATCAAAACTAGACTTCACATAAGACCTGATCTATCTGTTAGATCATATATTGTGGAAGCATAACTGACTGGATGGGGCTCATTATTACCTCCACCTGAAAAATGAGGACCTGTTGCAAATTAAGTAATTAATACATATGACACATGCATCAGGGCCACAAATACATGCAAGCATATGTGTTCTCTCCCTTCACATCCCTCACTCTGGTGAAAGTGTATCTTCACTGTTACCTTTGGAAAGCACTAATCTAGCTTGAAGGAACATTGCCTGAAATAACAGTGAATTGGCTCTGACTGAATTCCTGAGAGTCAAACCAACAGATTTATGTTTGTCTATTTTGGCTACCTCCTCCTAGGGGTTTGGCCATAGTCCAAAGACTGAGATTATTTGAGTTGAGTGAGCTGCCATCACAGCCTTGCAAATCCTAACATCCAGTACTGTTTGTGTTCTTAAATTAAGACAAATGCCCTCAGTGCTAAATGGAGAACTTGAGCTTCTCCTGTCACATGAGCCATTAGAACAATGTAGTAGTGGCCACGTGGACCAAACAATTTATCAGGTTATCTACTGCATCATATATCTGCAATTCCATTGCATACCCATAATTCAAAGTGGCTTTACATATATGTTACTAAATATCTTTCAGATGTTAGCATTTTAATAGTTCTGTGTATTTTTATGGATTATGAAAATAAATTATAAATCATGCCATGTTCCCGAGTCTTATGTCTTAAGTAAATTTAAGAAATTCTGAGAAAATAGAATTGTCACACAAATCAGTTCTAAAGATTATTGTTGCTTTGAGGAATGTGTGCTCAATTTAGGCACGTTCCACCTTCCATAAGCATGTTGGGCAACTTTCCTGTTACTATGACAAAATTCCCTGACAAAATCAACACAAGGAAATACTAATTTTGCCTCACCATTCCAACACATAGTCCACCATGAAAGGTACATCATGGGGGCATCTGGTCACATTGCGACCACCCTGAAGAAGGAGAGGGAGACCATGCTTGGTGTCAGCTGTTTTTTCATTGATCTGCGGCCTGAGAACCATGCTCAGATAATGGTCCTACTTACAATTAGAATGGCTTTCCCAGCATGGTCAGTCTAATGAAGAAGATATCTCACAGGCATCACTAGGATCAGAGGTGATCCTAGATCTTGTCACATTGGCAATCAGCATTAACAGGAGTAATAATAACAATAATAGGAATAACTTCTTCTGTCTTGCCTTCCAAAAGATAACTTCATAAATCTGGGTATCTCCCAATCTATGTAGTCTCAGTTTTTGGTTACAGTGATAAAGCATCATGACCAAAAAAGTAACTTGGTGGTAAAGAGTTTACATTGTCTTACAGGTTAAAGTGCATTATGTCAGAAAGCCAGGGCAGACACTCAAGGCAGGAACTGGTATGCAGAAATGGAAGCAGAGACCGTATAGGGACATTATTTGCTGTTTCTCGTGTACGCTCATGTTCATGTACCTCTTTTTTTTTTTTTTTTTTTTTTTTTGTACCCTCCATGAAAACTTGATCAGGTTTTGGATTACCTACAAGAGACTGGTCCCTCTGAAGTCAACCCATAGTCAAGGAAGAGCCCCACAGACACTGGCACAAGCCAGTCTGATGGAGATATTTCCTCATTTGTGTTGATGTCATCCCAAGTAACTCTAGATTGTATTACACTGAGGAAAACTAGCAATCAGGCAGAACAAATAAATGTTACTATTTCCATTTTAGCAGTAAACAAAAAAAAAAACAAATCTTTTACTTTGTAAAAGTTTTATCTTTTTTCTCATTATAGCTCCCTTCATATATGCTTAAAAATTAAAAAAATTCTATGCATATTTAATTAACATTAAATTCTTTCAAATTTTTTGTAGCAATACAGAAACCATAGAACAGATATGAAATGGTCAACATGTAATGATTTTGACGGTTCTCCACACTGTTATCCAAAGATAGGAACAAAGACAACACCAATAGAAATGGTAACAGGGAAAGAGAAACCCTCATGGGATCTCAACCCTAAATAAAGACTCACAGGCTACAGGGTAGTGCTGGGAGTGGGAATGCTGCTCTTTGTGTCTGTTCTTTCTCATGATGATTTATTGAAATGATACGTTTTCTTGTTTCAGAATTAAATTATACTCTTATTATCTCCCACCAAATAATTGATAAAAAACATTTGAGCATTACTATCCTTCACACAAAACTCATTGTGAGCTAAGGGATAAAATACTGACATCTCAGGTGTGAAGTAGTGATCAATTTCAGATTCCTTTTTTTTTTTCTTGATGTGCTCTTTCAAATGTATAGTTTTTATAAAGATTATATTATTTAAGAAATATCTACTGTTTTAGAAGTACATCAGAAAAGGAGAAAACCTGCAAAATAATTATCCATGGAGGATTTTTTTTTCAAACTAAAATTTCCCTCGAGTCTTCTTCAGTATGAAGTCAAGGCTCTAACGGATACGATTCCAATAATATTCTTCAAAAAATATCTACCATGTTCTCTCCCATTCTACAATTTCTCATGCACAGTGATTTGAACTTTATTCATGGAGATGTGAGACTGTGACTTTAGCCTGAGGCATGAGTGAAGCTCTGTAGGTTTCCCGTCAATGCCGTGGACAGTGGGTGATAGAGCTTTTGGGTGATTTGCTGAGTACTTGGAACCTGCCACTGAGCCAGCAGAAATGCAGCAGCTGCAGTAGATGTCTGCAGGGAGAAAAACCAACACCTTCTAGACCACAGACTATGCTAAGTTCCCTGTTGACTTGCGTGCAAGAAGACTGGAAAGACAATCAGGGCTTCCCTGTTGGTGTTATAGGTAGCACTGAGGAGCAAACCCCTAAGTCTATTGAAGGTGTGAATTTGTGAGCAAATTAAATGATTGCTGTTGTATTAAACCAATGACTAAATCCAAAGATAATGGTTACAAGTGATTTCCCATAAGAAATGACACCCAGTATATGCTTAACTTTGTTCCCTGGCTATTTTCCCAGATATGAGTCAAGTAGTTTGTGTTTATAATGTTCAACAGAAAATGTTTCGTAGATTTGTTTTTTTTTTAATCTACTAGTGACATACCATCAATATCGAAAGACTTCTTTTCATTCTCATAAATGTCAAATAATGGCACAATACCTATTAAAATGACAAATTTTCTTTAGGCTTTCATGCTGAGTTCAGCATTATATAAGAACTGTGGATGTTATGTTTTTAGCTCAAGTTAGAAAATACAAACTTTAGAATTTTTCATCTTTAAGAATGTGTCTCTTAAGAACAATTTCCTGAATTTTGTGACTCAACACTAGCAAAAGTAAAGGCAATTTTATATATATAGGATGTGAGCCATCATTAAAATAACTTCACTCTCATCTCACAAAAACAGCCATATTTCTGGAGTGAGTCCTAGATCAAATATAATCAGTCTATATGGGAATATGCACTGTAACTTAGCATAACAATACTTTCCCAAATAAAGCAGATTTGACACATATCAAAACTTGAACAGTCCCTAATATTAACATTCACTGTCTTTTGTATTATTCATTTTCTTAGGGCAGCTGGAATAAAAAATGCACTGGGTAAATCCACAAAATCCTTTGTCAATAACAGATTTTCTTTTACAAGAAGTTTTAAGTTGAACTCACAGGGGAAAAAAGAGAAGAGGTTAAAATAAAAATCAGTATATATGACTGACTGTGGGGATCGGGAGCAGGCCAAAGAGTGATGAATAAACATATGCAGTTATCTAGAACCAATAGTTTCTAATTACCAAGGCAAGCCAGAGTCATATGAAGATCATTATCTCAAAGGAATCTGTTGCCAAACAAAGATGACCCCATCTTGATGTTGGCCATTAGGAAAATACCATATTTCCTTCCCTCCAGGTTTGTGTTAGAGTGCACAACTCCTCAGTGTCCCATCAACTTTGTTATTATTAATGTGCTTAATAATTGCCATTATACAATATACAACTATGGTTTTGTAATTTTAACATGCATTTGGTTGTATGTTTGAAATCTATAGGTAAGCTATATTAATATATGTATTTATATTATTTGCATAATTAGTATTAAGCCATATAGTTTTATACATAAGTGGAACTTAATAACTCAGTTCATTATCTATGTGGTGCCATGTATTTATTTACTTACTTACTTTTTGTGGTACTTCTGATTAAACCCAAGGCCATGTGGATGCCCTATTATTAACGAATATCCTCAATTACTTTCTGTTTCCTTTATCCTTTTCCTTCAGTATCTAAGGTTAAGTGTTTGTCCTTAGTTGGTGGCTTATTTGATTTCCCACTTTGTGTGTCAGTTAATCGCCTTAGTTTTTTAGAATTATTCTAAAGTGACATTATTTTTACTTCAAAATACTTTAATAGTTCTTCAAGTTCATGCAATTGCAATCTAATCACCTCTATAATCTCCTGATTATTAAAATAAGTGAATCCTTTAATTTTAACACAAGTCAAAGCATTTATCCTGCACCAGAAAGGAAGATGGACATTGAAGAAATTCGTTATGGAGTTTGCTTCCAATATGGCAAGACTAGCCATTTGGACAAGATACTGCTCTTGTCTGGACTGTTTGACTTTGTGCTATATAAACTGGACATGCAGGACCCACAGAAAAGTGATTGCTGATTCAAGATGGACATTGCTACAGAGTTCCTGCTTCATGGAAGAGTCTGCCAGACAGTCTGCAGAACACAGAGGAGAGTGACTGATAAACTGCCAATACAAGAAGACAGTTTAAAGTTTCCTGCTTTGCTGAAGAGTCTGCCAGACACACTATGGCCTATGGGCTGAAGATGGAAGATTACAAAAGAACTTCGGGTGACCAGGCAGTGAGTTGTCTCTGTCATTTCTAGAGTTTATATACTATCCTTCTATGGTCTTTGATGGAGTTGAAGACAGATAGTTATGGTTATAGTTTTCCTTAGTTAAGCTTAAAGATAAGTTACATATAGGACTTTAACTCACAAAGATAAAATAGATGATGGAATATTTTCTTCAAACCTTGCTAAATGTTAATGGACTAAATAATGTTAACTGTGATTCTTATTTGATAACTGTTATGTGATATATTTTGCTATGTTAAGCTTAAAACCCTTCTTTTTATTTAAACAGAAAAGAGGAGATAATGGGAGATGCCATTATGTATATATGTTTCTCATACTGGTTAATAATAAAGCACTGTTGGCCAATAGGAAAGGAAGATAGGAGGGACTAGGAGACAAGGAGGAAATAGGAAGTAGTAAGGAGGAGCCAAGATGGAGAGGGTGGAGAGAGCAGTATGCGGCAGCCGGCTCTGGGTAAGAAGAAAGACCACGTGGAAATACATAGATTAACACAAATGGGTTAATAATTAAGATAGAGCTAGCTGATAAGAAAGTAGTAACTGGCCAACAGTATAATATCAAATACAAAGTCTCTGTGTGTTATTTGGGGCTGGCGCGGCAGCGGGACCAGACCGGGCGGCAGGTAGAAAAACATACTCATTACACATACTGGCCTATTATAAAAATAATTTCTTAATATCAAATAAGCTAAGATTTTTCTTTTAAAAATAGATAGGGCCAATATACATTAGTCTAAGTCATAAATGTTGAAAAAATTGCTCTTGATCCATCCTGTGCTCTTTGCTATCTATCAGTTTAACTATGATAATGCAGCAAGAAGCCTGAGAATTCTAGGAATGGGTCAACTGTAAATTTGAAGATATTCATGAGCTGATTAACTGTGAGGAACAGAATGATTGGGAGAGCAGGCCCCTTGATCTACAGTGTGAGGAATAAAGATGTCAAAGTTGCTCTAAAACATAAAAGAAAGAAAGAAAGAAAAGAAAGCCTGTATGGAATGGCCATGACCATAACAAGCAACTTAACTGGAAGAAAGATTATTTCAGTTCATGGTTCAGGGAACCTATCTGGGTCAATTGATGTGGAACTGAAGTGAGGCAGAGTAAAGCACAAACATGTGAGAGGAAGAAACTTCCCCCCTCCTGATGGACAAGAAAGAGGTTGGAGAGACTGAATCTCACCATAAACTGGAAATCAAGCATCTTATCCCTTTGAGTGGACACAATATACAAACTGTTATGAGCAGTTTTCCCACTGGCCTGATCCCACAGCTGCATCAGCCCCAAATAACACAAAGAGATACTATTAGATATAATAGTGTTGACCAGTTACTAGCATTTTTTATTGGCTAGCTCTGTCTTAAATATTAACATATTTCTATTAATCTAAGTATTTCCACGTGATCTCATCTTACTTGAGAGAGGGCCCAGAACTCTGCTTTCTCAAGTCTTTACATGTTGACTCCTCCACAAAGCAGAAAACTTTAAACTGCCCACCTTATTGGCAGTTTGTCAGTCATTTTTCTCTGTGTCCTGCAGACTGTCTGGCAGAATCTGCCATGAAGTAGGAACCCTATAGCAATGTCCATCTTGTATCAGCAGTCACTTTTCTGTGGGCCCTGCATGTCCAGTTTATACAGCATAAAGTCAAACAGTCCAGACCAGAGCAGTATCTTGCCCAAATGTCAAGTCTTCATATTGAAATCAAACTCCATAACACGTTTCGTTGATGTCCATCTTCCTTTCTGATACAGGTGGTGTTGCCAGGAGATCTTTGCCTCATTGTTATGGAGAACCCTAAACCATTTTAAATGCCATATTCTGTAGGTCTTTGAAAGTTTGAAGAATTCCTATCTATCTCAAATACATCTCTATATATCTAGAAAACCTAACTCACCTAACTATAAGTTTTGACTATTATACGTAACTATCTATAATCTGTACTAAATTATACATTACATTTTAAATGAGCTATATAAACATAATACCTAAACAAGAAGAGAAATATACATATCACAAAATTGACCTGAAATTGTATCAATAAATGAAAATTCATTCCACAGCAAAGTATTCATATGTATACCATAATTCCCCCCCCCCCACTTTTTTTTAATCTTTAAAGAGATTGATTGTGGTCATTTAACCATTTATAACCAACTCCATATAAGTGAAAACAAACATTTATAAATGATATTTGGGAATTTGGGCATCATTCTTTCTAAACTGCTTTCTGCTGGTAGGGGGCACTGTCATGTAGATCCCAAGAAGATACAGAAATCCTGGCTACAGTGGTCTGCAAGTCTTCCTTATCCCAGCTGTTTTGAATGTTGGATCACCTGGGAAACTGCTTCAGGGGGTCTTGCTTGATCAAACTATGTTAGTCTGGAAAGAATCCACAGCTTTTCATTTTCTGTGGAAACAAAATTAGAAATCTTTTTCCCCAGTATTCTGTCCTTAGACTTAAATTTGGAAGTCAAAGCATTTTTAAAATATAGAAATTGGTTTAAGTTAGCAGTGTTGATAATCAAGTGTATTGTAGTAATTATTTTTTCTTTAGTAATTGAGCAATTTAAATACAATATCATAGCATGCAGTGTCCAGACTCTTTGTGTTGTGCCTTCCATCTTCACGTGGCTTTTTTTTTTTTTTTTTTTTTACTTTACTTCTTCTACTTTTATTTTTGGGACAGAGTTTCTCTGTGTAACTTTTATCTGGCCTGGAATTAACTTTGTATACCAGGTTTACTTTGAAATCCAGAGATCTGCTTGCCTCTGCTTTCTGAGTGCTGGGAGTGCTGCCACCATATCCAACTACTCTATCCAGCTGCTCATAACTTTTCCATTTTGTTACAAGACGTTTTCCCACTGGCCTGTTCCCATAGCTGCATCAGCCCCAAATAACAAACCTTAACAAACTCTAATATCTGCTTGAATTAATCTACCTTAGTTCCTGTATCAGGATTCTCAGTTCTCCTGTATATAAATTAATAGTTATTATCATCATGTAAGTAACAAAAATATGAAACTGAAATATCATTTCCAAGTACCATTGCTTAATATCTGTATTTGTGTATAACAAATTCTTGTTTTCCTCACCTACAATTTTCCATTCTTCTATGGCTTTTTCTGTCAGCATGTAACATTTTTGCTGTAGCCTCCTTCCTGACATTTCATTTCCTATGTATTCTGAGTCTCTTTGGCCACTCACTCTTCCTTAGTCTCTTTGTAGGACTATTCACATTTTACTCATTCTGTAATGCTGGTATATTGGTCTAGTTTAATTTTTAAAACAATCTTGTTTTACATATCAATCCCAACTTACTCTTCCTCCCATCCTCCCACTCCCCTTATTATCTTCCCACCCCCATTCCATGGGGAATCATCCAAGCCTGTCACATCATTTGGGGCAAGACCACGGCCCTCCCCATTGTGTCATGCTGTTTTTAAACAAAGCTCTGACCTGTTCTTATGCTGTACATACTGTGCATTATCAGGTCAATATTGCCCAGGGTCATATTGTTACTTTAAGAACTTCAAAGTTTCATCATCTAAGCATTGGGGATATATATCAAGCTGCTATAAGACACATTTTATGGGATTTATTAAAGTCCTATCAACAACACTTTGTTGAAATGTTACCTCCTTATCTTTACCAAAAGACCTATCCACCCCATGCTAGAGAACCATACTATATATACATACGCCAGCATTTGAAGGCCTTCTCCTAACACTATGCCAGAGTCATACTGTTTATCTGCATGCCAGCATTGAAAGGCCTTCCTCTCTGTTATCCAGTCATTTAACAAACACATCAAACATCTCTTATATGAGTCACAGTAAACTAGGAATTGAGTCATTACCGGAGGCATAGTAGGCATGAATCCATTCCTGATTAAAAATTTCACATTCTGCTACTAGTCACAATCATAACCATTAATCTTGAGACCATGAAAATATATAAAAAGTTACAGGTAGGCTGAATGATCAGGAATAAGCTATAAAATATCTATAATTTAGGACATGACAAGGAAAAGAATACCAAGGAAGTAACATCTGCTCATGTATGAAATATGAGTATAAAGGAGAGTAAAGGAAAAATATTTACAAATGTCATGTGGACAAAGGTAGTGGCGTTGGAAGAGAGTGTTCCAGCCAACAAGCTTAGAGAAAACAGGCAAGTGTGACTGAGCAGGGCATTGTGGATCTTGTTCAGTACACTTTGATTTCATTCTCAGTTTAACCATTTTAAATGCCATACTCTGTAGGTCTTTGAAAGTTTGAAGAATTCCTATCTATCTCAAATACATCTCTATATATCTAGAAAACCTAACTCACCTAACTATGTTTTGACTATTATATGTAACTATCTATAATCTGTACTAAATTATACATTACATTTTAAATGAGCTATATAAACATAATACCTAAACAAGAAGAGAAATATACATATCACAAAATTGACCTGAAATTGTATCAATAAATGAAAATTCATTCCACAGCAAAGTATTCATATGTATACCATAATCCCCCCCCCACTTTTTTTTAACCTTTAAAGAGATTGATTGTGGTCATTAACCATTTATAACCAACTCCATATAAGTGAAAACAAACATTTATAAATGATATTTGGGAATTTGGGCATCATTCTTTCTAAACTGCTTTCTGCTGGTAGGGGGCACTGTCATGTAGATCCCAAGAAGATACAGAAATCCTGGCTACAGTGGTCTGCAAGTCTTATCCCAGCTGTTTTGAATGTTGGATCACCTGGGAAACTGCTTCAGGGGTCTTGCTTGATCAAACTATGTTAGTCTGGAAAGAATCCACAGCTTTTCATTTTCTGTGGAAACAAAAATAGAAATCTTTTTCCCCAGTATCCTGTCCTTAGACTTAAATTTGGAAGTCAAAGCATTTTTAAAATATAGAAATTGGTTTAAGTTAGCAGTATTGATAATCAAGTGTATTGTAGTAATTATTTTTTCTTTAGTAATCGAGCAATCATAGCATGCAGTGTCCAGACTCTTTGTGTTGTGCCTTCCATCTTCACGTGGCTATTTTCTTTTAAAAATAGATAGGGCCAATATACATTACTCTAAGTCATAAATGTTGAAAAATTGCTCTTGATCCATCCTGTGCTCTTTGCTATCTATCAGTTTAACTATGATAATGCAGTACATTTTGATTTCATTCTCAGAGATAAGTATTGACACATTATAGGTATGGATGGGCTGATATAGATAACAGTATAGTCTAAGTTAAATTTTTGCAGATGTATTGTAGAACATATACTTTATAGATATAGATTAATTAATAGTTATAATATGGATAACAATTAGTCCACTGAACAGCTATTGCTATACAAATATTCTTGGGACTATTCCATGTACCTTGGATTAATTCAATATTGCCATAATGCTATATAGAAGATACTAATACATTTATTTTGTATATGAAGAAAATAGGTCACCAAAAGATTAAATTATCTCTCAAGGCTTTTATGCTGAATGATGACCAGAGCCAAAGTTCAATTCTAGGCACACTGTCCATCCAAAATAAATAAATAAATAAAAATATAAATATAAAAAATAAATAAATAAAAAAATAAATAAAAGAGGTCATTTAGCGATTAGAAAACAACTGAAGGAGGAAGGAGTGGTCTTCCATGTCACACGTTTAACTGCCAGTGGTACCGCAAACAGGGCTGTTATTGGCCAGCTGGATTAACAATGGCATCAATACCACCACGAGTATTTGGAAAGAATAGTTACTGTGGAGTTTGTGGGATAGAATTCTAAATGAAATGTTTACAAGCAAGACTTAGAAGGGCGAGACTGGAGGAAGTTAAATAGGGAAGTTTTGAAGTGTAGTGAAGGGGAGAATAGAGTAAGATAATGGAGGCAATGAGTCACGTTAAAAGATGCCTTTTGATTAAGTACAATGTCTTTCTGTACACATGGAGTGGGCAATACATAGGGTGTGTATGTTCCTCCTGCACAAGTGCCTGGCCATTTCCTGGTTAAGATACAAGACTGTACACCTATGTTTTAGATCAGTTGACTTTCATACCCCTAGAAAAGAGGGGTCTTCATGAAAAAGAAAAAACCCCTGGAGGCTTGTTGTTTAGCCATAAATGCAAACTATGAATGGCAGTTTGTGGTTCCTCTTCAGAAACACTATGGGACACAGGAACGGAGAAAGTTAAATAATAAAATCTTCATAATTTTCCTGTGAAAAGCTTCTTTTAATTAGTAAACAATGAAAAGTCTTGTTCTTTGGAATTATACAGTAGTGTGCTCCCAAATATTACTTGTTGTATTTTAACAAGTGATGAACTCTATGGGAGTTGGGATTAAAAAGAATAATTGGCTTCATTTCAGAAATGACGAATGCTCTTTTGTCTTGGTTTGCCTTTATGCACATGAACACACTTGGAATGTTGTGTTTTCACTTCTTATGGAGTTACACTAAGTAATTAGTAATTAGCATATTTTGACATTGAAGCTAAAATAAAAGGCATAGTTGCTTAAAATAAAAGAAAATTAATTGCTACATTGCAAAATAAAAATCTTTTAAGTTTCATAAAGAAATAGATCACAGGTTCTGATTCTTTTATGCCTACACCATAACTAAGCATTTAAAGTACTTAGTACATTTCAATGTTTGTGTTTACAAAAAGGATTCATTATTCCATTAATAAATTAAAAATGAATGGCATGCCAACCTTGAGATACAACTGTAGATGAAGACTGATCCACAAGCAGACAAATCCATGATATTAATGGGTCCTGTAGGAACAATAAGACTGAGTGTCTGTCATCTCTGAGGCATAATTTCCACAATAAGGATCAGCATGGATACCTCATTTAACCAGTAAGAAACCATCTAGCTGACTTGTCCAAACATACTGTTAGTAATAGGGTAGAACTCAAGTCTGATAATTTAGTTTCCAGTCCCACATTCTTTCTGTGAATCCACATTCCTCTTAACAAATGTATAACAATAGACCTATATATAAAACAATAGCATTTATTCTCACGAGTTTCTGTGGGCGAGGACTCTGGGAACACTCTGCTGGGTCCTCTCACTGTGCATTCAGATACCAACTGCAGCAGCAGTTGTCTTGAGCACAAACACAGGAAACACCTTCTGCCAACTCCTGCCAGGCTGTTAGGTAGAAAGAATGAGTGCCCGTCCAGTTATTGCTCAGATAACTGCTTTCGTTCTTTGGTTTCTGCATATCCTCATTGAGCAATTCACAATATGGCTGCTTTTTTCATCAGCATGAGCAAATGGCAGAGTAGATCACATGAAGGTAAACAAGCTGCCAACTGTAGTCTTCCTTCTCTAAGGGTGGGTATGGAATTCCATTACTTTGCCTGTATTGTGTTCACTAAAAGTAAGTGAGTGATTCATTCCTCACTCAGAAGAAGTGCATTAGGTGAAAGACTGCATAGATGCTAGGAGTTAGGGGTGCTTTTGAGAGATTTTATAAAAAATCTACCTTAACATATGTATGAAGTAGAGTAATGGCGCAAATGAGAATCCAGCATATCTGTAGGGGCAAAGCAAGGACTAAACGAAAGTTAACAGTACTGCAACTGTAGGTAGGCATTTTGTAGTGGTTACAAAGCTGTTTTGTTTTGTGGACTCGTTTAACGTAAGGTATACACTTACTCAAGTAAGGGTGCAACTCATCCATGAAGCCTACTGCAATGATGGGGAAGTATGCTGAGTCACTGGATTGTAGAGAATGTTGAAAATTGAAAATACACCCAGACCTTAAATTTGGGGTAGAATGTTCATTATAGTCTTGGTTCTAAAAAATAATGATAACTTTTTTCAAAAGAAAAATGCACATTAACATAAAACTTACTGTTTCTCCAATGATATATATGGATACAATTTAAAAACAAAACTGAAAACCACTATAATGGAATAAGTCTTCGAAAAGTGATTTTACTATATCTATTAAACGTGTGTGTATGTGCCTGTTTCGCTCCTGCAATAGAGCATGAACAGAGGCCAGCTTGTAGGGGTCCTTTCTCTCCTTTCACTGTGTAGGCTCTGGAGATCACATTTAGGTCACTAAGTTTTGTGGCAAGTTCGTTTTTCAAGTGAGATAGCTGACAGTCATCCATGGGAAAAACTGAATGATTTCCTTATAAGGAAATTAGAATTTTATTGTACAAGGCAATGGTCAGTTCCTAGAAAACCTTCAAAGATAGTAAATTGATGCTATTCATTAACAATAATTTATTATAGGGAAGGGAACAGGCAAAAAAGACATTACGCTCACATTGAGGGGAAGAAATGTAAGGTCTAAAATCATAAGTAATTGAATTTGTAACTTAAGTGCAAAAGATATAGAAAATGAAAGGACTTTAGGTTTCTGGATTTGCATCCTGAATACAAACATCTGAGTAATAAAATACTTAGGGGGAAGAAAAGTTTTATGTCCTTATATCAATTTTTATTAGAAATTATATGAAAATATAATATTTATCAGTAAAAGGTATCCACATGCTACATATTGTTAAATGACTTTTTAATCCTATCATTTGCCTGAAGTAAAAATAGAAATCGTGCTATATAGTAGAATCTGGGCAGACAGAGATTACAACAAGAAATTAGATCTAAGGTTGCTGAGAACATCCAGTGGATCTATTAGAATATTGTAGTCTATGTTAATTAATGCAATTACAATTCTTCATTTAACTAATGAGATTTGAGCTAGAAATTGCTTCTGTCTTGGTTATTACCCTGACAGATAACTTGTGCAGGCCAAGTAACACTTTAAAATCACCTTAAGTCTGGTCTGTCTCTTTCCATCCTTTGCTTTTTTTCCTTCCTTCTCTGCTGCATTTAGAAACCCTATCTGATAGTGAGCAAGAAGCATCTGCAGAAAGAGATGTGAACTGCTTGGCTTCCTTTGGCAATGGCAGGCGAGTGATTTTTAAGTTTATGGCCATGAGGATCACAAGCGAGGCTAGACTTAGGAAGTCCATTCCCTGTCCTTCTGTCTTCTAACCACCTTCTTTAACTTGAGCAGACTTTGGTCCTTACAGAAGCCTGTCATCAGGACAAAATGCCATATGGATTTTGATGGCCTCTCATTTGAGCTTTGGCCTGGTGATGATATCAGATTAATTCACTAAGAAGGCTGGGGACAGTTGGCTGAACTTCGACAATGAAACTTGTTTACTGAAGTTTTATGTTAAAAATATAGACAAGAATTCAACATACTTATTTGTTATGGCCACTGCGTAAGCATAATAGAAGTCAGAATATCCTATAAAACATCGACCAAGAAAAAAAGCTACAAAATCTTAATATAAGGTATTATAGAGGCCAAGGAAAAGGAGATATTACACTAAATGGGAGTTCAGAAAATTTCCCATATTTGGTGAACATGGAGAGAGGCTATATGTAATAGAAATTTTTGGAAATGGCATAAAGCAGAAGCAAGAGGGGAAAATGTCATCACAAAACTGCGGGATATATCACTTTTGAGTAAAACTGTTTTATGATGAATAACAAAATGACAGTAATACTCTGATCAGAGAGATATAACGGAAATATTTTTTCTGCCTAGGATGTCCCTAAAAGAATAAAAGAGAGGAACATTTGACAATCTCTCTTTTAGAAACTGTCTATTTACCAAACTTTGTTTGCCTATGTTAAGTGCAAGTTACCTATATTTATCAGTGTACCTTGAAGTTGGACGGCCATGGAACTGGATGTTGACTTTGAAGTATAATACCTCTGGCTTATAAAGATTGGGTACTATTGCAATCCCTGCCTTTCACGGTAAATTCAGGGTGCTCACACTGCCCGATTCTTTGACTTATCACAAAGTTATCTAAACTGTAGACACAAAACCATGGGACAATCAAATAATTCTGAAAAGACCCTAAGACCATAAACCAATGCCTGACAAAGGTTCACAGGCAGCACAATGGAATAACATAATCCATTCAATAAAAGATGCTGGGGAAACTGAACAACTGCATGAAAACAAGAGAACAAAATGTACCTTAGTTCATATTTTGTTTCCTTTACAAATGTTCAGCTGAAGAAGTGAAGACTGAGTGGAAAGATCACAAGTGAGACTCCGTGATGTTGGGTCATTCTGAGTTCTGAAGTAGGAGACCAGAGACATGATGCAAAATAGAGGAACTGATAAATTAGATCCCATTTCAGAGGAAAGAAGTATTTAGAAAATGACATCACATTTCTGACAAAGGTCTTGTGTCTTCAATTTTAAATTTTCACAAATCAAACAATAGTAATAGTAAAATTAAATAAAAAGCATGATAAAGAAATGAGCAAAAGTTATTGGTGCCATAACAAGGACAGGACTTGGTGACGCACACAACAAAATTAAACATTGGGTAAATGCAACTAAAACCTACAGGAAAATCGGGTTTATAGTTACTAGTAACTAACAAAATGCAGGGTGAAAATACCAAGTGCTGTCGAGGAAATGAGCAGGTGGAGCTCTTGGCTGATGGGATGCCAAAGCTGTGTAGCAGTGTCCTGTAAAGTTCAACACTGTATGACTTGAACATTATGACTGGTCAATCAGAGTAAATCAGAGAGTCCCCTCTACCCCTACTTGAGGTCTGACTTAGTGAGCCTGTGAGTCTATTGTGGTCATTTATATGACCATAAGTGACTCAGAGGTAGTTGTCTCACCAAGAACCTAACCCTTGCTTAAAGGATGGCTCACCACTGCACATCACAAGAGCTCCCTGCAGTTTGCAGGCTACACCAACAGAGAGTCACCTCTCTCTTGCAATTGTCCATTGATTTTCTTACCTTGGGTGGGGCCTTACAAGTCTTTTATGTTTCTGTGTTTCCTGTGTCCTATGAATTTTATATCCAGTTAGTGGTTTTGTCCATTTAATAGTTTTGGCCTCCTTTCTAGAAGGAATACTACAATTTGGAGGCTATGAAGAAATAAACACCCAGTTGCCATATAACCTAACATTTTTTCCTAGGTTGTTTTCATAAAAAGGAGTAAAAAATATAATTAAACAAAAAAACTAATCTGCATATAGAGCATTTTATTCTTAACTATCAAAAAACTGTGATCAGAGTAGCCAAGTCCAAGTTCAACCACGTGATGTTTGAGCTGTGATAAATTCATGCAATTTAATTTTACTTAATAATAAAAGAAACAAAATATTAATTGATGAAGTGATAATGAAAATGATTTAATAAATTCTCATTAACAAGTAGGAGCAGGATCCTGAAACTTAACTTCTGTGTGCCCTTTCTCAAGGTGGTCTATTGCGGTAAATAAGGATCAGGATAAACAAATAGGCCTAATAGATGTTTATTCAGGGAGAAATAACTTACAACCTAGACAGATGAACACCAGGAAATTCAACCCGATCCTCTCCTGTCCGAGTCACGCCAGAAAGAGAGCGCCTTCCTGGCCCCCTCAGACCTCCTTCCACAGGTCACTTCCGCCCATGGCTCCACCCCCCAATGGGCGTGGTCAGTGCCACAGAAGGACTATCTCACTACAATTCCCCTTTTAGTCTAAAGAAAAGATTTAGGCTTAATACAAAACTATATACAAAACAGTGAATAACAAGTGTGCTCCAAGAAAAGGAAAATCGAGAACAAAATGACCTACATATCTAGTCCTAAGGTGAGGGCATAATGGAGTTTACAATAGAGTTGTCCTAAGCTGGAAAACGTAAGTCTAGTACCTAATATATCTAACTAGGAAGAGAGAATAATAGTTGTGATAGTTTAATCTTCAACCTCATCAAGACCTGAGAAGGAAATTAACAATACTAGAGTAGACAGGAAATGCGGATGGACAACTTCTAAAAGGTGCAGCAAGGAGAGAAACAGCAAGCCACCTGAACAGTCACCCTAGGTCTCACAGCGACATTGGTACACCCAGATTTGGCTAAGGCCAAGAGAACTTGACAGATCACAACAACATCAGGGAAATAGAATGGCTGTGTTACCCTGACTTGGCAAGGTCAAGCAGTCTTCTATATTTGTCTCCTGCAAGCACATAGGACTGCATGTCCAAATCAGTGGTCAAGGTGGGGGCAATTCTATGCCCAACAGGCCATTAGCTGAGGCGAGATTGAACTCCAGCAGGAGCAACAACAGTGTCCAACATATTTTTGGGAAAGTGCACGGTGCTGTCAGGAGCAACAGTGTCTCATGTCAATGGAGTACTAATATTAAAACATTTAAATGCCATGTTCTGCATGTCTATGAAGTGATTGAAGATTAAGCATCTATATCTGACTAATCTCTTAGGTACAGGAAATGTGAGTGAAGATAATCTGTAATACTCGGGAACTTAGCTAAAAAGACTGATTAAAACTTTCCTGAGTAAAGCAGGAACAAATACTTAAACAATATAACTATTTACATATACATACATGTAAATCCCTAAAATAGAGGTAGAGTATAAGTGTCAAGACAAGAGGTAGAACTATAAAGGGAAGCAAGATAAATATCCCAGATTGTATCAATATATAAAATGTCTTGAATACAAGAAAAGTATACATACATAGAATGTGGTAAAAAATAATGTGCATAAAACATTGTAAGTGGAAATATTTAACACAATATAACAAAATATAAACTTAATTTTACATAGCTTACCACATAAGAATACACAACAATGTAAGCTGTAAAATACTATCTCATTCTTACTCAAATTCTCAAGAAAATAGGCTAATCTACCTATATCCCATCTAAACCATACCTTTACCAACCATTCCCTATTCCTGTCTAAAAGATAAACCCAAGTGTAAGCATCACCCAATCCCAAATAACTAAAACCAACCCAAAGACGATGACTATTATCCCAAAATTTCAAGGGTAGGGAAAGGGGGTGAGGGGGGCGGCTTCTGCCGCCTGGGGGCAAAACCCAGGTAAATCCCACTTCTGACACTAGATATTGTGGTAAATAAGGATCAGGATAAACAAATAGGCTGAATAGATGTTTATTCAGGGAGAAATAACTTACAACCTAGACAGATGAACACCAGGAAATTCAACCCAATCCTCTCCTGTCCGAGTCACGCCAAAAAGAGAGCGCCTTCCTGGCCCCCTCAGACCTCCTTCCACAGGTCACTTCCGCCCATGGCTCCACCCCCTAATGGGCATGGTCAGTGCCACAGAAGGACTATCTCACTACAGTGGTCAAGTCAGCAAAATAAGGTCATGGAATCCCCAGTTTCCCCAGGAACAATGTGATATGTTGTTCTTGCCTTCATTTAGAAGTGTCTATCATAGATATTAATCAATGTTCATACATGATTTAGCTCCATTCAGGTGACACAGCCCATAAGAATTTCCTTATAAATGTATAGTAATATATATCTACATAACAGAATTACTTTTAACTTAAAGATGATTTATCTCTTGGAATAAATTCGTTGTGAGTTTTCTCTCTGTTAGTCAGTTCATGCTGGTGTAGCAAAATGTCGTAGACTAGGAAATTGGGATAGCTGCAAGTCCTTGCTCATGCTTGTGGAAGCAGAGATGTCTTATGTGAAGGTGGTGGTAGATGCAATTCACAATAGATCTCTTGATGGTGGTAGAGGATGACTGTCTTCATGAGCTCCTATAGTCTTTACTTGAGAAGAAAGAGAGGGAAAGGGGGAGGGAAAGAGAGAGAGGGGAAAAGGAGAGAGAGAGAGAGTGTGTGTGTGTCATTTTCAGGAACTCATCTATAAACCTACCTATGTTCCTAACTCTCACCCCAAATGTCTCACACTGGCCTCTGACAAGTGAACTCTGATGTACACACACACTCAGTCCATGATAATCTTCAGCCCTTGCTCTTATATCTGACACAAATACCACTAGAAATAGTGTCAGTTCACATGGCAAAATAAAACAGAACAAAATAGGAATCAGGAAAGAAATAAGTCTGAATTTTCCTCTCTGTCTAGTACATGCCAAAGTAAGATTTGTCTCTTATGTCACAAAATTAACATTAACTTAAAGGTCACTATGTATAACATATATATGAAAAAACAATGTCCTGATGAAGTTTTATAAAATTTGTAGTGTGTGTGTGTGTGTGTGTGTGTGTGTGCCTGTGTATATGTAAGTGAGCATTTACCTATCACGGTGCATGTGTGGAGGCCTGAAGACAACTTGCAGAAATAGGTACTTTCCTTATCCCACTAGAGAAACCAGGCTTGGCAGCAAGTGTCTTTCTCCACTGACTGCATTTTTAGAATACTTCTGTGTGACGTATACATTGTTCTACTTTAACACTCAAATAATAGTTTGATAACTCTATGAATAGTAAGTTGCACAAGAACACACGATGATATTAAAGAATAGCTGGACTTTGTTAATGAAATCTTCTTTTGAAAACATTTATTTTTCTCTTCCTGAAGAGAACATTGTGTGTTTTAGATCTATTTCCTGGAAAAACACTTTAGTATTAATTTCCATGCATAATTCAACAAGGTCAGCCCTGACATTTAAAAAACCTGACAGTAGGTGCTAAAAAAGGTTTCAGGAATTATATTATCAGTTATAGGCAAGCTGCAGTCATCACTTACTATTAGAAATTTTGCATGTTTCACATTTTACCCAGCCACAAGATATGCAAATGAGCTAGAAGTCACATATTTTGCACTTTCAGAATTTATTACTCTCACCCATAGAATTATAGTGCTTTCTTCTGTAAAAAATATAGAGAAATTTCTTCTGTTTTTACACTAGTAGAGCTGGATTTTGATATAATTAAAAAAATGCAAACGGGAGCAAAAATAGGAGAGTGAGGGTAAAGAGGAGGAAGAGGAAAGGAAGAGAAAAGGGAGAGAGACAGATGGAGAGAAAGGCCTAAGTTAAAATTTTACTGTTCAAGTGCAGGTTGCTCTTTGATTTAACCTGCTTACATCTTGGTGGAAATGAAGATGCCCATCAAAAATATGAATGTCTTTTGTTCCCAACAATTTACAGCATTTTATGGCCTATTTCATTACATCATAAATGTCATAATGACCAAATGTTCCATGAAATGTCATAAAATGCCCTGAATTACAGCTATCATCGAGTTCCATGTCTGGAAACCTGGGCTTCTGGCTCATGGTCAGGTGACACTGGGTATTGTTGTGCATTTCAAAATCTCTGAGTACTTGTGGTACCAAGCTAATTAATTTTAATTCATTGCCCAAATGTTCTTGGGTTCTTTCTCAAAAAAAAAAAATTAAAATAAAATAAATAAATAAATAAATAAATAAAAAATACCACTTAGTCTGGAATCCATGCTTCACTGAATCAAATATTTCCCAATCATGAACAGTTTCTTCTTTATTAATCAGGTGTTTAAAGAAGCCTACCATCTTGCTTTAGCAAGACACTCAGATGTGGGGCTTTATTTTCAGTATAGGGTGTTTGCAGCTTGGGGGCTGAATTGATCATGTCATTTACATTCAGCAACGAAGATGCCTTCTTTGGCCACACCATCTCCCCATTCTCCTGTGCATGGCAGAACATAGTTCCATGTTTTAGTGTAAGGAGGAGGTAGAGAGACATTGGAATGATGCTGTTCAGGCACCATAGTGACACACCTGCATCTCTGAATCTATTTTTATTAGTTGTTTTTATTCCATAGCTTTTCTCCAACTGGAAGAAAATCTACCTTGCTTGCCAAGAACGAGTCTTAAAATACTAATGTTCAATTTGCATCAACATTTACAGCATTTTTCTTAATCTTCAAAAGGATATTATGAGTTTTCTGCTCTATGTTTTAGTGTATCCCCCACCCCCTCTGTCCTGTAAACATGAGTTCAGCCTCTACAGAATTTACACATGGAAATAAATGAAGACATTGACATGGTCCTGCTTTCTGTTTGCCCTTCATGATGTTTAGTTTATCCAAGAACTCACAAGCAAGCATATACTAAAGTCCAGCTCAGTGTCAGGTTGACAAACTAGGGCATCATTTGCTACTGAATGCCGTTTTCCAAATCCACAGAGAGGGATAAGTATTTAGTGACTTAAGTATTTAAGCCAGCACATTTAACTAATTAAAAATGCTCTATTTATTTAATGTCCTGTCCTTTCTATTATTGAGTAAATTGTAAATTCATAGGTAAACTAACTAAATGCAGGTAAACTAACTAAATGCGTACTTTTGGACAAGGGTGTATCATGTGGTTAACTGATATAAATAGTAGTAATAGATGGATTGACTCTATGGACTTCTAGTTTCAGTTTGTCTCTGATTGGAGGACAGAATAGATGAAAACTGAATAGAAAAGCACACCCAAGTTTTCCATGCCTGCCCTAGCTTCTCTCTTACCTCCCTCAACTTCCTTTTCTTTCAGACCCAGATAATTATTTAATCAGGATTTCCCCCAAATTCTCAGGCTGACACCAGTGTTCATTTAATATATTAGCTGGCATAGTATCCTCAAATCAACTATACCTAGAAAAATATTAAGCACATAGTTATATCAAACATGTCTTCCTGAAGCAATTATTTGTTCTTGGTAGGGTTCAGAAACTATTGGCCTTTGAGACAATAGCAGAAGCAAGACAATGTTCCCAACTTTATTTCATTCCATTTTTCTTACCTGGAGCAAGCCATGAAAGGGTTTTTTTTTTTTCTTCCTAAATGTGTCATAAGAACCCCATTTTATAGAAAGTTCCAGAAGCTAGCAGGAGAGGGATAAGGAAGCAGTTGGTAGACAAACAGCTACTAAATTATCCTCAGGTAATTGCTAATGCCTTTCCCTCCACGCATATTTCTGCAGGGTACCCCATCACACAACTTTCCCATTTCATTGCATGTTATTTCTGAAGTTTCTTGTGTCATATATAATTATATTAAGCAAATCTATATGACATTTTCTTGTTTATCTGTCCTTCATTGCAGAAGCTCATCAGTGATGAAGGAAGGGAAGGCATTGCTCATTCTATTGTGTGCTGTCATAGAGAAAAATTAAAGGTTTTTGGTTTAGAAAAGAGTCCTAAAATAATGGAACTTGTCATTTTGAAGGTCTATATGGATGAAAAAATGAATTTTAATAGAAATCTAGGTGCTTAGCTTATTATAAACCCCCAAGGTAATACCTGAAAGCCCAACTCAGCAACAATAGTATTATAAGACAATTTATATATTCCAGGGGGAGCATTTACGGCAGGCCTTTAGGCACTCTCTAGTGTGGACATGGCAATGATAAAATGTCAACCCAGTGTTTCAGCATTGCCAAGTATGTAATGTGCACCCCGTTACTGCAATCTTCATGAATTGACTACAATGACAAAAACTGGGAGGAAATGTCTATTTAAGGACTTTTTAAAATACTGAAATTCCTCATTGTTTTATTTTTTTGTTAAGTTCTGTGTGACATGCCATTAGAATTAGAATTCATAATGTTCAGCTTTTTGAAAGTTTATCAAATAAAATTTTCTGTACTTTGGAAGTTATGAAAACCTAAGCTTGAATCCTTATATTTTTCTAATTAGTAATTCCAACTGTAGTATCCTTTAGTTAACAAGCAGATAAACAAAGCCTAGAAAAAAAATAGGTAACTCTATAAAAACACTAACATGTTTAGAGGAAAGATTTTGGACTATGATAAATGCAATATCTGTCTTTGTGACTGAGCTTATGAAGAACACAATCTTCATTGTTTGCTCAATTCTTATGTTCTAAGTTCTTATTTTAACATTTTCCACTTAACATGGTCTCTTGATATCATCATTTTCATTGGTTATCGATCATTTTTTTTAAAAATAAAAGCTCACTGTTTTTATGAAATGTTTTGTTTTTGAATGACATGCCTCTTAGAAATCTATAAAGATGTGTGAGATATGATCTATTCCAAGAATCTGCCTAAGCAGTTTAGAAGAAGTCATCAGGATCTACTTAAGAGAAGATTATGTACAGGGGACATAGATGGAGGGGGTTTTGAATATTAAGTTATTTCATGTGCTTTTATTTTCATGAGAGAGTAACCATTAAATTGTTAATAGTAGAGGGAATAAAAAAAAAAACCCCAGAGACTTCATCACCAAAACAGGAGTAGCAAATACATGTGGATTTATTATGATCTTAACCTTTTTTCTATAATTTTGCTTTTTTAAAGAGCAGAAGAAAAGAAAGAGATTTTCAAGCCATTGTAAACACACCTCTTTGGAAAAACATTTTGTGTGTCTTAAGGTTCAGAGAATATTGTCATTTTTTAAAGATAAAATTCACATTTTAGTTTTTAAATTGTGGATATACGTTGTGCTGAGCCATAATTGTGAATGGTGAATGGCATTCATGTTGCAGTGACATTCAGGAAGCTATAGAATTAGAATTTCTAAGTCTAATATAATTGTTTGCATGATTCTTTTCAACCACCTCTAGGTCAAATGTTTTAAGTATAGCATAAGGTACCACTCTCTTCCTCTGGTTCTCATTATTTTTTTCAGTTTGGTGATGTTGCCCAAGTGTAGTTGAACTTGACCTGATATAGACTGGCTGCCTATTCTTTATGGCATAGTGACTAGATACTTGAATTGAGATGGGATTTCTCTTGTTTCAGTGATAAAAGGATAGTTTTGGCATGATAGTAGAAATAAACAAATCATTGAGACAGGCAAATTATTTGAGACAGAAACAAAAGAACTTTCAAAGGAGCTGAATACCATCCAGTTAGCAATAAATGGATTGAGGAAAATCAATTTGTGAAATTCAACTTTTTTATGTGACTGAATATCTCTGTGTAGTCCTGGCTGTTCGGGAACTAGCTCTGGCTTCAAACTCATAAAGATCTACTGACCTCTGTATCCCAAGAGCTGGGATTAAAGGTGTGTGCAGTGTGAAATTCATTGCCAAGTATGAAATCCATCTAACACAGAGACCATTTACAGTTTGTTAAAAAATTTACATTGTGTTTTGCTAGGTTGTTGTCTTGGAAAAAATACAAGATGAATATCAGGACAGAGCTGTGAAAGCAGGCATAGCCAGCAAGGCTACCTATGCAGAGACACTAATACACACACACACACACACACACACACACACACACACACACACACAAACACACACACACACACACACACACTGCCCCAAATCAACAATGAAAATCAAGTTATTTTCAATATTAGTACATAATTAATAATAGTTATTATTAACCTATTCAGTGATAGCTGGATATTCTAATGTACTAATCAATCATTATAATTATCACACTATGTTGTGTGAGGCAGTCCCTCATACACTGGCCTCTGAGCTTGGACCACTTTTGGTATGAGGTTAAACAGAGGCAAATCTGTGTTCATTTTGGTGTGTCAAATGTTGATCATTTTCTGTGGTGATATATTACTTATGATTTATTAAAGCCTGCCAGAGGGTTCAGAATGCAAATCTTGCCACAAGCCATATAGCCAGGCAGTGGTGGCACACACCTTTAATTCCAGGACTCAAGAGACAAGCAGATGGACCTCTGTTAGTTTAAGGCCACATTGAATTTTGTGAAATTGATCCAGTCTAAAAGAGAAACAGCTCACATAAATGTGATCTCAGCACTTGAGGTATATAAGACAGAAGCAGGTATTCAGTTTGGGGCATTTTTGTCTCCAGTCATATTCAGGCAATTAGACTCCAGCCATGTTGAGGGCAGGATTGTCTCAGCCTGGATAGAGGGAAGAGCTACTAATTTGGCTGCGTTGCTTATCTGACCATCAGAATGAAACCCAATATCTCACTCTGGGTTTTTAATACTCTTGTTACAATTTTCTTTATTAATAAAAATTCATTTATGAATATGTGTTGCTGGTGACCCTGCTTAGACACCCTTTGGGGGAGTGGGTGAGAAGATGCAGCACCAAGGACCTAGGCACTGAGAGTCAGTGAGTAGCAGAGCATTCTACAGACTGTTTTTTAAGGACGTTAGGCCTGGCTTTATAACTCCTCCCAAGATCCCCGTGGCTCCTGCATTGCCTCTGCTGTGTTGTCCTTTTCTCATTGGCATCTCTAGTCAGGTTTCTCTTCCTCAGCATAGGGGCAGGCTAGACTCAGAGAGGAAGGGCCTGTCTTGCATGCTCATGCAGGCTGGCTTGGGCACCTTTGGCTTGGGTAGGCTGACTGCAGTTTATCCTACTGGATGTATGCTAGGCAAAATGATGATCATATTTTTAAATGATATGGTGACTGATGGTCTTGCATTTTACCAAAGCATGTAGACAAGGAGGTTAACAGCTCGAATTGAGGTCAGAGCCAAATTATGAAATTTTTGTATAATTTTCAGTATAATAATGAAGTTAGCTAATGTTATAAAAGCATAATAGTCATAACAATTATCATTGTTGTGCTCTAACAAGTAGATCACAAAGCAGAGAAAGTGCTATAAATTTACCAAAAGCTAATAAATTCAAGACACGAGGAAAGAAACCCGCAGGAGCCGATAGGTGAGGCAGAGTCTGTAGCTGCTAACTGGAACTACAGAATCTTCAGTTGCAAATGACAGGAGCGCAATAAACGGAAAGTATAAACACATGGAAACGCGGCCCGCCAAAACTGCAGCTTCACACTCCACAGGGTATGCATGCTCAGACAATGACTGTGGAAAGCTGTTGTTAGGGCTCAGAAAAGGACACCAAAATTGTGCAGCTGCAGACTTCAAGCTGAGAGCACCTGGGGAAGGGTTTTCTATGAAGTTCTCTTATCTACCTAAACCGGGATAATCCAGAGAAACACAGTTGCCATCAAACTTCATTCTGCAATTTCATTAACCAAGAAAGGTTAAACACATACCATGCAGAAAGAGACTGAAAGATCAAATACCATACTGAGGGGCTGTGGGCATTGTGTCCCAGCACACTGTCTTTTCTTTGGGTTCATTCATCTCCCTGAGACCATTTTTTTTTTTTTTCCCTATGGGAAAGCAGCTCCCACCTGTTTCTTACCTATGAAAGGGGTATTTAAGTCTCACACATCTGATTCTTTCTCAGTTTATTTCTGTGGCTCTCCTGAACATGTATGCATTACTAAACTCACAGATTCTTCCTCTGGTCAAGCTATGTCCCCTGTTCAGCCAACTTAACATCAGGAGTGTTCACATCTTCTTACTGTGTTTCACCATCTCTGAGATCTGTCTTGTGTGATTTGGTTTGCCTAAAAACTGACATGCATGATTAGTAGCATCTGCAGGGCTCTTATCTTCCAACTACGTTAAGAGTATGTTCCTTCAGTAATTTCCACAACTAAATGCATGTGTCCCCAGGGACTGAACCTTGGAATTCTTGCTTTCCTAAGCCTAGGTATTATTCCCAACTCTCAAGGATGTGTGGGACTAGGCTTCTCCAAAGCATATTGGATCAGTACAACACATGTTCTTACAAATATACAATAATGCTAGAAAAAAGTGTAATACTGGTTATTTTATTAGTAGATTTGCCAATAGAAGAAGATGAAACAAAATGTCTATTTGAGAATAGTAGGGCATGTGAGGATTTGCATTTTTCCTTATCTGGCCATGTCCTCCACCCGACATATTAAATTATTGAATCCTCTTTTAATTTTTAAGTGCATGGGTATAATATGTTCATGTTTATGTGTGTGTGTGTGTGTGTGTGTGTGTGTGTAGGTATATATGCATACACATCTGTGTGTTGATGGGAGATGTCATTCTGTATATGTTTCTCATACTGGTTAATAATAAAGCACTGTTGGCCAATAGGAAAGGAAGATAGGAGGGACTAGGAGACAAGGAGGAAATAGGAAGTAGGAAGGAGGAGTCAAGATGGAGAGTCTGGAGAGAGCTGGACGCCAGCCACCTCCCCTGTAAGAGAAGGCCATGTGAAAATACATAGATCAGCAGAAATGGGTTAATACTTAAGACAAAGCTAGCCAATAAGAAAGTAGTAACTGGCCAACAGTACAATATCTAATATAGAGTCTCTGTGCATTATTTGGGCCTGGCAGCGTGGCGGCGGGACCAGACCAGTGGCGGCGGGTAGAAAAACAGTACACGTTACAAATGGTGCCCACGTGGTTAATAAGAACTTCCACTTAAAATTTAACAGAAGCTTAAGAAAGGGTTTTAAAAACAAAAGAACAGTGACAAGCAAGGTTTCTTGGTAGCAGCATTTTTCTCGGTTGGATTCTTTTTTGTGTGAGACAAGCAAAAATTTCCGCGGCTCCTTTAAGGGAAGATTCCTGACTCAGCATAAGCGGCAAAAAACCGCACAGCTTTTAAATAACTCTGCTAACAATTTATTGGTGTGTATGAGAGATGGCGATGGCAGTGACCATATCTCCAAGCAGGCAGCATGCTTTCTGGGTGGCAGCGCAGACCAAGGCAGTGAGCACAGCTTTCCGTGCTGGCTGTAAAATACCCACCACCATCTTTGGTAAACCGCGGCTGACACAGCTGCTTTCATTTTAGCAATGTTGTTGTTTACCAGATGAAAGACTTGTGGCCAGACGAAGATAAAGATTTACAGTAAAGACAGATTCATATTAAGAAAAACCTCTAAAGGTTTACAGTGTGTTTTAAAATATACATAGACATGAAAAAAAAAATGGTTTTAAAGAGACAGAGAGGAACTGGGTGTTGTAGCACACGCCTTTAATCCCAGCACTCAGGAGACAGAGGCAAGCAGATCTCTGTGATTTGCAAAGTAAACCTGGTATGCAGAGTAAATTCCAGGACAGATAAGAGTTACACAGTGAAACCCTATGTCAAAAAAATAAAAAAATAACAGTAAAATAGAGTAATAAAGGCACTTAAAGATGAAAAGCTCAGAGAGAATCTGGTTACTGTATGCTATTGTGTTGTCTCTACATTGTTTGACTGCTGAGAAAATAACAACAACTGATAAAGGAAATGCTGCTGGATTAATTCAATTTATATATTTTAAAAATGCTTTGACTCCAACATTTAAGTTTAAGGACAAGTTACTGGGGAAAAGGATTTCTATTTTTGTTTCCACAGAAAATGAAAAGATGTGGATTCCATCCAGACTAATGTGGTTTGAGCAAGCCAGACCGCCTGAAACAGAGTACCAGGTGATCCTACATTCAAAACAGCTGAACAAAGCAGCCTTGCAGACTACAGCCAAGATTTCTGCATCTTCTCAGGATCCCCCATGGCAGCGCCCCCTATCAGCAGGAAGTAGTTTGGAAAGAACGATGCCCAAATTCCCAAATATTGTTTATAAATGTTTGTTTTCATTTAAATGGACTTGGTTATAAATGCTTAATGACTACAACCAATCTTTTTAAAGGTAGAAAGGGGATTATGGCATAGATATGATTACTTTGTTTTGGAATGGATTTTCATTTATTGATACAATTTAAAGTCAATTTGGTGATATGTATATTTCTCCTCTTGTTTAGGTATTGTGTTTCAGTTAGAAATGTAATGTATAATGTAGTACAGATTATAGATAGTTACCTATGATAGTCAGAACTTATAGTTAAGTTAGTTAGGATTTCTAGATATACAGACATGTATTTAAGATAGATAGGAATTCTTCAAACCTTTCAAAGACCTACAGAATATGGCATTTAAAATAATTTAGGGTTTTACTTGACAATGAGACATAAATGCTCCTGGTAACACCACCTGCGTCAAAAAGGAAGATGGACATTAAAGAAACACGTTTTGGAGTTTACTTCCAATATGGCAAGACTAGCCATTTGGACAAGATACTCCTCTTGTCTGGACTGTTTGACTTTGTGATGTATAAACTGGACATGCAGGGCCCACAGGAAAGTGACTTCTGATTCAAGATCGACATTGCTACAGAGATCCTGCTTCATGGAAGAGTCTGCGAGACTTTATGCAGGACACAGACAAAAGTGACTGACAAACTGCCAATACAAGAAGACAGTTTAAAGTTTCCTGCGTTGCTGAAGAGTCTGTCAGACACACTATGGCCTATGGGCTGAAGATGGAAGATTACAGAAGAACTTCGGGTGACCAGGCAATGAGTTGTCTCTGTCATTTCTAGAGCTTATATATTATCCTTCTGTGGTCTTTGAAGGAGTTGAAGACAGATAGTTATGGTTATAGTTTTCATTAGTTAGGATTAAAGATAAGTTACTTAGACTTTAGACACACAAAGATAGAATAGATGATGAAATATTTTCTTCAAATCTTGCTAAATGTTAATGGACTAAATATTGTTAACTGTGATTCTTACTTGATAACTGTTGCATAATATATTTTGCTATGTTAAGGTTAAAACCCTTCTTTTTATTTAGACAGAAAAGAGGAGATGATGGGAGATGTCATTCTGTATGTTTCTCATACTGGTTAATAATAAAGCACTGTTGGCCAATAGGAAAGGAAGATAGGAGGGACTAGGAGACAAGGAGAAAATAGGAAGTAATAGGGAGGAGTCAAGATGGAGAGTCTGAAGAAAGAAGTATGCCGCCGGCTCCCCGGTAAGAGAAATACATAGATCAGCAGAAATGGGTTAATAATTAAGGCAGAGCTAGCTGATAAGAAACAAGTAACCGGGCCAACAGTATTGTATCAAATACAGAGTCTCTGTGTGTTATTTGGGGCTGGCGCAGCGGCAGGACAAGACCAAGCGGCAGGCAGAAAAACCAAACTCCTTACAGTGTATGTAACTCAGAAGACAATGTATGGTTTCCTCACTGATGTGCTTGTAATTCCAGCTTCAGGAGACCCCCTGGCTTCCCTGGGCACCTGCATACACATAGCACACACACACACACACACACACACACACACACACACACACACACACACAAACAGGAGTGCACTTGTAACCATAGATGTTTTCCTTTTTTAATTGACATGTAGGAAACTTGAAGATAAGTGCTAAATAGTTCATTTGAACTTAAAATATTATCAAAAGTAATGCTTTAAAAAGACTTCAATGTTTTACCTTGCATTGGAAGGAAATGGTTAGTGTCCCTAAGTATTAGGAATGGTGTAAAAGAAGAAATTTCCAAAAGTTAAACAAAAATGCCCATCTTTAGGTGAGTATAAAATAATATGATTCCCTATACTTTTTGTTTTAGCTAGTGTTTCTATTGCTGTTATGAAACACCATTACCTAAATACAAGTGGTGGGCAGGGTTATTGGGGTGCTGCTTACTGCCTTATTTGACATGGACTATTTTTACCTCAGCCTGTATTTTCTTGTTGTTTTGTTTTGTTTTTGTTTGTTTGTTTTGCTTTTTTCCTTTTTTGTTTTTTGTTTTTTTGTTTTGTTTTGTTTTTAGAACCCAGCTCCAGCTCCACCAACCCAGGGGTGGCCTGGGCCTACCCCATCAACTACTAACTGAGAAAATGTTCTACATTCTTATCCACAGCCAGATCCTATGGATGCATTTTCTCAGTTGAGGTCTCCTTCCATCAGATGACTGTAGTTTGTGTCAAGATGAGCATAAATCTAGCCAGCACATTCTTTTTCAAATGTCCTTAACATTATTTTTCTTCTCTCCCTTTGTATCAGCAATATAGCTTCCTAAACAAGACCTCAACAATAATAATACCAGTGGATACATCAGCATGTGTGGGAGTAGGGGGAATGTCACAAGGCCCAACCTTAGGTGAGGAACAACAGGCAATTAATGATTAATGAGAAAGAGGGTTTCAATCTTCCTCATATATGAGCCCCTCATTGGTTACCCAGTACCAAATTGTTAGCTTATACACATGTGAGCAACACTTAATGAACTAAGTAGGTTTTATTTCTATTGATATATATATATATATATATATATATATATATATATAAAGAGAGAGAGAGAGAGAGAGAGAGAGCGCATCAATAAAATTTAAAGACAAAAGGTGAACTAGAGAGATGGGGTAGATTTGGGAGTGTGCTGAAGTATATGGATAAGATCAATATGCATTGTATAAAATTCTCAACAAATGAATAACTATAATACAGTTTTAAATTAAAGGTCCATCTTTGTTGATTGCAGTCTGGTTAGGTATAGCCACCAGGTGTCAGTAAGACTTGGAAAACAAATAGTGCTTGCATTCATTCAGTATCTAGCAGGATATTAATGCAGGTTTTGGTACTGTTTCTTTTGTTCAAGTGCAGGAGATGCAGTTGATTGAAAGAGCTACTGAACCAAATCATCAACTTTAAATCTTTTAGTCTCATTTTCAGGTATGCCAAGACCTTGCCTCACTGTACTTAAAGAATATGGACTAATTTTCGATTTTCAAGAATAAAATACTTCAATCTTCACAGTGAATAACCTGTTATCCCAAGAAGGAATGACATTTTTAAGGAGGTGTTGATCATTTAGAGCAGCTTGCCTGCAAATACCATATATTATTGTTTACATAACTAACCACAGTTAAGGCAATCAACAAAGAAAAAAATAGAAAAGCTAACACTCTATTCAGCTTTTAATATTGCTAAAACAAATATTGGGAGCCCTTTAGAAACTTAAATGAAATGAAGCCTTTTCTTATTAGCCATTTACTTAGTTTTATTAATTTCACCTTTTACACTTCTTGACCTTCTTAGCAACTGTTACTTAGACAATTTGGAACTGAATATATTTGACCTTGCACTAGGCTACTCAAATATTTTCAAATTATATTAGTTGCAGTCAGGTAAAAATTGACATAAAAATTAAAATGAAATCTTATAGCATATCCATTATCATCAAAAATTTCATTTCTATGAGTCCCCGAAAAGGTTTTGTTTTCTAGTAAATAGCATATTTTAACAATCGTTCAGTCTTAATTTTTTTTTCCTAAGGCATATGTTTCAACCACCAGCCTCCCCCATTATGGTCTGAACAAGGTCACACATTCTGTGGACTCGTGGCAATTCCCATGTAGAACACAGTTGTACATCATCTTTGGATCAGATCCAAACGTGTGGGATCCCAGCTGTCCCTTGTCTGTTGAAACCATGAGACTGACCTAGTTTAGATCAGCTCTCAGCTTCATCTTGGACGGCATCGTTTTCTCAAGACTGTGAGTGTCATACCCGCTTATCTTAGAAAGTTTAAGAACACTAACAAAGAGAATTGCCAATTCTTTCTAGATCGGTTTTGAGCTCTGCTTGTTTCAGGGTTCACGCTTTTTAAAAGGGAGCAACCATTGCACTGGTAATTTTGAACCAGAAATTTTCTATAAGTGAATCAATTGACTTCAAGTTGCTTCTGCTCCAATGCTAATAAGCAGCAAGCTATGGTGGCCAGACTGGATTATTCCTGGGGCTTCGCAAAGCTCACTCCTTCCAGTTCTTGCTTGCATAATTTCTTTCCCTCCCTTAAAACTGCACAGTTCTAGAAATAAAAGTGGGGAAGAGTTATCATGTAGAGTGAGATGCGAGACTACAGGAAGTTTCAAAGAAACTTTGGATGTTTATTATGAGGTCTAGTGTTACAAGGGTGAAGAATTGTCCTTTGTCACAAAAGTGCCCGTGTCTAGGTCTGTATGTGTCTGGGAGAGGAGACACATAAATGACAGGATACGTGCTGTTATGTTTCTTAGTGTGCAACTGCTCTTTTGCCTAAAGTGACAATTCTTTTGGTCTTCGACACATTTTCTTGGAACAGTTATAAATTGCAATGTTGTTAACCCTTTCCTTATCGCCTTTTGTTATATAATCTTTTGGGCAAGGATTGTGAGATGGAGTCTGCCCGATATTCCTAGCCTTCTTCCATTTTAGAGTGCCTTCCTCACCATCACTATGGATCTTCTCACTCTGACTCAGTAGCAAAGACCAAAAGTATTGGATAAAATTACAAAAAGAGTATATTGAATGATTAGGTAAAATCACTGTTTGAGGTAACGAATAGCTGTAAACTGGTGGGATTCACTGAATATTAGGAACCCCAGTGAACGAAAGTGAAATTGTCAACAAGCAACCCGCAGGTTGGGCGTGTGCAGGAGAGAAATTGGATCAGGAATTGAACTTTGGTTACACTCCAACTTTGAAGTTGGAACATGACCTAAGGATATCACACGATTTATCACTTTTGATGGTTTTCAGATTGCTTAGGCAGCCAGGATGCCCTTTAAACTCTCCATCTGACTGGTTGTCTGCATCCTTTCCTACAGAGCATGGGCCTCTGCCACAGTGCTCCCTACATTCATCATGTTCAGATGTGTCTACTGCAATGTGTTTTTCTGAAGCCAGAGCAGAGAAGCATGTGGAGACTGCAGCTGGTACCAAATGCAGTGCCTTACATCATGCTGTAGACAGTCTTCAAGAGAGTGTGACTCACTCACAGGTACTCAAAGGGACAGAATCCCTCGGGAGGCCTATCTACCTCACTGCAGGAAGGGTAGAGCTGGAGACAATTTCAAACTTTCAAAAGCCTTACAAATGCCTGAAAATAGTACACATGGTGTGAAGGTCTTTTCAAGAGAACATATCATCATCAAAATCTCCATTTGAAATATTTAAGAGGGGTAATTTTCCACATTAACATTTTTCTTGACTGAGGAACAAAGTCTTTCTTTCCTAGTGCATCTGGTTCGACTCTGTATTTGTGATTATGACTTCATACAATAAGTACATATGTAAATAGACTAACACTTTTCTTTGTTTGCTTGCTTGTTGAATAAATATTTACTGAGCACAACTGCCTTTAAACAAGCTAAATACTATGAGGGACTTTAAATATTCAACACAAAAAATGAATAGATGCCCCCCAATTTTACAAGTCAGGGTGGAAAAGATTAGAATGACTGACATCTCCATGACAAGCGATAAAAGGCAATATTCTACCTGAGAAGGTTGAGGCCAATCATTCTTAGGTGTGTCACAGGGGATGGTGGAACTTTCAAAGATTTTTCTTGTAAAAACACATATTCAGCTCCTAAAAATGTGATGACTTTGAAATCAAGCCAAAAATTAATTGAGGTTGAAACCAGTAAGCGTAAAGTCCCACATAGTGAGGCTTATGTGTTTGTTTTTAATTGGCAAAGTTACTTGATTGGAATACTGTCAATCATAGACATGTGCACAGCCAACTCGATCTCCTGAGCTACTGAGGCAGTCACTGTTCAGAAAAGAGTGCTTTTATTATAGTAACTGGAATATAGTCTGCTCTACACAAATCAGCCCCATGTCTGGGAACACCCAGTCTCAAATTTTTGAAGCAGAATTCAACACTAAACTTAGCAAGATTTTTATTTCTTATATCTTTATTTAAGTTCTGCCAAGGTAACAGAAATGTGATTTAATTCAAGATATAACCAACTGTGGTGGTTTGGATGGGAATGTGCCCCAAAAGCTCCAATGGTTGAATGTTTGGTTCCCAGTTGGTGATGCCGTTGAGGTAGGCTTAGAACATGTGGCCTTGCTGGAGGAAGTATGTCACTTGGGGTAGCTTTGAGAATTCAGAGTCATGCCATTTTCTTGTAGCACTCTGCTTGGTGCTTGAGGTTCAAGACGAGCACCCCCAGGTTCTGCTCCACTTGCCAAGACTGCTGCCTGCCGCCAGATTTCCCCACCACGAGCAATGTTTACCCTTTGGAACCATACGCCAAATATACTCTTCCTTGTGTAGATTGCTTTGGCCATGGTGCATTATCAAAGCAACAGAAGAGTTACTAATATGCAAATGACTCCCTTATTATTAAATTTAGAGAAACTTTACATCAAGGAAAAAACTGGAAGTACTTATAGTGTCTTGAGATGGGTAAGGGCATTGCTTTGGATGAATGATTCCAGTTGTAAGTTCTCGAGACTAAAATATATCTGCTCAAATCTTGAAAGAAACAGGGAGACAGTCTTGAAGAACAATTCAGACATGTAGATGGTCATACTCAGAGAACTGTACTAGAGCTGGGGAAGTGTGGATTCTCAGTGTTGTGACAATTAAGGAGTTCAGACTTGATGATCCAGCGTGGGGGGATTGGCTAGCGAGAACTGGCCAGAATGAATCTCACTTTGCCTTGGACCCCTTGTGTACAGTGGGTTTTTTTTTTCACAAAGAAAATAAAAAAGAAGCAAGTCTACTAGAGTGGAATATAATAACAGTGTGTAAATACAATCTAGATTAATAATATGAACCTGTCCTTTTTTAGTGCTAAAAACACTTTTCATAACCATATAATAAATACATGAAATTCTGAAATAGGAAATGCACAGTATATAATACCAAATCAAGTATAGTCAGTGATTCATTGTGGGTATCTTCAGTATTTGATATTAAATCCATGTTGTCACTTCCAAGTTTTGAACCTCATCAGGCATCTACATCAAGTACTATTGATATTATTCATCTTAGCCTACAACATAACATAGCCAACAAATGCTTTGTTATTGGGAGGACCAGATTAAAAATTAACCAAAATTCACCTTTTAAAGGGATATATTAGCTTTGCAAAAGGCTTTATTTCAGTAGACAGATTATCCTATATTGTGTTCTAGACTGAAACCTTCATATGGTCTCCTTTAATATTAAGATAAAGATACAAACACCACTCCTTATAATACAGATCATAAGAAAGTAAGGAATGTTATTGTTTTTATTCATAAAGAATTGTGATTCCCTTTATTGTAGGGAGTACGGTTTTTCTGCCCACCACTGGTCTTGTCCTGTCGCTGCGCCAGCCCCGGCCCATTATTTGTTTCTTATCGACTAGCTCTGCCTTAATTATTAACCCATTTCTGCTGATCTATGTATTTCTCTTACTGGGGAGCCGGCCATCATTCTTACCAAGAGCGGAGGAATGGCAGTTCTGTTCTCTCCAGACTCTCCATCTTGACCCTTCTTACTACTTCCTCTTTTCTCCTTGTCTCCTAGTCCCTCCTATCTTCCTTTCCTATTGGCCAACAGTGCTTTATTCATTAACCAGTATGAGAAACATATATACATGATGGCATCTCCCATCACTTTATGACATTTTTAATTTCACAATTTTGTTCTTTACCCACCCAGTGAAGTGCATAGGAAAAGGGGTGAGTTTTTTTTTTTAATGCTAGCAGATATTCTGACTTAGGCCTGTTAGAGAAGCTGATGTTAGCATGTAAAGTGTGTTCTTAGCTGTCACCTTAAGCACTGGGGCAGTTTGCTGTCAGGCCTCTACTTCGTTTAACTTTGGCATTCTTGTTTGTGTTTTCCTTCTTATTGCTTGCAACTGTCTGGAAACCTTCACTCCAAAGGAAATCAATACATTGACACCTTCATTTATTTTGTTTATTAAACAAGCATTCACTCAGTGACTAAAGGGTGAGAAAGTAGTTTATGAACTGCAAAGAATATGACAAGAGAGTCCTAGTCACCACTCTACACCAACCACAGCCATTTGACTACTATATTGAGTTTTAAAATGCTATTTCTGTGGTATATGTGTGTGCATATGTGTAGCTTTTCCAAACCAACAAACAAACAAAAACAAAAAAAAAAAAATACAAAAGCCAAAGCAAAAAAAATCCCCAATACAAAAGCCAAAGCAACAAAAATCCCCAGTGAAATTAAGCTGATAGCCATCTTTCTACTTTTGGTGAGCATGTCTTCTTTTGAGTTAAAGAACATGATGTAACTGCTTCTGATGGGCACTCTAGTTAGCAGTGTTACATTGAGATCATGAAAGAGATCAGATTTGATCACAGGTTAGGGTTGCAGAGCTATGCATCTAGTGATTTCAGAATGGCTGTCCCACCCTAAGGAGTTCCTCTTTCATAGCTCTGGGAAGGGCATGCCCTATCTGGTTTAATAGAGGATGCTCAAGTTACAGAAGATAGGAGATAAATAGGGGAAGTTTATTAGCTTAAACATATCATTTCCATCCTTTCTCTATAGTCTTAGCCTGCATGTATACATCATTATTATCTTTATTAATTTTTAATTGCTACCTAATATATTACCAGAAGTTCAGGGACTAGACTGAGAACATTTTCATCTTCTACTTTCTGTGTTCTGAGAATCCAAACATACATAGGTCTGTTTCAGAGATTTTTATCAGACTGAACTCTCAGTATTTCTCAAGATGAGAGAACTGCTCTGAAACTCGCCTGGGCAAGCATCCATCATCAAGCATCATTGGTTATTGGTAGTCTTCATATCTTTGTTGACAATCAGCCTGAGACCCTCAGCCCCTGACACTTTTAGTGACTTGTTATATTGGTATTTTCAGAACAAGCTAACTCACAGAAAAAACTTTGGAGAGACCCAGTAAATTATCTCCATGTAAGTTGGGCATTATGGTCCTATATATATGACAACCATTGAAGTTTAGCCTTTTCCAAAAAGGCAGATTGTTTCCATGACAAAGTTGAAATAATTAAATAAACAAGTGCATGGATGAAAAATGCTCAAATAATTTGTGAATACCTTGAAGTCTGTTACATACCCTACTTATTGTTATTTTTTTCCATTACAAAATATCAAAAACAAACAATAGAGCTGAAAATGCATCAATTATTTGTTTAGAAGCATAAACTTCAGAGACTTACAACCTAGAACCAATACTCTTAAATGGCAGAATCCTTGACATTGCATTAGTTTTTTGTTGCCTCAATTTTCCTTCCTACACACAGGAAAAAAAAATCTTGCTCACTGCTTAAGACTGTCTTGAAGTTTGGGGGAGTTCACATAATTGAGAAGCCTGAAAGCAGCTCCGCTTAGTACTGCTGTAATTTTTAGATGATACAGCAAGTAGACATGCTCATTATCTAACATTTTGTTGAACATGAACACTCACAGACATGTTTCCAGAACACTGCTTCACAGATAGGAGCCAGCTTACATGTTGGTCTGTAGAATCAAGATACAGAATCTGGCTTCTGCATGAAGAATACGAGGGCTTCACACCTCTCCTCTTGGCTCTTAGGTTCAATTAGGAAAAGAGAACATGCAGAGTCCAACATATTCTCCCATTTCCTGTCATCTTAAGTGAACAAACCACCACATTATGTTTTTGCTCTAAAAAGGGGGAATTTCCATTCTTCTGTGTATCCAAGTACCTTGTGTTGCCTCCATCCATTAACTCTTTACTCATTACCATGCCCAGAATGTGTTGCATAGATGGGGCTCCAGCTACCTCTCTTCTCATGTCAGTATGTCCTAACTCATCTTTCTCACTGGCCTCTCGATCTTTCTGTAGGTAGCTGTTCTTCCATCTAGGTAAAACACAATCTCTATACCTTTTCACACTTTGTTACTTTCTCTCATATTCCATGTTACTCATGTTGGGACTCTGCTCATATGAGTATTTGCCATTCCTAGAAACTGTCAAGGACACAATCATCTGCCTACTTCTTCCCTAATATTTTTATTTTTACTGTTTGTTAGAATGTAAGGTACAAGGAGATCAAACACCTTCCTATTGTTTTCTATGGCTGGCAACACTTAGTACTCTCATGTAATAAGTATTCAGTGAATGAGGGAATGCATGGATAAACTCAATTACCTCATTAGGAAGAGGATGTAACTTGGTTTAGACATTTTAAATTCTGAGAATTTTAAGTGCAATCCATATTAATTAAAATGGTTACAAAAGGTCATACATACTTTATTCTTTAAAATTATCTAATTGTGTGTCTTATTCTTCATATAGATGACATTTTAAAAGTGATAAAAATGGAAAAATGATGATTTTATTCAAGATCTAAGAGACAGTTATCTGTTCACACAATGATTTTCTATATTAATCAAGAACCCGAATTTAATATTTGCAGCAATTCTGTGTTGTTGTGCTATTAAATAATTAGTTCCTCTGATTATTTTCATTTGGACTGTCTACTGGGATATTATATCTGTATATTCAACATTGTACCACAAATTAAAACACTATATTTCCAATTTAAGAGAGAAACTCTCATACAGTATCTTCAAACATATAATTTTATGTATATAAGTGTTTTGCACACATGTGTATCTGTGCATCATGTGTGGGCCTGGGACCTGAGGTGGCCTAAAGAAGCTGTAAGCACCTCTGGAACTGGAGTTATCAGTGGTGTGAGCCACCACATGGGAGCTTGGTGGTAACCTGGATCCTCGGGGGAGGAGAAGCCCATGATCTTTGTGTCCAAACCACTTTTCAGTCTTTCACAATGCATTTTAAACAAAGAAAATGAACATACACATTCTATACATAATTAGAGCTAAATTTGAAAAATTTTAGTAATAGTAATCTCAAAAGTGTTTGCTTCTGGGGAATATTTGATTTTGGGTGATTTTAGTTTTACTCAATTAGGTTTTTATGGGTTCTTTTTGTTTTGTTTTGTTTTATAATTGTTTAACTTGAACTAATAACAGAATATATCACTAATGCAATCTCAAAAACTTGTCTCATCTCCATATGAACATCTTCACAGTTGAAAATCAGTAAGTAGCTGGATACAATCTTCATTTAAGGCTTGGATGCTTTGGAAACAAGATGAGATCCTATAGGGATTAGGGACACAAATAAAAAAGTATCAGTGGCTAAACACATTTTGGTTGGAACCTTAAGGAAGTGTTTCAAAGAGTTCAGGGCAGTGGTGAGTGAGTGTGTGTGTGTGTGTGTGTGTGTGTGTGTGTGTGTGTGTAGTGATGAGGTATCTGTGTATAAAGTGCTCTGCCAAAGGGGATAGTGTATCAGTCACCTGGTCACTTTGGAACTGAAAGAGTACTTAGAGAAAGCCCTGAGGAAATTCCTCACAATAATGGCTTCACTCACTACCACTAAGCATGGCAGGGAATGGGAGGTAGGGAGTAGAGAAGATTGTGTTTAGTCAAAATGACATTTTTTTTTTCTTTTGAAAGGAAAGTTTATGCCCACAATATGGTATAGTTTTAATTTAAATTAAAAATAATCTTATTTTATATACCAATCTCAGTTCCCTCTCCCTCCTGTCCTCCCATGTCAGCCACCATCTCCCAGCCACCCCTCCACTCCCCAGGGAAGGTGAGGCCTCCCATGGGGGATCATCAAAGTCTGTCACATCATTTTTGGGAGAGCCTAGGCCCTTCCTGTGTATCTAGGCTGAGAGAGTATGGTGTACTTTTTTAAAGGGATCTTCCATTCTAAGGGCTAAACTCCACAAGTCTGTTCATGCTTGTTTCTGAACACTCACATTTGTGGATTGATTTTCTAACGTTGCTGCACAAAGGAAGGAAATAGCCTTTCTGCTTTTATAGCTCATTCATTTTTACATTTCTTTCTCTACCCTACCACTTTCCATTAACACAAAGATTCCTTCTATTTTATATAGCTGTAAAAACCAGCAGGCTTCTTCCTTAATCAGTGTTGTCTAGGTTCGTTGCCTGAGGGCTTAGGTCGTTAGTAATAAAGGTCATTAGTAGATGTTGCCAACATACAGATACTGTCAAGTGAGTTCCTCATTTAATCTCTCCGTGATTAGAAACAGGTTCCCACTAGTATTGAGTATTATGGGTTTTTTTTTTTTTTTTTTTTTTTTTTTTGTAGGAGAGGCAAAAAGCTACCTTTCAGAAACAAAAGCTTTTAAAAACTGATAGCTGTTGCAAGGTAGTTGAAGGAATAACTGGGTGAACACAAACACTCTAAGGAAAGAAGAGGGAGGTGTGGGGAACTGATATCCGTGACACCTCAAGTTTCTTCGAGGAGGTGAATTAAAAGTAAAAGGCAGGGTCCTCAGGAGGGGTTGGCAGTCCCACCTTGCCTGCCCACCTTACCTTACATCTTCTTGCTATCCGATTTCTAACAATCTAATTGAAAAGACACTTTATAGTAAAAAGGTCTGTTTGAGTCACTTTGAAATCACGATCGTCTGGTTTCCTCTTTGGCACATGCTTTGCAGAGATCATGCTTGTTAGACCGTTGTCTGTTCACAGCCTCTTATGTTGGAGCAGGCATAATCCTAGTGGAAGAAGAAATAGCAGCCAATTGCCCTGGTTTCTCTGGAAAAGGGCTGAATCTTTTGCTCTTGATGTGTTTCTTTGGGCCCGCAATGACATGAGCACAGGAAGCAGGTGATAGATGCTCACACTGTTAGACCGTAATTACATGGACCAATCCCTCTTCAGCAGCGAGAATCTTTTTTTTTTTTTTTTTTTTTTTTTTACTTTATTTTCTGGACTCCTAGTAGAACGAATGAGAAGTTTTATATTAGAAATTGTATAAGCAAGGAAGAATGGCTGTGTGTGGACTTAGCCAGCCTTTAGGGAAACAACAAAAAATTGTAATATCCAGACCTTAACAATATTTTTTGTAATTCATTTTCCCGTGTTGAAAATAAGATTAATGAATGCAATTATAGGTTTCCTTCTCTATTATTCTAAATCTTTCCTCAGCATTGTTACACAAAGAGTTTTATTCTTCTCTTGTAACTAATAAGGGAGTGATTTTAATATAAAGTCTTGGTTTATATAGTTCTTTTTCAGTATAAATATTGCCTATTTTATTATTTAATTACTTGAGATAGAACAATTAACATCAGTTAATAAGAAAATGGTGAGCTTGGAAAATTTAAAGCTTAAGCCAACAGTTCCAACATAGGTGACCAAGAGAGGTAAAGACTAGAGGTGACACCAGAAGTAAACACCAGAGGGAGATCACCTGAGGAGAACAGCAGAGGTGATTACCAGAGGAGATCACCAGAGGTGGACATCATGGAACAAATGCTCAGCCCCGCTGACCATGCTTACAGCCTGCACTCCTCTGCAAGTTCAGCATACCATTGAACATTCTGGCCTTCACAAACTTGAGAAATAGAGTTAGGTTACCTGCTTGTTAATTTGTACCTTCACAATGACTAATTTTATTCATCAACTTAATTGTGAACAATGCCCAGATATCTAGTACATAAAATTTATAGTATACTATATATATTTCTGTTGTGAGGTATTTGTACACTCTGTGAAAATGTGTTGCTGGCATTGATGTAATAAAAAGCTAAATGGTCAAAAGCCAAGCAGAAGTTATAGACTGGACTTGTAGGCACAGAGAGAGAGAGAGAGAGAGAGAGAGAGAGAGAGAGAGAGAGGGGCACATAGAGGGAGTCAGACATACAGAATGAAAGAAAGGTAAAAAGTCACAAGGCAAAATGTAGATTAATATGTTTTAAGAGCAAATGGGATAACCCTAAGCTAGGCTGAGCTTTCATAATTAATAATTAGCCCCTATTTTGTCTTTTGGGAGCTGGATGGCAGTACAGAAAAATTCTCTTTACATATTTCTAGAAAATTTAACATTTAAAGAGAGGGAGAAAAGACCATTAGCTTTTCTTCTCCATAAATCAGAAATTCTGGTTCTTGGGCTTTGGGACTTGGATTAGGATTTAAACTACACAGCCACCTAGGCCTTTGAGCTCCAGGTTCACTGAAGAACTGGCTTTTATGTTTCTTTTCTTGATATAGCAAATGTTAGAATTTTATAGGGTTTTTTATAATTTTATCAGTCAGGTCTGATAGGAGAGAGAGGGAGAGAGAGAGAAAGAGAGAGAGAGAGAAAGAGAGAGAGAGAGGAAATGAGGCAGAAAAAGAAGACAAAGAAAGACAAGGGAGACAAAAGACAGACAGACAGACAGACAGACACACACACACACACACACACACACACACATTTACAGAGAGAGAAGGGAGAAAGAAACCTGTTTTTATTAGATGTATTGATAGGCAATAGGTGGGAAAGAGGAAGAAAAATAATTTTGTGTGTGTGTGTGTGTGTGTGTGTGTGTGTGTGTGTGTGTGTGTTTAACTCTTTGGAACACATTGCCCGGCTCCCAAATAAATATGTATTTTACAAGGAGACTTATTCATACTTTGAATGCCTGGCCTCAGCTTGGCTTGTTTCTACCCAGCTTTTCTAATTTAAATTATCCCATTTATCTTTAACCACATGTTTGTTTCTGGGCTTTTTACATTTCTTCATTCTATGTATCCTTTGTTCCTTCTTGCTCCATGCCTGGCTGTGTGGCTTGGTGGCAGACCTCTGGAATCCTCCTCCACTTTCCTGGCTCCTTGCTCTTCTTTCTCTGAAGCCAAGATTTTTTTTTCTCCTATTTATTCTCTCTGCCTGACATCCCAACCTATTTCTCTCTCATATCTAGCTGTTTGTCATTCAACTATTGATTAGACCAATCATGTCTTTTAGGAAAGCTGAGTAACACAACTTTACAGAGTTAAACTAATATAACACAAAATAATACAACACATTCTACAATCATTTAATAATTTTCCACAGCATAAACAAATGTAACATTCTAAACTAATATTCCACAACAATTCTTAGTGGTCTGGGTGAAGAAAGCAAAATGTATATGAAACTTAATAAGAAGTGTTGAAAAATAACCAAGAGAATGTGACAAATATCTAAACCAATCATTGTTCATATGTATGATCATGCAATTAATTAAATCTTTAATGTCTAATATGTGACTTACTCTGAGGTTGGCAATGGCCTTGGCATTGAGAAATACATAGGTTTAAGTAAAAGACTTACAAATGTAGAGTACAGTGACAGTGTCAAAACTCCACTGAGCAAGAAGAGTAATCCGAAGTTCTTGTTAAAATGTTATAAAATATAAAAAGTAGAACTTACAAAATCAGGGTCTATGGATAAAGGATGCTGTAAATCTAAGGGATTTTCATCAGAAAGAAGGCCTAAAGAAGGAAAGATGGAACACACTTACTGTTGGTAATTGTCCCTACTTAGGGCAAGCCTGCACTTGTGATTTGCAATTGGCCTTAGGTATTAAAAATTGCTTGGTTCTCCTGTGTGTACCTATTTCAGTTGCTGTATTCTTTTTCTTGGATATTGTTTTAAGTGACTAAAGAATATTACAGTTTGCTATAATGCTATAAAATATGACTTCAGAATCTAATTAGAGACCAGAAAACAATCTTTTTCTCTCCGTTCCTCTCTCTCTCTCTCTCTCTCTCTCTGTCTCCCTCTCTCTCTGTTTGTTTAATTAGAAGGCTGGAGGTATATGTAGCTCATTAGTGAAATATGTCTTGTATACATAGTACTACCAGTTTGATTCTCCTACTTAATTTCTAGATAACAAGGTATTGGCTATGTAGAACTGATAATCAAATCAGATTTCTAGTTGTGTGTAAATCATTAAAGTCATCAAGAATACTCGAGTTCCATTGTAGCTTTAGTACCAATGTTTAATATAACATGACATTCATAATGAGTAGAGACTCTTAATAAAATATAAGCAGATATACTGAATAGAGTCAATAAAAATAAGTGATATTGTATATGTTAAAATGTTATATAAGCTATTATGTTTCTGAAAGCTTATTTAGTCAAATCTAATCTATACCATTTCCAAAAATATACCTTGCTAGTAATCTCCACCTAAGATAGTTTCATTCTTCCTTCTAGGAGTTTGGATTAAAATACTTAAATTGTTATTAATACCAAGAAAAATCTTATCAAATATGCCTTCAAAAATCAGAACTGAAATGTACTTTGTTATTTCTGAGGCTATAATTTTGATATCAGTATTCAAAAGGAATGAGGCAGTTCCATGAACAAATAGGTCAAAGGTGAGTACTATGCATTAGGTGAAATCTTAAATGATTTTGTTTTTAAAATTTTTGCTGCCATTTGAATTTCATAATATGCCACATTATGTGACAACTTACAGTTGCAAATACAGTTTTTGTGTCACAGACAAAAGATAAGGAATCATGTGTGAAAGACTGCTAGAGGAATTGGAATAATAAATTTCCTAGGGACAAAAATGTGTGAGACTACTTTTGGTAATGTAGCTAGTTATATCTTTCAATTATATACCAAGTGAATGAATTCTCCAATTTTAAGATAAGATATTAGAAGACTATAATTATTTAAGTAAACTTGTGTTTATTTTCCTTTCAGTATTTATATTACCTCTAAGTCCGTTGAAAGGTAAACATCTTAATAAAGTTTACTTTCCAGTTAAATTCTTGAAAATCCAACTTAGTATTATATAATACAGGTAGTTACTCTATGTTCATTTTATGTAACTATCTTATAGGAAAATTAGTAGTTAGAATATGGATAGAAATTACTTAAGTCCATTATGACTCTCATATCTAGTGAAAATGAGATAAAATTAAGGAAATGGAATGTGTATTTTTGTTTAAAAGGAAAAAATCATAAAATCCATTATATTAATAATGGGTCAAATGGTGTTTCAGGGAAAATTATACAAGGCATGTCTCTGGAGACAATTGTAACTGAAATGGACAATGTGCAGGAAATATTCTTTAGGGAACAATCCTGCTATCAGCAGGGAAAATACATGACTTCAGAGAATGGCTTCTTTCTTCTTTCTCAATGACCCAGCATTGCAATTATGAACAGTGATTAACTTTAAAACAACAGGGAAGTTGGAAAGGCAGAACCATGCCTAAAATGTTGGATAATTAAAGTGAGTGAAACAGGAAGCATCCACTGGGAACGTAAAATGTGATCCTCAAGCAAAGCTATTAACTATTGCATTAGAGCCCCTAAATCATATCCACTTTTTACCTGCAATGACTAGATCTTTGCTCTAAAAGAGCTAAGAGTTTAATGTTTGCAGCTGCTTGATGCCAATGGCAATGTGGACTTGTGATATACTTCAGGAAGATGTATGATAAAGGCATATGCTATTAGTATAGCAGGTTAAACAATATTGAATTTATCCCTTAGATTCTTTTTCTGTTACAGCAACACTACTCATGCTTTAAGTCAGTTCATCATATTTTACATGCTAGTGTGATAGTTTGGGGAAGATAAAGGAAAGCATTCTAGTGCCAATTCCTGGACAGTTTTGGTATGAGTATCTTTTCCGAGCATTCTTAAAATACTTAATATAGGTTTGAATACGCAATGTGTGAATTCTGTAATCAAGCCTTTCTGTGACTCTTTTAAGTATAACTTATAAAATATGTGATTTAGAATCTATATAAATGAGCATTGAAATTGCATAGCAATATACATATATTACTCAAATTAACAGTGGATGAAAGGAAAAAAGATACAAATAGGATACTGCTAAACATTTAAAAATTTTTTATTAATTTATATTTTACATTCTAATCCCAGTTTCTCCTCTCTCCTCTCCTCCTGCTCCCCGCATCCACCCTCCCACCTCACATATGCTTCATGGAGAGTGCAAGGCATCCATTAGGAAGTCTCTAAAGTCTGTCCCATCATCTCCTTGAGGCAGGACCAAGGCACCTCTCCACACCCACACTCCTGTGTCTAGTCTGGTATCTCTTCATATAGAATGGGATCCACCAAATATTTTTAAGCTAGGGTCATATTGAGATTTTTCTCATGCCAGAAAGATCCTTCCAGAGATAATTCAGTGATCTAGAAATAATACCTTCATTTTCTACAGAAGAAAACACCATGAGTTAATTTTTTGGGTTCTTTAAATTATTTAAATGATAGAAATTATGTGTATAGCTGCTTTTATCAGAAACAAGGGGTTCAGGGACATATATGAAGCACATAATTTATAGAGAAGTAGTGAAGCTTGAAGATAAATGAGTTTTTATATACAATGCTGTGATGATGGTAGTGTGCAAAACTGGGCAATTATGAAAGAACAATGTATTTTGTTTTATAAATTCTCTTTGCTATAGAAATAATAACATCTGGAGTTAGAAAGAGAAACATTTTTTCCATATTTTCCTTTTGTCAGTCTCTTACAGTGGATACTAAGCAAGTCATTTAGTATTTATGTAATGCTATTTACTTGTATGGAAATTAAGATAGTGTCTTCATTAGAATTTCTGTTGCTATGAAGAGACACCATGACAAGAGCAATTCAAATAAAGGAAAGCATTTAAGTAGGGCTGGCTTACAGCTCAGAAATTTAGTCTATTGTCATCATGCTCGGAAGCATGGTGGCATGCAGGTAGACATGGTGCTGGAGAGGTAGCTGAGAGTTCTCCAGATGGATTGGCAGGCAGCAAGAATAGAAAATGACACTGGAATGGCTTGAGATTCTGAAACCTCAAAGCCCACCCCATTAACGTGCTTCCTCCAATAAGGTCACTCCTTTTGAGACTATGAGGACCACTTTCATTTAAACCATCACAATTAGTAAAAGTAATTGCTAAATCATAAGACTATTATGTATACTGAATTAAATTTTGTAGAAGATAAGTACTCAATATCCATTGTACTATGTGATTTTTGCTCAGATTTTCCCCATCACTCCTTTTCAGATCCTTAGTCTCTCATCTGATAGATACACACATTAGTCACCAAAATCTTTTAAATGTTCACAAATGGCTGGAAATGCGACTATGGTCTTGTTTATCAATTTGCTTCTTCACATTTTTAAAAACATTTTTTTTATTTTACATATCAGTCCCAGTTCCCCAAAATTACACCTGACTTCTCCATGGAAACTCTCAAGGCCAGAAGGTCCTAGACTACTTCTATCTCATTAGGAGTTATTTGTTTATTTAATTTGCCTGTCTTTGATTTAATTTTGGTAAGAGATATCTCTTCAGAAAATTGTTCATTTCCTTTAATTTTTCGAATTTTGTGGAGTACTGGTTTTCAAAGTATGACCTGAAGAGTCGCTGGATTTCCTCATTTTCTGTTGTTATATCCCCCTTTTCATTTCTGATTTTGCTCATTTCTGTTTTCTCTCTTTGCCTTTAGTTTAGTTTGGACAAAGGTTTGTCTATCTTCATTATTTTCTCAAAGAACCAACTCATTGTTACATTGATTCTTTGTATTGTTTTCTTTGTTTCTACATTATTGATTTCAGCCCTTGATTTGATTACTTTCTGGCATCTACCCTTCTGGGGTGAGTTAGGTTCTTTTTGTTCTAGAGCTTTTAGTTGTTCTATTAATTCTCAATGTGACTATCCTCCAGTTTCTTTATGTGGGCACTTAATACAATGTACTTTCCTCTTAGTACTGCTTTCAAAGTGTCCCCTATATTTGGGTATGCTGTGTCTTCATTCTCACTGAATTCTAGGAAGTGTTTGATTTCTTTTTTTATTTCTTCCTTGACCCAGAAATGATGCAATTGCTTATTGTTCAGTTTCCATGAGTTTGTAGGGTTTCTGCAATTTGTGTTGCTGTTGAATTCTAACTTTAAAGCATGGTGGTCTGATAAGATACAGGGGGCTATTCCAAGATTTTCGTTATCTGTTGATCTGTTGAGGTTTGCTATGTTGGTCAATTTTAGAGAATATTCCAAAGGTTCCATGTGGAGCTGATAAGGTGTGTTTGGATGGAATGTTCTGTAGATGTCTGTTAAATCCAGTGGGGTCATAAATTCTGTTAGTTTTTTTGTTTGTTTGTTTGTTTGTTAAGTTTCTGTATGGTGGCCCTGTCTAGTGATGAGAATGGGATGTTGAAATGTTGAAACCTTCCACTATAAGTGTGTGAGGTTTTACATGAGATTTGAGTTTTAGTAATGTTTCTTTTATGAATGTGGGTGCCATTGTCTTTGGGGCACAGATGTTCAGAATTGAAACATCTTTCTGATGGATTTTTCCTGTGATGAATATGAAATGACCTTCTTCATCTCTTTTGATTGATTTTAGATGAAGTCTATTTTCTTAGATATTATGATAAGTACACCAGCTTGTTTCTTGGGTCCATTTTATTGTAAAATCTTTTCCCAATTCTTACTCTGAGGTAGCATCTGTCTTTGAAGTTGAGGTGTGTTTCTTGTTTGTAACAGAAGGATGGATTCTGTCTTTGTATCCATTCTGTTAGCCTGTATTTTTTAATAGGTGAGTTGAGACCATTAATAATGAGGTAAATTAAGAACTATTGATTGTTAATTGCTGTTTGTTTTATATTTGTCGGTAGAGGTATTATTGTCTATAAACTTACCCTGCTTTTTCTTTTGTCTTCTGGTTGTCTATGACTATTGTCTATATTTTTGTGAGTGCAGCTTATTTCCTTGGCTTTGAGTTTTCCTTCCAGAACTTTCTGTAGAGCTGGATTTGTGGATATATATTATGTAAATCTCATATTGTCATGAAATGTCTTGTCTTCTCCACCTATAGGATTGAGAGTTTTGCTGGTTATAGTTGTCTGGGCTAGCATCTGTGGTCTCTGAGTGTTTGAAGGACATCTATTTGGGACCTTTTGGCTTTCAGAGTTCCCATGGAGAAGTCAGGTTTCATTCTGAAAGGTCTACCTTTATATGTTACCTGGCCTTTTTTGTTTGCTGCTCTTAATAGTTTTTCTTTCTTCTGTTTGTTTGATGTTTTGAATTTTTTGTTTTTTGGTAAAGTCTAGTTGGTCTTTGATAAGCTTTTTATACTTTCATAGGCATGTCCTTCTTCAGGTTGGGAAAGTTTTCTTCTATTATTTTGTTGAATATGTTTTCTGAACTTTAAGCTGGGCTTTCATATCTTCTTCTATTCTTTTTATTCATAAGTTTAGTCTTTTCACTGTGTCCCACATTTCATGGATATTTTGTACTAAGGTTTATTGGATTTAAAATTTTCTTTGGTCATTGCAACTATTTCCTCTAGTTTGTCTTCAGCACCAGAGATTCTTTCTTCCTTCTCTTGTATTTTATTGGTTATGCTTGCTTCTGTAGTTCCTGTTCATTTGCCCAGTTTTTCTATTTTCAGCATTCCCTCAGTTTGTGTTTTATTTATTGTCTTTATTTCAGTTTTCAAGTCTTGAACAGTATGAATTGTTTCCTTCATTTCTTTGATTGTTTTCTTAAAAAATTTGTTGATATCTTGCCTTTTTTTTTTTTTTTCTCTTCCATTTCTTTAAGGGATTTTCTCATGTCCTTTATGAGGATCTCTATCATTTTAATGAAGTTATTTTTAAGACCATCCACTTCTGCTTCCTCTGTGTTGGGATGTTCAGGTCTTGCTGGCATAGAATTCATAGACTCTGGTGGTGTCATATAAGTCTTTCTGTTATTGGATGTGTTCTTATACTGTCTTCCTCCCATGTCTTCTTCCAGTGGGTATAAGTGGGGTCTCTCCATCTTCTGGTGGGTATGGGTTAAAGGCTCTATCTTCTCCTCTCATTCAGAGGGTGCAAGTGCAAGACAGGAAAGGTGGGCAATTCTGAATACTTTGTTCCTCCAGCTCTCTCTCTCTCTCCATTTCTTGCTGTGTTTCTCTGTCTCTCTCTCTGTCCCCTTCCCCAAATGTGGAGAGGCAAGACAGGAATAGCAGCAGATAGCAGATGCTTTGTTCTGCCTCCAAGTCTCTCTAGGGGATTGGGTGGAAGGAAGCATCTATCTGCTGCATGTCAGGGGACTTAAAGAAGGGGAGGTGGCCTGGAGAAGCCCTCTTTACTCACCTCTTTACCTGAAGGTGGAGAAAAGACAGGAATATTGGCAACTGATGGCCAGTGCTTTGTTCTATCTCCAGCTGCTTCTTCACATTTAAACAAGAGCATTTTTTTTATTTAATTTATTTTATATAACAAAGTCTATTTAAATGAAAACAAACATTTATAGACAATATTTGGGAATTTGTACGTCGTTCTTTCCAAACTACTTCCTGCTGGTAAGGGGCACTGTCATGGAGGATTCGAAGAAGATTCAGAAATCCTGGCTGTATTCTGTAAGGCTGCTCTGTCCAGCTGTTTTGAATGTAGGATCACCTCGTATTCTGTTTCAGGTGGTCTGGCTTGATCAAACCACATTAGTCTGGAAGGAATCCACATCTTTTCATTTTCTGTGGAAAAAAAAATAGAAATCCTTTCCCCAGTAACTTGTCCTTCAACTTAAATTTTGGAGTCAAAGCATTTTTTTTTAATTTAATTTATTATTTTACATGTAAACAAGAGCATTTTTATAGCTTTATTCTATTGTATTAAAATAAGGATCACAACAGAATCAATACAAAGTGAATTGCTGTGTGTGTAAAATATTGCAGAAAATACCTATAATATAAACAAATGTTCATATGCAAAGGTAGCCTATAAAAAATGTTTATCCTGTTTAAATGACTCAAATTCCCAAATGAAACAAAAATCCCCTTCAAGCATACTTATTCCAAAATGACATAAAATCTTTTACCTGCAGTAGATCAAACAGTTTAACTAGTAAAGCTTTTTGGATCTCTGGCTTCTAGTTTCTAGTTTCCCTTTCCTTTGGGCCATGGCTAATTTTCTTTACATGACTAGAAATAAGGAGGACAGACTTACTCATTTTTTTTCTATTATAATCTGATATTTAAATGTCTTCAATATCCTTCCTACACATTGATTTGCATTAAGGAAATTTCATTTCCTGAATACGGAGCTGAACAGAGTGTCAAGTATATAACCCTCCTATTGGGAGACTGAAACAGGATGGCTTGCATCTTAGAGTTCCGGAATCTAGTACACATGCTAATCTCTTAGGATACTGAATTGCATCAGTATGGGAGCCAGCCAGGAGCTGTGGGTAACAATCTAGTACACATGCTAATCTCTTAGGATACTGAATTGCATCAGTATGGGAGCCAGCCAGGAGCTGTGGGTAACATGGACCAATTTGGAAGCAGAGGATATCAACCCTGTCCATGCTGACCAGAAATTAAATAGATTTCATTGCAACAGTGAACATATATTTGTAGATGTAGACTGTAGTAGAAAAACACATAAATCATTTTATACATGTTGAAGCCAGATATAATATAAACTATATTTCTCAATTGTATAATTATAAGTGTTTTTTTACTATTTATGATTGAATTTTAATTAATTGATTAAATAAAATCCTAAGGATTAAACTCCCAGCTTGGCATTGCCCTGCAATCATTCTATTACAGAGCTGATAATTCTAGGTTTAGAAGTGACTTTTTTTTTTGTTTTTCTTTGTGTAATTAGATACTTTATAGGAAATAAAAGACATTGTTTCTTCAAATTAAGTAATGTTTCAAACACAATAAATATAAAATTATTGTTATACCTGTCTATATTTGTATTGTATGATCAATTGAAATTTATATTGAATCCAAGCATTATGGTTAATATTAAGTAAATTCTACAATCTATGTAGTAATGATTTCAATCCTTACCTGTCAATCTGATATTTTAACAATGATCACTTAGAACAGATATCAGTGAAGAATCATTTTCTTTTAAAGAGGCGCTGACTTTAAAAAGAAAATACTATTTTCCTAGATGTTTCTTTTTTATAGTGTACAAATATGTTATCTAATGATCGATTTAATATTGGCTTAATAATGTTACCCACTCTACTCATAGTCTCTAATGAGATGGCTAGACTATTGCCATCTCCCCCATTCTAAACTATGAAAAGACAAAATGTGATCACAGCTATTTTAAAGGTATAATTGTGTTTTGTTTGTGATTCTAATATTATCTGATAACTCACTCAATAAAATAAAATTTGTGCTCCACTGGGCATGAGAGTGATTGATTTTTTTGTAAGGTAGGAAGAAGATAACAGAATAATAATAATAGGCAGATTGATTGGCTTTTCTTGATAGAGTTAAAGCATGTACTAATTCCTTATTATTCTGGTTAAGAAAATTGATTCTTTTTTATTGGTTAAGGAGAACCTCTCTTTTTCATTAAAAAAGGAGGGGGAAACTATTTGGGATAGCTCTGTACCTTCCTTTCTCCTCTCCTGTCCTCTCCCGTCCCCTCCCCTTAACTCTCATCTTCTCCCCCCACCCCTCTTTCTTTCATTTTTTCTCCAGACAGGATTTCTCTGTAGCTTTAGAGCCTGTCCTGGAATTGCTCTGTACACTTGGCTGGCTTTGAACTTACAGAGCTCTGCCTGCCTTTGCCTCCTATGTGCTGGTTGGGATTAAAGGCATGCACCACCACTGCTTGCCCATCTCTAAACTTTTTAAAACTTTAGTTTTACAATGTGTCAATTAGCTTGAGATCCATTTTGGTATGGTCCCCTGGAGCCTGGTAAAAGAGCTTTGTACAAAACAATGGCCTCCCACAGCTTTGTTTATTAAATACAACCCCAACTCAGTGTATGGTTCCATTCTGTCTACTGTTCTGCTCTGTTGGCTTACTTGGAAGCACTGGGGATTGGAAAACTGTGAAACATCTCATTTTAAAAATATTTTTAAATTAAGTTTTTTATTTAGGCATACATTTTTTTTTGCCTGCATGTATGTCTATTTGCCACATGCATGCTTGGCAGAAGCCAGAAAATGGCACTGGATCAAAGCAACTGGAATTATAGAAGGTATGGAACTATCGTGTGGGTGTAAGGGATTAAACTTGGGTTGCTGCAGCCCTAAAAAAGTAAAACATTTATTATTATATGTGTTTCACATATGTATAAGATACACTTTTAATAAATACTAAATTGGAGTGTCAAGTCAGGAGACAGTAGGCTTGAAAAGCAGTTGCTAGAATCATATTCTTTTACATTTTACATTATAAATCATCACTACCATATCTAATCATTTACTGTGTAATGATCCAGATCTGTAAGGTGAGAGAAGTGTAGAAGGTTTCGTCTGAAGAATTTGGAGTCTCTGAAGATTATTAAGGGAGCAGTTCAATAATTTATAAAAGGAATACAGATTGACCATTGCTTTAGTACCTTCATTTTTGAGCATGACCATGTTCTACATAATCAAGTTTCCCCAGATCAAGGTATTATCATTTGCTGCAACACATCCTTACAAGAGTCACTTGGAGCTAATTTTGGGGTCATCTCAGAACTTCGATTTTATTTCTACTTCATTTGTAACTCAAAGGGAATAGAATTATTTCTTTGTCTACTTTTCATAGCTCTTAACTAGGACAGAGTCTGGATATAATTTACATTTTCAGAAGAAAAGTTCTTTTTTTTTTAACATGTATGTATCAAATACCTGAAGATACACAGCTAACAAATTAATTCTTAAAAAATAATGAAAGGGATTAAAGGGGGAGGCGAGTGCTTGCCTTGAACATGGCAAACTAAATGGCTGACAGGGAAGTGGGTACCCACCTGAAATCTAGAACAGGATGGATGGCAGCAAACAAATTCACTGGAGTTTTCTGGCCAGCTAGTCTTGCTTAATCAGTGAGCCTTGATCCAATAAAGTACCCTGGCTTAAAAAAGCCAGGTAGAGGGGCTGGAATGATGATGTCTTAGCAGCTAACATCACACACTGCTCTTCCTGAGGCCGAGAGTTTTGTTTAGTGTCCACATTGGGGGCCAGAAAAAAGTTGAAATTTGTTGTAGAAATTCTTCTTGTGCTGTCTCCAGGCTGATAACGGTCTCCATTTGCCCTCAGTAACCTACCTGTGTTGTTCTTGTTAGGGAGTGAGAAAGTCTTCGTCCAAGCGCCTGTGTGTAGGCAAGTGGAAGATGTCATGGACTTTATTTAAATTTCATTTTTATCCATTACTTTCAGCTCAAAATAAGCATTATGTCCAGATGGCAGATTTTTAGGGCAGAAGGTTCTGATCGGTTACAGTACTGTATCATTTCAATAAAAAAATTAATGTGTTTTGCTGATTGTTTTCTGACTTATTCTTATAACAACAATTAATCTTTTCAGCTTGTCCAATTGGATACTACAAACACATGAACAATGTCCTTCACCCACAATTCTGCCTAATTCTCTGCCTAAGTGTATAACTATGTGTCTTGTTAAGCCTTCTCTTCTCAAAAAACACACCGGCATGGATCGAGATCCTATTATCCCATTCCTTGCATAGCTATGACTAAAACTGGGTGAAAAAAGCACTACTTTACCTCTTACCATTAGTAATAGTTATACTGTATGTATGTATGTATGTATGTATTTAAAACAAACAAACAAACAATACCAGTTATGAGCAGTGTTGCATTAGAATAGTTACCAGGTTCACCTAATTATTCTACTCCCACCTCCCATCACACTAAACGGTTACATTATTTTTTCCAATGTTTGTTTGCTACATTGAAAACTCAGGCTTAATGAACCTTCTCAAAGTAAACAAAATTCTTCCTCCAGGCCAGCTGAACCCTGCCTAGTGTGCATATAATTAGCCATGTGCAATTTCTGAATCCTATTATGTTGTAATTACAAATTCATTTCTTTCTTTCTCTTCTTTTTTTCAAGCAAACATAAAGCCAGTAGTTTCCAGGAAAATATATTTGTCTTAAAGTCTCAAGTCACTGTTGGCTATTTTTGCACATGCCAACATGAAGATTACATCCTATTGAATGCAAGATGAAATGATTTTCTTTCTTCCCATTATCACATAATTTACCTTGAGTGAAAGAGTTGTCATCACCACATCTGGTTGCTAGACAGAACAATGAGACATTTATAATGAATAATGCTGCGTAATGAAGCATTACAGGTACATGAAAAGTGAATCTCCAAAGAGACCAGAGCTGTCATTTTTGTTTGGTTCTGAAGTTGAACACCTGTGATCTCACGTTTCCCTTTGATAGTTACCTTCATAAAATTAACAGCGATTCAGATTTGAAGTCTAATGCACATTCAATTTGAATGCTAAGACAATTTGAATAAGAAAAAAGACTACTTTTTTTTCTAGGTCAATTGCTTTATTCTTAGGGCCCAAGACTGTATTTACAAATGTAAAGGCAGGTATTTGGAAAGTAATATCCATTTGGCAACAAGATTGCCTTTAAATATGCAAATACCTGTAACTGAAGGACAAATATGAATCAGTTACAGTCATTGACCACTAATATTTTATCATGTCTTAGTTGAGTTAGACACTGTCTTTAATTCTTTGTTGAACTGATGTGGAAGAATATTGATAAAATAGTGTTCACATTTTAAAAGTGACACTTCATGTAAGATTTTATATAATAAATAAGTTTATACCAATTCTTACCTTGTATTGAAGCAAACTAGCTTTTTATTGATGGTTAAAAAAATGTGAACACTCAAGTTAATCCTAAGTAAATTCAAATCAGTGTGGAATCTGGTGTACTTGAGCAATTGAAATAACTATAAAGAAACAAATCATGGTGAAGCCTGAATTTAATTGCACAGAACTGTATATGATCACTTACATGCAATACAACATAGTGGTTGTAAGTACTGGGTGCAGATTGTGTCTGCCAGCATTTAAATATTTTCTTCTCACTGGTTTTGAGAGCCCCTGTGGCTGCTTAAACTGTTTAGGGTTACAGTTTGTCCATTCCTAAAAGAGGTATAATTATAATTTCCATATGAAATTTGTTATAATTCAGTTTGTTAACATACATATCTGTGTATTCAAAAAAGTGACCAGCACATGAAAGCAACCACTATATAAAAGTCATCAGGATTATGTAAGGTTTCATGAACACAGTCCTGCAAAAGTGCCACTTTGGCATAATGAATATTTTGTTCTTACAGGTATCAGAAATTTCAGAGCAGGAATGCTCAGATCATGAAAATAAAGGAAACCAATTTCTGACTCTTATCTTTCTTTCTTCCAGGAGATTTGTCTTGTGCACATGTTTTGTTCTTTATCCAGACAGAACCAATGTCACAAGGGTGAAAAAGAGAAACCAATTGTAAAGTCCTTGTCAAGTGTCTACAGTTTATTAATGGTAGGTTACAACTTTTGAATAAAATCCAGTCATGGGTTCCTTGACTGGATGTACAATATGAAGTGATCTGCCATGAAACCATGTATACTCAAATAATAAAATGGACTTAATAGGTTATATTTGTATTGGGGGAGAAAAGGCTATCCATTTAAATGAGAAATGGAAAGATTTGGAGGAAGGTGATTTTGGAGGTGCTGGAGAATGGTAAATGATGTGATATAATTATATTTTAATTAAAATATTTTAAAAATCTTTATCAAAAGAGATCTAACACTAAGGATAATTATTCAAGTATTGATGAACAAAAAAAGGGGCTTTTACTGCAAAAACGTGTATTCATCATCATACAGGAAAGGCTCAATAGCACATGGAGAGGCAGGTACATTTCAGATACATAGTTTGAAATTATGTGTTTTAAACACGGCAGATAAGAAAGCCTCTGACTTGAGAATGTAGTATTTCAATAAGCAAAGTTTGTATTAAGGAACCCAAATATTCAGTGTAAAGTAGATTTGGGTAATTGACTATAGTTCCTCTGAGAGACATTATCTGATTTAAAAGGAATTTGGAGGAGCAGCTTCCCTTCCCTTGCAGGATCAGATGGCTGATCTCACAAAGTAGTTGCCCATTGGCTGTCATTTGAATCTTTGAACCTGTATTAAATACATTCATTTGCTTTTTCTTTATCAGTCTATCTTTGCTTATAGATATTTATGGCATAAACCTTTCAGCACAAAGGAGAATTTATTTGCTGTTTCATCCCTCATTGTTCTCTCAAGTTATATAGTATGAGATAAATAAACTGAGTTCTTTTCATTATAACTGATTTAATTTGCAAGCAAGGAAATCTAGCCAGCATCCTGCTCCTACATCATGCTGTGCCTTTGCTGACTGAAGGATGTTATCCCTGTGGAACCATGAACATGAAATAAACATTTCATTCCTTAGTTTACCTTTAGTCATGATAGTCCTCCTCAGTAACAGAAAACTAATAACAAAATTGGTAACAGGAGTGGGGTTATAGTTGTAATGAGTCTGACCATGGCTTTTCTTTGTAGGAATGTGGAAGGCATTGGAATTTTAGAATAGAAAAGATATTGAATGACTTAAACAGAACTTCATGGGTTGCTCTGGTGGTATCCAGGAAGACAGTGGTGCTGAAAGTATTGTACTGGCATGAAGCTTTGGAGGAGAAAATGACTCTATAATCAACTTTGTTAGATATTTTACAGTGATAATTTTGGTAAATAGCATGGATATAGTTTGCCTTTATCTTGATAACTTGCTGGAAGCTACCTTAAAGTGTAATGGAATAACTTCTTTGACAGAAAAATTTAAGAGAGCATAACGTAAAGTCAGTAGCATGGTCACACTGAATTAAAAAATGTACAGATTAGAGAGAAAAACAGCACCAAGAAACTCAGTGCTAAACAAGCTGTAGAAATTGGTAAAGAAATTACCAGCCCAAGAATAGCCTCCTACCCTGCTCTAGAACAACCGGATAAGCATCTTACAGCAAACTCCTAGCTAGCTAAGACTCTAGGTTGTGGAAGAGAGCCTAAAGGGTTGCTTGGTCTTAGAAATCAGTGGCTTCAGCATATAAAATTTACTGCTTCTGTGTTCTAAGAAGGAAAACCTCTATTCTAACCAGGCTGCCAAATTTGGCAGCATCATGCATGCAGTACTGGCCTGGGAGATATGTAAGATAAAAAGTTGATAAAAAGCTTCTTCATGGAACTTTTAGAGAGTGGCTGCAGTCAAACATGTGGGAGGTTCAGAGTCTGTGGGAAGAGGTTCAAAGAGGCCACTGCACAAGGCTGTGATCATGAAGCCTTGGTTGTGATTAAATCTCCAAGATGTTAAAGGTCCCAGAGCTGTGTGTTACCTATTTAGAAGAGGTGCATGCAGGATGGGCTGATCTATGTTTGTTAATTTGACACAAAATAGCCATACTTAGTAAGATTGAACTCTGAAACTTATTTGTGGGAGTATTTTATTGACTATTAATTGATTAGAAAGTCTCAGTCCACTGAGGACAATGCCATTCTTGAGAAAGAAAGAGGAATCAAGCCAGCAGACAGCATCTCTTTGTGGTCTCCACTTCAGTTTTCTCTTTTTGTCCCTGTCTTGGTTTCTTGGCTTAGTTTTCCCTGGTAATGGACTGTAACCTGTAACCAAATGAACACATTCTTCCCCATGTTTCTTTTGATTGAGTGTTTTATCACAGCAACATAAAGCAAACAAAGATTACATCATTTGCACACATGTGAGTTTTGTGTGTGAGTATGTGTATGAGTGTGTATGTGTGTGTGAATGTATATGTGAGTGTGTGTGTGTGTGTGTGTGTGTGTGTGTGTGTGTGTGACTTATATTGCTGTATTTCTGGAAATAAAGCTAGAAGGACATAATCATCCAAACCCTTGAAAATGGAAGTCCCAGTAACTGAACATGGAACTATAGGATTTGGGTTTTGCCCGACTACGTTTCAATCCTGCTTTGTTCCAATCTGTCCTCACTATGGAATGGTGATGTATGGATGTATGTAATGTATTCTCCATGCTGTAGTATGGAAGTATATTTGTATGTATTTATTTTTTTTAATGGAGTCAAAATTGAGAGTTTGACTTGAGACTCAGGAATGACCTACCTTTTGAAGACCCTTCAGACTGTTAAGGACTGGGAAGTTTGGAAGTTGAGCTAAGGAATTTTGCATCATGAGATGGCTATAAGCCAATTGACTAAAGGGATAGAAAGTAGTGGTTTGAAATAGGAATATATTTGAAGAACTCGTGTGTTTTAACAGTTTGTCCCCAGTAGGTGATGCTATTTGTGGAAGTGATGAAACCTCAGCAGGTGCAGCCTTGCTGGAGGAGGTATGCCATTGGGTCAGTCTTTGAGGCTTTATAGCTTTGTTCCACTTCCTGGTCTCTCTGCCTACTTCTTTTGCATAGGTGAAATGTGATCAGTCAAACTTCCTTCTGTTACCACATGGCCTTCTATCCCTTTCCTTCTCCTGTTCCATGTACCTTTTCAGACATGATGGAGACTATCCCTGTCCTTCTTTTGTTACCACATTTCTTTACAGCCAGGTTGGACACTATCCCATTGGAACTCTAAGTCAAAATAAACTTTTTTCCCTGCAGTTGCTTTTCATCATATTGTTTCATCACAGCAACAGAAAAGTGTCTGATGCAGTTCCTCAACACAAAAAGAGTAAGGTAAGATTTCTGAAAACACTGGACACTTTGCCTGTAGGGGACATCAATGAATCATTCTCACACTGACTGGGAAACTTCCTCCTACTTTCATGTTTGAAGGTACAATGCATATTTCTCTGGAGAAAAGGTATCAATTATCTTTCAAATTTCCCCAAGTAGCGTTCCTTTGTGTAACACGTTAATGTTTATATTGAAAAGGGTGCTGGTAAACTAGAAATCTAATTTAATTTCATTTTATAATAGTATACCCTTAAAGAATTACTGATGGTTCCTCTTTCAACTTCATTAAGACCTAACATGTAGGATGGTCGAAGGAAGAAGGAAGAATCAGGTGGGGGATAAGAAGCTTCCAACAGTGCTGTCTGTTATGAGGGTCTAGTTAATATTAAAGCCTGGAGAAAAACTACCTCAGTGTAACTGGAAGTCTGAATAGTGGGGATCCTTGCTATTCTCTTCCCACTTTAACTATAGGAGCTCCATTCTTCCACCTGTTAACATTTCTAGGCACGGAAATCTGTGATATTCTCCTTTGAAAATATTTCCTGCCATATTTAGTATAACAGTTCTACATTAAATAATAGTTCTACATCTGATGTGTCTTGCTAACTGTATCTAAGGAGTTTATTAATACCCTGCCTGTTTGCTCCTCACATTCTCCAGACTCTTCAGGGTTCACAGGTCACACAGCAATCAGAAGGCCACCCCAGTTAGGCTTTGCTAGTGACATAATGGAGGTCTGGTGTGTTTCCATTGTGACATTATATCCAGATCAGAAGAACCTGCTCTGTACTCACAATCTTCTGGTCTCCATCACTAAGTAAAACCAAAACCAGACAGTACACGGCCAGCTTCTTTTATTTTATGTAGAAGGCACCAGAAATCAGAGAAAGACCAAATAGAAAATGATCAGATAGCTATCAAGATACACAAAATTAGGAGCTCAAGAATTATTGTCTAAAGCTGATAAAAACCTTAGTTATTTTATTAAATCTGTTTTATTTATCATCAGTATTCATTCTCTCTATTGTCTAGAGAAAAGTAGGCAAGGCAGAACATTATAACTGCCACAGAATTTGCTCAAGTATTAGTATTTTATCCTTATTGAGCACCACAAGGTGCTTGCATTGTGCCAAATATTGGATTAGACAAAGTTGCCCACAGTCACCTCATCTATGGTGGATGTCTACTATCAAAAACTAATCAATTCTCATGACAGAAAGCAAAAGAGGATCCACCAATGTATTGATTATTGGGTTCTCTTTTCAGAAACACAGTATGTGATATTCCAACTAGGTCCCTGGTTCTATGCAATAATTCATAATTTTATTGGCTTTGTGTGTATCCCACCATCCCATGGTTTTCTTGTCAGAAGAACCCCCTTATGGACAAATACTTTAGCAACCAATTCCGAGGATGTAGCACCGTGTGTGTGTGTGTGTGTGTGTGTGTGTGTGTGTGTGTGTGTGTGTGTGTGTTTGGTGGGTTGTGCCTAAGTGCGTGAAGTTATATAGGTGGGTCAGAAGTCAACACTGGTTGTTGTTTCTCAGTTGATGTCCACCTACGTTTTGTGAAGCAGGTTCTCTCATATTCATAAAGCTCACTCAGTATGCTCACTTGCTCACCAGTGAGCTCTAAGAATCATCCTGTCTCTCCCCCCTCAACACTGGAATGAAGAGCATATGCCACCAGTGCCTGAATTTTGTTACATAGATTCTTGGGGTGAAATGCAAGTTCTCATGCTTCCATTAGAAGCAATTTCTCCATTGTCCTTTTTCCCTAGCCACTCTAGCAAGCACATTTTAGTTTAATTGATAGCAGATGTTTCACCTACACAAATTATTACTTAATTATCACAACTTTTTCATCTATCTATCTGTCTGTCTGCCTGTCTGTCTCCAAAAGAATGATTTTTAAGGCAATGTGAAGCACTCTTTTTTTAGTTTGTTTTGTTTTCCAAGACAGAGTTTCTATGTGTAGCTTTGGAGCCTGTCCTGGCACTTGCTGTGTGCACCAGGCTGGCACCAAACTTACCTAGATCTACCTACCTCCATGAACCATTTTGAATCATTTCCTATCTAAATATTTTCAACCTCAAGAGAAGTGGAACGTGTCATATATTTCGTTAATTAATACTTTAATTTTTATGAGTTTTGTACTTGATTACTGTATTTATATAATTTCCACTTCTCATCCTCCCTCCTCCAAGTCAAATATATTCTGTTCTTGCAGTACAGGAGAATTAGAAAAGTCAGTAATTTACTTGTTTATCTTATTTACTGAGCAAAATTAAAGGAGAAAGAGGGGGTAGTAGTGGCAGAAGAAGATGGAGAAGGGAAGGGAGGATAGCAAGGAAAAGAGGAGAGTGTCTTAATTATTCCTCTATTGCTATAAAGAGACACCACAACCAAGGCAACTACTTTTACAAAAGAAAACAATTTAGCTAAGAACTTGCCTACAGTTTCAGGGAGATAACATGGCAGGAAGCATGCAGCCATGATGCTAAAATAATAAATGAGAGCTTTATGTCCTGATATTCTTGTAGGAAGCAAGGGCTGAAGGTAAGGTCCTGCATGCGTTTTTGAAACATTATATCCTCTCCCAGTGACACACCTCCTCCAAGAAGGCCATACCATTAATCCTTCCTGATCAGTTCCACTAACTTGTGACTAAGCTTTCAGATATATGAACCTATGGGGCCATTCTCAATCAAACCACCACAGAGGGAGAGGGAGATAAGCTTACTCAGAATGTGGCTTTGGTCTTTGAAAATGTCAGTGTATTGATGGGAGATAGCTATGTTTTCAGTGTTGCCTGCAAGATCAAACTCCAGTACACAAGTTAAGGACTTGGCAAGAAAGATGAGTAGGATGAGGGAAAATATCTGATTCAAAACAGAAAGAGTAAAATGTTTGAATTATTTATCTCCTGAAAGTAGACTTTAAAAGTCTTCCTCCAAACTTTGAATTCATTAGTAATTTTTTGCGATTGTATAAATGATTTGGTTTTTTTTCTTTACTTCTGGAATTGACATGCCAGAATCAATGGGTAAAACTTACCTGGTAAATACATATAAAGCAAAATATACATTTTCTAATCCTAAGAAGTTATGTGATTAAAGATACAGAGAGAAAAAAGAAAATCTGATTCATGTTCCAGCATATTGTATAAAAAAAAAAATAAAACAGAAAAATTGAGCAAAGCTTGGGGACAAAAATATAGTCATTGTTTCCAGTGTCTCTACCAATGTTCAGTTATCTGTGGGTAGAGTGAAAACACTAAAGCTCTTGTTTCTTTACTGATTATTAGGGAAAAAATGACTGATTTTATATATTCTAATTTTTTAATTTAAGTTAATCCGGGGTTGAATCAAAGGCCCACTGCTTGTGCACAATTGTTTTTAATTTGTCTTGTAGAGTTCTTTATGGATTGTCAGCCATGACTCGGAAGTAAACTGAATACAAGTTTCCCATGTGACATTTTCATACCAGTTTAGCAAATTTTTTCACTGAATACATAAATACATCTGAGACCTGTGCATAATAATCACTGATGAGGGGCAGGGAAGTTTAGTTTCTAAATCATTACTATTGAGAAGTAGAGTCTTGTTTTCCTTGACATTAAGAAGATCCTAATTCTATCTGAAAAGCTGACAGCACAGGTTTAATCTTGTATACGTGTTATTATTGAGAAGAAATATGCTTTTACATTTGATAGAAAACATGATTGTGCTCTGATGAGAGTGACATTTAAAATTGGTTTCCTAGACCTGATGTACCCATGGAAATCTTAGAGATGGAGGAGGGATAATCATCACAGAATCTCATACACTTTTATTTGTTGCTCATACACTTTCCTCATGATAATTGCTTCTCAGTATTGCTTCTCGTGTCTCAAAAAGAAAGTGTGTTACAAAATGGCACTCATAGGCATTGTCCACCATGCTAATACATCTTTGAAAAAGAATGAATTCTCTACCCTCCGCTCTCAACTTGTCCTTTCCAAAGATTTCTGAGGATCATGTATTATTTTACTGTGGAACAGACTGAAGCAAAGAAAACTTGGTTCTCTGATGTTTGATGATGGAGGATATCCTTCTTTATATGTGTTTATCTTATTGATTGATGAGTAAAACAATGTTTGGCCTATATCCAATAGAGGCAGGAAGATAAGTGGGACTATGATACAAGGAGGATGCTGGGGGAGAGGCAGAAAAGTGAAGGAGAGAGACGCCGTGTAGGCTGCCAAAGGAGTAACAGGTCTGGGCAATCTATGGTAAATCAAGACCAATTCAAAATACACAGATTTATAGAGATGGGTTAATAATTAAGACAGAACTAGCCAATAACATGTCCTAGCCATTGGCCAGTAATTTAATAATTAATATAATATCTGTGTGCTTTGTTGTGTCCTCTGAGGTTTCTAGTATGCTGGATATTACAGGAGATTCCCACTCCTCACCACATTTCTTCCAACATAACTTCAGGCCTTACTGTTTCAAATGCCAAGGAATGCTTTCTAAGCAAAAACCAAGAAGAAAACAAGAGTCTGATCCCCTTATGTGTCACACATTTGTGGACCTTTAATAACTACCCGTTGTTGTAGTATAAGGAAAGCATCATGCATGAGAAAGATGCCATGAGACAAGGTTCAAGCAGAGGGATTTTGTTTGTGAGTTCATTTGTTTTATTATGGAAAGAGGTCATAAAAAGGGTAAAAGGGAGGGGGGACTAGCCTTCTGAGACAGGAGCAGCAGGAGAGAGGAGAGAGGAAAGAGGGGGAGAGAGAGAAGAGGGGAGAGATGGATGAGGATGAGAGAAAGAAAGAGAACAGAACATAGACAGAGAGAAAGAAAGAGGGATGGGAGGTGCTCAAGGCCCTCTTAAAAGGGAACACAGTGGCTGCAGCTGAGGGTGTGTCCTGTCAGAACACCAAGGAAAGACTGGTGCAGATGCCTGAATACTAGCACCCATTGCCTTGGTGACCATGTCCTTCTATCTAAAGCCAAATAAGAGGTTTGCCTTCAAAGAAAGAACTATAAGTGGGTGTACAAGGAAGGTGGGAGGAGGGAAGGGAGGAGAAGAGGGAGGGGAAACTATGATTGGTGTGTAAAATAAAGAGATAAAAAACTATGGCAAATGGCATCTATGATTTTAATGTCCATAATCATTAGAATCTGTAAGTCATATGACATTGGGAAGAAATCATGATCTAGAAACAAATGCTATTTTTTTTAGATAACTTCTATTGGAAAGAAATTAATGCAATGTGACAGTTTAATTTAATCTCTCAAAATTAACATGCAGTTTAGATCCTTGTGTTTGTCAGTAGTGGTTGTTTGGTTTTTTCCTTAGTCCTGTGGCAAAAAAAAAAAAAAGAAAGAGCTTCAACAAGAAGCCTTTGCTTGCAAATGTGATAGACATGTTACTGGTGTCTCTCAAAATGAATTCTTCCCTCTTAACTTTGATAACAGTATCCTCATAATTTTAACTTATTCTGTGTGGTGTTTTGGATAGTAATACCCCACTTAGGCTCATTTAGTTGAATGCTTGGTCATTAGGGGATAGAACAATTTGATATGGATAAGGAGGTGTGGCCTTGTTGGAGTAGGTATGGATTTCTTGAAAGAAGGGTGTCATTAGCTGTGGTCTTTTGGGTTTCAGAAGCTCAAGCCAGGCATAGTATTGTTCTCTGGTCCTGTTGATCCGAATGTAGAACCATTGGCTCCCTCTCTAGCACCATGTCTACCTGTGTGCCACCATGCTTCCTATCATGACCATAATGTACTAACCCTCTGAACTGTAAGGCAGCCCCAGTTAAATGCTTTCCTTTATAAGAGTTGCCATGGTCATTTTGTCTCTTCACGGCAATAGAAATCCTAACTAATGCAGTCAGGAAGCTATGTTCTATTGAGCAATTGTTATTTCCAAAGTAAGTGACATAGGTACCAAAAATCAGAGAAATGTTATAATAGCTCAGACTACTGTCATTTTTTTAAACAGTGGCAATCAAAATGGAAATTAGTCTGGCCACTGAACAGAAGAAAAGTCACCAATGCTCTTCATAAAACAAGGAGAGAGGATTATAAAGAAGTGAGGGTTTTCCTGAAGGAACTCTAGAGCTCACACAAAGGACTATATATATATATATATATAGTAAATGTGTGAGTTTCCTTTTTATTAGAAGTGCTCAGGAAACACATGGATAGTGACCTGTGGGAATCCTGTAGTGGGTTGGAATTGAACCAGGTAAGTTCTAAGTCCTGTGTCTTACTGTGAATCTATGTAGTTGGAAGATTTTCTGTCTCTCCTGGTCCCACTGAAACCAATTTCTTGCCTGCTGGGTCCTCATAGCCACTTAGCCTCATAGCCACATAATCACTCAGAGGCTAATATTGAATATAATTATTTGGACAATGGCTCAGATATATTACTGCCTAGCTCTCTCTTATAAATTATCCCATTCCAATTAATCTGGTTATTGCCAAGAGGCTGTGGCTTACCCGTGATGCTCCAGCATATTACACCTTTGGCAGCTACATGGCATCTTTCTGACTTTGCCTACTTTTTCTCTGTATCTTTGTTTGTATTTCATGCCTAGCTATATTCTCTCTGGCCATTGGGCAAAACAGTTTTATTTCTCAACCAATAAAATCAACATATGGTTGCATCATACCTATGTCAAATCTGTGCTTGTGGGGCATTAAAGATGGGACTTGGGGATAAGGCATACTTTAGCTCACAGCTTTTTTTCAATTTCCTACTTGCTGGTTGTTGTAGGGAAAACCTTGCTTTAGAGCAGAGATGTAAGTTTGGCAATGATTTCTACCTTTGTCTATAAGGTTCCTGCCAACTTTCTAACTTCCTATGTAGGCTATTAGTGTGGTCATTTAAGAACCAGTGATGACTATCTATTCAGTACTTCTGTACCTGTTCCCTGGAAAAGCATAGCCAAGGAACAGTTGAGGAGGCTGAATATGGAGTGAAGAATATGGAAGACATTTGGTCTGTGGCAGAAGGGAAAGCAGGGCAGATTATTCCCAGTTCACTTAAATTTTACCTGATGATTTACAGAGAATGTAAATTAGGAGACAATCACAGGAGGGACATTTAAAGACATCTTAATGCATTGTGGAATTTATGACAAGGCATGGAAAGCTTGTGCAGTCAACCATTGGAAGCAGATGCTGCAATAATTCTACCTAATACTTAGAAGCAGGGGAAAGCATATTGTGTTTCATACAAATGTTTATGAAACATTAATAAGAATAAAGTGTATCATTTGATGCTGAGCACATAATCTGAAATCTTTGCTATAAATACCTGTAAAGGACACATTTTTGTTCTCAACATAAATTGATTCCAAGACCAGATCCTAAGAAGTTATAATGATCATTCTTTCAATGTATATTCAACTAAGATAAGACTAACTGACCCAGGGGTGGAGTTCTATGTGAGTCCCTATAGGGGTTGCTTGGACTGGATTCATGAAATATACTGTATACCTTAGCTCAGTGAATGGCTTAGAAATAATAATTTTGCTAGTGTGCTAGCCAGTAACTAGCATGATTTAAAGGAATAATGAGCTTCATTAAGTTTGAGAAAGTACAGTTTCTAAATGATGTGGTAATACTTCATATTTATAATATAAAAATATTTCTAAAATGCATTTTCCATCTGTGCCAGAAATGTTGGCTCAGTAATTTCCAGTGACCAATTAGGAGTATGGGAGGAGGTGGAATATGTTTGAGAAAAATCTCTCCATTCCTACATCACAGTAAATTTGATTTACTGTTCAAAATGCCACTGTTCTTCATTGCTAACTATGGTGGCAGGGCTCTTAGACACACTGTTTTATTTCTGGCAGTATCTATTCTATTTGCACCATGTATTAAGTTTCTTTTAATGACTCTTACTGGCCAATGTCACTACCCACTCTTTTAATGGAGGAACTGTTTTAGAGAAACAGGATACTGTAACTGTGATTTTCTTTCAGTTAAAATGATCCTAATTGCTAATCACTCTTCAACATCATGGCACTCTCTACTCTTAGCTTCCTGGCTTTGGCCAAAAATGTCAAGATTATAAAAATGAATCATTTTTGTAGCTTTATTTGTTTAAGTACTTAAATATGGGATAATTCTCCCATGACATACTTTGCCTTCTAATGCAATAGAGCAAAAACATCAGGCAAAATGTGAGCCTTGGGGAAGGTGAAAGGAGCTTTATGTTCAAAAGAATATCCTGCAGCAACTAGGTTGAGAGAGGACAAAGTAAATGTGCTTAAAAACTGTGTATAGGAGTGCTTCTAATGGGAATACTGAGTTTGTTTTGTCACACCACTTTAATAGATCTGTCCAGTTTGGACTCACTCTGACTGGTTATACTGGCTTTGGGAAAACTGGTTATAACATAATTATACTGAAACCTTCAAACACATCAGTCTTGTCCAGTGTTTGAAGATGCTGACATCCAAGTCTTTTTTTGTTTGTTTGTCAGATTTCCAAACATTGCTAAATACATGAAATAACCATCTTTAAACAGAATGTTATAATTTATTGGGTAGTGTTGTCATATGTAAAAATTTTCAAAGCTTATTTTTACTCATGCTTGTTCTAATAAATGGCAGAAGTTATAAGATAGTTTGATGACTTTTTCCTTTTATCTGTTGTATAAATTGTGTATTTTATGAGCTTCTTTGGCATGTTGGAAGCTTTTAAAAGAATTTCATCTCACTTTACCTATAATATATCTGACTTATCACTAATCTAAATGTCTATACAGATACAGTACCTAAACTAATGTCATTGTTGATACTCAGGCAGAAATGTGTCTTAACTGAATAAGTTAGGATGTGTTTCAATTTGTGTTAGAGACTAGTATATATATTAAAATAAGAATGCTGTTATAAAATGAAATCTTTGTGTTTGAATTTTCTTAGCAACATAAGCATTGTTTTACACTGGGGAAAAAAAGAACGGGAAATAATGAATATAATCCCCAGGCCATTGGAAATAGAGATACATAAACAGTATAATTTAGATCAACTTTCAAGTAAAATTATCACAGTAATACTGGAGATCCATGTTGTGGCCTAACTCCATCTGAGATTCATACTTTTAAGGTCATACACTTCAGTCATTAGTTGCTACTGGAACACACTCATGAAAGAGTGGTATGTTACTTAGTTTGAAGCTCTATGCCAGACTTCATCTGCTCACTTATGCTCAGCCATATGACTCTAATAGTCATATAATAGTGTAAGAGTAGTTTTTCCGGCAGCCTGGAGCCACCACCTCGCCAGCCCCAAATAACACACAGACACGCTGTATTTGATACAATGCTGTTGGCCAGTTACTATTTTCTTAACAGCTAGCTCTGTCTTAAATATTAACCCATTTCTATTAATCTAAGTATTTCCACGTGGTCTCATCTTACCAGAGAGTGGAGTTGGCGTCTATTCTTTCCTATCTCTACATGCAGACTCCTCCTTACTACTTCCTCTCTCCTCCTTGTCTCCTAGTCCCGCCTATCTTGCTTTCCTATTGGCCAACAGTGCTTTATTCATTAACCAATATGAGAAACATGCCATTTAGCCCTTATAACCCTTCTTTTCTAGGAGTATCCTATGTCTATCCTTTTCAGTTGGAGTGTGGCAGGGACCAGGAGAGCAATGGAACAATTTTACTTGTTTTACTAGAATTAATATTCTCTACAAAGTCATTTAGAGAGATAAGAGAAAGTGATTAAGGTAGTTAAATTCAAAGTCACACAAGTGAATCATGACAACGTTGATGCTGTAACATGTTTTGTGAAGCCAAGGCTGGTATTTGTTTGGGATCATATAGTGACAACTTCAATACCCAGTGGAGAGTAAGCACTGAGAAGATGTCCATCCCCTCTCTGATATCTGCCAGGTGCCCACTGAGAGGAATCAAAGATCCTCGGATCTTTGTAGAATTTATTTTGCAAATGTATTATAGAAAATCTTTTTGAGCACTTAACATTTTATTGAAAATATAAACATTTTTCAAAGACAGTTTTAACCAGGTAATTTTGAAATATGAAACTTTGAGAAAAAAAGTTCTGATCAATTACTTATCAGGAGTTTCAAAGAAACTTGTCTACCTGTTAATAGTTGGTATATGGACAGGGGTTTTAAAGAGAATGAGTGGGGAGTGATAAAGGAACAAATGATTCTGTGAAAGGGCTTGAGGTAATGTCAAACTGAGATTATACATGGCTGTCCTTACAACTTTTATCAGAACCTACTTGACATGCTCTCATAAATATTGTCTGCTTCTTTCTGAATGAAGTTCAAAGTCTTGAAGCGTGGAGGGCACATAAAGTGTTTCACTAGTATTGTGTCTCCATGAACTTTCAGATAATTGTTACTTAATATTTGATAATAGTTGAAATTAATGAAAGAATAAACTCTAACCCATACATATTTTGCAATCATCACTTTTGCTTAATGAAAAACTGTATCTAGAATCATAAATAGAAGAAATAAAACTCATGTATTTCAGTTATATTATTCAAAATTTGTATGTGTGTAATGGTATTGTTCCAAACATGTAAGTTTAGTATTTATAACTGTATCTTCTACAAAAAATGTTCATTTGGTGTCATTTAATTGAATGATATTCACATTGTGTATTTATTACCAGTTATAAGCTGTGAGTAATTTACACTTAATGTTTTACCACAGGGACTTGAGAAGAAAGCTTCTCATGTGACATAAAGGGATCAGAATCCCCTGAGCACTAATGTTACACACATCAGATATAAATGAGGCCATTAGTCTTGAATAGGTGCTGAAGTCTTAAATGCTGAACTATCTCAGAGATGTTTAAATTCTGTCTAACACCTGTATCACAATTAAACAAATGTATGAAATTATAACCATGAATTCTATTTTACACTTAAGAATTTTAAAATATCAAAAGGGCATTTATTGGAAGTATATAATTATATCAAAACCATCTAGGCTAGAGTTTTCTGATTGAATATATGTACAAAATCATATCTCCTTATTAATACCAATAAGCACAGCAAAAAAAATCTCTTAATGAATATGTTTAAATCAGACATAAGAAAATATTACATGATAGAGAAGACATAAAAAAACATCTATGGACCTTCAGAGCCAAAGAATGGTAAAAGGTTTTCCTTTTGTGTACTCTTCCCAAGACTGAGGACTGAAGAAAGCCAGAATGCAGAAACATCAAAGTGAATGAACAAACAGGAGACATTAAGAAAAAAATTTACTTACTGAATAAGAGGACTAAAAAGTGATCAAATTTTTATAACAGAAACATCAGGAAAAGCAACAGTCACATCCAAGCCAAACACCACAGTGAATGGCTATGCCCCAACCTCAGAAAATGCTAAGTAAGAAGTGTATAGAATCATAACATGACTATCTATAATGTGCAGTTCCAATACACCTACCCAACCTCAAATGTTCTAAGGCAAAACAGCTGGAAGCTGGATGGAGATCTTTTGCTTTTCTAGTGGCAGTATACTGTAGGTTCCAATTACCTCAAAATGAGTGAGACATTTCTCCATACCAAAGAGAGCACATGGGGTCTGGGTGGGCAGTGAGTGGAGAGGGAACTAGGAGAAAGTGAAGGAGATGAGAAGTACTAGGACTAGGAAGATTGAGTCAGGGGAGGAATAGAAGAGAGAAGAGATGAGAGATGAGAGAGAGAGAGAGAGAGAGACTATAAAAGAGTGAGCCATTATAGGATTGAAGAGAAAACTGAACCTAAAGAAATGTCCAGAGACCTACAAGACTGACCCCAACTAACAATTCGAGCAACAGTCAAAAGGCTACCCTGAAAATGAGATCAGCGACAAACTTATCCACCATCATGGAGCCCTCATCTAGTAGCTGATGGAAATAGACGCAAACACCCACAACTAAACATTGAGCTAAACTAGAATCCAAATGCAGAGAGGGAGGGCAAAACCAGGCTGCAGAAACACATAGAGACTGCTAACCTAAACAAGGAGGAGCTAACGGGCCCCAAGACTGATACCTGGAAATCCAGCATGGGACTGATTCAGACACCCTGAACATGTGTCTCAGCTAGAAGGCCTGAGCAGTCTAAGGGACCTCATACAGTGGAACTAGGATGTATTCCTAGGACACAAAGGTGTAACGAGTACTGTTTTTCCGCCCGCCACCACTGGTCTTGTCCTGCTGCCGCGCCAGCCCCAAATAACACACAGAGACTCTGTATTTGATATTATATTGTTGGCCAGTTACTACTTTCTTATCGGCTAGCTCTGCCTTAGTTATTAACCCATTTGTGTTAATCTATGTCCACGTGTTCTCCTTACTGGGAGCCGGCTGCCGCATACTGCTCTCTCCAGACTCTCCATCTTGACTTTCCTTACTACTTCCTATTTCCTCCTTGTCTCCTAGTCCCTCCTATCTTCCTTTCCTATTGGCCAACAGTGCTTTATTATTAACCAGTATGAGAAACATATACAGAATGACATCTCCCATTACAAAGGGACTTTGCAGGCACATCCTCCATGGAGGGATACTCCATTAACCTACATACAGGAGAGAAGTCCTAGTCTCTGCTCCAAATGACTTGACAGATTTCGATGACCTCTATTGGAGGGCATCATCCTACATGTGGAGTGGGGGGGAATGGGAGGGGAAGGTAGTCTGGGTGCATGTGAAGGTGAGAGAGAGGGAAAGAGGGAGGGAGGAAAGGACAGAAACTGGGATCGATATGTAAAATAAAAATAAAAAAATTAATATAAAAAACCCAAAAAACAAACAGTGGATTACTTTTCTCTGCTGGCACAGTGCCAAAGGAGACCTTCTATAAAAGATCAAAACATTATCTAGAGTCTTACATCTTAATATTTAATATTGTAAACATCTAGGATAAAGTTAAGATGTACTTATGTGAGAGACAACAGGATTTGAGCAAGAGTGAGGAAGGACCAGGTTCAAAATGACAAAGATTTTAAAGCAGTCTTTATAGAAAGACTTCAAAGAGAAATTCTGGATGTTTGCATGCTTTAAACACATTGAACATAAAAGATTTCAAGCAAACATAAAATATAAAGAATAAACACACAAAGATATTATATTAAAATTATAATAACTAAAACCAAATAAAAATATCATCAATAATAAATGTATTAATCAGGCTGAAAGTGTCTGCTAACTTAAAGATAGAATAATAAAAATGTTTCCAATGATAGGACTGTTGGTGTCTTAGTGCCTAAGAGTGCTTAATGTGCTGTTCTTGGGATGGATCTGGATCTACATTAAAAGCCAGGTGTAGATATTCATGTCTGAAAAGACAGTGTTGGGTTGAAGCGGGGAAAGGAGAATTGGTGATCAAATTTGCTGGCCAGCTACCCTAGATCTAGGCTCACTAAGGGACCATGTCTCAAAAGAAATAAAACAGAAAATGGTGGAAGCAAAACACTGTATTAATCTGGCCTTTTGACAAAATGCATCTACAAACTTATACACACATAACATACACAGAGACACATTCACACTAACATAGATAAATACTCACAAGCACACACAGAGCCAGAACATACACACACACACACACACACACACACACACACACACACACAAAGATATACATATACAGAAATGAACACAAACACACATATGCAAAGGCACATATATACATTGACAGAGGACACACAGAAACATATAGACACACATTTAGACAGAACACACAAACACACACACATAGGCATACACTCAGTCACACACACACACACACACACACACCATATTCAATCATATAACCTTCAACTCTTATGGAATATTTTGATCACATTCTCATGTTATCGAAATTCATGATAAAGTTTGCTTTGAATCCCAAATCAGAGCTGACAACTAGCTGACCAAAATGAGCCATAGAGGTTTGTGGAGTTTCAAGGACAGCTAGAGAGACACAGGAAATAGTAGATTGGGGCTTATAGAGAGTCTCAGCCCTTTTTAGATCAAGGAATGAGAGAGGAAGCTACTGGTCACTTCTCTGGTGCTTCTCTGATCTTTCAGATTCTTAACCTAATATCTGACTCCTGAGTTTTTATTGATAAAAAAATAATTAGATAAACTTTTCATCTGGAGTCCAACTTAGGGTATCAGATCATGAGGTAGCTGCTGGCTTTTGGCATTGCAGCTGTTGGAGCTGCCACTGTGGTTGGCTTTTGCTTTCTCTTTCCAGTCTCTGTTCATGAGTCTGGGGTTTTCATGTATTTCTGAGTCTCTTTCCAGACTAAATAAGTTTAAAACATAGCATTTCTCAGTAACTTATGAATGTTGCTTTTGCTGGTGTGCTTGGTATCACACTCCTGAGGATTCACATCTGGTTCAGGAGGCCATAGCTTTTGTGCCCATTTGTCCCAATATTTGTTAATTTCCCCCCAGACTCACATTTCCTCTCTTTACCTTCCTGTTCCATCTGCAATCAGATATTTCCTCTTGAATTTATGTGATATTTCTTTTAAAAACCCATTTAATGCTGTCCAGATACTATATCTTGCCCAAAACAGATTCTCTTCCTAATAGTCATTTTGTCATTTATGTTTTTCTTTAGCTGGGAGAAGAGAGTTTAAGAGCACTTCCTCAATACATGCTGTAATTTGGGTTGGCTTAATCTTGTGTAGGTCACATGAAAGACTGTGTACAAGATGTTTCCATATTTAGCAAATGCTGTTTTGTTTCATTGCAGACCTCAAATACCTACCACTGGCTCTTAAATGCTTTCCATACTTCTTTTGTGATGCTCTTTAAACGTTTTTTTTATTTTATTTTATATAACAAAGTCCAATTAAATGAAAACAAGCATTTATACACAATATTTGGGAATTTGGGCGTCGTTCTTTCCAAGCTACTTCCTGCTGGTAAGGGGCGCTGTCTTGGGGGGATTAGAAGAAGATTCAGACATCCTGGCTGTAGTCTGTAGGGCTGTTTTGTCCAGCTGTTTTGAATGTAGGATTAGCTTGTACTCTGTTTCAGGCGGTCTGGCGTGATCAAACCTCATTAATCTGGAAGGAATCCACATCTTTTCATTTTCTGTGGAAACAAAAATAGAAATCCTTTTCCCCAGTAACTTGTCCTTGTACTTAAATTTTGGAGTCAAAGCATTTTTTTGTTTTATTTATTATTTTACATGTCGATCCCAGTTCCCTCTCCCTCCCTGCAACCCTCTCTCCCTTTTACCCTCTCTGCCCTCTCACATGCACTCTAAACACCCTCCCCTCCCATCCCCCCACCCCAATTCCATGTGTAGGGGAATGCCATCCAGTTGGGGTCATGTAGATATGACAGGTCCTGTGAAGTAGTGACTAGGGCTTCTCTCCTGTCTCTAGATTAAGGCAGTTATCCCTCCATGGGGGATGTGTTTATCCCTCCATGGGGGATGTGTTCACAAAGTCCTTTTGTGCACCAGGGATAATCCCGGCCTCACTGTCTGAGGTCCCTTAGACTGCTCAGTCCTTCTGGCTGAGACCCATATTCAGGGGGGCCTGAGTCAGTCCCATGCTGGCTTCCCAGCTATCAGTCTGGGGGCCTGTCAGCTCCTCCTTGTTCAGGTAAGCTGTCTCTATGTGCTTCTGCCGTGTGGTCTTGTCCTCTCCATCTGCTTCTGGGTTCTACTTCGACTCAGTGTTTATGTATGGGTGTTTGCTCCTATTTTCAACAGGCATTAGTTGAGGGCTTCTTGGAGAGGTTAGTTGTTGATCTCACTCTCCGGGAAGGGCATTTATGATAGCCTTTCCACGGAAGCTGAGTAAGGGAATAATATAGGTAACCCATTTGGGACTGAGTGTTCAACAGTCTTATTCTTTGCAGGTTGGCCAGTTGCTATCTACTGTAGAAGGAAGCCTCTTTGGTGAGTGCTGAAATGTGACAAAATCCCGTAGTGTCAGGGAGGTAGGACACAAGAAAGGAACCTTAAAAGAACTGAAGGAGTAAGGGTTCCTTTCCACAAGACAAAAAAGAAACAAGTCATCCAGACTTCTACCTTTGGGAGATATTCAACCCCCCCACCAATAATCACAAAAACTTCACATGAAGGAAACCATGTAAGTAATGCACTTTAGAAACAAAGTGAATGTGAAAAAAAATCTAAAGGCAGTAAAAATATGGACAAGTAAAATAAGCATTTCATTTCAGGAGTTTCTAAATTTTGTTTTATGTTTGAAAAGTTATGGTATGTATTTATGTATTTCTCTCTGTATACCAAGAAATACTTACAACTACTTTACTGTAAAAAAATAATACATGGAAGGTTAGAGGAAAGGAAAGTTATTGGAGCTATAAAGCAGTTGATTTTGGTGTAGATGCTGTAATGTTGTTAAATAGCATAAAACTATACTCCTGCATTTTACAAATGTTAAATTTCCTGGCTTTGTGTTTATGTTGTATATATGTAAAATACAAACACTGGAGAAAATTGCATAAAGGTATAACTATTTTCTATTTTTCTCAAGTTTCCTTAAGTTTCTAGCAATTGAAATAACTTATGCAAGATATGTTTATGTTGTTTATTATTGGTATATGCATTGTATGGAAAATAAATATGCTATGTGTTATATATAAATCCTGCTGCAGATATTCTCCTCATTGTGCACAGATTTGCTTTTGAGTTATTGTTCATCCTTGGAACTCACAGCCTGACCTGCTACAAGATCTCTTTAGCATCTATTCAACATAATTTTCACAAAATAGAGAGCAAGATGAAATACAGTACCACATATAATTTTAAAAATGAGTGTGTTAATTTATAAGGCACTAGTAATCCACTGGACTACTTATTTCTTCACAAATATTAAGTTGGTTAATGTTATTTTTCCATTATATATATTATGTATTGATTTTATACATACATACATATGTATATGTATGTATATATTATGTATTGATTTTATACACACATACATACATATACATATATGGAATAAAAGGGAATACAGGACACTTGCTATTAGGGGCATATTAACTAGTATTATTACTGGCATTATATACCCTGTATGCTAAATATACCAAAATGAAAATAAAAGTGAATGAGGTGAATGGGAGTCCAAGCTAGAAAAGAAGTAGAATGACGATTGTACCTCTGCTGTTTCTAATTTCCCTAACAGTCTCAATTTGTAATAATCAAACAGTATAGCCACTGGAAAATACCCTGGGAAACTGAGTTTGTCTCTCTTCCATACTCTCTGTAGATATGATTTGTAATGAGAACAAAGTATTTTAAAATTCTATGTGCGTTGAATTTATAAGCTATATATTTAAAACTTGAACATTACATCTAAAAATTTTAATCTATGTAATATATGCTCCAGCTATTTTTATCTTCCCTATCAGCTTTCCAGAAATGCAGAGACATGTACTTTTGCAGTAATACCTAATAAATTGTGTAAACCTCTTTTACATTAAGAAATTGTTCTAGCCTTGTACTTGATCCAGAGGTCCTAATAATCCTAAACTATTTCATTTTCTTTGCACAGATCATTGGGTCAGTATTCAAATTGCTAATGAGGCCAAGATATCCAGGACATAATATAATGGGCCAGTTAGCACCAACTGACCTCCAAGTTCACAGCTCACTTTCCTGAACTTAGACCTCTTCACAGATACTGTGCTCACCCAAAATACCTGGGTGCTTGATAGGCCAGTGCAAAACCCATTGGCTGAACTGACAGAGGTATTTAGGTCTGCTAACCTTCAATCATCTATATATTGAAGTAAACTTCTAGCAAATTACATCTTTTTTTTATTTTATATAACCAAGTCCATTTAAATGAAAACAAACATTTGGGAATTTGGGCGCCATTCTTTCCAAACTACTTCCTGCTGGTAAGGGGCTCTGTCATGGGGGATTCGAAGAAGATTCAGAAATCCTGGCTGCTTTATCCAGCTGTTTTGAATGTAGGATCAGCTTGTACTCTGCTTCAGGTGGTCTGGCTTGATCAAACCACATTAGTCTGGAAGGAATCCACATCTTTTCATTTTCTGTGGAAACAAAAATAGAAATCCTTTTCCCCAGTATCTTGTCCTTGTACTTAAATTTTGAAGTCAAAGCATTTTTTTGTTTTATTTATTATTTTGCATGTCGATCCCAGTTCCCTCTCCCTATCTCCCTCCTTCTCTCCCTTTCTCCCTCCCTCCCTCCCTCCTTCCCTCCCTTTTACCCTCTCTGCCCTCTCACATGCACTCTAACCACCCTCCCTTCCCATCCCCCCACCCCAATTCCATATGTAGAGGAAAGCCATCCAGTTGGGGTCATGTGGATCTGACAGGTCATGTGAAGTAGGGACTAGGGCTTCTCTCCTGTCTCTAGATTAAGGCAGTTATCCCTCCATGGGGGATGTGTTCGCAAAGTCCTTTTGTGCACCAGGGATACATCCTGGCTCCACTCTCTGAGGCCCTTTAGACTGCTCAGTCCTTCTGGCTGAGCCCCATATTCAGGGAGGCCTGCGTCAGTCCCTTGCTGGCTTCCCTTGCTGGTAGCCTGTTAGTTCCTCCTTGTTCTGGTATGCTCTCTCTATGTGTTTCTGCTGCCTTGTCTTGTCCTCTCCATCTGCATCTGGGTTCTACTTCGACTCAGTGTTTATGTATGGGTGTTTGTTCCTGTTTCCAACAGGCATTAGTTGAGGGCTCCATGGATAAGTTAGTTGTTGATCTTACTCTCCAGGTAGGGCATTTATGGTAGCCTTTCCATGGAAGCTCAAATTGTTAGTTGGAAGCAGTCTTGTAGTTCTCTAGACCTTTGTGTTCAATTTTATCTTCAAACCAATTTTGGACATGCAGTCTTATGTGCTCGTAGGACACAAATATAGAAGACTGCTGGACCTTGCCACGTTAGGGTAAGACAGCCATTCTACCTCCCTGCTGTTGTTGTGGTCTGTCAAGTTCTCTTGGCCTTAGCCAAAACTGGGTGTACCAATGTTGCTGTGAGACATAGGGTGACTGTCCAGGTGGCTTGCTGTTTCTGTCCTTGCTGCACCTTTTGGAAGTTGTCCATCCTCACTTCCTGTCTACTCTAGTATCATTATTTTACTTATCAGGTCTTGATGAGGTTGAAGATTAAACTCTCACAACTATTATTCTCTCTTCCTAGTTAGATATATTAGGTACTAGACTTACATTTTCCAGCTTAGGACAACACTACTGCAAACTCCATTATGCCTTCACCCTAGGACCAGATATGTAGATTATTTTGTTCTCGATTTTCCTTTTATTAGAGCACACTTGTAATTCACTGTTTTGTATATAGTTTTGTATTAAGCCTAAATCTTTTCTTTAGACTAAAAGGGGAATTGTAGTGAGGTAGTCCTTCTGTGGCACTGACCACGCCCATTTGGGGGGTGGAGCCATGGGCAGAAGTGACCTGTGGAAGGAGGTCGGAGGAAGAGCCAGGAAAAGCTCTCTTGCTTGCAGGACTTGGACTGGAGAGCATGGGGTGGAATTTCCTGGTGTTCATCTGTCTAGGTTGTAAGTTATTTCCCCCTGAATACACATCTATTCGGCCTATTTGTTTATCCTGATAATAGGCTCCCTCTTTTATGTTCTCTCTCTCTCTCTCTCTCTCTCTCTCTCTCTCTCTCTCTCTCTGTTGTCTGTCTCTTTCTTTCCTGTCTTCTATTCCTAGCCAGGCTCAATCTTCCTGGTCGCACATGTTTTCCTTTCCTCCCCCTCATTTTCTCCTTCTCTCTCCATTCGCTGCCCCCCCCCACTTCCCCTGAGCTCTGGGGGACATGTCCCTTCCCGGATCTGTGAGGGACTTTATATGAATCTCTTAGAATACACCTTGTAACGTAGTTCCTCTGGTGGTGTGAATTATAGGAAGGTGATCCTTTGATCAAGGTTTAAAATCCATATATGAGTGAGTACATACTGTGTTCCTCTTTTTGTGACTGGGTTACCTCATTCAGGATGGATTATTTAAGTGTTATCCACTTGCCTGCGAATTTCAAGATACCATTATTTTTCTCTGCAGAGTAGTATTCCATTGTATAGATGTGCCACATCTTCATTAACCATTCTTCAATTGAGGGGCATCTAGGTTGCTTCCAGGTTCTTGCTATTACAAATAGTGTTGCTATGAACATAGTTGAACAGATGTCTTTGATGCATGGACGTGAATCCTTTGGGTATATTCCTAAGAGGGGGATTGCCGGGTCTTTCAGTATTTTTGATTTCCTCTGTTGAGAATTCTATCTTCAGTTCTGTACCTAATTTTTTAATAGCGTTATTTGGTGTTTTATTGACTAGTTTCTTGAGTTCTTTGTATGTTTTGGAGATCAGCCCTTTGTTGGATATAGGATTGGTGAAAATATTTTCCCAGTCTGTGGGTTGCTATTTAGTCTTGTTGACTGTGTCCTTTGCATTACAGAAGCTTCTAAGTTTGAAGAGGTCCCATTTATTAATTGTTGCTCTCTGTGTCTGTGCCCCTGGAGTTATGGTCGGGAAGCAGTTTCCTATACGAATTTGTGCAAGGGTACCTCCTACTTTTTCTTCTAAGAGATTCGGTGTTGCTGCATTGATGTTGAGGTCTTTGATCCATTTGGACTTGAGATTTGTGCATGGCAACAGACATGGGTCTATCTGCAGTCTTCTATACACCCTCATCCAATTGTGCCAGCACTATTTGTTGAAGATGCTGTCCTCACCGCATTGTATAAGTTTAGCTGTTTTGTCGAAAATCAGGTGTTCATAGGTGCGTGGATTAATATCAGGATTTTCATTTCGATTCCATTGGTCTACCTGTCTATTTTTATGCCAATACCAGGCTGTTTTCAGAACTAGAGCTCTATAGTAGAGCTTAAAGTCAGGAATGGTGATGCCTCCTGAAGTTCTTTTATTGTATAGGGTTGGTTTGGCTATCCCGGGTCTTTTGTTTTTCCATATAAAGTTGATTATTATCCTTTCAAGGTCGGTGAAGAATTGTGATGGGATTTTAATGGGGATTGCATTGAATCTGTAGATTTCTTTTGGTAAAGCTTTGGTAAGATTGCCATTTTTACTATGTTTATCCTACCTATCCAAGAGCATGGGAGATCTTTCCATTTCCTGGTATCTTCTTTAATTTCTTTCTTTAGAGTCATAAAGTTCTTATTATATAGGTCTTTTACTTGTTTGGTAATCATTACACCAAGATACTTTATGTTGCTTGTGGCTATTGTAAAGGGGGATGTTTCTCTGATTTCTTTCTCTGTCTCTTTGTCGTCTGAAAAAAGTAGGGCTACTGATTTTTTTGAGTTTATCTTGTATCCTGCTAGTTTGCTGAAGGTGTTTATCAGCTGTAGGAGTTCCCTGGTAAAGTTTATTGGGTCGCTTATGTAAACTATCATATCATCTGCAAATAGAGACAGTTTGACTTCTTCCTTTCCAATTTGGATCCCCTTGATCTCCTTTTGTTGTCTTATAGCATTAGCTAGAACTTCTAGTATGGTATTGAAGAGATATGGAGAGAGAGGGCAGCCTTGTCTTGTTCCTGATTTTAGAGGAATTGGCATAAATTTCTCTCCATTTAGTTTGATGTTGGCAGTTGGTTTGCTGTATATTGCTCATATTATGCTTAGGTATGTTCCTGTTATCCCTGACCTCTCCAAGACCTTTATTATGAAAGGGTGTTGAATTTGTCGAAGGCTTTTTCAGCATCTAGGGAGATAATAATATGGTTTTTCTTTTTCAGTTTGTTTATATGGTGGATCACGTTGATAGATTTTCGTATGTTAAACCATCCCTGCATTCCAGGGATAAAGCCTACTTGGTCATGGTGGATAATTTCTGTGATGTATTCTTGAATTTGGTTTGCCGGTATTTTATTGAGTATTTTTGCATTGATGTTCATCAGGGATATTCATCTGTAGTTTTCTTTCTTAATTGTGTCTTTGTGTGGCTTGGGTACCAAGGTTATTGTGGCCTCATAAAAAGAATTTGGCAATGAACCTTCTGTTTCTATTGTGTGGAACAGTTTGAGGAGTAGTGGTATTAGTTCTTCCATGAATGTCTGGTAGAATTCTGCACTGAATCCATCTGGCCCTGGACTTTTTTTGGTTGGAAGTCTTTTGATAACTGCTTCTATTTCATTGAGAGTTATAGGTATATTTAATTTGTTTGTCTGTTATTGATAAGTGATGGTTATCCAGAAATTCATCCATTTCCTTTGAATTTTCAATTTTTGTGGAATAAGATTTTCAAAGTATGACCTGAAAATTGTCTAGATTTCCTCTGTGTCTGTAGTTATGTTCCCCTTTTAGTTTCTGATTTTGTTAATTTGCATGTTCTCTCACTGCTTTTTCATTAATTTGTATAAAGGTTTGTCTATCTTGTTGATTTTCTAAAAAAAAAAAAAACAACTCTTTGTTGCATTGATTTTTTTGTATTGTTTTCCTGGTTTCTATTTTGTTGATTTCAGCTCTCAAGTTGATTATTTCCTGGCGTCTACTCCTATGGGGTGAGTTGGCTTCTCTCTGTTCTAAGGCTTTCAGTTGTGCTGTTAATTCTCTTATGTGACTATCCTCTGTTTTCTTCATATGGGCACTTAGTGCAATGAACTTCCCTCGTAGCACTGATTTAAAGGTGTGCCATATGTTCTGGTATGTTGTGTCCTCATTCTTGTTTTATATTAGAAAGTCCTTAATTTCTTTCTTTATTTCTTCTTTGACCCAGGAGTGGTGCAATTGCACATTGTTCAGTTTCCATGAGTTTGCAGGTTTTCTGATATTTGTGTTGATGTTGAATTCCAATTTTAAGGCATGGTGGTCCGATAAGATACAGGGGACTATTCCTATTCTCTTGTATCTGTTGAGGTTTGTTATGACACTTAGTAAGTGGTCGATTTTAGAGAAGGTTCCATGTGGGCAGAGAAGAAGGTATATTCTTTTGTGTTTGGATGGAATGTTTTATAGATGTCTGTTAACCCCAGTTGAGACATAACTTCTGTTAGTTCTTTTGTTTCTTTGTTGAGTTTCTGATTTGTGGTCCTGTCTAGTGTTGAGAGTGGTGTATTGAAGTCTCCCACTATAAGCTGTGAGGTTTTATATGAGCGTAGAATTTTAGTAGTGTTTCTTTTACGTATGTGGGTGACTTTGTATTAGGGGCATAGATGTTCAGAATTGAGACTTTGTGTTGATGGATTTCTCCTGAGATGAATATGAAATGACCGTCTTCATCTCTTTTGACTAGTTTTGGTTTGAAGTCTAACTTGTTAGATATTAGGATAGCTACTACGCCTGCTTGCTTCTTATTTCCATTTGATTGGAAAATCTTTTCCCAACCCTTTACCCTGAGGTAATGTCTATCTTTGGAGCTTAGATGTGTTTCTTTTATGCAGAAGAACGATGGATTCTGTCTTTGTATCCTTTCTGTTGGCCTGTGTCTTTTTATAGGGGAGTTAAGACCATAAATGTTGAGGGTAAGGACCATTGATTGTTGATGCTTTTTAGTTTTAGGATTATTGTTGGCAGTGGTATTATGAATATATTTGTTCTGCTTTACCCTTGGTTTCTGGTGTAGTTGGTTATCTGTTGCCTACATTTTTGTGGGCATAGTTACCTTCCTTGGGTTGGAGTTTTCCTTCCAATACTTTCTGTAGGGCTGGATTTGTAGTTACCTATTGAGAAAATCTGGCTTTGTCATTAAATATCTTGTTTTCTCCATCTATAATGATTGAGAATTTTGCTGGATATAGTAGCCTAGGCTGGCATCCGTGTACTCTTAATACTTTTAGAACATCTATCCAGGACCTTCTGGCCTTGAGAGTTTCCATGGAGAAGTCAGGTATAATTTTAATAGGTTTGCCTTTATATGTTACCTGTCCTTTTTCCTTTGCTGTTCTTAATATTCTTTCTTTATTCTGTATGCTAGGTGTTTTGAATATTATATGTCGAGGGGTCTTTTTTCTTTGGACCAGCCTATTTGGGATTTGGTATGCTTCTTGTACTTTCATGGGCATGTCCTTCTTCAGATTTGGAAAGTGTTCCTCAATGATTTTGTTGAATATGTTTTCGGCACCTTTGACCTGGGCTTCCTCACCTTCCTCTATGCCTATTATTCTTAGGTTTGGCCTTTTCATGGTGTCCCACATTTCCTGGATGTTTTGTGTTAAAGATTTGTTGGATTTATGATTTTCTTTGGTCAATGAATCTATTTCTTCTAGTTTATCTTCCTGCGCCTGAGATTCTCTCTTCCATCTCTTGAATTCTGTTGGTTATGCTTGTGTCTGTAGTTCCCAACTTTGCCCAGTTTTTCTATTTCCAGCAATTCTTCGGTTTGTGTTGCCTTTATTTTCTCTATTTCAGTTTTCAAGTCTTGAACTGTTTCCTTCACCTGCTTAATTGTTTTTCTTTGGCTTTCTGTACTTTTCTTAAGGAATTCGTTCATTTCTTCCCCTTTGTTATTTGTTTTTTCCTCCATTTCTTTAAGGGATTTTCTCACATCTTCTTTGAGGGCCTCTATCATTTTTATGATGGTAATTTTTAAGTTTTTCCCTTCTGCTTCCTCTGCTTTGTTGTTGTGTTCCATTCTAGTTGGTGTAGATTCCCTAGATTCTGGTGGTGTCATGCTTGTCTTTCTGTTGTTAGGTGTTTTCTTGTATTGCTGTCTTCCCATAGCTTCTTCCAGTATGTGTTGTTGGGGTCTCCCCTTGTCTCTATGTTACTTCCCCGGTGGGTTTATGTGGGTCTGAGATTCAATATCTGTAGCTCTGGGTGGTCCAAGCTCTATAGGAGGTCTCTTTGCAGACAGGGACCCAGGAATGGGGTCAGGGCTGAGGATCCAGTAGAAGATGCCACACGCCAATGACTCTAGCCAATGGCTGGCTCCACCCTCTGTCCCAGTGCTCGACCAGAGCAGCAAGACAGTGGGCATTCTCGGGCACAGGGTGGGGGCCAGGCTCGCGGTGGGGATGGGTTGGGGTGTATCAGAGCTCCAAGGGTGCTCTCAATGGGGACAGGACACAGGAGCAGCAGGATCATGGGCCAACCCAGGGAGTTCGGGGTTGGGGGCGAAAGGTTGTAGGGGAGAGGCAGCCCCGAGTGGGCCCAGACTCACCTATGGCCAATAGCTGGCAGAAGAGGACAAAGGCTGAGCTGAAACTTGGGAAGGTTTTTCAGGATAGTTGGATCTCACTGGAAACTGGGACTCTCCAGCTGAGGCCTCTTTCTTTAGCAGAGGCCCTGATTTGGTGGTCAAGGATCTTGCGGGCAGGAACTCTGCAAATTACATCTTAATAGGAAAGAAATTATCCTAGCCTTGTGTTGAACAAAACAACTCTAAAAATTATGACATAAAGATGTCAATGTTTGACCCAAAGGACTACTGTATGTTCTTTCCCTGTCTGTTTTATTAACTTTTGGACTAAAGTTAAATGGTGTAAATTATTTTTATTTGCTGAACTTCTGGTAAAAGGAAGTCATCCCTGGCAGCTTCAACTTTGGATTTTATAGAAAATAGTAAGGGTATAGTTAGAGGCTGTCATGCTTAGACCCCCAGGAAAGCAACATGGTAGGGTTTCTAATGAGGCCTCCAAATGCTGACTAGATCACATTGACATAATTACTTATGAGGGAAACATGGGCATCTTGGGGTGCTTGAGTGCTTTCCACATAGACAATCAATACTAATTAGTGAGACATAAAATCAATTTAATGATCCAGTAGATCTGGGCCATCTCTTTTGAAATGAAATGGCATATAATAGTATAATCAGAGAGAAGATTAGATTATACTAGGATGGACTCAGAATAGATTGGGAAGTCATGGAATGTTTACCAAAGTGGTGTGTTTTTGTTCATATCTGTTCCGATTCATGAAATACAATGTATTGCTCACTATGAGCTGTGATGTTAAAATATGCTTGACCTTGGGACATCTCTGAAACAACTTTGAATTTAATGTCTAGCCAAACTTCCACACTCAGCTAACCTTACTTTCCCTGTTACCTGAAGGGACTAAAGTAGTTAATTTGAAAACATAAACTGTTAATTCCCACATGTGTTTGTTTTGCCCTTTCCACCTTTTGCTTAACTTTATTCTCCACCCTTACCTTATTTACATGCATGAGCCAGTTTCAACATGAGCATTTGCCATCACCTTGTAGGAGTATCTCTACACTGACAATTTGGATTTTACTTGTTTCCAAAATTTCTTTTACTTGGTAGATAGTTCTTCATAAATACATCCTAATTGAATTGTATAGAATAAAGGTTATTGTTTTACAATATGGGCAGCTGTGCTAGATAATTGTAATTGCTTTAAAAAGACTCAATAATATTGACATTGTCAGACAGCTAAAATGTTTTGCTAAAATATTTGTTACAGAAGGAGCATATAGGAACACTCCAGGTATATCTTATCTGATATTCATGGCATTAGGTGTCCACCTCTGTTGAATAAGAATAAGTTGATTTATGTTGATTGACTCTAGCATTATGAAGGGATGTCACTTCAATAAGATAAAAAAAGACTATGAGTCCTGTCTTGCTGGTTTATTCTCAGTATTTCATTCACAACTTCCAGAATTTCATGAAGAATGCTTCTATGTCAGAGAGGTTAACAAGGATCAAAAGTGACAGCAACATTCAGTCAATAGCAAGCAGGAATATCACACCCCAGTGCTCACAGAAGCAGTTCTGCAGAACAGGATGCTTCCCATTGCATGAGCTCAGAGGAGGATGTTTGTCCAGATGAACCATCAAATGAGATCCAGTATCTTCCCAACCACTTGAGTAAGTCAAGAGGTTCTTAAGCATTGGTCTATGGTGTTGTCAAATTTCAAGTTCACAGATATTATGTCACCCATGTCTCCCTTTAAGGATCAAAGTTTTCTGATGATTCATCACATAATTGTTGACAATTAGATATCAAACATATGATATTTGTCAATTTCGGAATGTTTGTAAATTATTCATTCTCTTTATTTTAACAAGGATCAGGAATATTGATGTACATTCCATAGTTTTCAGGACAGCAAAATTATTTTCTATTCAAAATGTTAGTAGAGCCATGATTAGAAAACTCTCTGCATTCAATAGTGGAAATCATTTGTTAGAGAACAAAACTTATATATTTAGATTTTATATCCCATTTATAATACAATGAAAGAAAATTCCTTGCAAACACATATCTAAGAATCCTGAGATAGTGTTGATGGTATTTCATTCAATTTTAAAGGAATCATAAGACTTTCTTTAGGAATGTACCTGAAATGAAAGAATGCAATATATCTTCAAATACTGATTTATTAATTCTAGGGATATGTCCAGTCAAATATATAGAGTCTTACCTCTAGAAATGAAAGACATTGGTGATTATGTAGAAGTTCTTAGTAAAATTATCCATTCCTACCAAGTGTGAAGATGCTAAATGTGGCAGATGAGTCACGATATATCAACTGACCAGTGTCTTCAGGATCACTCTGCTGCCAGCTGTGGGTGGGTCAAGCACCACTCCAAGGAATCAGAGTGGTCATCTTACCCTAGCTGAGTGACAGCTCACATGTGCGGTTGCTGTCACATTCTCCTTGCTGGAGGGTGACTCCTTGAAATAATTGGCCTATAGGAAATGTTTCTCTAAAAAGAATTTCATATTTTAAAGAATTTCTTAAAGAACCCACACTCCAAATTAAAAAGGACATGCTTAAGTCATGTAATTTTGAGATCTTTTTGCATGTAGCTATTAAAGAACATTTGCTTCTTGTGCAAGAGGATTCTCTGCTCTAAGACAAAAACTCTAGTTTGGGAGAAGAAAACAAATGAAGTATATTATGCTTGCTATTAATATCCTTTAGGAATGAAGTGTATATTTTCAGGAACTGTCTTTTAAACTCTGCAATCTGAGCTGTGTCAGATGCTGGTCACATTTCCATTCCATAAACAAGGTGATTGGTGGCTGTTAAACTCTGCAGGCTCCAAAGCAGGAGTGAATAAGCAGCTTCCTCCTCCTTAGTGCTGTTTGCTAATTCACAAGCAGGCACAGAAAATTTTCTTTGTTCACCACTTCCCAAATCTCTCTTTTGGAGTTCCTTTTTAAGAAAATGAGAATTTTTTTAGAGAACTGAGATGAGAAGGAGGAAGAGAAGAAGAAACCAAAAAACTGGTTATATATATATATATATATATATATATATATATATATATATATTAGCTGATAATTGGTCAGTAACTAAACAAGCAGGAGAAATTTGACATATTAATATGGTAACACCCAAGCAACAAAATATCTCATTCTTTATATTTGTCAGGTTTTGTCCTTCCTCAGGGTAAGTATCATTATGTCAACTCATATCTTATACTGAAATGGTGCACAAACAAAGGTGGGTATATTTGTAACTTATCACATTCAAACTTAAGGGCTTCATGGTGGTCACCAGGGGAAATCATGCAGATTTCACACATGAAACTACAAGTAGTCCCTGCACAATGTGAGTAGCTTCTATGGTGTGTTTATGGCCTGGCTTATCAGAGAAATGACACACTTTGTATCACTCAAAATTCATGTTCTCAGTATTCACAAACAACCTGAATGCAGCGCAATAAGTACTGATGCATTTGTTCTGTATAATTAGGTTTTTTTCTTAAGAAAATAAGAGTAATAACACCTATTCCATGGGGGAAAAACAGTGCCTCAAGTACAGGCAAAAATTATCATCTGCTAATGGCAAAATTAATCACCTGCTAGTTACCCTAAGCACATAGGTCCTGCATTTACTTTTTTTAAAATTTAAATTAGGAACAATCTTATTTTACATATCAATCCCAGTTCCCTCTGGGGAGTGGATGTGGTTGGGACAGGGGGTGGGTGGGGGGCATGAGAGGGTGGAGGGCATGGGAAGATCCTGCATTTTCAAACCACAATCATCATTGTTAACTAAAGTAGATAGTCTCAGATTTTTACTACACACATCATTTTTTGCCCCACCAGGCAAGGAAATGTAGTTAAAATGTAATTTATAATTCATATTTCATGTACATTTGTTTCAATTTATTATTTAGATCAGAGATAATTGACAGTCAATCATATGACTCTTTTTATTATGTTAACTAGTAATTTGATTGATCAGAATAGCATTGGAAAGAAGTTTAAGTGTAAAATACTAAGCTAAAATATTAGTTTGATGTCCTCCATGTTTCTCCATTTTTTTCTTTTTCTTTTTTTTCCTTTTTTTTTTTATTTTGTTGTTTTCTTTCTTTCTTTCTTTCTTTCTTTTTTTTTTTTTTTTTTTTTTTTTTTTTTTTTTTTTTTTTGAGACAGAGTTTCTCTGTGGCTTTGGAACCTGTCCTGTAACTCTCTCTTGTAGATCAGGGTGGTCTCAAACTCACAGAGATCCATCTGTCTCTGCCTCCAGAGTGCTGGGAATAAAAGCATGTGCCACCACTGCCTGGGTTGTCCTCCATATTTTATACTATTCTAAAATCGAAATGACTTCTTACAATTAAAACATTAATACTCTTTTGCTACTTTTTAAATTTACTCTAATTTCCCAGTTTTAAATATGCATTAAAGCATCCCTTAAAATTAAGTTTTTGACCATACTTAGGCACAAATGCAGTCTGACTGGAGGTGCCAATACTCCTCGCCTACATGCAATCCATAAAATCTCCCTGCTTCCAGTTTATGGTTGTGACTCCTCTGATCCCAATCTCAGAGACCAGAGGACCTGTCTAGGAGTGGCTCTTAATAAACCTGTAGTTCTATTTTAATTTGGTTGATCTGGTTTACTGTATCAGAGGAGAAACTCATTATCAAGGGGCAAAACCTATTAATATTCTTGCTAGTTTTATCATAAAAATTCCTGAGATCACTTTAAAAATAAAGAGGGAAAGGCTTATTTTGGCTCAAACTTATGGTAGTTGCCCTCTTTGGTCCCTTGATATTTTCAATCAAATTTAAGAATTTGACTGTGCCAAATTTCTATACTTGAATTATTTCTTCGTACACAATCTTAACCATATCCAAAGATTCAGCTATGATTTCTTTATTTCAGTGAAGCATTATATACCTCCACTAGAAAGACTTATATCTTCTTCCTCCCACGTCTCCAATGCCTTTTGTCTGTATTTTATAGTGAATTACATATAGGCATCGTCTTTACATTTCTCCAGTGTGCCTTGTCCACTATACCCTAGCAAACGCAAAGCACTTAGCTAAAGTTTAAATGTGGATCTGTTTCCCAATCATCAAATTTATGTATTCGGTCTAACTGGTTTCATTCGATTGTACATTGAATTCATTTTTACAAAAAAGAAAACAAATGAAAGGCTAAGGCTAACTATAACATAATTTGATAATTTATAGTGGTCTACAGGAGAACTGGAACTGTGGAAATAAACTTCTGACCCTCTTTATTTCTTTGCTTGGGGATAAAACTGATATGTTTAATCTGACTGATAAATTTGACTTTGAAGGTTAAAATTGTTGACTTTGAAGAAGGATTATTTCCCTAGAAGAGAAAGACAACGTAGTAACTGTGCAATTTCTGTAACATAGAGGTGAAATAAAACTAAATTTAATTAAGAGGGTTTAGTGACCAGAATGCTAATATAGTTCTAGTTTTAATATCCAACCTTAATGTCTGAATTTTTTAATGAATTCATGATGTCTCTCAACCTTCATTTGACTCTACTGCCTATCACAGATGAGAGTTTAAGGTTGGTTCAAAGGGAAGAATAAACAATTCTCATTCTTGTATAGCAAGTTTATTTGTGACATAGTTGTTTCTGATAAAAACAGAATAGTTAGGCAGAGCAGCATCTATCCTTGAAAATAGGACACAGAGAAGCTGAAAATAAAAACAAGAGGAAGAGCATATAAACACAAATCTGATTGTTGTGCACCCTCATTAACTCACATTGCAATTTTGCAAATGCAACTAAATATCCTGGCATATTTAGAGAACTGAATGAACTCTATTATCAGGATGTACCTGGCAATAAAAATATTCTCTTTTATAGATGGAAATTCAGGGTTAATTCCTTTTGTGTTATCATTGTATCTTAATGATGCCAGGCAATTAGTACCTACTAATGACACAAAAGCTATTTCCTGAAGATAAGTGCGAAAGCATGAAAGCTTTATAAATTGCATTGCTGGAGATTTTTTAACCTGCACTTATTTCGTTCTTTTGCCTCTTACCAAGAGGAATTTTAAAATGCTAATCTGTAAAGACAATTCCACAGTAAGTTTTCCTTTGACTTCAAATGCATAAGAAAAAATGAAAACAATGTATTTTATTTTTATGTGTAGAAGACAATGGGTTTGAGAATATATGGCCCCTCACACAAATGAGTAGCTCTAATTTAAAGATTATTTGTTGAAGTCATATGTTTTCTTTCTTTCTTTTTTTTTTTTTTTTGTATGTAGATAGTTTGTGGTGTTACCTTTTTATGTAGAGAGACAGAGAGTATCAGAAAGTTTTGTGTTTGTTTCACAAAACGTATGTAGTGAATGTAATGGATGTAAAGAAGATTCTGTTTGTGTGAACTGGTTAAAGTTCAGTGATGGATTAGGAAGCATAGATTCCAGGGAAAGAATGATGGTCAGAACATGACACATCCCACACGTTTTAAACATTTCTCATGTTATCTGCACTATAGTGATCTCAGAGGATAGAGATGTATTTGCATGGTCCCAGATCATGTTCAGTCCTCTGAGATCATCTTCTTCCAGCACTGAACAGTGCCTGAATATCTAATAGAAAGGTGTAATGATTCTGAGATACATCAGTAATTGACACTGACACAACAAAGCAAAAGACTTCATGATATTGACATAGCCAGTAAGCTATAAAGTTTGCCAACAAGTTTGCTATGATAAAGGAGCCCCAAATAATCCCCATAAACCCCATATTATACTATTTCTTTTTTGCGTTATGTGACTGTCTCTGTTGAGTAACTTGGTTCTTATTGATAGAATAAAACAACAATAGGATACCACTTCAATCTGATTATAGAAGTTTGTGACTTCCAGATTGCTAGCACATTATCTACATCATATTTTCAGGATTGTATAGCTTCTTGATACATGCTTCTCCAACAGAAAAGATCGTGTGGGTAGGAAATGAATGGGATAGACAACATTTTTCACATTTGCATTTAAAAATTATTTTTAAAGTTCTTTAAAATACAGAGAACCCATCTCCTGGGTTTTGGTCATGTCTTCTTAAGCCATCATACCTACTTTATTTTTCTCAGTATACTGGCTTTGTCTTCTTACATACAGCCTATCAGTTGGTAGAAGAAATATCACATATCTATATATCTCTGTTCATGGAACAAAAGCCAAATCGGATAATGTATTTAGATGCCCATTTTTCTAGAAGAAGGAATCACATTAGTCCAGGTTATTCTATGTGCTAATACTTGGTCCATTAAATTATGGCCATAAAATCATATTGGCTAAAATTTCTAAGAGGGCATTTAAAACTACAAAACATATACTATTTGACAGTATACCGAACAATAACAAGTTAGGGAGACAGATGTACAAGTATGAGCCATCACTCTAGTCAGGGTAAAAAATTTAAACACATCAGCCCACAGGAGAAAGACAATGGTCGGATTCTGTGTCCAACAATGTGGCAAGTAAAGGATTACATAATTTAGGGAAATATATTAGTAAAAATATTAGGATCCCAAGGAATATATCAAATGAAGAAAAACTTTTGAAGATGCATCAATATATAACCCCGTAACAAATTATTAAATGTCTGTAATGCTGACCTTTAACTCATGGAGTTCTACCTAATCCTGTCTTCCAAGAGGTGGGATTGAAGGTATGCACAACCTTACCAAGCTCATGGTTGCTACTTCTGATACTTCTAGTCCAGCTACTTTAAACAATGGAAATTTGATATATTTTACAAGAACTTCCCAGTCTCTTGAAAATGATGCATTTTTACAACCCAATCTGTATGTTTACATTTTTTCTTTATATATGTGTAAAATGTCCTGAGGAGTGCTTGGTTCCTGTTCCAGTTGAATATTTTGGAGAACACTTAGATGTCTGCATTTTTCCAAGGCCTTTCCAACATTAACTGTTTTGTTTAGCAATTTCATTTTGACACTAATAACCTGATATGAGTGCAGATTATCAAAAAGCTATGTGACTTAATCCATCAGAACTATCCCTATTTTACATTCCAATCTAAAATAGGGTACCCATGTTACCAGCGCCTCTTGGTTCACTAAAATCAGATATTATTATAATATCTTCCTCAGATTCAGTGATTTACTAGAATAACCTACAGAACTCTGGAAAGTGCTATACTTAGATTTAGCTTTATTATAGAGCATAGGCTTCAGGAAAAGCCAAAAAGAAGATAAGCAAGTCACAATTTAGGTTAAAGGCGTCATTTCATGCCCTCTTCATGGGTGGCACCCTCTTAGTAGTACATCAGTTTATCCACCAACCTAGGCTAACTCCATCAAGCTCCTCATCCAAGTACTAATAAATTATTATAGTAATATGATTGTTTAACCCACTAACTACTGATGGATAGATGAGTTCAATGTAAACTTCCAAACCTCAGAGGTTGAGATCATGAGTTGAAATTTCTAACTTTATATTTAGATGGATGACTCTTCTGGCTTCCATTCTGAAACTATCTAAAGTCTTATCATAAATCAGTTTGTTATCACAAACTCAGGCAGGCCCAAAGGACTTTGTATGAGTTAAAGAGAACTACTGCTATCCAACATGTAGCAGGGTTTTTCAGGATGTATAGCTGAAACATGAAACAGTAACAAATTTATTATTCTACCACAGAGTCCTCCCTGAACTCCAAACATTGCATACACACCAATCATAATCTCCACAACTTCCTTACTATCCACGTGGACTCTTCGATTCTCTCTATTTTCTCAACATACCAAACCAATATTTATTTAGGATCGAATGGACGGATGATAATGACAAAAATTCATTTGTGTGTATGTAACAGAATAAAAGATAATTCTTTGGTGAAACTATTATCTCTAGTTCTAACCAAGCATAACATTCAGAAAAGGTAAAATAAGTCTGAAGGTTTTGCATCAATTTCCATACCTTGGCTGTTGTTGTTTCTGCCTGTCTTCTTTGTATACTGGTTGTGCATTATTGTTTTAGTTTGTGTTACCATAGTTACATACCACATAACATCTTCAATTCCAAAATTTGATTACGGACTTAAGCTGTTTAAGATGTTGGATGATAGTAAACAAGGTAGGTAGATGGCTTACTAAGAAGTAACTGCTGCTTTTACCTCATGCTTTATGACTATAATACCTCATGACAGTCACCAGAATGGAGGTCAGCATCAGGTCTTCTTGAGAACCAGTCACTGCCTGCTGTGGCAAAATGTAAAGAAGATGGCAACTCCTCAATTGGATTTAAGAGGCCTCATCTGCTCATGTGTTATTTACTAAAACTCCATGAATCTCTCTCTTGATTCAGTAGCAGGTACCAGAATTGTATCTTACTCGAGTTGGACATCCAAACATTCAGTCTATTTTTTCTGGAGAGATTTTGACTAACTGAGAGGAACTATTTTGCATAATGAGTTGAGTGGACATGTCTTTCACTTACTGCTTGCCAAGAGCTTGGATTTTCAGTAGGCTTTTAAGTTCAAAACATTTTTCATTTTTATGTTCTAATGTTTGGAACTGAGATGTAGTCTTGTTTCTAATTAGGCAAGTCCTTGTAATTAGGGACATTCCTATTTGGTTTCAGAATGATTTTTTGAGCTCTTCCCTTTCCTCTAATATTTGCCAAATGTAGTCAATAACAAGCTCATGTTACTTAACATTTTATTTTCTATTTCTTTCTGGGGTTACATTAGCAAGCTTCTGAGTAAAATTCAAGATATTATCAAATGTTTTATAACAAATGCCTTCTTAGGCTTCCCTATTTACCTCACACTTACACCATTCTTAACACTTGGCTATGTTGTTTCAGCACTATCTAATAAAAATTTCCATGAAATTCAGAAATAGTTTATGTTGATGGATATCTCCATTTACTCTCCTTTTCTTCTAGGTTGATGAATTATTCTTCCCTTCATTTTGTTATATTCTGGGGATTATTTATTCCCCCCCCCCCACACACACACATTCTGGGAAGCTACTCTGGGAAAGAGACTGGACAATAAAAAGGTCAAGTCTTCTGAGTGCTTTTTTCCTAACCATCACTAGAAGTTGTCTTGATCTTCTTATTGAAGTCTACAGCTCCCATCAGAGTTTCTCTACATAGCTATATGTTTTGGATTCAGGGAATGAATTTTCTTTTGCTGTTTTAGATTTGGTGATAATAGCTTCTCCTTGTAGTATTAAAATCTTAGCATCTTTCCTTGTCAGCTTTTCTAACTTCTTATGTCTATAAAGTTGTAAATACTTTTTGCATTTAAGAATCTTTAAGAACCTATTTTGAGAGGCTTCATTTCAAGCTGAGTTACATTCTTTTTAAAAAAACTTTATTATTATTATTATTATTTTGCATATCAATCCCAGCTCCCTCTACCTCCCATGTCCCCTGATCCATGCCCCCTATCTCATTTCCCACCCACACCCCAGGGAAGGTGAGGCCTTCCAGAAGGGATCATCAAAATCTGTCAAGTCATTTAGGGTAGGGCTTAGGCCCTCCCTCCTGTCTCTAGGCTAAGGGAATGTACTCCTGAAGTCCTTTTTGTGTACCAGGGATACCTACTGGTTCTACTGTCAGAAGTACCATAGACTGCTCATGCTTTCTAACTGAGACCCACCTTCAGGGGGTCTGGGTCGTTATTATTCTGGTTTCCCAGATATCAGTCTGGGGTCCATGAGCTCCACCTTGTTCAGGTCAGCTGTCTCTGTGGGTTTCTGCAGCCTTGCCTTGACCCATTTGCTCACTACTTCGCCCTCTCTGAAACTGGATTCCAGGAGTTCTGCTCAGTGTTTAGCTGTGGGTGTCTGATGCTATTTACATCAGTTACAAGATGAAGACACTAGGATGGCATATAAGGTAGTTATCAATCTAATTATCAGAGAAGGATATTAAAAGATGAATATGGTATGTACTCACTCATATACAGATTTTAGTCATAGAGCAAAGGATCACCAGCCTACAGTTCACACTGCCAAATAAGTTAGGATGCAAGGAGAACCCTATGAAAGGCATTCAAGGTCCCCCACAGAAGAGGAAAGAGAGATCTCCTGAGCATATTTGGGGTGGGGTGAGCAGTGAGTGGAGAGGAGGTAGGATAGAGAGAAGGGAAGAAAATGAGGGAAGAAGAGAACATAAGGGACCAGGAAGATTGAGTTGGGGGAGGAATGGAGGAGACCAAGAAAAGAGATGCCATAATAAAGGAAACCATTATAGGTTTGAAGAGAAAATTGGCACTAGGGAAATGTCCTGATACCTACAAGGATTACCCAAACTAACAATCTGAGCAATGGTACAGATGCTACCTTGAATGCTCTTACCTGAGTTACATTGTAAGGATGCACAACTCTACATTTTTTTTGTAGTTCAGTGTGATAAAAATGTATTATTCCCTAGGTCAAGAATCCATCATGATTGTGGGGAGGCTCTGTCTATTTTAATTATTCTACATGGTAGCTTTTGCTTTTTTTCCTGCTTCCTTGATTAGATGAGCAGTAGGAAGGGACTAACTTTTCTCATGTATGGTCCTCTTTCTCTTTACCTGAATGGGATAAACATGATTTTTAGTGGCATTTCAAATCACAGAGAAATATCAATAACAATCCTTCTAATATGCACCCCAAAGGAGGTACATTAAGAGTATGTAGGAGGACTTTACAAATTATTTATATGTTATTTCAGAGAAAAACATATCAATTAAGGAAAATATGCCATGTGAAGTCTCCAAAAGCTCCCTAAAGGAAGAAAAGTAGAAGAAATATCATGTAAAATGGTCTTTGACAAAAGAAAATAATAGATTGGTCTAAGTATGATGTTGGATTGCTCTCCTTCCTCCCATAGTCATTATGAGGTGGTGCATTAATTACTTGCCTAATTGCAGTGATAAAATACATGACAAAAACAACTAAAGAAAGATTAGTTTGGTTCATAGCACCAGGTTGATTATCACAAGGTTGTACAGTCATTGAAAGACAAAGCAGAAGTTTAAATGCAGAGAGCCCAGCTCTGGGACACAATGACTTATCTACTCTACCATCAGAACTCTGCTTATAACATTCTAATTTGAAGAGTATCTTCACAGAAAAGATAGTAATTCCAGATATCTCTGATCTGCATCTAGTGACCATTTTCTATTGTGATGTTGAAAATATGTATACATTCTATCTGGAAAACAAGGTAACCATTTTCTACCAAAATGCACAAAATAGCAAAAGCTGTTTAAATTCCCTCAGTGCTTCCTAAACCATGTTCTTTTTCTTTACTTGTGACTTTTCTTGCTCTAGCATAGACCATAGAGTGTATAATTTAACCCTCACTTCATTTGGAGATACAATTTTATATTCATAGTTTGGGTTTTACATGACAATGAAATATATAAATTTTACTTTAATGTAAAAATTATCTAATTCCTTATTTTGCCTTTTTTTTTATGAAGTCATTGTTTTGTATTTTATTTTTAAACAGGATTGCCATCGTTTCTATTTAGTCCTTTGTTATAGAATATAATTAAGGAAATGTATTCCATAGTTGTAATGTGAGTTTTACCTCAATTTTTTAGAACGTGCATTTTAGAGGTAGTCAACCTCAATTTTATTCTCCTTTGTTCTGTTTGGCAGAAGAGCCTGTGAAGATGTCAGAAGCAAAAAATAGGATTTGAAGAATACATTGGCAAGGAAAGAAAGAATTTGGCAGTATTTTTCATGACTAGCATCAACTACTAACTGTCTATGTAGCACCCACAATTACACAGAATGAGTTTCTTTACTTCAGAACAACAGGGAACACCACAGTCCCACTTATTTTATGCAAATGTGTATTGTATATAAAAACAATTGTGACTCAAACAACCACAAATGTGAATTGTTCTTTGATGTCAAGATGTGAGTTTTAAAACTCATTGCCAACATTACTTTCAATGTAGTTTGCAAAGTTGAATTTAATTTTTTTTTATTTTGAATTCATATACAACTCTTTCATGCTTTCTCACAATTCATAATAATTGAAGTTTTGTGGAATGGTTTAAAGACAAAATACTCTGCCAAGACTTACAGATTTTGTTGTTCCCTCATGAGAGGCCTCACCTTTCCTAGGGTGTGGATGGGGCATGGGAAGGGGGAGTCATTCGAGGACATGGGATGATGGGAGGAAGAGGGAACTGGGATTGATATGTAAAATACAAAATATTAAATAATAAAGGATTAGATTAAAAAGAAAGACTTATCAAGGTCCCCAATAATCCCAAAGATGTGTCCTTATTTCTATTTTCATTTGCTATTTTCATTTGCCTTAGAATAGCGGGAGGTGGTTCTTATGTTTCCTATGATAAAATATTTACTACTAAATTTGCACTTGATTCTTTGCAATTATTCCATTTCGAAACAGACAACTGTAGCTTTCATTTGGTGATGCCTGCTTACATTAGAGAGCCAAATGAGCTTTGTTGTGCTTTAATTTCCCCAATACTGTGATTGTGTGTCTATCTGCCTTGATACTAAGAGATAAGAAGGAAATCATTTTGTTTGTTTCTAATGGCTTCCCAATTCTAGCTTTGTTCATGTTCAGCAATGCAAACTTAATGTGTTTATGATGATATTTCTCAACTATAAAAAGCTAGTGTCTATCTTTGGCATTGATTTTACTAGATGGGTATCCTGAGGTAAATGAATGTCTTGGCTTTTTCCATGAAGATTAAGCTATCCTAGGTAGGAAAATTGGTCCTCCAGAGGCTAAGAATTCTTAGTAAAAGTTGGTGTATTTTCCAAGACCAAGGGCTTTCTTGAAAGTCTTTTAAAGTACTACAATTTGAATTAAAAACTATGAAATACTTTATGCTAAAAAATTGAAAACAGACATGTATGCTTATCAACTACTTGAAATAATGATGAAAGTTCTATCCTTACCTGGAGAAATCCATTGTCCCTCTCCTTTTTCTTAAACCCCTACCTTTCAACCAAACTTAAATTATCTACTTTCCCTATTTCTAAAGTAACTTCAAAAATAACCATACAAATATATTTAAAATGACATCAATATGATATTAATATTACTTTAGGCCTTCTAAGGCAGTGTGCAATATCTTGAAAATCTTGTGTTTGTGCCATGGTTAATCTTTACTGTTAAGGTGGCATTTTTAGAATCACCTAGGAGACCCAAACATGGATTATTCCTCTGAGGGGATTTCTAGAGTGGGTTACTTGAAATGGGAACACCCATCGTACCACTGAGCTATATAAAGAGGATAATATGAACTTAGTGCTTGGGTTCTAGATTCTTCATGACGGGGCATTGACTGTCAAAGCTGTCTCACATTCTTGTGTCTGTTCTAGTCTTTTCAACTAGGAAAATGCATTCTTGTGGTTCTGGAGTTTAGGAATCCAAGATCAAAGTGCCAAGTGCCAGCAGGTTTGGTTTTTCCTGGACCTCACTGCTTGTTTGTGGACAGCTGCCTTCTTCCTGTATCGGCATGTGATCTTTCCTCCATGTATACACAATTGTGTAAGTTCTAATATTATCTTAATGCACGATTCTATAGTGTCTTTGAAAGTTTAATGCAATGTGTAAACTGCTCATTTAAAACCCAGGTCCTATTCTTTCTTCATGGAATTGGATCTCCATTGTTCTTGGACTAGATACCAAGGTCTTTATCATGTGTTATAAAACCCTCTCAAGCCTGTTTTCCTCATTTGTTCCAACCTTCCCTTTTTCCCTTTTTCTACTGTTCTCAGATTTCAGTCTTTAGGAATTTTCTATCTTGGTCTTTTCACATTATGTCCTATCATAGAAATGGTCTTCTTTCCTTCACTTAGTGGCTTCTTTCTTTGGTTAACAACTTCTAAGCAATGTATTAATTAAATATATCCTGTTTTCTCTAGGCAAGTAAACAGCCCATGATAAGACCTCATACTACTACATATTACTCCTTGTAGTACTTAAATTGCAATCAGTCAGTATTTATATACATATCTCATTAAAGATTTTCTATATCACTGCCATTTTCTCAACCATATTATTAATAAAGTTCTGAAATATAGAATTATAATATTCTCCTTGAGTGCAATATTACCATATTGCACATCTCATTTATTTGAAATGTTACTACTGGCAACTCTACTGAATGAAATTTATGAAATCCATTGCTACTATTTATAGGGGGATGCACAGCTGTTTAATTTGCTTTATGAGGTGTTTTCTGAGATAGAATTTATCTACCATTTGGCACACACTCACTCTACATATCTGTCTTCATGTAATAATCTTACTTTCTGTTCTAACTTAGCAATATTCTACTTGTGAATAGTTCAAGATGTATTCTTCTTAGAAGCCTATTTTAGCTTTTCAAGAAAGGATTAGCAGCAGATCACTATGATGTTAAGTCTTAATTTTGCTACTACTTATTACCACTCTATGCATTATTGGGAGCCAGTCCAATGTCCATGGCTTGTCTTGAAGCCCTGATATAGGGGGTAAGGAATGTAGATCTTCCTCTAAAATCAGAACATTATAGTAGGTCAGTAATAGCCTGGAGCAAAGGCCTTGGGCAAGCTGTCCTATAGGATTCTGGAAATTCAACTTTTCCCCACTTAGAGAGAAGTAGTTACCAGCCCCAAGGCTGCTAAGCACTCAGTTTGTGAAATGCACTTGAGACATAATTCCCTGCTATCTTCTTCCCCTTGTATGAAAGCATTCTGCTGACTTTGTCCCATTTTCCTTCTGCAACAAATATATGATTAATACATTTGCTTGGCAACATGAATATATTAATACATTATTCCTTGCTGTTGTCAGTGATTGTAAGGTGACAAGTTTTCCAAAGCTCCTGTCCCTGTCACTTCCCTTGTGACTACCATGGCAGATTGTACTATAAGATAAACAAACTACAAGCTAAACAAACTCTTTCTTCCTTGTTTCTTTTGGGAGAGTATGTTATCACTGCAAAGGCAATGCTAGTAAGATATGCTACTTTCTGAGAAAATTATCCTGTGGAAAGCTGCAGTACTCAAATTTGATTATATTATTTCTCTACATCTTTTACTTTTTAAGCTCACTAAAATATGTAAGTAAGTTCCACAAGCGAGGATAGTGTTAGTAATAAGTGGGTGTGGAGAGCTCAGACAAAAATACGAAATGGATACCTCCTCCAAAGCACAGGGAACATCCTAGAAGAGGGTCAAAAAGAATGTAAACCTGGGAGACTGGGAGGGAGCTTTGAAATGCTATCATCGGTCTATGAGATGGCCATTACAATCATGAGCATACAGCAGGTGCTACCTGCATAGGGCCTCAGAGAAAACACATGGGTGGTGGAGAGGGACTAGTTAGGAAGAAGTCAAGAGCCGGCAGGTATGAAAGAATAGAGCAGAGGGTGATGGGAAGTGACTATGATTTCAATACACATGTTGATACGAATGACATTGTCAAAAATTTTTGAAAAATAGAAATGCTCATAAAGTAATGCAAAAATGATCAGTATTATCTCAGGAGGTTTTCTGTGTATAGGGAATATTTCTAATAAGTGCCCAGGGTATCTGATAATATTATTAATTCCTTCTTTTGTGATATCTTGTTCCAGTGTAACTTGCCCATGCAGGTTGCTGTCCTACAGATTTATACACTATCTTTACACTTTCAGCTGTTAGAGGAGCAACGGGAGATGGACTGTGACTCTTCACGCCTCCACAGGGGATGATCTCAGAGGACTGCGGAACTACATACAACAAAATGGAAGAACATTTAACACTGGCCAACAAGTACCCCCATTCAAAAACATGGATACAAATGTCTTTTCGTGGAAAATATACCCTGAAAAAGCTAAGTTTAAAAAGCCACTTCAATACCTGACATACTGAATTAATAACCAACCACTATAGTTTGAACCATCGTGCATTATCTTAGAGTACAAATACCAGGTGCAGAACCAGCTGTGCTCTCTAATCCTGAAGCTGAATGAGCAAACCATGGGGCTATATGTGACTGCTGTTGCCTATCTGTGTACACAAATAGATTTTGAAATTATTATTGAACTGATTCCCACCTTATACATCCCTGTAGTTAAAAATGTTGAGAGTTTATGGACTAGAAACCTTCAAAAGTCTCACAGTGTACCTTGGAAAGTAGTCCTTTTAACATAAATGTTAATGATACATAACACAATGTACCAGTTCTGATATCAAGTGTCACCAAGGTCCCCATGGTTTAATTTGTGAGAGGAATTGATTAGTTGTATATCCTGTTTTCTGAAAGATCTTCTATTATGTTCTAGGCTAAATATACTGTTGTTCATTTTCATTAGAAGAAAGAACTGTCCCCAGGCAGAACAACTTATTGAAGTCTTTACAAAAGTCAGGCCCTCACACTTTAGAACATCTAGTCAGAGGATGGTTAGAAAGAACAGATTTTTCTATACATCAGTGAATTAGAAGTTGGTACATCAATTTTAACTATAGAAAACAACACAGTATATCAAGCTATACATTTTACACATACAAACTATACATTTTCATGCATTACTAAGGGAAATGTGAAATCAGGCAGTAATGATAATGCAATTCTTGTTTCATATATTTAGACAAATTACATGGGTTAATCCTTGGAAGCTTTTCATTAACTTTAAATTATTCCCAATTATAGTTGCCCTGATTGTTCAGGGCCATATAATAGGTGTGTCTATCTGTCTGAACCATAATTAAGCATGTGTATGGAAGGTTCAGAAACCTTTGTAAGAACATTAGCAAAGACATGAAAAACCCTGATGGTTACATATTAAAATAAGAGTTTGAATGTTTTGGGAAAAGGTTATGCATTTTTATTCTCACTTCTCTCCACACCTACAATTTTCAAACTATAATAGAATCAGCACAGCTCCCTATAGGGGTCATAAGAACAAGGGACACCAGGCTCAGTTCTTCTGCCAGCTTCTACACAATCCCACTCTCTATAAAATCCTCACATAAGCATTCGACACCTGAACATTTCAGTTAATGATCCTGCACAGACTTTTTTGAAGCAACACTTTAAGACTAAAGTCTGCAGGTTTTTTTTTTTTTTTTTTCAGATTAATCATTTATATCTACATGTCAATCTCATACATCCAATATTTCAAGAAATTCATGATAAATACACTTTGTATTTATATAATGGCACAGTTACCAATATCTGCCAAAGCACCGAGTAATTTGGAAATATCTATTTAAGGGAAAAATGGCTGCTGAAAAAGTTTCCAAAAATGAAAAAAAAAAAATCCTAAATAACGAAAAATATGTCAAACTGAGATAGTTATTAAACATAATGAATTTGATATTACTGCACAGAACAACAGATTATAAATTAATAAGCTTATCAAGCAGCAGAGCAGAAGGGCCTGCACAGTAAACACAGAGGGGTCAGGGGTAGAGGAGATTAGCTAAGGAAATGGTGGCACATTAAGGAAAAAATGATTTTTTTTTTAGAGCTTATGGCTTATCTGCTTAAAAAGTAAATCTCTTATTATACTTTCCTTTGCTGTTTTTTCCTGCTGAATTATTGTGCTGTGTCTTGTATGTATTGATAGGATAAGAATAGTAGGATATTTTTTTATCTATGTTATTTACTACATTTAACTTTCTAATTCTTATATCTCTACCTACCCAGGCCTTTTCTGAATAAGCACTGCAACTTAAAAAGAAACTGATAGAATAAAAAAAAAATGTGACACATACATATAGTATAGAAGGGGATTATTTTGTATAATGTTTCTTCTATGTCTTGATTAATTAGATTTTTCAGCTAAGTCTTCAAATAGTTATCTTCAGATCTTTGCCTTTTTTCTTGTATATTGTGAAAGTGGAGTGAAAGTGCTAATGAAAAATCAGTTGGGAACAATATTAGGATCTGAATATTATAGCAAGAGGGGCAGGTCTCATGGTAGTGAATTTCTTGCCACCCTTAGTAGCAGCTGTCAAAGCAGGCATTTGAGCTGGAAGGTGAAAGGTACTGCTGTTCCTATACACAATTCCTGGCATTCTGTTCCCTGTTGAAATAATTCTTTTGTGGTCTCTTTGGATTTTTTATTTTTCCTTTTACTGACTACATCATAGGCTTCATTTCAATCTGAAATTGTATTTCAATAAGTTAATGGTCCATAGGCAATCTTTTAAAAGTCCATTTATAAATAAATAAATAAATAATTTGGCATTTATTGAGATGACTATTCAGTCAACAAACATTGTATGGCAGTCATGAAACAGTGTTTTGTTGTGGAGATGGATTTTAATTAATAAATGTATAAGTTATAGACATTAAGACACAAGTTGGAAATGAATTTGCAGATATGCTGTTAAAGATTCTTGAGTGAATTCTATTTCATTTTCTGTTGAGGCTTTTGTTAGTATGAATGGTATTTATATAATTGCTATGACATCATGCTAGCATCATTATTTATTTCCCCATCCAAGGAATATTATTCAGTTTGTTGTTAGACAAAAAAATTGATGGTGTCGCTAAACATTTTACCTAAGGCCCCATTGTGTCTGAAAGATTCTGCAGTGGCTTCTCATGATCACTACTGGGATCCCACACATTATTTGTCCTTTCAAATTTTGGGAATAAATGGAATCTGGTACATTTTTTCCTGACTATTGCAGTATGGTAAATGTGGTAGGACATTGGTTTTGATTCATATCTTGGCAATAGTTTTATTCTATGGAGTCTTCTTGCTGAGTCTTATGCGCTCACATTAGTGAGGACTAGATATCAGGGATTGTGGGTGACTCTAAGTACTATGGATAGGCAGGAATGGTGTCTGCCTGTCAGTGAAATACTCAGACCTACCACCTACAGGAAGTGTATTCTATTAATCAGTTTGGAAAGCTTGAGAAGATACTTTTTTGATTGAGGCTCTAGATGTGAACCTGAGTCTTCCAGTCTTGTACTAACCTGAGTATATAATCCCAATAAATGATCCACCAATTCCTCCTCCAGAGAGTCTTTACATCTTTAGGTTATCAGTTTTAAGTTGATAATGCATAGCTATTTGTTGCCTAATAGTGCAGATCACATATACTGTAATATTTGAGGTAGAGGCAGAACCCAAATCCAAAACTGCCTTACATTCCAACTCTGTTCTATCTGTGATATAAGCCTTCTGCTAGTCTGGGGTCCAACATTCCTTCCAAATGATCTTATAAGAAAATTGACTTGAGAATCACTTGACTGTCCCATAGAATGCTCTCTGGGGTAGAGTGACAATTTTCAGTTTTTCACAAACTCCTGGAGGCTTAGGAACATTAGAGTTGAGATTATTTTCTTATATTTTATTGCCTCTGTAAGCTAGGGATGCTTATTTCAATTACTTGGAATGGATATTGGTCAGAGCCTTTCATACAAAAGGGATGTTTTTAGAAAGCTAATCATCCCCAGGTTAGTTTATTGCTATTATTTTATCATAATATACTATTTAAGTGATAATGGGGGATAAAATGTTATTTTTTCAGACAATTCTGTGTGTTTTTTGATGCATTGTAATGAGGTAAATATAATACAGGTTTATTGTGTGTCTTTTCATAAAATGGTAAAATACAAACCATGAGACATTTGACACTTCATAAGTTGCGAATTAGCAAGTCCTTATTATTTAAGGTGTGTGTGTGTGTGTGTGTGTGTGTGTGTGTGTGTGTGTGTGTGGTGACATATTCACTTTGTTCACTCATGTGGCACAGACCATGTCCATTGGGGGTGGAGACAGGAGCAGGCATTATCTGTGGGAGCTAAGTCTGAGGAAGGGGTGCCAGGAGCTCTCTTGCTTGCAGTATGGGGACAGTAGAACATCTGGAGGCATCCTTGGGACGGAACCTGCTGGTGTTCTGTGTATGTTGTAAGTTATTTCTCACTGAATAAACACTTATTTAGCCTACGTGTTTCTTCTGATCCTTATTAAACCTCAATATGTGTGTGTTAAAAAATAGTAAGTTCTTCCTATGGAGAAGTCTGAAGTGCCTTTCTTGTGTTACTCTTAACAACGAGTAGGATTTATGTGCATCTACATAGGGGATTGATTCTGCATTTTTTTAAGCACAAAGTAACCCAGCTTCACAATGAGAGCTGGTAGTTATTATTAGACAACCCCCATATTTCCCTTCATTTCCAAGTTAGTTACATGAATTCAGGTATAGAATCAGAGGTACAAAGTCACCTTTCCAAGAAGCTAAATGTAGTATGTTTGGTAGAGACCATCACCTTCATGATGGCATTTTCTTCTGTATGTGCCCAATGGATAGAAGTGTATATTTTTTATGGTTGAGTAATATAGCACAGGCAAACAGATTTGACATTTACACTCTGGACCATTACTACTGCCTGACAGAGCCTAGGATGGTGAATATTAAATGTACCCATATTTTCCCCTTTATGTGCCTGTTTGCACTATTGCAGTGACTGTAGACAGATGTTGGAAATTTTACATTGGAACAACATGTAATATAAAGGGAGAAAAAAATACATAACACCACTTTGTTAAGAAACATTTAAGATTTTGAGAAATATAGGGTTTCATTTAAAAGTATTTCCTTGTTGGTTTTGTTTTAGAACTGAAAACTTACATGCCTTAGAACAAGGAATACCTCTGCAAAACTAGGTAGGTAAACTACCCTTATTTGGGATCTGTAAGTCTTACCTTTAGTATTAAGTATTTTTTTTTCTTAAAAACAACACAAAAGAATGAAGAACTGATGGGAGATGCCATTCTGTATATGTTTCTCATACTGGTTAATAAATAAAGCACTGTTGGCCAATAGGAGAGGAAGATAGGAGGGACTAGGAGACAAGGAGGAAATAGGAAGTAGTAAGGAGGAGTCAAGATGGAGAGTCTGAAGAAAGCAGCATGCCGCCGGCTCCCTGGTAAAAGAAATACATAGATCAGCAGAAATGGGTTAATAATTAAAGGCAGAGCTAGCCGATAAGAAACAAGTAACCGGGCCAACAGTATTGTAGCAAATACAGAGTCTCTGTGTATTATTTGGGGCTGGCGGCGCATTTGCCGGACAAGAGTGGCGGCGGGTGGAAAAACCGAACTCCTTACAAAGAACTTTATCCTAAACCTGGCTTCTAGGTGTTTCTGGTATTTATCTTTAATACTTTTTTGCAAATTGTAAGCATGTCATACCTGACTGACTATTAGAAATCAAGGCATGAACCATCAGTGTCATCAAATACATTTATGAAATGAAAAAAGTTAGGAAACCCTCATTATGAGAAACTCACAATATGTTTAACGGAAATGTACACAAGAGACAAATAGGCACCTCAATGTTATACTAGAAGGCTTTGTAGCCTTCAAGCAGATTCCTTTGGAAACTGGCTAACTGTCAAATATTAGTACATGTGCCATTTCATAATTTATGGGCTCATGAGAAGATTGAGCCTACCTTAAAATAGAACTGATCACGAGAATCACTTTGGGCAATGCACCAAGAGTAGATATGGTCCACATCTTTCCTAGGTAGAAGGAGTAAATTACAAACCTTAAATATCCATAAATATCTTCTAGAGTCAGTCGTTACAGCATCAACTAATGAGAAAAAAAAATGCTCTTAAATCAGCATATCCTGGAATGCTGCTGAGCCAGTACCTGCCATAGGCTGACCTAAGAGAGTGGGAGAGCAATGATATGCAAATTCCTAAGTAGAAAAACTGGAACAGAATTGTGTGTTGTAATTGATTTGGGGGGACTATTGTAACTCCAATATAAGCAGTTCAATTTTGATTAAACTTACATTAAAGATAGATAATTACCTTCAAATAAAATCAAATCATACCTTTAAAATACAAAATGAATATGCTCAATAACATTCAGTTCTAGGTTATATCTCCTAATGGGAAAACTTTAATTTTTTTGGTATAGTGGCTGAGTTATTTCCATTCTTTTGAGCCCCAGCAAACCCCATCTTCCATGTAGTACAGTATGTGTCTATTTAGGTACTTTTAGAATAAAATATTTAAAAATGTAAATTAAATTCTTTTTTACTTATAAGAGACTTACATGCTCCTGATTGTTATGAGTTGAGTTCCTATCATTGTTACTACAGAGAAAAATAACTCAATATTTTCAAATCACATGTATAAATTTGGCAAAATTAGATAAAGTAACAACTGTTGTTAAACTATTAATAGAATATGAAGAATTAAATAATCAATTCTGTTTCAGTTTATATTTAATTGTAAGTAGAAAACTAAAACAAAGGTATAAAAGATATCTATAATACTTTTTAAGATGAAAATGAAGCACAGGGAATTAAAAGACTCTTGCCTTAAGTCATGGAGTGGACTTACCCCTGAACTGAGCCTCTAATGTGTGTTCAGGCACCAGATTCAACAGTCAACACTGGTTTTCCTTTCAAGAATACTTCTTACTTAAAACTGTGGGATATTTATTCAACTTCTTACTTAAACTGTAGAGACCTACTGTCAGCGCCTCTGTTCCTATATATTTCATGGCTCTTTTGTCCATCTTTGTGTGCTACTAGATGGTGAATCCAAGGCCTCACATTAGCTAGGCAAGTACTTTATGAAAAAAGTCCAGATAAACCATTTAATGGATGGAACAAAGAATATTTCCTTTATTTCTCTCATCTGGTACTGGTAAGCAAAATGAGAGACAGATGTCTTTCTTCCTTAGCTTACACCATTATTAGACCTGTCTCTACATAATTGTTCTCCTCTTTGCTTTGTGGTTATATTTATCTATTTTATATCCTTAAATAATCCTATAGTATTGCAGATAAGATGCGTGCTCTCTCATTTGTAATCAGTATATCTAGTCCTCATCTTTGAAGTGCAATGTAGAGTGAATATATTAATAAATGAATACACAAGAAGAATAGATGGGAGAAAAGATCAAAAGCACTGAAGCAAATCAATCTTAGAGAAATAATGTAGGTGTTTACTTTCAGGCAGTATGACAGCATGTTTCTTCAGATATTTTTAATACATATATTAGAAGTGAAAAATATATATTTCCATTTAACAGTGAAGGAGTTCTTAATTTTAATTTCTTGTTTTCCTTGAAATTGCACTGTGGACATCTATCTGTGGTGATTATTTGCAACTCCTTCACTGTCAAATAAGTTCTAATGAGATATACCTTAAAGTTAAGGAAATATAAATATGTTCATATTGGGATACAACATGTATAATATACTTATGAGTGTCTTTATATACATTTACATACTTCATTATATAAACTATTTCTATATAATTCATAGTAACTACAGATATTGATTAACATATTCCAACTGAATAAATAAGGAAGACATAACAAATAAAAAAAACACACATACAAACTCCTGGTTTATGAGAGAACTTAAAAATAATCAAAACATTATTCGAAATTGAAGTATATAAAATATATATTGGGTTACTTTGAAAGCTGTACTTTACTCAAGGACTCTACATATATATCTACTTTTTCATAATTACCTGAAACAGACAACCTTGGTAGTCTGGAATAGCATACAAAGCTACAGGCAAATATAGAGTAGGGAATTTATACATTCACCTGAGAATTTTTTTTTTTTTTGCTCTTGATTCTTTGGGATATTGAAGATAATAATTACTTAAATAATCACCATAGATAGATATCTACAGTGCAATTTCAAGGGAAAAAATGTTCATTATAATTAAAGTAAAACCACCAAAGTTACACAGAGGCAAACAACTACATATAATATGTGTAAAAGAAAACATAACTAATAGAACCAGGAGTTAAGAGGAAAAATACTGACATTATTGAACATTAAATGGGTATAAAATAGTGTTTGAGCCCCTTTTAAGAATAAAAACTCAATATATTTTATTAGGAAAAAGAATGTACATCTGCATTAGTCACTAAAGAAACAGAACTCACACAATGTTGCATGGATTAGATTGGCTTAAACACTGCTATTTGAGCCATCCATCAGAGGCTGTCTCACATTGAAGAGCCTGTGAACCTAGCAGTTGTAATCTGACACTGAAGTCCCAACGGATTCCTTGGAGAGCTTCTGGTCTTCATTTCTGCTGAAGAAGTTGTTTGAAGCATCTCTGAAGAAGTTGTTCCTAAAGTTGGTGAAGGATGCTGCAGCAACAAGATAGATAGACTTGCAATCAAGAATGGGGGTTATGGTCACAAAGCAAAGCTTTCTTATTCTTCTATGTCATTATATCTGTGTTGCCCCCAAAATATGCTGCCCTTGTTTTGGGTGGTTCTCCATAATTATGGTAACCAGAATGAGAAAACCTCTCACATGATTGTCCAGCTATGTGATTTTAGTTTATTCCAGATGTAGTAGTCAATTTAACAGCCAAGGTTACCCATCACAACACCCAAAAATGAGTAATTACAAGATTAACTTATTTAATGACATGGTATGACATAAACACACAAACACAATAGAAGAGAGAATTAACAAACAAAAAAGCAAATCACTGAAATAACACCAAGGTGAACCAGAATGGGAGTACTATGCAACAGGAATAGTTAATGAGAGACTTGGTAAGCTTAAGGAAGACATGCTTTAGTTTGGGCTACCTTGAAAGGAGAATCATGTAATAAGCTGTGCTCCTATGATATATTAAGAACACTACTACAAACTAGAGGGAAAGGACAGAAGGTGTGTTTTGTTATTGAAATATTGTTGTATTAGGGATTCAATTTGCTTTTGTATCCTCTAAGGGATCATGAAGGAAGCACTTAGGAAGTAAAGCACTGAACCATAGAGAGACTAGAGAAGCTATTGACAGATACTCAGATCCTAGAGTTGGAGGCTATTCCACGAGCCAGTATATAAACCAAATGATGTCTCTAGCTCAGGTTAAAGCAGAGGGCTAAGACATGTGTAACTTACACTTCCCCTTGTAGTTTTGTCACTGTTTCAGAATATTCCCTGGGCATTCCACACATTTCAGAATATGAGGTGCATAAATGGTATCTAAATAGATCTGGAAGTTGGAGGTAAGCTTATACAACCCCAGGCATATCACCATGGCTGATCCAATCAATAGAATGTTCAGTAGATGCATAAATTAGAAATGGATGTTGAATATTGAGTGCATTGTTTGCATGGCTTTTTTATATGCATAACAAACACTAACTTATTGCTTTTTTATTTTTTTTAAAAAAATTGCTGGCTATATAACACCCTCATTAATTGCTTTTTCATGTATTGATTACTAAATCAATTTGGGTCACTTCCTTTAAATATTTCACATAACTTTCAAAACATCAACAGTCTGCAGATTGTGTAATCATGTTCATATTCTTTTATAATATCCTTGGAACTGTTGTAAAGATAAAACCTGACAGATGCATCCAGAAATGATGTTGATTAAATCGGGTCTAAATCACCAGAAGACACTGCTATTGAGATTTTATTTATTTGAAACACACTTCTTTTCCTTATTGCAGTATCTGGTACCTTCTTTTAAGCCTTCTAATGAAGTACTATGTATTTCATTTAAAGTAATCTGTTATCTTTTATGAGAAATTCCCTTATGAAATCAGGATTTCATATATAGCCGAGCAAGGAGGCAGGTCCTACTGACCTTTGCAGGAGTGCTCTCTATAGGAGAGCATCTTAGAACTGTAAGCATCCAAGAAGAAAAATAATTTCCTACACATGCTAGCAGCATCATCCATGAACTGGAGGAAGACTTTGTCATCCTTCTGAGCATCTCCAGGGGAGGGTCTTGCCATTTCCATGGGGCTGAAGCATTGGCATCCTTGACATGGCTGTCCCTTTATCATAAGCAGACATTTTCCAAGAACTTCATTCATGCAGGGCATGCTAACCACATATATTTTTGCTTTTATACACGTATATATTATATATGGAATTTGTTACTACCTAAACCCCTACTGAGCTGTTTGCCTTCCTCTCCTTCCTATTAGCTCCCTTTGTCCTCTTAGACATGTTTGTTTCTACTTTCATGTCATATATACATAATTACATGTGTCTATATAAAGTCTACAAATCTGCAGAGAGAGATTCAGTGGCTTAATTCTCTTAATTTGGTGAACATTCTTTTTTTTTCTTAAGATTTTGAACATTTATCTTATAGTTTTAGCTCTGAGAAATATGCTTGTGAATCAACCATCTCTGTTTTATTGAGTTGTATAATTGCTTATATTTTGGTATACAGTTTCTTGTCTTAGTTGTTATATATTTATAAGTATATATATGTATATAAGTATATATATATATGTATATATGTATATATATTTATAAGTATATATGAACATATGTATATATACATATATATACATATATGTATATAAGTATATATATATATAAGTATATATACTTATAAATATATGATAAATATCCTTTAGTTTTGGCTTAGTATCATTTTCATGTGTATTTGATGAACATTTCTTGAACTGGTATTATTTAATTTGTCACCCTTATTCACAATGCTTTTGTTTCCTGTTTAAAGCTTAGACTTTTACAACATTATGATGATGTTTTTTCTAGCTTTTCTCCCTAAATATTGTTTTCACCAATTGTACCATATTTATAATTCATGCTCAGCTGGTAGGAGAAGCTTTGAGGTGGGGGCCATTATAAATGTGACCTGTCACTTGTACAGGTACAACTGATCACCATGCCACTGGAGAGACTATCCTTTCTCCACTTCACCTGTTTCCCTCTGTCAACAAAACAGGACACTATGTGTGCAGAGGTCTATTTATAGACTTTTTAATTCTAACACACAGCTTGTAACATTGTAAATTGATGCAATGGCTTTGGAAAGCTGCTTGAGACACCCACTAAATTAGAACAAATGCATATATCCATGATTGCAGCTTTGTTCCTTGGTGTGCTGTAATTTAAGGCTCATTTCAGTAGTCTCAGAGGTTTTTGGGTCCAGCAATACACAATGAATTAATTTAATTTTCAGCTAGTCACTGCCAGTTTTCAGGTATCCATTCTTGGTGTGTGTGTTCAAATAAGAAACATCCTGAAAGTATCCTTGTTTTGCCATTCCTTCCTTTCCAGGTTCCATGCACAGTCAAGTTAACCAACCAGAATTTTACCCACACTGCTATCTGTCTCACTTAGGAGCCTCTGCATAGGTACAGAGCCTGTGTCTCATCACTCTTCTCTGCCAATACCAGTTGCGAACAAACTCCAGGCTTTGGGTGATTTCTGTGGACATTATCTCTTTAAGATATGGGAGGATAATCAAACCTGTTATTTCTATATATGCATTGGCTTTATCCCTAATTTTCCAAGAGTCATTTACAGAACATGCATATGCAGAATAAGCATATACCTATGTTTACCAAAAGGAGAATTCCAGAATGTTCAGGAAAGGAGTACTTTTGACCACAAAACCATCAGAAAAGTCAAAACAAAACATTCATGTAATATTATAAATATAAATCAAACACTACTATGTCCTATATAGTATGGATAGAGCCAAAGGCACTGTGTAGGGAGGGGAAGCTCCAAGAAGAAGGGAGAGCCTTATGTGATAGATAGTAGAAAAACCTACTCTGTAATCCCAGAGGTAAGTGCATTGTTGTCCACTGGTTATTGGAGAGAAATGTAGAAAAAAAAAAATCTGTTCTACTGACCTGTATCTGTTTCTTGAGCTGGATGCTTGTAACATTAGCATTGTAATTATTTAGTGAATCGCTCAGAAAAATATACTTATATGTGCATTTATAGGTTATTACATTAAGAAGTGAGTTTGAAAAGTAAAAATATATTTTAATATCTTACAATTGAAATGTAAAATAACTTTTAAAATATTTATAGTAATAGTATAACTTCTTTAGAAAATCTTTGTAATAGTTAATATAAATTGTATTTGGGGGAAAACTCAAATTCACTTAAGTAAATAGATAATTTAATATATGAGAAGAGAGCAACAGAATAAATATAATGAAATTGAAAAGTAAGCATTATAGGGCAGAAGCCACTCAAATTAATGAGTAACCTTAAGATTCTGTATTAAGTCCTTATCATTGTGAGCACTAAGCCTGAAATAACCAGTTCAATGAGCAGGAAGAATTTACTTTGCCTCAGAGTTTGAAAGGAAAGGTGTTGCTCACCCAGTAGGGGAAAGCATGGCTGAGGTAAAGGTAGTTGGAGTCATTGACTGCAACTCCTCACATCTGAGCTGCCTAAGAAGCAGAAAACAAGAACAAGCAATATTGATGCTCCACAAGTTTTCTCTCTTTTCTCTTTTTACTCAGTCCTAGGATATAGCCCATGATATGATCTCTTCCCTCCCCAGTTAACCTTTAATAGAATGCTCTCACAGTCAAGCCCAAGGGATGTTTCGTTAATTCCCAGTATGATTTTTACTGAGATCAAGTTGTTAATAGACATTAACCCCCACAAAATCCAATGGTCTTATTTTTTAATGAATAAAATTGATGAATTATCAAGGGTAACCACATGGAAGAGAAAAATAGATACTAATAAAATAGATGTAGGAGAGACCTTACTGAAAATGATTTTTTTCACATGCATGAGAGTGAGAAATACACATTGTACTGTGTGGATTTCTAAAACAGGCAAGAACAATCTGAGTTATGATGGAAACTAAAGACTACAAATATAAAACTGTATGTAGACAAACAGTAAAACTGATTACAGAGGATAATGAGTCTTGACAAAAAACAAATGTTGATATGAAACAAGGTCATGATCACCAAGTAACAACTAATTCCAGGACTATAGGTTTGAATGGGGGTTTCCCACTGGCACACATGTAACATGCTTGGTCCTGAGAGTTGTGCTGTTGAGAGTTATTTGTTTCTTTCACGTGTATATTCATGTTGTGAATGCTTTCAGTCATTTCAAGGATGCTGTATTTGGTTACTGTAATTTATGTACATGTTTTGTCTCTACATATGTCTATGCACCATATATGTGCTAGGTGCCTGTGGAGATCAGATGAGCAGGAACTGGAGTTAGAGATCTCAGAGATCTCTTTAAGAGACTGTGCACCTTGGCTTCTCAGTCTCCTTCATTTTAGTTACATGCAGTAAAGTGATCTCCTTGACCACACAATGCTACCTCTCCAAACGGATATGTAAATGCCAAATACCATGACTCCTTGCAGGTGATCTTTCCTACAACACATGCATCTCTCCCATAACATACATAACATACTTTTCTCCTTATATAAGTAACTGACCATGTGTGTTCCCATAAATCTTGCTATTGCTTACCCTTCACTAAGGTAACATAAAATATAATCTTATGTTGTTTGTAAGGTAGTGTGTGTGTGTGTGTGTGTGTGTGTGTGTGTGTGTGTGTGTGTGTGTTTTCCTTCAGGAATTCCAATTCTTTTTTCCTTTTATATTTAAATTAGTGACAACCTTATTTTATATATCAATCTCAGTTCCCACTTCCTCCCATTCTCCCATGCCCCCCTACTGACCCCCATCCCATCTCTCTTCTGCTCCATAGAACGGGTGAGGACTTTTATGGGGGATCATCAAAGTCTCCCACATCAATTGGTTCAGGGCCTATGGCCTCCCCTGTGTGTCTCAGCTGAGAGAGTATTCCTCTATAGGGAATGGACTCCCAATATACATTCATACACTAGATGTAAATGCTGTTCCATTACTAGCGCCCCTAACTATCACCCATGTGCAGGGGGTATGGTTCCATACTATGCTGATTTTCAAGCTGTCAGTCTGTTGTCCATGAGATTCCCCTTGCTCAGGTCAGCTGTTTCTGTGACTTTCTCTAACATGATCTTGACCCCTTTTCTTATCACTCCTCCCTCTCTACAACTGGATTCCAGGAATTCAGCTCAGTGTTTAGCTGTGGGTTTCTTCTATTTCCATAAGCTACTGGATGAAGGCTCTATGATGGCATATAAGTAGCTATCAATCTCATTATAGGGAAAAGGCATTTAAGATAGCCTCTACTCTATTGTTTAGATTCTTAGTTGGGGTTGACACAGTCAACAAGATAAAATGGCAGCCCACAGAATGGGAAGAGATCTTTAACAACCTCACAGAAGGATGATTTCAAAAATATAAAAAGAAGTCAAGAAGCCAGTTACCAAAACACCAAACAATCCAATTAAAAAGTGGTGTTCCAAACTAAATAGAGAATTCCCAATAGAGGAGTCCAAAAAGGATGAAAGACACTTAAGAAAGTGATCATTATCCTTGGCCATCAAGGAAATGCAAATCAAAGCAATGCTGAGATACCATCTTACTGCTGTCAGAATGGCTAAAATTGGAAATACCAATGACAGTTTATGCTGGAGCGGATGTGGAGAAAGGGGGCAATTCCTCCACTGCTGCTGGGAGTGCAAACTTGTACAATCACTTTGAAAATCAGTATGGCAGTTCCTCAGGAAATTGGGAATCGTCTACCTCAAGATCCACCAATTCTACTCTTAGGCATATTCCCAAGGGATGCACATTCATACAATAAGGACATCTGTTCAATATGTTCATAGCAGCATTATTTGTAGTAGCCAGTACCTGGAAGCAACCTAGATGCCTCTCAATTGAAAAATTGATACAGAAAATGTGGCCCATCTACACAATGGAGTACTACTCAGCTGGGGGGAAAAAAACAACAAAACAATGGAATCTTTAAATTTCCTGACAAATGTATGGAACTAGAAGAAACCATCCTAAGTGAGGTAACCCAGTCACAGAAAGACAAACATGGTATGTACTCACTAACATATGGATATTAAATATAGAGCAAAGGATTACCAGCCTACAATCTGTGCCTCCAGAGAAGCTAGGAAACAAGGAGAACCCTAAGAGAGACATACATGGTCCCCCCTGAGAAAGAGAAAGGGACAAGATCTCCTGAGAAAATTGGGAACGTGGTGGGAGGGGAGAGGTGGCTAGGGAAGTGTGTGTGTGTGTTTTCAGTTACTACTCTTTAACTCACCTTCACTTATTTTGTTAATTCTTCGTTCAATGTCAGTCAGGCTGATTTTTCTTCACATGTCTTTAAATGGATAATAAGCTTATAAAGTTTAGAGAAAATTCAAATAACATCAGATATAAACAAAATACCACAAGACTTAAATAAACTATATTTTCCAAGATAGTTTTATTTTGGTTTTCTTGTACAAATAACCCGCCTGAAATACATTTCAGATCATGTATCAAATAGTGGCATCAATTCATTCCTTTTGTTATTGTTGCCCTTCTGATTTTGTGAATCACTGAATACAGAAGGAATACTTCACATACATTGAACTTTGTTTCTGCTCTTCTTTTTTTTTTTTTTAAACGTGGAGGTTTGTTTCTTGCAGACAGCAGAGGATAGAATCCTGTTTTCTGATCCAGTTTGTTACTCTGTCTTTTTTACTGATATATTTGCATTATTGACATTGAAAGTTATCATTGAATACTGTTTATTTTTCCTCTTATTTTGTCATGGGTGTTTTCTTAGACCTCTGTGGTTAAATATTCTAAATGTTCTGTGATTATTTGTCCTTTCTGTTCTCTCTTCTGTAATTAGCCTTTTCAGAGTGATGTTTTCTGTCTAATACCTTCTGAAGATCTGGACCAGTGGTCAGAAAGTACTTTTTTTTTTTTTTTTCATGTAACCGTTTTCCTTCTCCTCTGATTATGAGTGATAGCATTTCTTCTGGTTAGGAAGTCTATGGTATTGGGATCTCTGAGGGTTTGAAGAGTTTCTGTCCCAGTCCTTCTAGATTTCTCCACTGAAAAATCAGGTATTATTCTAATGGATTTGCTTTTATGTGCAACTTTGTCTTTTTCCCTTGGAGCTTTTAATGTAATTTCTGTGCTCTGTGCAATTAGCAGTTTGATCATTCTGTATTGTGGGGAGTTTCTCTCCTGACCATAAGGTTTTGTATTTTGTATTTTCCATGCACCTTGGTAGGCTTCTCTTTCTTTAGATTTGAGAATATTTCTTCTTTAATTTTGTTAAAAATAATTTGTATGCTTTTGACCTGTTGTGTTTTTTCTTCTTCTATACTAGTTATTCATAGGTTTGGTCTTTTTATGGTGTCCCAGATTGCCTGGATGGTTTTAGTTTTAGCATTTTCTTTAACTGACAAAGTTACTCATTTCTTTTACCTTGTCTTTGAAGCCTGGGACTGTTGTAGGGAAAAGATCAGTGTGTAGCTAACAATGATGTTTCATAGGTTTTCTGACTTCTACTTCATTATTAAAAATGAAGCAATCAAACAGGTGCCAGATAGCAGTGTACCAAGAAGAGACTTTAATTACCCATTCTAGCCAAGTGCAAAAGATTAGAAGGACTCTATTTTCCTGACAACACTGTACTCAATAATAGATGTTTTCCTGAAAACCACCAAGCCTGATGAATATGTGTTATAGAATATTTGTTAATGTTTGGAATGGTTTGGAAATTAATGCAGTTGAAAAACCCATGACAAAGTTAAGGAATTACTCAACTGGTTGAATGTTTGCTTAAAATGCAGTAGTACCTGGGTTTCATCCTATGTGAAATGACACATGCCTATTGTACAAATAATGGAGAGATAGAAGCCAGGTGTATAATATGCCCAGAGAACAAAATAATATGGTTTACATGAGGCCACATCGTTAAATAAAAAGAAAGAATGGGAAGGAAAATAAAAGGAATAACAAAGACAGGAAAAAATAGAAAGATTGGTAATTTTTATTCTTGTGCATCTTCTTGACTATTGAAAATAGAAAGAGTATTTTAATACATTAGAGAATGCTAATATATAAAATTCACTTGAATGAATAAGGTGGTATCAGTAACCATGTATCCATCCAGTCCTGGTCTGCAGTTGGTGGTACTGTGTACTGTGTAGGAGGCTATGAAAAACAAAGGCTAGCTGGAGGAACTTTGTCAATGGAGCAGGAGTTCAGAATTATAACCTTTCCCTACTTCTAGTTATTCTTTATTCTTTATGTTTGTGCTTGAAGATGTGATTTCTCACCTTTCTGTTCCTGTCACCATGCTTGTCAGTTTTTGTCATGCCTTCCTCACTCCTGTGAATTCTTCCTCTGGAACAACAAGCTCAAAGAAACTCTTTGATGTATAAGTTGCTTTGGGTCATGGTGTTTTATCACAGTAACAGAACATAACTTATGCACCAATTAAATCATTGATGCTCTGCAAATACTTTGGAGGATTCTACTCTCTCTCGGTTCAGTTTTTTTCCCACTTATGTGTATAGTGGATTAGTGACTTGTTATGCATTGCTGAATAATGGCTGGGTGAATGATGCTATGCAATGAGTAAGCAATGCTTGTGTATTGCTTTTTGCACCTCTACTACATACCCCTTACCTCATGCTCCCATTGGTCTCCAGGAAAAGAAATGATGATGCAGAATGCAATAGGTTCTGCTTTATTTATGTTTTCAGGTCTTGCATTACCTGGATAAACATCATTGATGAGACCTAGGTAAACTGAATCACATATGGCATGGAGGAAAACCTAAAAAGGCCCTGAAAACAACATTGCAATAGGTATAGTTAGCTATAAACCAAGTGAGAAAGAAAACTAATTTCCCACAGGAATAGAAATATAATATGAAAGGAGGAAACTTTAAAGACATGTCCTGTGGAAATTCAAATAAACTACATAGAAATGAAGAAAAATAGAAAGAATCCTCAAGAGGTATTCTCTATTTAGTATTTTATCACACATAAGTGGATCCCTGGGAACTGTCATAGTGAAATTATGTATAGCAAGTAAAAGGTCATACAAACAGAAAGGGAAGCATTCTGAAAAGTAGCAACAACACAACAAAATGCTAGATTTGCATCATAAAGCTCTCACACCTTGATGAGCTGGGGCAGAACAGAAGAAATATATTTACATGAAAAAATGAAAGAAAGACACTGTCAATATGAGTAAAGTGATGTGGAAAATTGCAATAATTATCTGGATAATTCAAGCCAAAAATGCTAATGAGGTAAAAGACTTCTTTACAACTTGATTTATCTCAGTCAGCTGTCAACATTTATTAAATTAACTAGACAATTATTCAAGTCTCTATTTTTCCAAGCATCAATAGACTCCAGTATTGATTCTTTGTTTATGTCTGGAGCAAAATAGCTTTAGTGCAAAATTGGCATTTCCATACTGGTTAGAGATAATATACATTTTTAATCTCCTTATACATTTCATTACAGATTCAGAAATTGATATGTTATAATAAATACCCACACCACTGTTAGAGTAAGCTTGTTAAATATAAGCTTTTGCTTAGGCACATATTAAATTATTATGCTAACTATATGAGAAGCTAAGCTGCACTCAAATGAGCATGAAACACAGGAAGTCACAAGTATTTGTAAAGAGAACAATGATGGCCAGATTTTGGAATTGGCTTTAAAGTATTTCAGTTCCTAAATCATGGGAACACCAGTAAAATCCTTTAAAGAAATGCTCTCTATTTTATGACTGGAATTTAATCCTAGTGTTCAGTTTTAGAACTATCAAGTATATTATTAATTTTATCTTTCCATGCCACTCAAATTCAGACAATTGTTTTTTGAAAATGGTTGCTTAGAGGTAAGTGGAACATCATACACTGTTTATCCAGGAATTTGTAAGAAAAATCACAAAGGTATACTACTATTTTAAGTGAATCTGTTATTCTGTATGAGTTGTAAATATATGAATAATGAGTAACATTTATCCTTGTGATGGTTCTGAGACTTGAACCCAGAGCTATAACTTATAACAGGAAAGAATTTTACTATAGACATAGACTCTCATACCATTATTCCACTTAGCATATATTTTGTGTTCAAAATATGTGTGCTGGAAGACAGAAGATATATTTTAAATTGGAATTTGGAAAGCACAGCTTGTTTAGAATTAAGACAATAAATATTTTCTAATATCTGTAGGGCTTGATATGTATTCCTGGGCACCTGTATGTTTACTTAGATAAGTTTTGAAGAGTTCACCTCAGGGAAGGTGAGGCTTTCCATGTGGAATCTTCAAAGTCTGTCATATCATTTGGAGCAGGGCCTAGGCCCTCCCCTGGCTAATGTTGGACTCTTTCATGGATTTAGTTGTACTTTTGTTAATACTATGCTGTCTAGATTACGGTACCTTTTTATTAAGTCTTGAAATCAGATAGTGTCAATCATCTGACTACCTTCCAATATTTTACAAGATATCCTGAATCTATTAATAGCCATGAAGCAGGTAGCTGATATTTTGATTGAAGTAAACTTGAAACTGTAACTTAAAGTTATAAGTGACATTAGTTCTATCCATGTTATGGTATGTTTTTTCACTTACATATTCATTTGATCATCTTTGCATGTCTAATTGATGTACTTCTTTGTTTTTCTTTCAGCAGCCATATTCTTTAACTATTGTGTTGAAGTTTCCCTGCCATTTATAAATGACATAGTCTCACAGTGGATTTCCTGGATTTCTGGCTCTGACATTATTTCCTAATCTTCCCTCATGTTTCTTTGGCCTTGGGTAGAGGCATTGGGGAATCTCAAAAGGGACCCACCATAGCCAAAGAACTAAATGCAAATAGGGAATGCTGAGAGGAGCAGAAACAATGTTCCCAGGGTGAGCCTCTAATCAGTTTTCTAATACAAAGAGGTCAGCCCTGCAATCATATAACTACAAGTAACAGTAAGTAGAATGAAGAAGTTGTATTTATTTGAGGCTCACATGTGTGTATATACATTTGTCGGAACAATGACAAAGAAAAATAGACCATGATTCATCAGATTATAAGGTGTGTGGTATATAGGAGGGACTGAATTGAGAAAAGAAAAAGGAGAAGTAAAATAACTATATTTCAATTTAAAATGAAAGTAAAAGACTAAAATAATAAAAATATTTATTGTACAACTTTCAAGTATTTGTAGGCTTTTATGAAACATTTTATTGTTGATATGTTATCTCAAGTGGCCATAGAACACATTTTGAATGTCTTTATTACTTTTGAATTTAGTAAATTGGTTTAAATTAATGCTATCCAAACAAATTCAGAAACTTCACATTCTTTTCAATTATCTAATCAAAGAATGTTCAAAAAAATAGATGGTATGTCTCAGTTCTATTTGTTTTAGTTTGGGAGAATTGTTTTTGTTTGTTTTTTTTATAAGTAGGTCAATCTTCAGTCAAGCTTGTAATCTATCACAAGTTAATTTTGAAAGGTTTAATATATCCTTTGATGATTTCATGCATAAATACAATGTATTTAGAGCATACCAACTTTGAAGTCTTCACACATTATCCTAGATTCAAATAGGCATCACAAAAAACAAAAATAAAAACAAAAACATTTGTTTTCCTTGTTTTTTATATTAACAGTCATATCTCTTCCTTTTATTTTGATCATAATCTGTTTTTTATCTTTATACAGGTATATGATGTTTTGTTGATTTTTCTTTTCTCTGCCCTCTAGCATAAGTATGTGCCTTGAAATTTTATCTCTTCAAATATAATGATTCTTTCATTAGTTAACTGTATTCACTGTTAAGTTCATCTTTGAATTTTACTTATTTATATTGTCTATGTGTCCACCTCTGAAAATACACAAAGTTTTACATCATAATTTTGCATTGATTTTTCTGACATTTTCCATATTCATATTTAATTTAAATGTATTTATCATTGTTTAAAGAAGCTTTTTCACAATAGCTGTTGAGTCATTTCCTAAATAATTGCATTATGCCTCAATTTTCACATTTTCATTTTCTGTTCAATTGAGATTTTTCTTTTTCAGTTGTTTATATACCAACAATTTTGGACCATTTTTCGAACTTTTTTTTTTTTTTTTTGTTACAGTATAGGCTCTGTTTTTGTTTTTGTAAGCAAACAATATTTTTACATATGACCTCTCTTTTCTAGTTTTCTTGTTCTTGAGTAACTGTCTGCCTCTCAATTTATTCTATTTTATTGTGTTACTGAAAATGCATACCTGGGCTGAAAAGTGTGACGCTTTAGGGAAATGAAAAGATACATTTTACACTTAAGGACCACAATAACTTGGGTTTTGAGGAAATCTTTCCTACCTTCCTCTTCCCTTAGATACTTATACATTTTTTTATACAACTATATCCATGTCCTTTCTACTCCTAGAGGACTTCTTGGGTCTTAGAGCAGAAAAGAATAGAGACAAGGAGAGAAAAAGAGAAATTTATACAGAGTGAAGTGACCTAGCGAGACAAAGGCTATATTTTCTTTAGGAGGCTGTTAGTTAAAATCTTATGTATTGCCAGAATCTAGGGAAATATAACAGCATCCTAAAGGAAGAGGGATACAAAGATCCTTAAAGAGCATGCCACAAAATTTGGTGTAATTTGTGACAGATTGTTGGATATCCTATTTCAATTTACATGAACAAGTAAAGTAAGAGTTTCAAATTTAGAAAACTTGGTTTGGGTCACACTGTATAGAAATGTCAAACCCTGGACTTCAGTTATGGCATCTCTGATTTTGAGGCACTAAACATGCTGGAGCAAAAAATATTTGGGCAGGATAAAATTTCTTCCCAGAGAGGAAAATGATGAAACTAAATTGGTAGACTGTTGTAGAATATTATTTTGTTTTTTTAATTTTATTTAATTTTATATAACAAAGTCCAATTAAATGAAAACAAACATTTATATGCAATATTTGGGAATTTGGGTGTCGTTCTTTCCAAACTACTTCCTGCTGGTAAGGGGCGCTGTCTTGGGGGATTCAAAGAAGATTTAGATATCCCAGCTGTAGTCTGTAGGGCTGTTTTGTCCAGCTGTTTTGAATGAAAAAAAAAAAAGAATATTATTTTGAGGAGTTTTACATTTGATTATGCTGTGGAACATTTGTTTAACAATGCAAAGATGTATTGCATTCTTTTGTTTCATTTATTTCACTCTGTGAAGCTGTGATCCATTGCCTGTCTAAAACACCTGATGGTCTAAGAAAGAACTGAATGTCCAATAGCAAGTCAGGAAAAGGATAGGCAGGGCTGATAGGCAGAGAGAAGAAATGGGGAGCAATCTGAAGGGAAAACGGAGCAAGAAAAAGATCAAGGAGGGAATGATGTCAGGGACCAGCCACCCAGGCATGAAAGCCAGCCGTAGAGTAATAGTGAAAGATATAGAGAAGAAAACAAAAAGGCCCACAGGCAAAAGGTAGTCAGGATAATTTAAGTTAAGAAAAGTTGGCAAGAAACAAGCCATGCTAAGACTTGGCATTTATAAGAATAAGATTCAGTGCGAGTATGTATTTGGGAGCAGGGTGCTGGGAACCCCAAAATTGTGAAGAGTAAAAAGAGTAAGAATAAAGGAAAGAACCAAGGAGGGTAGACTAAAAACAAAATTGAGAAAAATCATGACTTGCACTTCCAGAATTGTATCTTTCGATTTAAAGAGTATAATGTTTGAAGAAAACTTATTACCAGTAATAATGGAATAATTCATATTCTGAAATTTTAGCTTCAGTTATATGCTACAAAATATATTTTAAATATATAAACATGCAAGCACCTCTTTCTTAGTGTAGGTAAAGAGATAGCTCATAGACAGATACATGTCACAGGAACTGAGACACTAGAGAATAAAACCTACTCAGTTCTCATGTATTTATTAGAATGTATAATGTATGTATATTCAGAGCCTGAAGAGTGTTTGGGGGTATTATCATTTTGAAGGAGAAAATAATAATAAAACAACATCTTTTAACACTCTTGGAAGGAAGTAACTGACATTTTATTTTGTTACTTTGACACTAGACATTATAGTTAAGAGCCCTAAAGTATCTCTATAAATTTACAGACTTTTTCAAAATATGGTCTTTTAAACAATCGCCTATCTAGGAATTTTAAAAATCAGCCCCAACTTTTTTTTTTAAAAATCTCATTCTGTAACCCACTTCTGTAGATTAAGTTACTCTACATTAGTCTGTGATGTCTTTGCAGTAGTCTTATTGCAATGGTAAGTAAAGTTATTCGTTAGATCTGACAGATAGAATATTTATCACAAGCAATAGGCAACATGATGCTTAGCTCTATCAAGAAAAGAAGACAGTATGGATGAGGGAGGTGTTATAAGGTGTTATAAGGGAGTCAAAATGATAGAAATTTGACCAGATTACTCATTTTATAGTCTTTAGTAACTGTGGTTAAGTGTTGGACATGATAGCTGTGTTGATAGTGTTATTGAACCATTCATTCCTGTACCTAAACTGATAACACAGGCTCATGAATTTCAATTGTTATTGCTCTGCCATTGCCCTCTTCTCTTTTAAGAATTTACTATCCAGGTCTACTTAGATAAGTTTGTTCTTATTACCTTTCATCTTAGGAAGCAAGTCAGATTTTAGTATTAGATAACTCCTGGACTTGAATTTTGACTCTATCTTCATACATATAGCTCATGAGGTTCATATCAAGGGTTTTGTATCTTTAAGGAAGACATGCTTTATAACTGTGCCATGATAAAAGTCATAATTAATTCATATACTTCTTGGTAGAACAAAACTTAATATTAAAAAGAAATTAATGTAATGCACAGAAAATAAACACTAACATCTTTCAAAGATGCTGCTATTATTTAGCCTCTAATTCAGCTAATATAATTATGTTCTCCAATTTCTTGTACTTATTATAGTTGGGTACCCAAAGATACAGAATATGATAGTGTTTGAATATTTGTTTGCACTATTTCAATGAAAGTGATTCGCAGTGGTTGCACTGTTTACGATGTCTTCCATTCTCCAAGATCTAATGTCTAAGACAGGCAATATGTTTAGCAAGTAAGTTCACTTAACTCTCATCAATAAAAATAGATACTAACATGTCCCATTTCTAAAGTTGTCACTCACAATGGGACATTTTTAAAAACTAAATAAATTCACTACAACATCTATTTAATCAGCAAGTTCTTCAGATATACACGTTTTATTATTGATGATATTGTGGTGATTAGTTAGAATCATCTTTAATTTCATCAGACACTTTACTTATGCATCAACTGTTAGTGATATAGAAAAGTGATAAAATATTGAAAGAGGCCTTAACAAATGATATTTTTGACCAGATACTTTAGAAGTGCATCTGTGTGCAGAAACCTTGGAAGCATTAGAATAAAAGTATCAACCAACATCTGAAGAGATCAATAATGAACTCTTGGGTGTTTAGAAGAGGAGAAGATGTGAAATAATGATGAAATTGATGTGATTACTATTTGCTTTTGTTTAAATACTTTAATGTCAAATATACCTTCGCAAGCATTATTTCAGAGGAGCTCCAAATGCAATCTATTTTTTTAAGTGAAAGGTTTTTCTTCCTCGCCTCCTCCTACTCCTCTTTCTCCTCCTCCCCTGCCTCCTCCTCCTTCTTTTTTTACAAGAGAGGTTTGCAATAAATGTTTGTCATAAGGGATCTGGAGTAATGCTTTAAATTCTAGAAGAATATCAGTTTTGTTAAACTTAGTCCTGCAGGAATAAAACATATTTTATGAAATGCCAATTTCAAAGAAACACAAAATAGCACTTGATAATTTGCAAGCTTTCTCTTTTTTTTCTTTCTCATCATTTTTAAAATTTATTTTGCATACAAACCGAAGTTTCCCATTCCTCCTCACTTCCTGTTCCCTTCTCCCATTACCCCCCTACTGCCCTTTTCAATCCTCCTTATTCTTCACTTAGATGGGGTAAGGAAGTCCTCCCATGGGAATCAACAAAACATGGCATACCAGGCTGAGGCTGGACCAAGCTCCTCCCCATCCTACATGAAGGCTGCACAAGGCATCCCACCATTGGAATATGTTCCAAAGAGCCAGCTCATGCATCAGGAACAGATATTGGTCTCAATGCTAGGGGTCCCACAAAAGATGAAGCTACACAATTGTCACCTGGTGCAGAGGAACTAAGTCAGTTAATTGACAGCTTCCTAACTGGAAGTCCAGATTTTGTGAGCTCCCACAAGCTCAGGTAAGCTATATGTGTGGGTTTCCCTCTCATAATCTTTTTTTTATTAATTTATTTTTTATTTACATGTCTATCCCAGTTCCCCCTCCCTCTCAACTTCCTTCCTGACCTCCCTCCCTCCTTACCTTCTTCCCTCCTTCCCTCTTACACTCTCTGCCTCCTCACATGCACCCTGACACCCTCCCATCCCATCAACCTACCCCAATTCCACATGTAGGGCAATGCCATCCATGTGGGGTCATGTAACTCTGTCAGGTCATTTGAAGTAAGGACTAGGACTTCTCTCCTCTCTTTAGGTTAAGGAAGTATCTCTCCATGGGTGATGTCTCTGCAATGTCCTTTTGTGTACCAGGAATACATCCTGGCTCCACTGTCTGAGGTCTCTTAGACTGCTCAGTCCTTCTGGCTGAGAACCATATTCAGGGGGACCTGAGTCGGTCCCATGCTAGATTCCCAGCTATCAGTCTCAGGACCTGTTAGTTCCTCCTTGTTCAGGTCAGCTGTCCCTATGTGTTTCTGCAACCTGGTATTGTCCTCTCCCTCTGCATCTGGATTCTAATGCGACTCAGCGTTTAGATATGGGTGTTTGCTTCTGTTTCCAACAGGTACTAGATGAGGGCTCCATGATGGTGGATACATTACTCTTACAGTAATTTTGGAGATCAGTATGGTGGTTCCTCGGGAAAATGGGAATTATTTTACCACAGGACCCGGCAATCCCCCTCTTAGGCATATACCCAAATGATCCACATTCATGCAACAAAGTCATGTACTCAACTATGTTCATAGCAGCATTATTTGTAGTAGCAAGAACCTGGATTCCCCTCAACTTAAGAATGGATAAAGAAGATGAGGCACATCTACACAATGTAATACTACTCTGCAGAAAAACTTAATGGAATCTTAAAATTCGAAGGCAAGTGGATGGCACTTGAAGAAACCATCCTGAATGAGGTGACCCAGTCACAAAAATAGGAACATGGTATGTACTCGCTCATATATGGATTTTAGACCTAGAGCCTGTATCACCTAGAGCCTAGATCACCAGCCTATAATTCACACCACCAGAGGAACTAGGATACAAGGTGTATTCTAAGAGATTCATATAAAGTCCCTTACAGAAGGGGTAAGGGACAAGGCCCCACAGAGCATATGGGAAGTGAGGTGGGGGAGTGAATGGAGATAGACGTAGGGGAAAGAGATGGGGAGGAGAGGAAAGCACATGTGACTAGGAATATTGAGTCAGAGTAGGAATAGAGACAGAAGAAAGAGAGAGAGAGAGAGAGAGAGAGAGAGAGAGAGAGAGAGAGAGAGAGAGAGAGTATGCATGTATGAGAGAGAGGGGGGAGGGAGAGAGAGAGAGAACAAAGGAGGGAGCCATTATTGGTTTGAAGGTAAAACTGAACCTAAAGAAAGGTCTAGATACCTATAAGACTGCTGCCAAGTAATAATTTGAGCAACCATGGATAGACTACCATAAATGCCCTTCCCTGATAGTGAAATCAACAACTAACTTATCCCCATCATAATTTTGACCCCACTTTGCTCATACAATTCCTCCTCCTCTTTTTAACTGGATTCCCTGAGCTCTGTCCAGTGCTTGACTGTGGATCTCTGCATCTGCTTCCAGAGCATCTTCCTATTAGAGATCAGAGGATGCAGCTTGATGAATGCAGTGGTCCCTTTCATGTCCTTTTCATGACTGTCAGTCTCAACTGCTAAATCATGACTATGCCTACCATCAGGTAACTCACCTATTAAGAATGATTTTCCTTTTTTATTTTTTGGTCTTTCAAAGCTTAGCACATTTAAATATTGGTCTATGAAAACTGACATGCAAACGCTTAGTTATCTAGTAGGCTCAACCAAGAAGTCTTCTTTTGTTGGAGTGAGTGTGTGAGTGTGTGTGTGTGTGTGTGTGTGTGTGTGTGTGTGTGTGTGTGTGCGTGCCATCTTCCTCTGTGAATCCATTTTCTCTGCAGTCATTGTTATGATTGAGTATCACTTTGTGTTGACATGGAGGAAATTTCTAGTTCTTTTTCTATTCAGGATCTTGTTGCAAGTACAATCTCCCACTACACTTCATTGTGGGATTTGAGGTGAATGAACACTAAGTAAGACTTCAGAAGTAGCAATGGTTTGTTTCAACTGTAGCTGGAATCCTTTTAAGTACAAAATGAAAGTCTCTTACTTACAGTAGAACCAGAAGGGACTCAAATAACTAAGACAAAAAAAAAAAAAAAGGAAAATGCCAATAAAGGGGGTGATGTTCATTGTGGAACTGGATGGGAGGAAAGACTCCACATTCCATAGTGCTGAGAGAAAGTGATCTGTATTCTAATCTACTCTCTGAAGACCTAGACAAGGAGGCAGCCACCCCTCCCGACATCAGCTCCAGCCAACAACTGTGACAGCTGTCAGGCCTCTGTTTAACTCTGAGAATATACTGTGTGTCAAACAATTGCATATTAACTCAGTATTTAGGTGTGGATAAGATTAACATGATAGTTCCTTTCACAGAGACAACAGCTTAGAAAGGAAGATAAGCAAATAGAAATACACCACACACACAAACACACTATATATATATATATATATATATATATATATATATATATATATATATTGCCATAGTTATAAGAGGAGTGGACACACTTTTGAATGAGTGCCAGGGTGTGCTATAAGAGCATATGGCAAGAATATTTAACCTAGTCAGCAGAGTTATGTTAGGTTTCCCACAGGGGTTGGTATTGAAGCAGCTTCCAATCTTTAGAACAGAGGCTGTCAAGAGTGTGAGAATGACATTTCCATAGAGAGTGGGCCAGGAGGTCATTGCTAAGACATAGCCTCAGGAATGAGATGGGGAAGAAGCCAAGGTTTTGAAAACTGAAGCATAAGGACAAAGTCTTTAAGCTAACAGACTGGTTTGATGCCAAAACACAGAAGTTTAGGCAGTTTAGATTATTTTGTTCTTGCTCTCCTGCATTTGTCCAGTTGCCCATCCTTAAGCAGTTAAGGCTGAGGATCTATCTTAGTAAGCACAAAGAATGACTGCTTGGAATGACTTCAGATACAGGATGAGGCTGACTACAAAACATTCTGGTCTTGTGGCAATATATAGAGAATTTTACTTGGTGATAACACCAAGATAATACAACTGTGTAATCCATTGAATGAGGCCAGGGATATTAAGAGTGGCCTAACATATCAAAGTATTTACTTGCAAATGAGGAAAAGATTAATGGGTGGTGAGTTTTGGGTTTTGTGAGTTTTCTCAGGGATGTAGCAACGAGCACATTTGATGTCTATGTTGAGATTGCCATGGCCTAATGCAGCATACAGTGCATCAGTCATTGACACATAACATTTTCAGACTGAGTGCTGAAATATTTCAAAGAAATGACCATGTGCATTTAAAGAAGCATGGTTTTCCTTGAAGAACTAACTTAGTAGCTACAGAAGACTAAAAAATACATGGTTATTGTAAACATAAAATAATGCAAGAGAATGTGTGGCATAAAGAGGGATATAATGTGGAAGATCAGCCAAAGAAAACAAAATAATTTAGAAAGTGGATAGAATTAAGGGTAAAAGGATGCAGTTCACCTCTATCACTGTAAAGAGAAAGAAGTGTACATGTGTTCATACACACAAGTGTAGCACCCAAGGCAAGAACACAGTTCAATAATAGAATTGGAGATGGTGTTGACACCAGCTAATTCCAATTCTTGGACAGTATGTTTTATTTAACTTTACTTACAGAGAAATCGGTGGCCATCCCTCCTAAAGCTGTGACATGGAAATTCTGGTGTCAGCCTTAACTGGACTTTTACAAGCAACATTAAGGGGAGCAAATAAATATTTTAAAGTGCACAAACTTCTACAGGTCCCTTTAGGAGGCAGGACATCTTGAGATATCAGTATATACTTGTCACAGGTGACTTACTCAGAGTCTGTTGGTCACTCCAGACATTCTGAATGCTGTTGGAAGTCTAGGGAACTGTGGATCTTCAGTGTGGAGATGTTTGTCTCTTTTCCATATCGGATACTGTGTTTTGATAGCGTGCCCTTCTAACCATAAATTGGGGCTCATATAATGAAGCTCATGTCTTTGACAGTTTTAGAAGGTTTATTTCATGAACATTTTTTCCCATTTAGTAGCATTTAAAATCTTCTATTTCTTAGGAGGTTATTTCATAAAACTGCATGACTCTCATGTATGAAACCTAGGAGAAGACTTACTTGATTGTGCCTCTGGACATTTTTCTCTCACCCTGACTACTCTATATTCCATGAAAAGAAAATATAGCACTCATGATCTCTTTGGAATCCAAAGTATTAAATCAGTCCCAACAAAATTCAAGTAAATACTTCAGGGACATACCATTACAATTGGTGCAAATGCAATTTTTTTCTATAGTTTACTATTATTTACCTAATTTAGTTAGACTTAAATACAGGTTCTGTTTTCATGAAAATATATTAGAGGCATATTGAAACCAAATGACCATTTCAACTTCTATTTTAAATGATAATTTTCTGAGAGCTCACATTTGTTCAGTAATATGTGTTACTGTATGAAATACCCCCATGTTTTTCTTCTCTTGAAAACAGATGTGCATAGGTCCCAAGGATGGGTCATTGGTGGTTGAGTACTATCATAAAAATATAACACTTGTGTCTTACCTTCCCAGAAAGTGATTGAAAGTTTGCTTAGTGCTTAAGAGCACTGACTGATCTTCCAGAGGACTTGGGTTCAATTCCCTGCACCCACATGGCAGCTCACAACTATCTGTAATTCCAGTTCTGTAACTCAAACCCATGAGAAAACACTAGCGCACATACATTTTTCATTAAAAAAGAAAGTGATTGATATGGCTATACTTTTAACAAATGCAAACTGTAGCAATTAAACGTCACTTCACCCACACTATTTTTTTTTATTGTCTATCTTTAGCTTTTAATCTCTATATAATAGTCACTGACAAGGCCTGAGACAATTGCTCTGGTACTTTCAGATTTTAAAGAGCATAATTCATCACCCAGTTTCTATGAAGGGTTATGTGTAAGGCTCCCTGTATAACAAAGTCTGCAGATGTTCAATGTCTATTCATGTTATAATGTATTTATATAACCTGCAGATGTTATCTTGAAACTAAAAATCTTTGGGTAATAGCTTATGCCTTATATAACACAATGTAAACAGTTGTTATATTGCATTGCCTAGATATTAATGCCAAGGAATAAATGGTGCACACATCTTCAATGTAGATACAATTAACAAAAATCCATCCATAAATGGGGGAACCATGCGTGTATAACTCTAAGACAGAATGTGTTGAATGTAACTTGAAAATATTCTTATACACAGATATATAACAAAGACAGTGGATGCCATTAATGCATTTTTTTTGAAAAAGTAACCAAGAATGCTTTAAGCAAATTCTATTCTCCTTAGGTCAATTGGCTTTAGCACATACATAACAATGTTTCCACATTCCACATTTCCACAATCACAGGGAGGAATTTTTTTTTTTTTTTTTTTTTTTGCTGTTTTTACTTTAGCCTTTCAAATAAACACTTAAATTTTTGCATTGAATGAAGTTATATCTTAAAAAGAAATAAGATACATTCTATTTACTCATTTGATGGGTGATTGATCTTCTACCATGAAGAACAAATTTTATTCTTCAAACTCAACAAGAATTTCATTCTATCTAGGGTTTGCAAAGCAAACATATTCTGCCTAAGAACACAACAGTGAGGACCAATGAAATGGAGCACATTGAAACTGTATGCCAACTTGCTAATTTTCTAATACCCTGTGTTTTTATCCGTCCACATATTATGGTATTTTAAATTATATATTGTTATAACAGGGTCACAATGTGTACGTTTAATATCTTTACCAACCCATATTCTTTAAATTGCCTTCTCTTACTTTTAATTGAAACACCCTAGGTTTGTTTTCTGTTTGTATCATGAAACTTTCTGAGAGATTGGCTATGAAGAATCCTAAGAGCACAGAAGCTTAGCCTGTAAGAATGTGCAATTACTTGCAATATCTAAAATTGTTTTTATTTCCTGCCTTTAGCTAAGAGAGAAGGAGATAATTACACTCCTGCAAAGATAAATGAAACAAAGAATTTGGAACAAATAGGTGAATGAAATATATTGCTAATGGGACAGGGGTTGTAAAAATGCCTAAATGAAAATCCCCTCATCTCCTGCTCTGTGTCAGTACTTCCCGGGTTCAAAGCTGTTTTCTTTTATTGAAATAGAATAGTTCCAAACAGTGAACCTGCTTTGTAAGACATACATCAAGAGAGAAAATATTTCACCACAATGATACAACCTGACATTTTAAAACAGGTAACAAATGACACATTGTCAATGGCACCAATTTATTATTCCCTCTTTTGTTCCTCGGTGCCACAGCAGGGTACACATTTCTTTTAATCATGAGACCGTGTTAAACAAATTTTTATCAGGAGACTTTGAAATGCCCCTTGTCATTCCCAAGTATCCTGACCTCTGAGCTGTCCCCACTGTAGTGTGTAAAGACAAAGGCTATGCTAAAGTTTTCATCATTTTATTCAGTTTCAGATGCAATTATGTGAGGGTCTTCCATCACTTATGTGGATTGTCTGGGCTACAACACACATTAATAAGACTCGTTTTATCCCTGAGACACCAGTGCTAAATCACATTACTTCCCAAAAAGGAAGATGAAATAGATGCAAATGTTTGAGGTGGGTGCTCTCCCCTGTGCAGCTACAATTGGAAGTGGCTCGCAGGAGTGGTCTTCCCCACACTCAAAGCCTTGAAAGTCTCAAAGTGCCTGTTGTTTTTCATGTGTTCTACCAGATTCCCTCTCCGCAAAGGCCACTTCTCTCAGCCAGTTTATATCACAGAGTCGACTCCTTTGAACACTGCCCTGGGCACTGACTTTCTAGTTGAACTGTTGTAACTAATCAGCCTGTAAGCTGAAAAATGACCAGCTTGACACTCACTCAGCCTTTCCAGCAGTGAAGTTTCCCTTTATTTCAACACTGTCTGACAAGCACAAAGGACCAAGACCTCAGATGCTTCATATATTGACTGAGAACATCCAAGCTATGGGTCAGAGAGAGATAGGTTGATTTGTGTTAATAAGTAACCTGAATGAGATCTGGAATTGATGGGATTTCTTAGAACCTTAAATTCTATTAGGATGTCTACCACATGAAGATGAGTTTCTCATGGCTTTAAGATAAACATATGGGATTGACACTAGTAAAGTCAAACATCATATAAAATTTATAGAGAGGACTATAAACAGCTTCTATTTTACAGCACACATATGTAAATTATGTCTCATTTATCGATCTATCATCTGTCATCGATCTATCTATCATCTATTTATCTAGGCATGCAATTACAAGAAACATAGCTTTTAGCACTATTGTGACTGCTTCCAAATCCTATTACAAACTTGATTGTCGGTTTGGATAGGCTTTTAAAGTCTGTTTTACTTTTAACAAACAGTGGAGATAGTATTACACTCACTGAGTTTGAGAGGGTTGAATGGACTGGTGGTCATAAAATATTGAATAGAAATCCTAATTCTGAGTAAGGATATTTTTGATATTATCCTTGCAAGAGTCTGAGACATGTCTATAACAAGTAAAGCCAAAGAAAATAGTGATATTAATTCATGAGAGAGGACTTGGAATGAATAATTACTTTAGCTATTCTAAACTTGGGTTTAGGTTTTCAATGATTTATTGAGAAAATATCTTAGTTGTCCTTAAGAGACTGTTCTAGAGAAAAATCTTCATGAATAGCCTAAGAAAGTTATAAATATGTCTCAAAAGTTTTAACTTATGAAATATTGCAATTATATGAGGATCATGTTGCAATATTATTGAGTGCAAAACTTAATGCAATCCTTTTTTTGAAATTATATGGCATGTTGTATTTATTTTCAATATTGAATTAATATTCTAGGTTTAACTCTCAAAACCCTAAAACAAGGATTACACATCACACTGACTCAGATTCCAGAAGTTGTGTCTGAGCAGATAGTTTGATTTATTTCAGACTCATAAAATGATTTAAAGCATTCCAATTCTTGATATTCATGTAAAATATTCAGTTGTACAATGAAGATATTTTGCCAAAAACGTCATTTAAAGGAAAATGAGCAATCACCTTGTAAAAAAGGATTAATGCATCTATTTTGACACCCCCCCAAATAGGCAATTGAGTCCTTTTATATTCTTGTGTATGTTACAATCTCTGCACATTTGCATTTCAGTGTAAAATGTAGGATTGGAGTACCTCTCAAATAAGTACCTGCATGGTTATGCATTACATGTGTCCAACAGTGATTTTTTCATTGCAAAACGAAAAAAATTCCTAATATTGAATTCAACCAGTCTACTTGGTAGATGTGTGTGGAAGCAAATCACTATTTGCAACATTTCCTCCGGGAAGATGAACATCATGACTAGAATGTGTGAGCCTATGCAGGCAATGTGACAAGGTAGAAAGAGTCCTAACTAGTCATTAAGATTCTGATGAATTTTAATGGTAGAGCAGTAGTTCAAACATTGGATAGATCACTTTGTGTTTTGGCCATAATATGAAAAGAAAATAAAAACATCATTTTTTTTTTCTGGTAATGATGTTTTTTCTTTGTAATTATATTTTATTAACTCATATTTATGGTTTTCAATCATCCCTGTTCACCACTTATTAATGTAGTTCTTTTCTTATTTTCTTTTGTTTCTTCACCTTCCTTTAAATTTCCTAAGAAGAAAAGATTTACATTCGGATGGAAAGTTCAGCAGTAACCACCCACCCTTCTTTGCTTAGTTGTGCTTTCTAATACCAATTATCCTACAAGCTCAGTTGTATCTCTTTGTCAAGTCATCAACCAGTGTGTATTAAATATAAGCTTCTATGTTGAACTGTAGGGCTAATGTACATTAGGTCACAGTTATTTTTCATTCCATTTAATTAGAGTGGGATCATGTTTAATAAGACTGAAAATAATAAGACTGAATATAACTTGCTAATGGCAAGGGTCACTATATTTTGTTATATCAGAAGGGGGGGAGTGAGAAAAGTCTGAAATGCGGTAATTCTACAAAAAAGATGGACACTTGGTAATCAAAGTGGGAGGAAGATTCATTCTGGGGAAATTCAGATCAAAGCTTCTGAACAAAAGGATAGAGAGTTACACCTTGTGTAAGAGGGGCATAGCTAGTAGGATTGATGGCCTGATGACGGTGCTTTCGAGGGACTGAAAGTGCATCAGAGACAGTCTTAGATTCTAATTCAGTGACTTTGTACTACAGAAGAAACTGAATCTTGAGAAATGAATTTGAAACTAAACCACCAATTATTTTTTCAATATCTCCCCAGGCTTCACTCAATTCCTGAAACATTAGTGAGCTAGAGAGGATGCCCATATTAGCATATGCTTTTCTCTCTGGAAGTCGCATTATAATGAGCATTAGAAACACTTTTTAAATATACAGGCTTTTCTGTTGTGGTGTTACATATATATATTCATACATACATACATACAGGTATACATACATATAGGCATACATACACACAAGCATACAGGCATACACACGCATACACACAGGCATACACACACACACACACACACACACACACACACACACACACACACACACAGAAAATGCTTGAGTCACAGAACTGAGAACTGAGCATTTGTATCACAGAACTAAGCATTATAAAATCAGGACTTGAAGAAAAACAATGCATTGTACAAACCGTTCCAGGCTTAAGTAACTTTGACACTGAAGTGCCAACAACAGCAATGGCAATCTTAGTCAGCACAGATGTACATCCGTAGCCCCTGTGCTTACTAGCTGCATTTCACATTTTCACCCTACCATTACACCATGTGGTATTTTGCTGACTTTGTCTCTGGGATTATGATTCCCTCTAGTGTCTTTGAGAACATTCACTCATAATGGACACCAGGTGCATCAGAATCTGCCTCCACTGTATTTAAAACATAGAAAACATGTTCACAGTTATATAATCTTTGGTTTCAAATGACTTAGGCTACTTAATATTGTGACAAGAACATTAACACTTGAAGAAACTAATCCCATATGTAGCTAAGATGCTTCTTTTTTTTTAAAACTTTTTATAGATGACTTACATATTTTGTTTATTTATTTATTTAATATTTGTGTCCTTGATAGTTAAAGCCTTAAAAAACAGAAGGACAATCTAAAATATTGTAATGACTTCTGAAGACAGATTTTTCTTTGGGTTACCAGCTCACAAAAATTGATGTGGAGACATTATTAAGTATGAAATCTCAACCTTAGATTAGGCTTGTTTCTAACTAGGTCTTATAACTTAAGTTAACCTATGTTTTTAAATCTACATTCTGTCATGTAGCTTGTTACATCATCTCTCAGTACTGCTCATTCTGATTCTTCCATGTCTGGTTAGTGACTCCTGTCTTCCCAGCTTTCTCTCACTGCCTGGAAGTATCTCCTGCCTATCTATTGGTCATTCATCCTTTTATTACATCAATCATAGCAATACATCTTCACAGTGTAAATTTATCCCACATCCCTCTTGCCCCTTTGTCTAAATAAAACAGCAGGGTTTTAACTCTAACATAGTAAAATATATATAATAAAAACAATTTATCAGGTATTTTCTAAATAGAAAGTAAAGATATTAAGTTTGACAAAGTGAAACTACATACAATAGGAATAATTATCAAGTAAATTATATTCAACATGTCCAATCCATTTATATTTAGCGAATTCAGAGAAAATACTCCACTATCTATCCTCTTTTTCTGAATCTAACGTTTTGTACCTAATTTATGTTCTACCATGACTAAGGAAACCTGCAACTATAGCTACCTAGTCTTCAACCCCATTAGGGACTCAAGTACCTGAATAAACAGGAAGTGCAGAGCAAGCAACTTCCAGAAATTTAAGGAATAACAGAAACTGCTGGCTACCTTCCTGAACATTTATCCAAGGTTTCTCTGCACTGTTGGGGCATCCATCTTTAGCTGACAGGTCTAGAATATCTGATACTTTATTGTAAATTGAAGGATTCTCTACCTTGTCTTGGCAGTTTGGCAGTCAACTTCCTTTGTGACCTCCTTGTCCAATTTGGAAAGTATACTGTGAGCAGTCAAACCAACTGCAGTGTCTTTACCAGTGGATAACTTTGACATAATGAAACCAAACTCCATATAGAGGTTCCACTATGCCCATCATCCATTTTTTTTTTTTTTTTAAGTAAATTGGTGCTTCCAGGAGCAAATGTGCCTCACTGCAATGAAAAGGCACATGTTATTAAAACAGTACTGGGCCAAGCTGTGGGAGTCCTGTTGAAGAGATGAACTAGGGTGGTCAAGATCACCATGGAGGATCCCACAGAGACAGCTGACCTGATCCCATGGGAGATAACAGACTCTGGTCAAGCAGTTAGGGAGCTTGCATGGGATGAACCTAGGCCCTCTGAATGTGGGTGACAGTTGTGTAGGTTGGTCTGTTCCCAGTACTCCTAGCAGTGGGATCAGAATCTGTCCCTGGTACTTGAGCTATTTTTTGGTAACATATTCCTCATGCTGGCATGCCTCACCTAATCTTCATGCAGGGGAGGAGCTTAGTCCTTCTCAATTTGATATGACATGCTTTGTTGATTCCCATGGGAAACCTGTCCCTTTCTGAATGGAAACAGAGGAGGAGTAGGGAGGGAATGGAAGAGGAGGAGGAAAAGAAAACTGTAGTTAGTATGTAAAATAAATGAAAAAATTTAATTAAAAATCCCCCAGACATAATAAATGTCAAATTCTGTAGGTCTTTGAAGTGTTTGAAGACCATATACCTATATAAAATATATCTCTATTTAGCCTTGAAACATACCTACATTTGAATATTATAGATGACCAACTACTAATATACATTTCTTAATTATACATTAATTTTAAAAATGAGATGCATAGGTACAATACCATAAACAGGAGTATAAAGTTACACATTATAACAAAACTAACCTTAAATTTGTTTATACCAGTGTAAAATATTGGAGATTAATAGTTCCTTTTTATTTTAAGTAGATTCAATAACCTATCTTTTTATCCTATCCTTTCCATATTACTTTTTTTTTTTTTTTTTTTTTTTTCGTTTCAGAAAGAGATCCTTGAATTCAATGTTTCTTATTAGTTTCCTCTCTTACCATGGGCAGAAACTTGTAACAAACTCCCCTAAATGATTATAAACTTCTATAATCAATTGAATGAACAAAACCACCCACCCCATCTTTTGGGAATATGGACATCCTATTCTTGAAATTGCTTCCTGTTATCTGGGGATGACAGCATCTGTTGGATAATGGTCAAGTCCTGGGAGTGTTAACTATATTATTATTATTATTATTATCATCATCATCATCATTATTATTTAGTCTCTGTGTAATTGGATATTGTAGAGCTTAAAGACTTGGCTACAGTAATATATGAGGATTGATCATCTAGTGAGTATCTTTGAAGATGTTTTGGATGTAGGATTTTTAGGAAATGGCAACAGAGCCATTATGAGAGCCCGGATCACCTGGGCTACATGACCTCATTGGTGTCTGGTTCTTTGGTTCTGAAAACACATTAACTTTTAAAGGTAATATATATCTACAATAACGTAAGTATGGAATGCACAGTGTGCAAATGTCAGTTTAAGGGGGAGAGAGGGTAAGAGGGAGGGAAGGAGGGAACTGGGATCAACATTTAAAAAGAAAGAAAGAAAGAAAGGAAGAAAGAAAGAATACAGGCTGAGGAAGATATGAGAAACAAGCCAGTAAGCAGAATACTCTGTGGCCTCTACATTAGCCCTTGACTCCAGGTTCCTGCCCTGTTTGGGTTCCTGTCATGAAGTCATTAGAAGATGAACAGAGACATGGACATGTAAGCCAAATAATCTCTCCCCCCAAAAAAAAATAAGATATTTTTTTTTATTTTTTATTTGAGCAAGTAAAAGGCATATGTTAATTTTGTAAGTTTTTTTGGACTGTCTAACTAAACCACTATCCGTGCTATATGAAGAGATAACATGTGAAAAAAAGATATGATGACTCTGTAGTCATCAAGATTTACCATGCCTCATCCAGTCTCAGAGCTGTTCCCACATAGACTCATCAGCATATTTGCCACCTGTCTTGTAGTCTTTCCTAGTTTCTTTCTTCATATCTGTAGCCAAGATTTTCAGCAGGTCTCCCCCAATAAAATGTGATCTTTATTAATTTTGAAGACACATGGAAACAAAGTCATAAGCCCTCCCCCAACACAACATATTCTTTGATTTCCATTCTAATGTTAAAACATTCTTAAAAATGTATATTGACTGTTTTAATTTAGCAGTTTCTGTAATCCAGTATCTCTTAGCAGCTATTGTTTTTTGTACATTAGCATTTAAGAAATTCAAAGTTCACAAAGTACTACACAGGATCCAGGAAGTCTGTGTATTCTTCTTGTGGCTTTTAAAAATATTATATTACTCTGTGTTTAAAGACTTTATTATTTTCAAACTATTTTTATGACTTTCTGTATCCATTTTTTTTCCTTTCTTTTAACGTCTAAGTATGTTTTAAACACACTTTATCTTTTAAGATGTTTTCTGTGTCTGGATTATTTTACTAAGCACCTGAAGCATTCTCTGGCCATGTGAGACAAATCTTAAACTGCTATTGTAGCTGCCTAGTAGCTCAGCTTAACTCATAGTACTGACAGCTGGCTAAAGCAGCAATGATAGCTTCAACTCTGTGTGCTGAGCACCATCCCATGTGAGACTGCAAGACTATGAATCCACCTCTGGCTCCCATCCAGAACTTAGTATTTTTAGGCCCTATATTTGGGTATTTGAGCCTGCGCATTGGACATCATATGTAGACTGATTTTTCTATGATGGTCTTCCAGCTAACAATGTGAACACTTATTAATAATAATTATTTATTGTTATTATTAACCATTCGTAATAATTATGAAAGCTCAGCCTTAGCTTAGGCTTGTTCCTAACTAGTTCTTTAAGCTTAAATTAACCAACATTTTTTTTTTTTATTCTGTGTTCTGTCATGCAACTTGTTACCTCATCTATGTACTGCTCATCCTGTTTCCTCCATGTCTGGTTAGTGACCACCCTCATCTTCCTAGAATTCTTTTCATGCCTGGAGGTCTATCCTTCCTATCTATTGGCCATTTAGCTTTTAATTACAACAACCTCAGCAATACATCTTCATAACGTTCCAATATACCACAACAGAATTCAGTATCATGTTAATATCTCACTAATTAAATAATTATTAATGAGCTAATTTACATTAAAGAAAAAATTTGTAGAAGAAAATATGGAACTATAACAGACTTAGGATAGAATCAGTGATGGTTATCAGGGGATCACAGAGAATGTGTGTTTACTTTAATGCTTTGTCTTTGAGGAGAGATTCATTAAAAAATGGAATCTTTATCAAGCTTTGAGAATTGGCAAAAGTGGACCAAGCTAAATGGTGAGGTGTGCATGATGGAGAGAAAATGAGCTGTTGGGACTGGTGTTTGATACAGAATTATTGCCATCCACTTTATCCCATGCTGGCTATTTATAATATGTTGCCTAAGACAAGTGAGAGAAAGTTCTGAATAATACCACTAACATTAGAATTGAGAAGGTCAGATGAAGAGAAACACCTAGTAAGTTGTTATTTAGAATTCAGTAACTTCTACTATTTAGGAGTGAATTGATGATTGCAGTGGCAATATTCTTATTAACTTTTAGAATAAGTGATATAAGATTTGAAGCAGGGTCTTTGTTCTCTTTTGAACTGGTTGGCATTGCTGAGCTTGTCAAAGCATTACAGTATGAAGTGGTAGATAAGTAATTGAGTCGAAAGTCTGCATAGGGTTGGAACTCAGGGTAAAGTCTAAATTTAAAGTGAGGACATAATTGGGGACTGCACTTAGATGGTTTAAAAAATGAAAATATGGAAAATTTTACTTTACACTAGCGCAAGACAACCTAAAATGAATTAGAGGATGGTGCAGTCTTCATAAAGACTATAAAGCCAAGGTTCTTGATGTAGAAATGAGTAAGGTCACAGAAACAAAAGGCACTGGGATTCAAGAGAGGGGCTGTGGACTTACAATTAACACAGATGCTTGAGATAGAGGACATTTAATAAAGCAAGATGAAACCACAAACTGTGATATTAGAAAACCGTAAGTTTGGTGCTCTATCAAAAAGCAGGCATTTATTCATTCTTTTGTTTCATTGTTTTAGTTCTAGATGGTGAAATATCCCAGATTAACAGGTCAGCAGATTTTATGTCTGGTACATATAACTTATAGATGGTGTGGTCATTAGAATAAGAACAGTGATAGAAGTTTGATATAGAAGTGAGCATGGTTGCAGTGTTCTATGAGACATGGAAATGAACAAGTTTATAGAGGAATACAAAATATATTCTTTGAAACCTGAGTTAAAAGGGTAAAGGGGACCAGAATGACTAAGCTTATGTAGTACAATCCAAGGAAGGTCATTTGAAGACAAGAAGATCCAAAATGGGTTAAAAGTTTGAAGGCAGAGGTTTAAGGAGACATGGCATTTTGAGTTAGTGAAAAGACAGTGAAAGATGATGGAGGGAGCAGATTTCTCAGTTAGATCACTATGGTAAAAGGTAGACTTGGATGAAAGGAAAAGCCATCTGTTCCTAACCCCAGAAGACAGGGAATAAGAAAATTGATAGAATAAATTCTTTATATGAAAGAGGAAAATGAGATTGTTAGCCTGGACAGTCTTAATATTATAGTCCAAATGAAATTAAAACAAACAATGAAAGAAATTCCATCATTCCTGGAGAAAAATGTAATGATATCATGTTAAATAATTAAAGATTATAACATTTTAGGGAAAGGACTCATAAAAATTAAAGAATTAGAGCTAAGTGTTTAGGACAGTGATTGAGTGCTGCCTGCCTCATGCTCATATGACCCTGAGTTAAATCTCCAGCATGGAAATCAACCAAACATCCACAACACAAACATCCTCTGTGGAGAGTTTACTTACTCTCTGTGTCCTTGAGTTTATATAACTGTGAATTTCATTAGCAGCCTGACATAGAGGATGCAAAAAGTAAAAGTAGTTGAGTAATAAAATTCTCAGGCTTCCTGAGAGGGTCTGAGGTTATGTCAGCTTCAGATAAATAATTTCAGGGTGCCCTCATTTCAAACCTGTAGTGCAGCTATTTTCAACCTCTTTTTTACAAGTAGGGGATGGTAAGTTGAGAAAAATCTGATGAAGAGTCACAGAGGGAATCTAATTCATGTTCCTTTGAACAGCACAGTCTATATTCAGTCACAGAAATGGAGAAACCAGATGCTATTCTGTGCTATATAAATGACAGTGTATATGGAATGAAGATATATGCAATCAAGGCTAACAAAAAACTTTGACTTGATTTATGTGGGAGGTAAGTGAACATCATGGCTTGTGTGTGTGTGTGTGTGTGTGTGTGTGTGTGTGTGTTTAATATGGTGCTTGGGAGTATTATGAGGTCTTCACATGGATCAGAAAACAGACAAAGAAATCTGGCTATGCAGAGCAGTGTTTCAGTTTAATACATGTGTTTGAAGCTAAAATGAGACATATGACTAGACATATCAGGCAGCACTTTGAGGTTTGGACATGAACTTAACAGAGACACAGGTGTAAAATATGTGCCTAATGTTTATATTCAGACATATAATAAAATCTCCATTGTAGGAAATAAAGACAACTAGTAAGAAAAAGTGGCTAAAAGAGAGCATGCGTTCCAATGTGAATGTGATGTATTCAATTTTACCACAAAAATATCATAGGAAAATATACCAAAACCTGCAGGAAGGAAGCAAAGAGGGGCCAATGTCTTCCTTTGTTTGTTCATTTTGTCCATTTCAGAGAAGGAAAGTATCTGTCCATCACAGATGCTCTTAGAGTTTTACAGACCCTCCCATTCAGCTCCAGAGGAAGAGGAAGGGATCATGACCTGACACTAAGTGTCCTACTTCTACTCCATCTCTTTCTCTCCATCACTTGTCTTTTCTACTCTCTTTTCCCTCATTTTTTAGCTTTAAGGTTGGCTTCCATGTTCCTAGACTACAATTAGAATATCACCTCTGGTATTTTTAGAGCTTTTATGTTTTTTCCATTTCCTTATAATTTGAACTGCTACCAAGGTAATAATTTGCATTTAAAAGCTACAGTTTTTTTTGCTTGCTTGTTTTTATGTTGTATTTATGGTGATGAATCCTGGTTTACATGCTAGCATATACTCTCTCAGTTGTAAGCTGGGGCTCATGGAAGACATGGAAATATGTTCTGATTGTGATCTCATATATTAATCTTCATTATTTAACACATCATGAGAAATGATGTATAATGTCTGCTTTCCTACTTTTAGATAAATAGATGTAAAACTGAAGTGTACAAGTGTGAGTAGGGAGGCATTTGGCTTCTTAAGAAGCCAAATAAGGAAGGAGGAAATGAGTTGTAGGATACCATAAAGTCACCTGACATTGCTTGAGGCAGGCCACACACCTGGCTTTCTGCTTGTGAAGCAAGAAGGCTGACATGGCATACTGTCCATAAAATGAAACTCACCTATTACACAATTATTTCTGGCACTGATACCAGAGAAAAGATTACTCCTTTGACTCCTCATAGAGAGAACTACATAACAACAACATCCTCCAGGAACTGTCCTAATCATGACGTCAATGAATTTTATGTCTCTGTTAGAGTCCTTCAATGTGGACAGTCAGCACAACATCAAGGTGAAACTGTAGTTTATTGGATGTGTTTTTGCGGGGACATTCTGTGATCTGGACATGTGATGGGAGATGTCATTCGGGTAAACATGTTTCTCATACTGGTTAATGAATAAAGCACTGTTGGCCAATAGGAAGGGAAAGTAGGAGGGACTAGGAGATAAGGAGGAAAGAGGAAGTAATAAGGAGTAGTCATCATGGGGAGTCCAGGGAGACCAGATGCCTGACCCACTCCCCAGTAAGGAGACCACATGAAAATACATAGATCAACGGAAATGGGTTAATAATTAAAACAGAGCTAGCCAATAAGAAACTAGTACCTGGCCAACAGCATTATGTCAAATACAAAATATCTGTGTGTTACTTGGGGCTGGCGTGGCGGCAGGACCAGAACAGACTCCTTACAGACATGTATTTTTCTGTTCATCAGGCTTAGTCCATTGGATGGTTTTAAGGTTCTGCTATGTGTATTGAATTACTCTTCAGGAAATTGTCCAAGGATATTATTCTCTAACTAAAGTTAGGATGGTTTCCAAGCTGCATTAAATTTGTAGCTGTGCTCACTAACAGGTACTTGCGGTATAACTACTTTGTGTTATTGATGAAAAACAGAACTGCATGATATGCATTTTATGTGGGTTGGGAGTAGGCTAGCATTTCTAATGATGAGAGTGAGACACTAGAAAGAGTTGAGTTACACATGGACTGGTTTTTACTACCCAGGAAAAAGGCTACTGGGGAAGGGTGGTAGAAACATCCTTTCACGATGTAGTTTGGAACCAACTTTAACTCACTGAAGAAAGAAATGTCTCCTTAAATCTGGCCATAATAACTTCAGCCTAAAGGGAGGAATAATATATTGTTTGTGCTTAAATACTCAGAGCAATTATGAAACCCAGCATGGTCTCTGTTGACCATTTAACCTTGAGCAATGTAATTTCAGGATAAGTCTCACTAAATAAATTTGCTGCAAACACATACAGAAGTAAATAAATGAGTCAAGTTTGTCTAAAATTGAATTATAAGAAAAATTGTATCTATCAAAATTAATGAGATAGTTTTAGTGGGGTTGATAAGTAATACTTTCGTGGCAGAAATTAAACATTAGACAAACTTGGGATTGAAGAGTCATAATTGAGAGTTTCATTTTAAGTTAGCAAAATTTTTATTTTTAGATGAAGTTATTAAAAATGGAGTTAATAGTTTACTCTAGATTACTCTTTGGCATGAGAGTCAACTTAATATTTTAGAAACTGTAATGATAAAGGATCATTGTTTTCCAATATTGTGCACACATTATACATTAATGAGTAGAATATAATTTTATTATTTATGTTTGTCTTCACTATTTTTCCTTTGCTCACAGCCCTATAGTAGATGCAAATAGATGACATAGTAATTATTACTATATTGATATAATCAGTTCTGAAGAAATACAAACAACAGTAAGATATATCATTGCTTTATACGAATATTATACATTTAAATGAATAATTTCAAACTTTAAACTGCCATAAAATACATATTAACCTTTCATTGACTTTAAATTCCTTCTTTAATTAAACAATACATTGTTACAAGTTAATAATAGGCTTTAATTTATAGATTTGTTACACAAGCACAATTTTGTTTGGTCTTTTGAAATAATACACCTCTGATAATTTGTTCTAAATAAAATATATTATTCTCCAACATATTATTCTCCAACATATTCATTCTGCATTTGTGGCTATCATTATGGCAATTATAATATAGCAGATGACAATGCTTTGAGTGGTTTCAGATAGTCTACTCATGATGTATTTGTAAAGATTATTGGATGCCAAATATCAGGCAAAGTTCTTAGAGCATCAAAGACCAATATCTAAACATTGAATTTAAGCCCAGACAAATTTCTGATGCCATTCGACTACATCCTAGGGAGAAAGCAAATTAAATGACTTCTCTCAAAATATCCCATCTAAAATGATATAAATAATAGAAAATTTTATCTCTGAATAATATTCCTGTCAGTACCATCAACTGTTGAATGTTAACTAGGAGGTTTGACAGGTGTGGAGATTTTTAGTCACCTTCAAAATTGGGATGTTGACAAGGAAGCCAAACAGCACATACACTAGCAAAATCAACAACCCAACCATCTGGCAATGGAGAAAACATGTCATTCTTCCCACCTTTGATTGGCAGTGTTTCTAGAAATGGATGAGTTTAAATTCTCTTCCTGATTTCCATACAACATGATTTGGGTTTATTTTGTTCCATTTTGTTTCTATGGAGTCTAAACTTGTGCCCTCTGTTTCATCATTTCTCAATACCATACTGCTGCTTCTTTCCCAGCCTGCCTGTCCCCACACCCTTTATTAACTTATTAACTTCTGGCTCCTGCTCTACTGAACGTTCAGCGGAGAGAGTGAACATCTTATTAGGTATCCAGTAAAGTTATAATTCCCAGGGAAAAAATGGGCATCCTCACAAAAGTGTAAATTTTGTCACTTGAAATGTTTTTAAAGAGTTATTGTGCCTTTAGAAATGACTGCTCAGGAAATATTTTATGGATTCGTCCCTGATTTTAGTGGCCTCAAAAGTAATTCTCTTGTGAAGAAGCAGAGTTTCTTACTTATCTGTCTAGTTATTTTTTTTGGAAAAATCCCTCTCCAAATGAGTCTGGTAGAATTTAGCAGTGTTAACAGAGGTCAGATTATTTGAGGCTCTAAAATTTGACTTATTTCTTTTCAGAATATATTGAAAATTCTTATTTATTTAAAGAAATATGAAATTGAACTCAACAATAGCAATAATAAAAACAAGTTCCTCGAATGATGTTAGCAATCACAAAACTAAAAATCACGTGTTAGCCTGCATGTTTAGAATGGAGAATAAATACTCAAATAGTAAAGAAAACAAAATTATTGTGCCCTATTGTTTTACATTTTTTTTCTTCCTTATTATAAGATGGAGAAATTTGTTTTGTGCTTTTAAAAGATAGGAATTGGATATTGAGAGTTTTGTAATATTTATCCTGTCTTTCTTTCAGAATATATCTTTTGTATAATGCCACATCTTCCTCATCACTGAGAACACATTTTAAATTTAAGGCAGAGTGAGATTTAAATCATCTTTGGCATTCAACACCCAAGACATTTCCCATATTTAATCAGAACAGCGTCACAGAAAGTACATAACAGATTGCAATTTAAGGTCTCTACTTTCCATAATATATATTTGCAATAAAAGCTCAAAGGGAATATGCAAATAAGAATACAATATGCATGTTCTGACCACCTATTTGATAAGGGAGTTATTATTTGCTAACATTTTATAGACTTCTCTTAGCATAGTATTTGGCTGAGTACAAAATTCAAGCTCCTCATGTTCTGTCCTGATAACCATGAGACTTTTATTTATTTATTTATTTATTTATTTATTTATTTATTTTCCATTAGGGTACAGAGAAAACCAAGTGGATGCTATTGCTCTATGTAGTAAAGAGAAAATAGAAACACTTGAAGAATGTATCTAATTTTGTCACCGGGTCAAACAAGGATGCACTGGAGAGATCAAAGGATTGAATGCCATTTCCCCCAAGAAGTCAAGTTAAAGGATTGTAAAGAAGCCCTGAGTTTGAAATTAGGTGTAGGGTGATGGACAGCATATTCTGGGAAGAAATGAAAGATGATCCTTAGCAACTGGAAATATTTTCTAGCCACAACAAATAAAAAATTTAGTTTCCCCCAAGGGGGTCTCACTAGTTATACAAACCATTCTTAAGGCTAGGCCTTATTCCTGTGCTCAACAGTAGTCAGCCAACATAAAACTAACACAATGGCTTTTTCGGAATTGGAGTTGTTGTTGAGAGTTTTATTTTATATTAAAGATATTTTGCATTATATTATGGTTTTCTGGTTTTATGAGATTTCTGTATGTCTAAATATGTGCACCTCTGCATCTGTATGTGTTTCTTAAAATTTTAATCAGCCAATTAATTAATTATACATCCAGACCACAGTTTCCTACTTCTTCTTCCCCTCGCCCCCAGTATCTTCACCAAATCTCACTTTGTTCCCACCTTCCAATCCACTCCTTCTGTTTAGGAAAGGTCATGTTTCTCATGGATATGAACAAAGGATGGTATATTAAGTGGTAGTAAAATTAAGCACCTCCTGATATATTCAGGTTGGAAAAGATAAGCTTTTGGGACCCTTTATGTATTTCTTCACCTTTCTACTTTGCTCTTCTTTTTTATTTAATTTAATTACAATTTTTAGATATCTGTTTGTATATTAATGAGACAGAGAAAGGATGTTGTTTTGGATTGGTGAGAAAATGGGAGGGAGTATCCAGAAGGAGTTGGTGGAGGGGAAACCATAATTAGAATATATTACATTTAATATCCATTTTCAATAAAAGGAATGAAAATGGCAACCTAGGTATATGAATAAGACACAGATAGGTGACTCTCCAGCAAGGAATGCAACATTGGAAGAAAAGAGCCAGTGTTTGAAGAATTTTAAGAAAACAGGTATTGTTAAGACACAGGTACATCAAGCAAACATGATTGTGACAAAGTTGAAGAGTTCTAAAGACATATATCTGATCATCACTAGTGCTAATAAAATGTATGTTGTAACTATCTTTCAAAGATCAATGTGGTAAAGTTTTGTCCCTGCCATGATGCAATTGGGAGGTTTGGAAATAGGGTCTATTTTTACTAGTGAGAGGAATTTGGTCATTTTGAACATTAGCATGAAAGACCTGTTCAACTGTATTCTTTTACTCTTCTTTCTTTTATTCCCTAAGCATGAGATGAGCATCTCTCATGTTTCTACCAATGTATCCTACTTCACCACAGCCCCCAAGTCACAAAAGGCCAAGTGAACATAAATGAAACTTCCCAAGCCATGACCCAAAATAGGTTTTTGTTTTACTTAACAGAACTTACAGTTGTCTATCACAGATATCTGTGCAGTATGATGACACAATACTACTAAGGTAACCAAATACCAGAACCCCCAATACATAAAATAAAGAGAAGACAAAATTAAAAATAAAAGAAGCATAATAAAAATAATTTATTTGATGACAACAGAAACAAAATTTATCTCAGAAAGCTTGAAAACAGATAAAATAGATTTGGAAATTAAGAATATTATAATTTTTGTGGGTGTATTACCCTTTAAAATGTAGAGATAGAAATCAATGATGAGAGGGAGTTAGGGAAATTGAGAACTACTGTGAGAATTTGCTTTTAAATTTTAACTATTAAAATCCATGAAATTACAAAAATAAAACAACTTGAAAAGGGGAGAAAAATATGAAGAGCTAACAATGGAAAGAGGAAAGGGGACCCAAAAGGGACACTCCCTAAGATGTGGAGGAACCACACACACAAACACATACACACACACACACACACACACACACACACACACAGAGAGAGACAGAAAGGAGGTGGCCACATGCTCTCCATGCAGCTTCCCTTGTATTTATGAAGTAATAGGGAGGTGTTGATGGAGCACCTTGAAAGTCCTTTAAGGATCTAAGAGGAGAGAGGACCAGAATGGAAATACTAAGTATGTCAGCTGCAGTACAAACCTGGTTAAGTTCAAACAGCACAGTGAGTATAGAAACTCGGGGCTCAGTCTATTATTCATGCTGATGCTCATCATGACAGGCTTCCTGAGGCTCTGGAATATATATTGAGCTCATCCTATGTGCCTAGAACTGTATTAAGGTTCAGTAGATATTATCCCTGAAAGAGAAGAGAAGATTCTCCAAGGATCTGGGTTTCTGTTCTATCAGAAACATTCTGTGTATTCAGCCCATTGCCTTGTTTTTTTTTTTTTTTTTTTTTTTTTTTTTTGAGACGTTTTTCCATTTGGTGCTCATCCGAGAGTACCTCTTTCATTTCCTTGCACTGTTCTGTGCATACCATCTGTATTTTGTAAATGGGAAAATGATGCATAATGGGAGCATATTTTTTTTTGCTTATGCTGTCTGATATTGATAGGCTGTATTTATTGGTGCTACCTTCTGTGAATATCACTTCCCAGTACAGTATCACCATGGTGCTTATATTCAGGTGATGTCCTTGTGCAAACTTGAAACTACAACACTGATAACAAATCTTATCATTATGATTGTGAGAAAGAGAATGATATGCCTTATTAGTGTATCATGTCATCTACATACTGGCTTTCATTTCTTAAATTATTACTTTAAATTCTATTTTTATTCCACTATATAAAAGTGTCTTTCCTCCAACAAACCTAAAGCTGCGGTTACTTAGTGTTTCACATTATCATGACTTATTTATTCAATTAATTGCTTATTTATAGTACATTAGCATGTAATATATAATCTGAAAAGAATTAGCAAGATGAAAATGTATTGATTTAACTTCAAGGAAATTGTGTCAGAAAGGGAAACATTTTAGACTTTTTTTTTCTTATTGAGTCCCCATTTCCAAAGTATTGGAATTATGATTCTAAATACCCACACCCCCAATTTGATTGGCTCTTTCTCTCCTTTGATATTAGGAAATAGTAAATTGTTTCTGATAAGTTTACCTGCTGGGGCAATAGGTATAGACTTGGGATGAATGGCGTTACCAGCTGTGTCATAGATGCATATTCCTCACCATGGATGGATGATCTGTTACTTAAACCAAGTTGGTCCATTAGAATAAAGTAAGAGCATTAATTTTCTGCTTAGAAGGACTTGATTTCCTGTTTTTGAGGCTTTGGTGCCTAATCACGAGGTTTGCCACTGTGGGCATCAGGCTGAGTGGAAACAGCAAAAGAGGTATGCACAGTAGGCTACAGAACATTCAGTGCACTCTCCCACAAGCCCACCTTGCCTCTGGTCATTTGAAGTCTATGAGCCATTAAACCTCTTTACAGTTTGTGATGGTTAATTTGATGCATCAGCTTGAAAAGTCTGCATACTGGATGTAGATAATGTTAGATTAGCCTCCAGATGCAGGTGATCAATTGAGGACATGCCATTCCCAATGTGGATGGGTATAGTCCAATGTGTTGAGAGTCTCACTAGACCAAAACATTGACTTCCTTTCTGTTGATGTATTCAAGAAAGCTAGGGTATCTCAAGTTGTCGTATGCAGAGATGGAAACCAAGATTTGTACAGTCAGATTCTCAGGTGTACAGGACATACATGGATTGAATATACCACTGGCTTTCCTTAGTCATGCATTTGATAATGGAAAATTATGGGTTTCTTATCTCCCATATTTTTATGAGCCAGTTTTTCATAGGGCAAAAATGAATGTCTATCTTACTTGTACATTTTTCCTTTAGTGGAGTATTCTAAATTTTTATAAAAATATAAAAGCAATGGTACAGATGGGAAAGTAAATGATCAACTAACTCAATGAGACACTGATATCAAACATTCTCCCAACCCAGTTTTCTTCTGTGGGATAAGGAAGTTTCATGAAATCCTGCAATGCATGTGGAATAATTATCACATGCTGAATTTATGTTCAGGGAAGTAGTTACATAGTATCTTGCCTGATATATATCCATAATACAACTTAAGCTTTCATGGACCTATGTAATACTCTTTAGGCTGAGTTGGGGAACTTGTAACTTCACTCAGACAGAATCCAAATCATATTTGATAATTAAGAGACCTGTGCTTGTTAGGAAAAGAAAGAATTTGTGTGCCTCTTGTGTGAAATATTTCTTCCTGGATTCCGGATTTGTGTCAAAATCCTGGTTGTATTTCAAAAGTTATCCTATAGTAGCAACATCAACAAAAGTGAAAAAGTAAAAACCCAAATTTCTGCCATGTTTTAATTTTACCCCTTCCTCAGTCACCAGGAGACAGATGTGATCTATACTCAGAAGCAACATGACTTTTTCAAAATGTCCAGGTTAGCTGGGACCTTATTGTTGCTTCTCTATCTGAGAGTGCTAGAATTGCTGCAATTGTAGAATATCTCTGATATCAACTTTTGGCTTTGAACTTACTAAGATTATTTCTCTAACTTGTCCTCAAGCGATGTTCTCACTCAAGTTTAGACTTGCAGGGCCCAGTACTGACTGTCCTTTCCTATTTTCTTCTTCTTCTTTATCTCAGGATCAGTGATGAGGAAGCTTAGTGGAAGCCATGTCTGAAACTGGATTCATAATAAAAACAAGAGCAATTGACATCTATGGATATTTTCAGAGATTTTTGAGTCTTAAGTATTTGAAATATATTTCAATAATTATTTTCACATTCAGGAATGTTATTTATAGGTCCCTCTTCTCCTTTAACTATATTTGTAGCATTTGGGAAAATTAGATTTCCTCAGTATAGCCTATGATTACATTGGGAAATAGACATATTAATAAAAACCGGCCTAGGAATTTCATGTATTTCTCCATACTTAAAATCAACAGAAAAGTAAAACACAGTATGTTAATTCTATATCTGGGACTTGAGAAAATTGGAAATGGGGGAAAAGGAAGAAATGTAGTGTCTTCTTTCAGTCTTCAATATTGCTGCTTCAATGTTCCTCATGTTGATTTTATTTAATTTCAATGTAAACATTTCCATAAAATGACTGTTTTTAATCCCAGTGCTTGGGAAGCAGTGGCAGACAGAGCTGTCAGTTCAAGGCTAGTCTCATCTACAAGGCTAGTTCTAGGACACCTATGGCAGTTACACAGAGAAACCCTGTCTCGAAAAATAAAAAGAAAGAAAGAAAGAAAGAAAAAAAAGGCAAAACAATGGTTCCCATTTTCCTGAGGAACCACCATACTGATTTCAAATGTGGCCTTATGAGTTTGCACTCCCACCAGCAGTGAAGGAGTCTACCCATTTCTCTGCATATACTCTTAGGCATAAACCTAAAAGATGCATATTTATACAACAAGGACATCTGTTCAACTATGCTCATGCAGCATTATTTGTGATATCCATAAGCTGGAAGCAACCTAAATGTCCCACAACTGAAGAATTGAAGGAGATAATGAGGTACATTTACACAATGGAGTACTACTCAGTGGATAAAACCAATGAAATCTGGCCCTTCCCTGCCCAAAGTCCCACAGCTCTGGTAGAGCTCTGGAACAGAGGGTGGAGCCAATGTCCAGACAACTTCGGGGAACTCCTGGGAGTGGCAATGAACACAGGAGACCTGCCTATGCACACGGGACAACCCGTAATTTCCTCTGCCTGTTCTCCGAACCCCAACCCTGGTCCTCTACTGGAGTCCTGGGCCACTCCCAGAGATCAGCCTATCTCTGTGGGACCACTCTGAGTTCCTGTGGGCAGGATCCTTGACCCCCCATAGCAGTGCTTCTGCTAAAGAGGCCTCAACTGGAGAGTACCAGGCCCAGGCCAGATCTGCCTATAGGCACAAGAAATATCCAGAGTTCCGGCCTTCGGGATCATTGACTCCCTATTCCAGTTTTCTGCTGGAGCCTGATCGTTGACCCCCATCCCTAGGCCCCAACCTGTGGAGAGACCACCTAGAGAGCTTGGACCACCCAGAGCTACAGACATTGAACCTCTAACCCACCTAAGCCCATCAGGGAAGTACCATAGAGAGAGGGAGAGACCCCATCAACACCTACTGGAAGAAGCTTTGGGAAGACAGCAATACAAGAAAACACCTAACAACAGAAAGACAAGTATGACACCACCAGAATCTAGGGAATCTATCAACTAGACCAGAACACAACAACAAAGCAGATGAAGCAGAAGAGAACGACTTGAAAATTATCGTAATAAAAATGATAGAGGCCCTCAAAGAAGATATGAGAAAATCTCTTAAAGAAATGGAAGAAAAATCAAACAAAAAAATGGAAGAAATCAACAATTTACTTAAAGAAAGTACAGAAAGACAAGAAAAAAAATTAATCAGGTGAAGGAAACGGTTCAAGACTTGAAAACTGAAATAGAGAAAATAAGGGCAATACAAACCGAAGGAATGCTGGAAATAGAAAAACTGGGCGAAAGATCAAGCATAACCAACAGAATTCAAGAGATGGAAGAGATTATCTCAGGCACAGAAGATAAACTAGAGGAAATAGATTCATCGACCAAAGAAAATCAGAAATTCAACAAATCCTTAACAAAAAGCATTCAGGAAATGTGGGACACCGTGAAAAGGCCAACATAAGAATAATAGGCGTAGAGGAATGTGAGGAAGCCCAGGTCAAAGGTGCCGAAAACATATTCAACAAAATCATCGAGGAAAACTTTCCAAATCTGAAGAAGGGCACGCCATGAAAGTACAAGAAGCATACCGAACCCCAAATAGGTTGGACCAAAGAAAAAGGACCTCTCAACATATAATAATCAAAACACCTAGCATACAGAATAAAGAAAGAATATTAAAAGCAGTGAAGGAAAAGGAACAGGTAACATATAAAGGCAGACCTATCAAAATTACAACTGACTTCTCCATGGAAGGGTGGTCAGGGTGCACGTGAGGGGGTAGAGATGGTAAAAGGGAGGGAAGGAGTGAGGGGGAACTGGGATCGACATGTGAAATAATAAATTAAATAAAAATTAAATTAATAAAATATAAAAATATGAAATACACAAATTACATAAATATTAAAAATCCTTTATTGGCATATGGATATGGGAAACTTCAGTAAATGGGCTCCAACAGTATGGGATAAATTCAATTATAATTTAAATATAATTTCTACCTAAAATAATCTTACAATAGTTCCACTGTTAGGGAGTAAATGAAACATTTCCAATTTTCACCTAAACTAATATGTTGTATGAAAGAATGTTAATTAAAAATCATGAACATAAAAAAAGAAACAATGAAATCTTGAAATTTGCAGGCAAATGGATGGGACTAGAAGAAATCATCCTGAGGTTACCCAGTCACAAAAAGACAATCATGGTATGTACTCACTAATATATAGTTTTTAGATATAGAGCAAATAATGGCCAACCTATAACCCACACCACCACAAAAGCTAGGAAAGAAAGAGGATCCTAAGAGAGAGAAGAGGAAAATGACAAGATCTCCCAAGCAAATTGAGAGTATCAGGGGAGGGGAGAGTGAATAATTGGAAGAGGAGGGGAAAGGTGGTCATGAGGGAGCAGGATGATTGAGTCAGGGAAAGAATGGAGGAGAACAAGTAAAGAACTACCATAATAGAGGGAGCCATTATAGATTTTAAGAGAAATCTGGCACTAGGGAAATGTCCAGAGATCTACAGTATGACGCCAACTAACAATCTAAGCAATAGAGGCTACTTAAATGCCATTCCCGATAAAGAGATTGACGACTATCTTATATGCCATCTTAGAACCTTCATCTAGTAACTAATGGAAACAAAAGCAGACACCCATAACTTAACACTGAGCTGAACTCCTTGTTTTCAGTTACAGAGAGAGAGAGAGGAGTGATGAGCAATGCAGTCAATACCAGGCTGGAGAAACCCACAGAAGCTGCCAACCTGAATAAGCGGGAGCTCATGGACTCCAATCTGACAGCTGGAATACCAGCATAGGACCAACCCAGACTCCCTGTATGTGGGTTAGTTAGAAGGACTGGGCAGTCTATGGGCTTTCAGTACTTATGCCTAGTATATGAATGGACTTTGAGGACCCATTCCACATAGAGGGAGGTTCCCTCAGCCTAGACACATGGGGGAGGGCCTAGGCCCTGCTCCAAGTGACAAACTTTGAAGACTCCCTATAGAAGGCCTCAATTCCCTGTGGAGCATAAAGCAGATGGGATGGGGGTTAGTGTGGGGAACAAGGGAGGGAAGGAGGGTGCAGGAACAAGGATTGACATGTAAAACAAGCTTGTTTCAAATTTAAATTAAAAAATTTAAAAAAGAAAAAACACAGCTCTGTTAGTAATGAACTGGTTAAATGAGCAAGAAGAAAGTTTCTTATTTTGTTCAACAGTTAGCAAATTAGGATTGCAGCTACTGAACTGATGGTTGTCTCTGGGTTTTCATATCATTTTTGCATCTGCATTTTACTTAAATAACTAAAGGATACTGGTTTTGTAGAAGTCACATGCCATAATCCTGGTCACGTAGTTAAACTATGACTTGGTATTTCTCTTTCTAGTTATTCTAAAATTCAATGTAAAAAAAAAGTTCTCTTTATATTTATTTCCTGTACATACATATAAATTTGAAACGTGTTGGGCAACACTGACAAATAAAAACCAGCAAGTTTCTTCGTGTGTTATTGTTGTTGTTCAATATCATAGGCTTTATAAGGTTTGGATCTCAGAAGACCAAGGAAATTCTATTTCCTGATCTGTTCTCTCCAGGGATGTTCTGAAGATTAATGTGCCTCTTTCAGGGAACTAAGGTACATTCAGAACACTAAAGAAGTCATTTAGTAAATGGTGCCCTTGGGACTTGAAAGAGTTAATATGTCTCTCACAAGGTGAGCAATGAACTCTCAAATGTATGCAAGGATCAGCTCAAGAGCTTCTAAAACCTAATAATAATGTTGGTTAAAAGCAGCTGCAGTACATAGCTATATTATTTATTACTACAATCTTAAGTCAGTGTATTTGCTGATGTCCAGTGTTGTGTTATATGCAATATTGACAAATGAGAATGTTCTCACTTTTAAAGTGAAAACATGTGACACTATAAACATTGATCAAGGGGAAATGTAAATACGTAAATGTTAACTAACTGTATTGGCTTTCAAGGAGACAAGTTATGGAACACTAGATCTTCAAAGACTGCCTTTCTTAATTAAAATTAGACTGTTACAGTATCTTTTACAGATTTCCTCCTGAAACAATAAGAAAACATGTTTGATTTCAAGAAAACACTCATTCTGAAATAAAATTAAGAAAGAAACAATAAAATAAAGACAACAAAACTATTAATGAACTTTTATCATAGGTGTGAAAAAACATGATGTGTTTTGGAATTTTTTTCATAATACTTTAATTTTCTGCCCATCTTTCACAATAGAAAAGCTCATAAGATGTTGACATTATTAAGGCAGATGACCAGCAACTTGGATTTTCTGAAAGTGGATGACAATGTGTCTATTTTGCTCTCTTAACTGGAGAGAGAAATTTGAGCATCTCTTTCTAGTTTACACAAAGGTGAGATTGCTATTGTATCAATAATTCCCATGAAAGTCTGAATTACTCTTTACAGTATTTCTCAGTAAGGACAGTGGTGTACAGAGAAGAGAAACCCAGGATGGCTGTGGACCTCAGGATATTTTCCTGCCCTTTCTTCTCAGCATAACCACTCTTCCTGACACAACTTCTACTTGTGGCTTGATGTGCTTCTTCCAAGCTAAAACCTCTCAAATGCTTACCCAGTAATCACTCCAGAATGGATAATCATTCAGCTTAACCCACATGCCTCCCTAAAGAGGCTTCTTTCTGCTTTTACTAAGAAATTTGAATTTCACCCTGTTTCTCAAAATGGTGGTGATGGAAACACATTTCACCAAACCACTCCTTCAGATGCTACCTCACAGGTATTCCCAAAATCTTTTTATTTCCCTAGAATGCACTTTTACAAACTCTACTGTGGTCCTCAATTTATCTCACATAAAATTTTCTCAGAATCTCCTGAAATTAATTGCCTTTCATCTCTCATTTCCATTGAAGTTGTAATTATGAAATCAGACTCCAGGTCCATTTATAGCACTAATTTTAAAATCTTAGTTCTTTCCACTATAACTTTATTACCTGTACTAAGAATTTTGTGAATATAGTATTTACTTATCAAAAAAAGACAAACTTCAAGTTGAACATACTGGTTTGAAATCATGCACTTCTTTCTTGACCTATCAAACTCCACATAAATGGTAGAAGATTTCATTTGTTTGTTTTCTTGCTTATTGTTATGGCACAAACTCAAAGGGTCATAACAAAATTTAAGACCACACCTAAGCATGGATTTAGAAGGGAGGTATGGTAGGCTTTCAAAGAGAATGACCCAACTTCCATGTCATCAGCCAACATCATGCACAGAGATCTTCTCATCTCTGTTGAGCTGCCTGACTCTTAGATGTGAGTAGACAGATAACATTTCTTAACTACACTTCAGGAAACCCTCTTGAACCAAAAATGAAATGTGACAAAAATGAAAACTAAAACACAAATAAAACTTCCAATAATGGAGTCATGTAAGGAAAACAACACGTAAAAAAGGGTTAGTGATGCGACATGTGATTCTGTAAATATGTTTCTCTTATTGGTTAATGAAGAAAGTACTGTTGACCAATAGGAAAGACGGATAAGTGTGAGTAGGAGACAAAGAGGGTAGAGGGAGTGAGGAAGATATTCAAAATATAGGACAGAGAAAGCAGACCTCCAGACCCTCTCTCCGCTAACATAAGACCATGTGCAAATGCTTAGATTAATAGAAATGGGTTAAAATTTAAGAAAGAGCTAGCTAATAAGAAAAACTAGTAACAGGCCAACAGTATTATGTCTAAAACAGTGTCTCTGTGTGTTATTTGGGGGTTGGTGAAGCTGTGGGACCAGGCTAGAGGGAAAACATGCTAGTAACAAAATGGTGACCCAATGTGAATCCTAGAACTTTTACTTAAAACTTGACAAAAGCTTAAAAGTGGGTTTTAGAAACAAAAGAACAAAGACAAGCAAGGCTTCTTGGTAGCAGCATTTTTCTCCGTTGGGCTGTTTTATTAGAGACAAGTAGAGGTATGTGTGGCTCCTTTAAGGGAGATTTCCAGACTCATCAGAAGCAGCAAAGAACCACAAGAGTTTTAAGAAATGCTGCTAACAATTCAATGGTGTGTATGCATAGCTGGAGAGAGTAGCTAGATGTGATAGCACACAACTTTAATTCCAGCACTCGGGAGGCAGAGGCAAGTGGATCTCTGTGGTTTCATACTAAACCTGGTGTACAGAATAAATTACAGGGCAGCCAAAGTTACACAGAGAAACCCTGTCTCAAAAAATTAAAAAGAAAATTAAAAGTAAAGCCACATAAAGAAGGAAACCACAAAAATATTCTTGATATTGAATGCTATTGTATTGTCTTTAAATTGTTTGATTGCTGAGGAAATAGCAAAAACTGTTAAAACAAATGCTGCTGGATTAATCCAATTTATATATTTTAAAAATGATTTGACTTCAAATGTAAGTCTAAGGACAGGTTACTGGCAAAAAAGAATTTCTATTTTTGTTTCTACAGAAAATTAAAAGCTATGGATTCCTTTCAAACTAACATGGTTTGATCAAGCCAGCCCCCATGAAGCAATGTCCCAGGTGATCCAACATTCAAAACAGCTTGGACAAGGCAGCCTTGCACACCACTCCAGCCAGGATTTCTACATCTTCTCAGGTTATCCATGACAGTGCCCCCTACCAGCAGGATGCAGTTTGGAAAGAACAAGACCCAAATTCCCAAATATTGTTTATAAATATTTGTTTTCATTTAAATGGGCTTGGTTATAAATGGTTAATAATCACAACCAATCTCTTTTCAAGGGTAAAAAGAGAATTATGGTATAGAAATATATACTTTATTTCAGAATAGATTTTCATTTATTGATACAAATTAGGGTCAATTTTGTGATATGTATATTTCTTCTCTCATTTAGGTATGATGTTTATATAGCTCATTTCAAATACATAATTGAGTACAGATTACAAATAGCTACCTATAATAGTCAAAAATTATTAATTAGGCTTTACCTATAATAGTCAAAACTTATAGTTAAGTTAGTTAGGATTTCTAGATATACAGAGATATATTTGAGATGAATTGACATCCTTCACACCTTTCAAAGACCTACAGAATATGGCATTTAAAATGGTTTAGGGTTTATCTCAACAATGAGGCACAAATGCTCCTGGCAACACCACCTGTATCAGAAAGGAAGATAGACCTTGAAGAATCACATTATGGAGTTTGCCTCCAATATGGCATGGTTAGCCATTTGGGCAAGGTACTGCTCGTGTCTGGACTGTTTGACTTTATGCTGTATAAACTGAACATGTAAGACCCACAGGAAAGTGACTGCTGATATAAGATTGACATTGCTACAGGGTTCCTGCTTCATGAAAGAGTCTGCCACACAGCCAACAGGACACAGAGAAAAGTGACTAACAAACTACCAACACAGGTAGGACATTTTGAAATTTCTTACTTTGCTGAGGAGTCTGCCAGTCACACTATGGCCTATAGGTTGAAGATGGAACATTACAGAAGAACATCAGGTGACTAATCAGGTAGCAAGATGTCTCTGTCATTTCTAGAGTTTACATATTATCCTTCTAGGTCTTTGATGGAGTTGAAGACAGATAGTTATGGTTATAGTTTTCTTTAGTTAGGATTAAAGATAAGTTACATAATGGACTTTAGAGTCACAAAGAAAGGATAGATGATAGAATATTTTCTTTAAATCTTGCTAAATGTTAATTGACTGAACATTGTTAACTGTGGTTCTTATTTGATAACTGTTTTGTTATATCTTTACTATGTTAAATTTAAAACCCTTCTTTTTATTTAGATTGAAAAGAGGATATGATGGGAGATGTGATTCTGTAAATATATTTCTCTTATTGGTTAATGAATAAAGCCCTGTTGGACAATAGGAAAGCAACATAGGTGGGACTAGAAGACAAAGAGGATAGAGGGAGAGAGAAAGAGTTAAAAAATGCAGGACAGAGAGAGAAGAGCTCCTGACCCTCTCTCAGGTAAGATAAGACCACATGGAACTAGTTAGGTGAATAGAAATGGATTAATATTTTAGACAGATCTAGCCAATAAGAAACACTACTAATAGGCAAACAACTTTATATCTAATACAGAGTGTCTGCGTGTTATTTGGGGTTGTCCTATCAGACCAGGCCAGCAGGAAATCCTGTTTGTAACAAGCTATTGGTAGTAGGGTGTGAAGCTTCAAGACATGGGGAAGGAATTTAAGGGTGATGGAATTTGTATTTTTGCTGTTGTAATGGATACATGATGTACATTTATGAAGATCTGCATCACTGAACACCATTAGAGTAACATACTTTATTATTATATAATTCAAAATGCACCATGATCCCACTACAATGCCCCTCCATGACGTGTAATGAATGGACCTAATTGAATTAAATGTGAGTCACATGAACATCTTGAAGAGGTTCAAATTTGTTTTCTTAATAGGTATGTTAAAGTTTTAAGCTCCTGTGTCAATATTAACTTAAGTGGAAATGAACTTTTTGAGTTGCAATCATTATATAATGCAGCCTGAAGTGGCTCCCCACAGTTAATATTTTCTTATAAAAAACAGGGAAAACTGGAACACACTCCTGGAAAATCATCAGAAAGCACATGTGCCTTTCAGAAGGATAGGGCAATCGTGCTTATACACTCAGATAAGTGTAATGTTCATCTCTCATCATGGAAAATTCTTTTTGAGGCAGTTAATGGCCACCAGAGGAAACCACAACAAATCAAAATACAGAATTGTGGAGCCTAGTCTGGATAGATGCATGTAAAAATCACTCACAAGCAAAAGGTTGGTAGTACACTGGGGAAAAAGTGGAGTGATAGGATTTAAGAGTTAGAGGACCAAGGAGTTTCCTGTAAGAGTGTCTCCCAGTAATATTTGAAGCTACACCCATTAATTCTCATCAACAAGGCTATCCAAATGTAATGATATTGGTGGACATGCCAAAGAGGATATAGAAGAACCTAAGAGGCTTCAAACTCATTCAAAAAACCATGGGTAACTAAGTAAAGCTTATGGTAGAAGAAATGGTTGTCCCCAGGTGGAGTACACCAATTGTTTTTCCAGAGCCAAATGGTCATCTCTAAAGAGAAAACAAAACAAAACAAACAAAAAAACCAACCAAAGAAAAAAACACAAAGAAAAAGTTAGGAATGTCTGGAATAACAGTAATGAGTATATTTCCTTTGTGTGCGTGTGTGTGTGTGTGTGTGTGTGTGTGTGTGTGTGTGTGTGTGTGTGTATTTAACATGGATTTTATATGGTTTGATAAAAGGCAAGAAATGCTATAATTGCATGATTTAAATTTAGGAGTATATTTCTTTAGAAGAAATTAATAAATTATTAAGGAAATTTATTAAATTGTAGCTTTGTCTCTGTTTAATTACATAAAGACTTGACATTTCCAAGAGGATATAACTTACAAAAGTTATATAAGAATTTTTTTTCAATTCTTTTCATTGACTCAGTCTTGGGTGCTCCTCTGGGAAACCGATATAAGAATTTACCTTGGAACACAGTATTTTGGCCAGGTTAAGAAACCCATCAACAAGTAAAACAATTGACAAATACTCTACTCTAGTGAAGAAGTTTATTACTCACAAGTGTATGATTAAAATTTAGGGACTGTTTACCAGTATAGCAGAACTTTACAGTTTGTATAGAGAGGATGTTATCCACTTTTTCATAAATATGTTAATGATATCAAAAGACCTTATGAACCATGTCATTCCAGAATACATTGGAGCTATCAATATAATATATACAAAGTAGTGATATTAAAGATATTTTGAGGAACATACATACTTATATGTACATGTCTGTATCATGATTATTAAAAATCCCAGAGACAAATATTGGTGTTCAAGCTTCAAGCTGAAGACCAGACAAGAAAAGCAGTGAAGCCACTAGCTCTTACCTCTACCTCTGGCTGAAAGGACTGTCCTGTCTTCAACATGGCTGGAGAATGAGTCTCTGAGACTTAATACTGGATGTCTTACTCCTAACTTTATTATTATTATTAGTAGTAGTAGTATTAGTATTAGTATTATTACTTTACATGCCGATCCCAGTTCCCACTCCCTCCCTCTTACCCTCTCTGACCCCTCACATGCACCCTGACCACCCTCCCCTCCCACCCCCCACCCCAATTCCATATGTAGGGCAATGCCATCCATGTGGGGTCATGTAGATCTGTTAAGCCATTTGAAGTAGGGACTAGGCCTTCTCTCCTATCTCTAGGTTAAGGCAGTATCCCTCCATAGGGGATGTGTCTGCAAGGTCCTTATGTGCACCAGAAATACATCCTGGTTCCACTGCCTGAGGTCCCGTAGACTGCTCAATTCCTCTGGCTGAGACCCTCAGGGTGCCCTGAGAAGAATGGATAAAGAAGATCTACACAATGAAATACTACTCTGCAGAAAAAAAAATAATGGAATCTTGAAATTCTGCAGGCAAGTGGATGGCACTTGAAGAAACCATCCTGAATGAGGTAACCTAGTCACAAAAAGGAACATGGTATATACTCGCTCATATATGGATTTTAGACCTATAGCAAAGGATCACCAGCCTATATTTCATACCATCAGAGAAACTAGTATACAAGGTGTATTCTAAGAGATTCATATAAAGTCCTTCACAGAAGGGGGAAGGGACAAGCCTCCCAGAGCACATTGGAAGTAGGGGGGTAGTGAATGGAGAGAGAAGTAGGCGAAAGAGAAGAGGAGGAGAGGAAAACACCTGGGACTAGGAAGATTGAGTCAGGGTAAGAATAGAATACAGGAAAGAGAAAGAGAGAGAGAGAGAGAGTATGAATGTATGAGAGAGAGGGGGAGAGAGAGAGAGAGAGAACATAAAAGAGGGAGCCATTATTGGTTTGAAGGTAAAACTGAACCTAAAGAAAGGTCTTACTCCTATCTTATATACTTCTCTAGAGCTAGGATTAAAAGTGAGGGATCCTAAGTGCTAAGATCTTTTTTGTATGAACTGTCATTTTTCTTTTTTAGACTGATTCATTCTAATGTAACTCTGGGTGGCCTTGAACTCACAGGGATCCATCTTCCTTTGTCTCTTAAGTCCTGGGGTTAAAGGTGTGTTCCATCACTGCCCATCTTATATACTTAACTGGTAAGGTTGGTGAATTAAGGTGTTAATCACCATTGCCTGACTCTTTGGCTGTGGGTTAGCTTTGCATTTTGATCTCCTGTGGCTTTATTAAATCTTAAAAAATATATTATCACACATGTCTGTGTCTAAGTGAGAACCTGGAAAAATGTGATCACTCTGAGTACCTTGATTTGATTTCGTTTCATGTTTACCTAACATATTATGCAGGACATCTTGGAAAACTGGCTGATTTCAGTGTATGGTCTCTAGTAACACAAGATGAGCTTGGTTATATAGGTGATATTAGCTTAAAGTATATTAAAATAAACTGAAAACCTGCCTAAAGATCAAAATTGGAACAATTTGAGCAACTCCTAAAACTGACATTGACTGTATTAAAGAGAACAAAATAAAAGTTCCAGGGCCCACACTTGTTTGCTTAACCGATTAAATAAATGAGTATTTACATACATCCCATTCTTGCAGAATGATCACAATTCATAGATGTGGAAACACAAGGGGAATATGAGCTATAACTAGATAATAGATATTGCAAGCAATAGATGCTAATGGAAGTTCAGTCAGGGACAAATAATATTGTGAAAAATACTATTTTTTCAGTGTTAACGTATTACTTCTAAAATATTTAATAACTACAAAGCTAAACACTGATTTGGGGGGCCATTCATAAGACAGACAGAAGCCATTATGTCCAAATGATCAAAGTAAATAGCTCCACTAATAAGACGTATCAATGTCAGCTATCTATGATATGATATACTGAGAAGAACATATTACCTTGTTAGTCTTCTTTAAGATCTACAACCTCGATTTAATCATGGAGAAACATGACATGGACCCAAGATGAGTAATATGTTATGAATGAATTGATCAATGCCCTTCAAGAATAAGGTCATGAGAGAGTAGCCAACACTGAGGAATTGCTGAAGACTCTGAGAGACTAACAAGACAAGATTAAGTGCAATGGGTGAAGATATAACAAAGGCCAATAGGGACTGGGTGGTAGATATCAAAATGAATTTGGAAATTTCATATTGAATGTATAAATGTTTATTTCTTAGTTTTAATAATTGTGTACTTGTAATGACAAATAATAGCATTAAAGAAAATTACTGTATTTTTTGTAGATTTCCTGTACACTTAAAATTATTTCAAGATAAAGTTCTTAGTAAAAAGCTAGTAATGATGCCATTGGATGAGAAAACTAATTGCTCCATGACATATTAGATTAAACAAAGAAGTAGGAAAGTCATAGACTACATACTATCCTCAAAAACTGAAATTATGTCAATTAGAATGAAAAAAATCAAGAATTAATGGATAAAGATAGGGGATCTCTTAGTTATTGGGACATTAATTATAAAGACAATAAAAAGGAATGAGGAAACCAGCAAAGGAGTAGAAAATGTCAAGCATCAACATAAAATCCAAGAGTAAGACAACACTCATGTTACTGTCAGGATTATTGTAGAAGTTAAAAGACAACACCATACATTTGTTTATAACAATATGGTTTCATAATGTTTACTTTACTTTTAGTAATATCCAAATGAATTATTCAGAAGTTAAAAATTCTGATTACATCTAATGGATGTAATAATGGTATCAGATTCAGCTATAAAACTGGACAATTGCAAAAATGGTGATAGGCAACTCGTACTATCTGTATATCTTCTTCTGCTCAAGGTGACTGCATTCTTCTACTCCCTATGAATCTGAAACTAGTCCTGTCAGTTTTCTTTAACTCAGAAAAAAAAAAAAAAAAACACAACAACAGCATGCATTTGATGCTGTATAATTTCAGACATTAAAATATTCTTGATGGTACTTGTCTTTCTCAACTACAGAGGGAAAAAAAGTATCAACAAACACACTGTTAAATAGAATTTTTTTTCTGAAATTGTGGTGGGTTATTTGAAGATTTTAGTGATCTTTCTCCTGAATGTAACAATACCTACCAGTAGATCTATTATGGACAGTACACAATAGAATATCTAATAACAAGTTCAGAATTTAGTGAGCTCTCAAGAAAATAAAGCTATTTTATTGACATAATCTGAATTTATCATTTTTTTAGGTTCTTATTTTTTCTTCTATATTTCTTAATTTAAGTGAGAAACAAACTTGGTTTTACATGCCAGTCCCTGTTCCCTCACTTTCCCCTCCTCCCCTGCCCCCCCACTGACTTCTTATTCCATCCCCTTTCTGATTCCAAGTGAAGGTGAGTCCTTCAGTGGGGGGGGGGGAGTGGACTTAAAAGTCTGTCATATCATTTGGAGCTGAGCCTAGGCCCTCCACTATGTATCTAGTCAGAGAGTATCCCTCTATGTGAAATGAAATCCAAAATTCCATTTGTACAATAGCAACAAATATTGTTCCACTACCAGGGGCCCCATAGACTTCCCAGGCCTCCTTACTAACATCCACATTCATGGGGTCTGTGTCAGTCCTATGCTGTTTTTCCCAGCTATCAGTCTGGGGTTCATGTCATCTAACCCTTTTGTTCAGATTAGCTCTTTCTGTGGGTTTCTCCCACCTGATCTTGACCTTTTGCTCATTACTCCTCCCTCTGTGTAACTGGATTCCAGGAGTTCTTCTCAGTGCTTTGATGTGAGTGTCTGCTTCTGCCTCCATCAGCTACTGGATGAAGATTCTAGGATGCTTTCTTATCATTTAAGGACTAGCATGTCTTGGAATATAGCAACTAATAATTTTATTTCAAAAGTGGCTTCATCTTCAATAAATTAGATAGTTATATGACTTCTAGCCATAATAAATAAAATTAGCTTAATTAACTATTATGACTAACCTGAAAACCAAGATGGAGTATCAAGAGCATTGATCTGCCTTCTGATAAAAATGTTTATGATTCAATTCTTAGACCATGCAGAGAAGCTTCTTTACTCATGAGGGTTATTCTGTGAGTTTTAATTAAAATTCTACTTGTGAAATCTCTATATGGAGGTGATTGGAGCAATGAACATCTCAGTAGGAAGACATTTATAGCAGCTGAGGACATATGAGAGGCCTTACAACAACAATGACTAGAGCCCTATTGAGTTGAGAGATTTCACATTTGACATTTTTAATGGAACAAATCCCATCTTCGTCCATATCAATTTTATACTGACAGCTTCAATCAAAGTGTTTTGTTCCTCTCTGGACAATTTTGGGATGAAGGACCATTTTAACAAGCCCCAGTCATGCTCTCAGGCTCTGTATTCTATGTTCCTTAATCCAGCCCATCAGATGTGTCTGCACTTACAACAAAAGGAGTGATGGTCCAGAGTGTTATATTTCAGAAAATTGCTAGAATATTATAGATTGATTTGTAAATACAACCAAATTTTGAACTTGAAAAAAAAATCTGGGAACCAGTTATCAAAACCAATATATAGTCTTTACTTCAGAATACTTTTCAAATGGTATTTTGTTACTAGATTTATTTTGATTTATTTTTTAACCTCAATTTCTCATGAAAACATGTTGTACAACTTATGGTACCACTCTAGGAAAATGATTTTCATAAATGAAGCAGGAAGTAATGGAAAGGGACATATATAAAGATTAATGCATCTGACTTTTAGGCTTATTGTGACTAACTATAATTCCTGAGCCTGAAGTGATTGGAAAGGAAATTTCTCTTATAGAAACAGGCAACAAATCACAAACTATATGGGTAATATAAGCAATTTACTTTTCCTTGACATAAAGAATTGTGATTTTATAGCCATTTTCCTCAAATTTATTGATTTCATATGCAGTTTTCCACAGTGACATGATGCATTTAGGCCTCACACCCAGACAGAAAGCAAACATTTTCATCATTTGTCAACTGAAAGCAATCCATGAGACATGGTCACAACTTATATGCACAGAGCAACCAGGACAGAATTCCTTCAATTAAAGGATCACAGGATCAGGAAAGTTAAGGCTATTTCAAAAGAGAAGTGGAAAAGGAGAAGAAGGTATGAAATTATAAGGGTCAATGGTTCTTGTATCTTTCCAATGGTTATACTATTTTAGGGGCATTAGGTGATCATTTGTATGATATTGTCTAATTTATCTACCTTAAAAGTAGGTGTTTTCTACAGCTGCACAAAAAGTTTATTGATCTTTGTGCACAGGGAGTGCAAATTCATCTTGGCATAGTATAATTTAAGAAAGAAATTTGGTGTTATATAAAAATCCTATTGTGCTTTGTAAATTAAAATGCAAAGTCTGGAACAATCTTGTTTTATTAATTTAATCAAGGTATCTATTTCTTCCTATTTTAGAAAAAGATAATAAAGTAGTTCAGAAGAAAAGAAAGGCCTGGATAAAATTCTAAAGTTGGTGCAAGTGTTCCTTCTTCTTTCTAATCTTTCCTTACTTGTGTTTTTCTTCCACAATTCTAGCACTCAAATTCCATAGTACCCCCACTGAATTCATTCGTGACAGTTGTTTGCATCTGTTTTACCTCCCCCCTCATACACACATCACTACTACATCACTCCAACCACACATGATTCATTGACTTCAACAAGGCCAAATGATGGAATGACAGAGAAAACTTGATTTGTGTGGCATTCACTCTTATCCAGAGTATGGTCCACCAGATCTCTGTCAAAGGAATTTGAAGCAGTAGATAACAAAATATGAACAAAGGAGTTAAGACCAGGCTATAGAAACCCCTAGAAACAGAATGACACCTGGGAAACCAGCATAAGACCGACCCAGCTGGCCTGAACGTGGATCTCAGTTAGGAGGCCTGGGAAGTCTATGGGACCAATAAAAAAGGAACCAGGATGTATCACTAGTGCAAGACTGTACTTCAGGAGCCCATTCCACATGGAGGGATATTCCTTTAATCTAGAGACATGGGGGAGGGCATAGGTCCTACCTTAAATTATTTGACAGACTTTGATGATCCCTCATGGAAGACCTCACCCTCATGGGAAGTGGCTAGAGTTTGAAATGGGGGTATCTGTGTGGGGTGTGGGAGGGAGAGGGAACTGGGATTGATATGTAAAATAAGACAAAAATTATTTTATAAGAGAAAAAGAAAAACAAAAACAGCATCAAAACAGAATAGTTACAGTGAAAGTTGTGTGCTGCAGTTAGAAAATATTGTAAAGAAACTATATTATAATTAGAGCTCCCCAAGTTGTGGCATTGTGCATGAGCAATTATGAAGGAGAGACACCTCTGAATAAGCATTTAATAATGGTGAGTAGGACAGACTCAAAGAAAGCACAGGCACTAAAGAAATATTTTATCTGAGAGAAGGGATATCTTTAGTTCTTAATGTTTCTGCTTCTACCTTCTATTCAAATTTATCTCCTAAGTGTTAATATCTGATAAATTGATTAATGCAGAAAATGAAGCTATTTGTCCTGAAAGCTAGATTGTTTAGGTCTTTGTTCTTGGTTATCAAAATATTTAACAAACGGAATGTGAGTTACTTGCAGTTACTGTTAGCTTAATTATGACAACGAAAAGAATTTAGGAAAATGAAAGTATTATGAAGACTTAAGAAATACTAAAAATAGCAACTCCTTTATTTTTCTTGATAAATTGGTAAATTAAATTATATCTGAACATAAACATACTCTAGTACTTATAGGCCAACTAACTCATTCTTTCCTTTAAATATTAAAAAAAAAGTTTATAAATATAAACATAGAAGTGAAATCTCGTTTATCTTTTTTTAACCACACCCTGTAGAAAAAAATCAAATTCTCCCCCAAAACCTCTGAGTATCATAAGTCCATCCTCTAGACTTCCAAATGATGTCAGTTTCCTTTTTGTTCCTGTTCTGTTTTGCCTTGCAAATTAAACCATTTCTTCTGCAAATAGAAGTGGAATAAACAAGTTTGGGTCTTAGAAAGGCTTCTTAGATACAGAGATGTAATCCATGGTTCCCAACACTGCTGATAAGTCAAGGGTTTTGGAGGGACTACTGAGGAGTGGAAGGTGGGAATTCATGCTTCTCCATCACTATTGATGCCCTTTGCCAACGAAGGACATCTTCATTTAGCAGATAGCTTTCTGGAGGTACCCATGCCTGAATTAGAAGAGTCAGTTATCTACATGGCAAATGTCAAACTCTGAAAGTGCAAATATCTGTAACCAATCTGTATGTGGCTGGCAGCAGGGTTCAGTTCCTGCAGCTGGAGATATTTAAACTAAGGCTGTTGATGTGTCTTCAACTTCAGGAAATTGAGAAATAATCCATGGAGAATGACTTTCAGGCTCGAAGAGCACGGTTGCACACTGATCTCCTCCAGCTTTGAGGAATGGGAGCCCTGCAGCCTTCACAGGCAATTCCAGCAAATGATAAGGCACTGTCATTATTCATCTGGCAATCCTTATGAAGTGCCTATTGTATATTACTTTTTGAGTGGAGAAGCAGTCAGCCAGACATACTCCTTGACTCTGTTGCTTAAATTGTAGAAAAACAAATTCGGATAGCTTCCAATGCCTTTTGTTGATACAAAACCACATGTGCTTTTCACTTAATAACACTTTAATCCAGGGCAACCAGCAATATATTGAAAACTTTTTTGAATTTAGGAGATGCTCATGGCAAAGGTGCTTTTCTTTTCAAATTTTTATTGGTTTTGTGAAATAAGTATAGATACTTCTCATAAAAATAATATAAGTAATAAAATACATGGTATAGCTACAGTGGACAGATGGAAGGCAATGGATAGTGGTGCAGACAACACATCTGATGATGCACTAGTGTATTAAAGGAGATAATAAACATTCTGTATGGATTCCTTAAATAAGGAATTTCCCATTGAAGAGCATATATGAACTGAAGCTGAGGATCACAAAGCAGACAGTTTGAATCAGACATTCAGAGTCTCCAGATGGATCTGTGGTGTTCCACAGACTAAGGAGCATAAAACCCTAGGGTCAAGTCCATGTACCATACTGACAGGCATAGATTTTTTTTTCCTCTGAGTAATACCTCCTAGAGATCATAACGGCAAACTCTAACAGACATACTGTCAATAAAGAGGGACATCAGGTGTCCCCACTCTTATTTTCTACATGAGCCTCCCACATTTAAGGTAAACTACTGAGTATCTGAAACCATGTCTTGATTGAAAATTTTTAACTCTCCATTTTTCCTTCCATCTATTATCTTAGAAGCCGCACAGCCTATTTATCCTGATGTCAGCACGCCATTAAATTATAAACAACAATATCTTGTAAGTCTAGTTTTGCTTTTCTATTGGGCATAAATGTTATGTTTATGACAATGTATAAATATATACATGGGGTTGACGGTATGGATACTCAGATAATTTCTTAGAAAAATGAAGCCATAGATTCTGTATATAAATCAACAAGATAAAAAACAATGTGTCAAATCTGTGTAATGTCTTTGCTTTTCAGAAAGAAAACACTTGTGAAATAAGAATTATATACAAGGGCTATTATTTCATATATTTATTGTCAAGTTTCATTGCTGGCCAGTTAAAATAAAAATAAAAATCTAAATTATATTAGCAGCTTAATCACACAGTAATTAAAATTCCCAGCCACAACTATTTTAGTGAATGACTGCTAATACAGTTATTATTGCTTTAACTATTAATAATGTGCATATAAATTGCTTATAATTCCAGGTTGTAGCTACATATATGGGAAGATTAAGTTCTAAATTGTTACTTGAGATTGTTCTTTGTGGTGTCTAATCCTATCACAATGGATCATGTGTGCTGCTCTGGTAGCTTGATTTAAAGAATGTTATACCCTAGTAGAATGTGGAACCAGTGAGTTCTCTGCTTGACACTCTGATATGCAGGAGCTGGACAAGGTGACTTCTGGAACTCAAGCTTCAGATCTCTAGGGATGTAGAAAAGGGCTTCTAGGAAGATGGTTCATTCTTCTACACACCCTTGAAATAAAATACAAAGGAAAAGTGAAATAAACACAGCAAGAAAAATGTGATTAGGAGAGACCTGTGATACTCTGAGAGGAAGAAAAGACCAATCCAAAGCTGGGCGTTGGTGTCACACACCTTTAATCCCAGAACTCAGGAGGCAGAGGCAGGTGGATCTGTGAGTTCAAATCCAGACTGGTTTACAGAGTGAGTTCCAGGACAGGCTCCAAACAAAAGAAAGAAAAGAAAAGACCAATTCATCGAGGTTAACAAACATTCATTGTGGTTGGGTTCATTCTCCATCATAGTCATAGAAACCAAGCCTACAAGTTGTAAATAAGTCCAGTGTCCTAGCATATAAAAACAGCATTAGCATATTTCCTTTTAGCATTCAGGATTGACTCTTGTACGGGGTGTTTTGGATATCATTTCTTGCTGTTCTGATAGCTGGTAGAGCTATAAAATGGTGTCCAATTCTATCTGAACAACTCTTTAAGAATAAATACCACCTATCACCATCAAATGACCTAGGATCCTCCAAAATTCTTAAATGATGAGCACCTAGAGCTTAAATACTTCTCAAGAGATTGAAATCATATAGCTATTCAAAATAAAATGCCTTTGAGAATAGAGTCAATCAAACTGACACAGTTATTTCATAAGCATGTGAAGAATTGAGAAAAACTAGGGCTTTAAATTCTTCTTATTGAACATTGTTCAATGCACTCCTGATTTTTTTAAAAGGACCTTTAAGATCAGTTTTTTTTTTTGGCACTCTTCAATCCTTTAACATATTCCAACACAATGTGTAAGAGCTGATAGGTAACAGTATTAGTACTGACTGTTTGATTTGATATAGAAACATCAAGGAGACAAATCACTGGGAATAATCTGTGAGGGGTTTCCTAACCTAGATTGATTCAGGTAGAACGACCCATCTTAACGGCTGTACTGAATATAATAGGGAATTGAGCAGAAAAGGAGTAGTAATTTCCTTGTGCTTCCTGATTGCAGATGAAATATGAATAGCTGTCTCCAGCTACCATGGTTTTCCCTCTAGAAATATTTGTACCCAAAGAAATGGAAGCCAAAATAATCTCTTAATCTTTTTAGTTGCTTCTTGTTGGTTGGATATTTTGTCACAGATGAGATTAAAATACAAACATGGACACCCTATCATTTTCTTCAGACCTTTTCTAAAGATCTCATTTAAAGATTCTATGCTTACCAACACTGCCAGATTCCTTTTCTCTGGGTAGTGTCTTTTGGTTATAGAGAGGTCTGAGGTAAAATGTTGCTGCTTGCTGATGAGTGTGTATACTCTGTTGCTACAGCTGCCATGGTTTAGTGACATGAGAATCCGATTTCCACTGTTTCTGGTATGGACTGGAGATCAGTGGCTCTCCAGCATTGATGCAGACCTTCAGCACCAGATTGGGACAGCAAGCTTCTTGAGCTGGGCAGCCATCAGGTTCTCAAGCTTCTCCAGCATGCAGTCATTGTTGTATTAACTCCCATATTGTGAAAGACAACTACTCTCTCTCTATGTATGTATGTATGTATGTATGTATGTATATGTGTATATGTATATTATTATATAACATATATGTATATTATACATATACACACATATACATGCACACATACACACACACACACACACACACACACACACACACACACTTGATCATGTCTGTTTTCTATAAAACCTTAACAATACAGAAACCTACACATTAATAAAACTTTCACCAGCTTCACTCTTTTTATTTTTCCTTTCTCATTTCTTTATGAAGTTAACATCACCTCCAAAACCACTTCTTATTCACAAAACACTATGTTATCTTTTGAAGAACTCTTACTAAAAGACACAAGTCATTGATTCATTATATCTGTGTATTACAATCCCAAGAAACCTAAATAGTAAGAAATGCAATGTGTTTTAGTTATCAGAACAATCATATATTGTTTTATATTCTAATGTTCGTTAATATCATTTGTTACAAGATGAGTCCTTATTTTAACAGTGTAAGAAAATTAGAGGTGGAAACTTAGAGGTGAATCTTAGAGGTGGGAACTTTGGGAAACATAAAGCTTTAAAGTCTATGTGAAGACCATTTTCCTGAGTCAGCCATCCTTTAGTGTTTGTTTATAATGTCCATAGAATGGCCTTTAAATGCCTTTCTTTTTGAATCAGGTTTATCTTGAGGTTGGATACCTTTCACTTCTTGAAAATAATGAGCAGAAATATCCTCTAGATGCCTTTACATCAGTCCAAAGTCATAAAGTACTCGGCAGGATAAAACACAAAGGGAATTAAGCTTTATTTTGTTCAATTTAGAGGCATCTGTCCTTGGGAAATGTTTGTTATGTTTAATTATGTACCTTTGTCTCTTCTGGAAGAACTTTCTGCTAAAACAATATTGATCTAAACCCCTCTCTATCCATGCATACTAGAGGTATTCCAAAGAAATTTTATCCAGAGCAAAATATTTAAGGCCAAAATTCTTTCCTGAAGTGCTAGTTCATGGTTTTATATTTTCTCATTAGCTTGTTACTATAATATGAAGGCACAAAGATGGCTTCTTTCTATGTGATACACTTGAGAACCTTGAAAAGCTGTGATGTGCCAGAGAGAAAATAATAACATGCTAACAGGAAGTATACTTTTGGATCAATTTGCATAGCTCTGCACCTGGTGCCACTTTGCACTGGTTATGATGGACAGGTGTCTGTTGACTACTTCTTGAATTCACCTTGGCTCAAGTAGCTGAGGAGGCACTTGTCATTCCAACCACATCTACTGCTATTCAGAGAATAGAGCAGAGAAAACAAGGAAGAACAAATAGACATTTTGAAGAAGGTGGCATAATTCAAGGTGAATCTTACTCTTGGGAATAGTCTGTCTTTCTATGAAGGTAGCATAAACAATGGATATAATAATATTCAAATTGTCTAGTAGTGAAAATGAGAACTCTGCTAATAAAATGATTAAAGGGGAAAATACTGAGGGTAACTGGCTGGCTAAGGCATTTTGTAATGGGATGTGACATTTTGCTTTTAGGTCACAGGTTCTTATTGAGTCCAAGACAGAAGGATGGAAAAGCATGTACATAATGTTATAGGGGACAAAGTAGTTTAGTCATAACTATTTTAGAGTACCTTTTATAACTGTTCATCAGCTTAGTTCTTCTTTATTTAGTGAATGAATTAAGACTGTATATCACCAGATTGTGATTCTATTCTCATCTTTCTCACACAAGCTTAATCACAGTTCAAAGAGAGTCCAGAAAAGTTGAATAGCAATTGTTTTCATTCAACATGTGGGGACTTATTGATGACTTTGACTTGTTCCTTATAACTACTGTTTTCATAGTTTAGATCTTAATGTTAAAAAATCTCATATCTCCGTCAGTTGATATTAGAAAGGAACTACATTCATGATGTGCCTTCTTTTTTATCTTTATTTCATTTGGCATAGCTTTGGCTTCTGGGTAATTTTAGAAATGTGGCAAAAATAACTTTCTGCACAGCTCTATACTCAGTTTTTTAAAGACGTGTGAAACTTGAATGATATTGCCTGGTAGTCAAACAAATGGGTATGAATACCACACGAAATGGGATATAACCTATGCAATGCAAACATACTGTAGTAATGTAGTTGCTATCAAGTCCCCGTTTAGCCAGTGTTTACAAGTGATTGGTTATTTAGGATATCCAAAGGAGAAGAGGTTAAACTCTAAAGAGAATAAACAACTATGAATAAAATCATTTTTTTTCACCTCCAAATAAACATTTTCCCAAAAGTTATGAATCTCAAATATGTATTGTGGCACCATATAACATTCCAAGCCAGGTGTATATTTTAAATGTTTTGAAAATGTATGGCATTGTGAAGAAGGAAAGAGGAATATCTTTACATCAAATGAAGTCTGTATGACTAGGTGGTGCTCTAAGCATTCTGGTGTTAACAGCTCATTATCTTTGTTCTTTTTTCTTTTTTTTAACATAATGATCCTAGTTCCCTCTCCCTCCCTACCATGCCCCCCCAACCCCTCTCATCACATTCCTCCCAACCCACCTCCCATCTCAACCCCCCACAACTCAACAGGGAGGGTGATGCCTTCCAGGAGGGATCAACAAAATCTTTCAAGTCACAATTTACTACTACAAATGTTAAAACAATAACTATTTTTATTTCTCAATCTGTAACACCAGGCATCAAGGTATCAATTGTATTTGGACTGTGTGGTTATATAGACAATAGGGATAGACATGATACATATTAGGTTGTGCCCATTAAATTAGATTTCCTAATGTGTATTTCCTATGTAATATTTAATGTTATGCAAGGTATAAGTGTATTGTCTTTGATATATAAAACATTAATCCAAGTTACAAATTATTATTTCTTTTGAACAGTATATATAAAATGTAAGTACTTATGGATAAATCCGAGTGTGAGTTCAAAAAGAACTGTATAAATTAAAATTAAGCAATAAGATATCAACAACAAGGAAAAGTAAAACTTAACAATAGGACATGCTTGTTGACATTAATAACAATTGATTTTTCCTCTATAATAATTATAAATTTCCTTATGTTTTTGTGGTGATGGTGATGATATTGGTGGGATAAGTTTCACACAAGCCTAAACAACTTGTTCCTAACTCATATGATATGTTCAGCATTCCAATCTAAGCTGATTGAAGCTAGACAATTCAAACAAGTACTTTGCCCCTACAGACTATTCATGAGGGATACATGAAAGGGTAAATATAAGGATGCTGTGTATAGGGCAGCTTGGTCCTTCAAGCCTTACCAGGGCAACTAGGGAATGAAGAAAGACAGACACACCGACACAAGTACAGGAAAACTGGAACTGGGTGTGTCATGTTTACTTTGAAGGGGTAGCACATATCATGACTTCAACAATCCAGAACCTCAGTATAGCACATGACTAGGGGGTGGCAAATCTCAGTAGAATGTCTGTATCAGTCTTAGGCTGTGATATCCAGGAGGAAGAAGTTACCATGGGTGATGCTTTTTATATACTCTATGAACATAGAGCAGAGGAAAGCATTGTTAATTGCTATGGGCCTGAGGTATTGGATCCTAGTCAACAATATCCATTCACTTATGACTTTATGTCTATTATTATTATTATTATTATTATTATTATTATTATTTATTTTACATGTCGATCCCAGTTCCCGCTCCCTCCCTTCCTCTTAACCTCTCTCCCCCCTCACATTCACCCTGACCACTCTTGCCTCCCATCCCCCCACCCCAATTCCACATGTAGGGCAATGTCATCCAGGTGGGGTAATGTAGATCTCTCAAGTCATTTGAAGTAGGGACTAGGACTTCTCTCCTATCTCTAGGTTAAGGCAGTATCCCTCCATGGGGGATGTGTCCACAAGGTCCTTTTGTGCACCAGGAATACATCCTGGTTCCACTGTCTGAGGTCCCTTAGATTTCTCAGTCTTTCTAGCAGAGATCCATATTCATGGGGTCTGAGTCAGTCCCATGCTGGAATACCAGCAATCATTCTGGCTCTTCCTTGTTCAGGTCAGCTGTCTCTATGTGTTTCTGCAACCTGGTCTTGTCCTTTCCCTCTGCATCTGGATTTTAGTTCAACTCAGTGTTTAGTTATGGGTGTTTACTTCTGTTTCCAACAGGTACTAGATGAGGCTTCCATGATGATGGATAAGTTAGTTGTTGGTCTCACTATCCTGGAAGGACATTTATGGTAGCCTTCCCAGGGATGCTCAAATTGTTAGTTGGCGGCAGTCTTGTAGGCCTCTAGACCTTTAGGTCCTGTTTTATCTTCAAACCAATAATAATGGCTCCCTCTTTTATGTTCATTCTCTCTCTCTCTCTCTCTCTCTCTATCTATCTCTCTCTCTCTCTCTTGTCTTCTATTCCTACCCTGACTCAATCTCCCTAGCCTCATGTGCTTTCCTCTCATCTCCTCTTTCTCCTACTACTCTCTCCATTCACTGCTCCCCCCACCAGTTCCCATGTGCTCTGGGGGACTTGTCCCTTCTCCCTTCTGTGAGGGACTTTATATGACTCTTTTAGAATACATCTTGTATCCTAGTTCCTCTGGTGATGTGAATTATAGGCTGGTGATCCTTCGCTCTAGGTCTAAAATCTATATATGAGCAAGTACATACCATGTTCCTCTTTTTGTGATTGGGTTACCTCATTCAGGATGGTTTCCTCTAGTGCCATCCACTTGCCTGCGAATTTCAAGATTTCTTTATTTTTTTCTGCAGAGTAGTATTCTATTGTGTAAATGTGCCACATCTTCTTTATCCATTCTTCAGTTGAGGGGCATCTAGGTTGCATCCAGGTTCTAGCTATTACAAATAATGCTGCTATGAACATAGTTGAGCACATGTCTTTGTTGCATAAATGTGGATCTTTTGGCTTTATTTTCCCTTATACATTCACAACAGACCAAGTGAATATTTTTGTACTGGTTTTTATTTATCTCATTTTTTATTATCTTTGACAGTTTCATATTTTACACCATATGTTTCTTCACACCCTTGCCAACTGTATATCCCCATCTCTGAACAAATTCCCATGTAACATGTAACATTAATATTGATTGTTGTGGGTTCATTTTTTGTAATTGTGAACTATTAGGCTAAACCAGCTGTAATCTCTGATCTACTCCTACTTGATAGGAATGAATCAGAGAAGGTTCTGCCTCACCATGGGCCTAGAATCAACAGCACTAAAGAGAATTTCTCTATAACCTCCAAGGACATGAGTAATAATAATTCCTTCCCAGAAATTTCCATACCCAGTATTTTTCTCAAAGCCACACTAGGCTCACTAAAAACAAGACATTGGTCTTAGGAAGTATGGATTAGAAGACATCAGAATTGACTTGAAGGAAGAATTTGAAAACATCTGTAGGTATGTGCCGGATGGGCCACAGACCATGTGTCATTCAAAGGCATGATTCTTGTGGGACCTCAGAAGACTGGGATGCAGACTGAATACTTCCAATAAAGAATGTTTCCACCAAGTGTCAGAGTGACCTTGACTGCACTGGAAACTGAAGCATAGTCATTCATGCCACAGCACAAAAAAAAAAAAAAAAAAACAAAAAAACAAAAACAACAACAAAAAAAAAACTTGTCTATATTTTTCTTTATGAGTGTCTCAACTTAAAGATGGCAGTCTGGTTTGGAAGAGGAAATTCCATGATAACCCCATGTTTAAATGTGCCATAGATTTTTATGATTGCTATTAGCAGGGTTACACAATGACAATTGAATCCAAAAGCAGTGCATAAAGATTTGGAAAGCTTGTAGCTTGATTAGAAAAGTTTGTGTATAATTTAAGCCATAAGGAATAGTTTCTGAAGAGATTACCACCATTAAAAAGAAGCTAAGTATTTTGCATCCGATCTGTATAGAAGATTCCTTGAAAGTCTTTAGGTACTTGGTTTTTATGATCTCATCACAGGCTCCAGGGTATGAAAGGACAGTCACTTGGAAGATCTTCTTTTGAAGATCTCCCCAGTCTCCCCAGTCTCTCCATCTTGACTTCTCCTTACTACTTCCTCTTTCTTCCTTGTCTCCTAGTCACTCCTATCTTCCTTTCCTATTGGCCAACAGTGATTTATTCATTAACCAGTATGGGAAACAGACACAGAATGGCATCTCTCATCATCTCCTCTTTTCTGTCTAAATAAAAAGAAGGGTTTTAACCTTAACATAGCAAAATATATCACACAAAAGTTATCAAATAAGAATCACAGTTAACAATATTTAGTCCAATAACATTTAGTAAGATTTAAGAAAATATTCCATCATCTATTCTATTTTTGTGAGTCTAAAGTCCTATATGTAACTTATCTTTAATTCTAAGGAAAACTATAACCCTAACTATTTGTCTCCTTCAAGGACCACAAAAGGATAATCTATAAACTCTAGAAATGACAGAGACATCTTACCTTGTTAGTCACCTGAGGTATTTTTGTAATGTTCCATCTTTAGCCTATAGGCCATAGTGTCTCTGGTAGACTCTTTGTCAAAGCAGGAAAGTCAAACTGTCTTCTTGTATTGGCAGTTTGTCAGTCACTTTTCTCTGTTTCTTACAGAATGTCTGGCAGACTCTTCCATGATGCAAGAACTCTGTAGCATTGATCATCTTGAATCAGCAGTCACTTCTCTGTGGGTCCTGCATGTCCAGTTTATATAGCATAAAGTCAAACAGTCCAGACAAGAGCAGTATCTTCTCCAAATGGCTAGTCTTGCCATATTGGAGGCAAACTCCATAACGTATTTCTGTAATGTCCATCTTCCTTTCTGACTCAGATGGTATTGCCAGGAGCAGTTGTACCTCATTGTCAAAAAAAAAAAAAAAAAAAAAAAAAAAAACCCTAAACCATTTTAAATGCCATATTCTATAGGTCTTTGAAAGATTTGAAGAATTCCTATCCATCTCAAATTCATCTCTATATATCTAGAAAACCTAACTAACCTAACTATAAATTTTGACTATTATAGGTGACTATCTATAATCTGTACTAAATTATACATTACATTCCTAAATGAGCCATATAAACACAATATGTAAACAAGAGAAATATAGATATCACAAAATTGACCTTAAATTATATCAATAAATGAAAATCCATTCTAAAACAATTTATTAATATCTATTCCATAATCCCCTTTTTACCTTGAAAAGGAGATTGGTTGTAGTCATTAACCATTTATAACCAAGCCCATTTTTTTTGAAAACAAACATTTATAAACAATATTTGGGAATTTGGGTGTTGTTTTTTTCCAAACTACTTTCTTCTGATAGGCAGTGCTGACATGGGGATCCTGAGAAGATGCAAAAATCCTGGCTGTAGTCTGCAAGTCTGGCTTGTCCCAACTGTTTTGAATGTTGGATCACCTGTGACTCTGTTTCAGGGGATCTGGCTTGATCAAACCACATTAGTTTGGAACAAATCCACAGCTTTTCATTTTCTGTGGAAATAAAAATAGAAATTCTTTTCCCCAGTAACTTATCCTTAGACTTAAATTTTGAAGTCAAATCATTTTTAAAATATATAAATTGGATTGATCCAGCAGCATTTGTTTTAACAGTTGTTGTTATTCCCTCAGGAGTCAAAAGATACAAAGACAATATAACACCATACAGTAACCAGATTTTTTTCCTGAGCTTTTCTACTTTATGTGGCTTTATCATTATTTTGTTTCTTTTACTTTTTATTATTTATTTTTTAGACACGGTTTATCTGTGTAACTTTTATGTGTCCTGGAATTCATTCTGCATACCAGGTTTACATTGTAATCACAAGAGATCTGTTTGCCTCTGTTTCTCGAGTGCTGGGATTAAAAGTTTGTGCCACCACAACCAATTTTTCTTTGTCTTTTTAAAACCATTTTATTCTTTTTTTCTCCCATGTCTACCTATATTTTAAAACACACTTTTAACGCTTTTTTTTCTAAATGTGAATCTGTCTTTACTGTAAATATATATCTTTTTCTGGCCATGAGTCTTTTATCTGGTAAACAACAACATTGCTAAAACAAAAGTCATTGTTGTGTTAGCTGCAGTCTATCCAAGATGGCTATTTTACCACCAGTACTGAGAGCTGTGCTCACTGCCTTGGTCTGTGCTGCCATCCATCAAGCAGCATGTTGCTGGCTTGGAGATGTGGTCATTGCCATTGCCAGCTCTCACACAAACCCATAAATTGTTAGCAGTGCTTCTTAAAAGCCTTGTGGTTTTTTGCCACATATTCTGAGTCAGGAAACCTCCCTTAAAGTGCCACGTAAATATCTGCTTGTCTCTCTCAAAGCAGAGTCCAACCTAGAAAAATGCTGCTACCAAGAAACCTTGCTTGTCTCTGTTCTTTTGTTTCTATAACCCCTTTTTAAGCTTTTGTTAAATTTTAAGTGGAAGTTCTTATTAGCCACGTGGCCGCCACATGTAAGGACTAGGTTTTTCCTCCAGCTGCTGGTCTTGTCCCACTGCCACGCCAGCCCCAATAATACACAGAGTCTCTGTATTTGATAGAATGCTGTTGGCCAGGTACTAATTTCTTATTGGCTAGATCTGTCTTAATTATTAACCCATTTCTACGTATTTCCACGTGGTCTTACTGGAGAGTGGGGGTCGGCGGTTCTGTTCTCTCCCTTCTCTCATATGTTGTGGTAGGGGTTTCACATTTGTATCTACAGGAGAAGAAAAACTATGGATACCATCTAAGTAAATCAAGATCCGAGTTGAACAAGAGAAACAACTTAATTAAAAGAAATGACAAGTCATCCAACAAATTAGTTCCCATGAGATGTGCCTAGACCTCTCAAAGTTAGGGGAATGTTCTGTTCTTGTTCTTACAGGAAAACAGAGAAAACCTATCTTCAAACAGCCAAAAGACACTGAATATATAGGCACCTATAGAAGAGAAGACAGCTCCCCAGAAGCAATCACTTAATGAAGACGAAGCTGATTATGGTAAAAATATTTAATTCTAATAAACTATTTCTATACAGAACTCTATTTCTCTTTACTATCTAGTATTCCTGTATTCCCAATTCATATAAACCAATGCTGGCTTTGGAGTTGGATTTGGCTTTGCTTCTCTAAATTCAAGCATGTTGTTAAGATTAAATTCATGGTTTCTGCCTTAAATCAAGAAGCCAATTGTTGTAAGGCAGAAGAAAACAAAATCTGGGGACTCATTTTTTATACGCAATTTTTTCTTTGAAATCCTAATTTTCTCATATACATTTTAATCCTTATTGTTGCCTTTCCCTTATGCATACCTTAAAACTTGAAAATTTTACTGTAATATTGATGTTTAAGTTTTCCACAAGGAATAATAACAATTCCTAACAGCAATCTTTCAACTCTCCGGAAAGAAGATGGGGCCCCATGCCATCATTTCCACTTGACTCAACTTGATATATCTGGACTACAAACATCATACTAATACACGTTTGAGATTATTATGCTCGAGACAACTCATGACTAGCTAGATGTAATGGTGCACCTTCTCATTACACCCTGGCCTGAGTTTCAAATAGAACTACAGTCAAGCATTTTCTGCCACACAGTGACTAGCTACATAAGTCACAGCCAATTTTGTTGAGAAATTTGGTTGCTAATAATTTTCTTCCTACAGGATCCCATGGAGCAATCATCATCCCATTTCAGCAGGAAGTAACCTTAAGATAACGATGCCCCCTTTCCCTATCCTTGGAATTTGGGGATAATAGTCATCTATCTTCTTTGGGTTGGTTTTAGTTACTTAGGGCCGGATATGGAAGGTGATGCTTAGACTCAGGTTTATCTTTTAGACAGGAATAGGGTATGGTTGGGAAAGGTATGGTTTAGATAGGATATAGGTAGATTATCTTATTTTCTTGTGAATAATTGAGTAAGAGTGAGATAATAGTATTTTACAGCTTACATTTTTATATATTCTTATTTATGGTAAGCTATGTAAAATTAAGTTTATATTTTGGTATATTGTGTGAAATCATTCCACTTATAATGTTTTATGCACATTATTCTTACCATATTCTATGTATGTATACTTCTACTTATGTTCAAGACATTTCATATATTGATACAATGTATGCACATTTATTCTTGCCATATTCTATGTATGTATACTTTTCTTGTATTCAAGACATTTTGTATATTGATACAATTTGGGATATTTATCATGCTGCCTTTTATAGTTCTACCTCTTGTCTTGACATTTCTACTCTACCTCTATTTTAGGGATTTATATGTATGTATGGGTACATAGTTACATTGTTTAGGTATTTGTTCTTGCTTTACTCAGGGAAGTTTCAATAAGTTTTTTAGCTAAGTTCCTGAGTATTACAGATTATCTTCACTCATGTTTCCTTTACCTATGAGATTAGTCAGACATAGATGCTTAATCTTCAATTACTTCATAGACATGCAGAACATGGCATTTAAATGTTTTAATATTAGTACTCCATTGGCATGAGACACTGTTGCTCCTGACAGCACTTTCCAGAAAATATGTTGGACACTGTTGTTGCTCCTGCTGGAGTTCATTCTCACCTCAGATAATGGCCTCTTGGGCAAAGAACTACCCCCACCTTGACCACTGATTTGGACATGCAGTCCTATGTGCTTGCAGGAGACAAATATAGAAGACTGCTGGACCTTGCCAAGTCAGGGTAATACAGCCTTTCTACATCCCTGCTGCTGTTGTGGTCTGTCAAGTTCTCTTGGCCTTAGCCAAAACTGGGTGTACCAACGTTGCTGTGAGACCTTGGGTGACTGTCCAAGTAGCTTGCTGTTTCTGTCCTCGCTGCACCTTTTGGAAGTTGCCCATCCCACACTTCTTGTCTACCCTAGTATCATTATTTTCCTTCTTAGGTCTTGATGAGGTTGAAGATTAAACTATCACAACTATTATTCTCTCTTCCTAGTTAGATATATTAGGTACTAGACTTACGTTTTACAGCTTAGGACAACTCTATTGTAAACTCTGTTATGCCTTCACCCTAGGAGTAGATATGTAGGTCGTTTTGTTCTCAATATTCCTTTTCTTAGCACACACTTATTATTCACTGTTTTGTATATAATTTTGTACCAAGCCAAATCTTTTCTTTAGACTAAAAGGGGAATTGTAGTGGGATATTCACTTTGTCTCCTTCTGTGGCACTGACCATGCCCATTGCGAGATGGAGCCAGGGGCGGAAGTGGCCTGTGGAAGGAGGTCTGAAGAGGAGCCAGAGAATGTACTCTTGCTGGTGAGACACAGAGAGGAGAGCTTCCGGTGGAAATTGCTGGTGTTCATCTGTCTAGGTTGTAAGTTATTTCTCCCTGAATAAACATCTGTTCGGCCTATTTGTTTATCCTGATCCTTATTTAACCGCAATAACTCACTATCTGGGAAGGGCATTTATGGTAGCCTTTTCACAGTAGTTCAAATTGTTAGTTGGCAGCAGTCTTGTAGGTCTCTAGACCTTTCTTTATGTTCAGTTTTGTCTTCAAACCAATAATGGTTACCTCTTTTATGATTTCTCTCTGTCTCTCTCTCTCTGTCTCTCTCTCTCTCCTGTCTTCTATTTCTACCCTGACTCAATCTTCCTAGTCTCACATGCTTTCCTCTACTCTCCTTCTCTTCCTCCTACTTCTCTCTCCATTCATTGCCCCCACCCACCACTTTTAAAGTGGAAGCCACATCTCTGTGAAACATAAACTGAACATCTATATATCACACTTATCTTCCTATCTTAAAAAACAGTGCTTACTTGTGAACTTTAAAGATGGAGAATGGGAACTGAAAATGGCCCATCCAGGTCTTTTTTGGCTTTTCTAGTTTTTATTGAAAAAGTAATTTCACATGACCTCATAAAAGCAGAATTCCACTTACTTCTTACAATAATGTTGTATTAAAACACTAATATCTGCAGACTATGCAAGGAATCATGATGACATACTCTATCAATAAAAAAGTACTTGTGGTGATTTGATTGAGATTGGTCTTTATAGTGTCATATATTTGAGTGCTTAGTCATCAATTGCTAGACGATTGATGACTCGATTAGAAGGTTGGAGTATGTGTGACCTTGTTGGAGGGTGTATGTCACTGGAAGTAGGCATGGAGGTTTCAAAAGTCCACCATAGGCCCAGTCTCACTCTCTTTTTTTGACCCACTTCTTAGGGCCATGCCCCCTTCTATGATTTGAATGGACTAACCCTCTGAAACACTAAGCAAGCTCCCAGTTAAAAAGCTTTCCTTTATAGCACGTGTGTTGATCCTTGTGTCTCTTCACAGCTATAAAACACAAAGAGAGAATTATTTTAAAATGAGTGATTTTCAATTGCAACAGGATTACACGAGTTAAAATGATAAACATTTATGTAACTTATATTAGGTATTATAATGAAGAACTATATTCAAACTGTTTTCCTGTAGGGAAAGGCACAATCTTCCTGTTAGTGAATGTTCAGAGCAGCGAATGAGTATAGAAACTCTTTCATACGTGCTGTCCTAGGTGATCAGTGTTAACACCTGTGGGAGCTGGGATATTAGGATAGTGTTATAATTTAAGTTGCGTAGAAGAAAAATAAGCATCAAGTCATTGCTTATGTATGTTCCTCATCACACAGCTTGAAGGTGGAAGAGACAGGTGTCAAGCAACAGCGTTCTGCCTTTGCCTCTCCACATTGGGACTAAACATCACTATTTCACTTTCATCTTCATAGCCACTGCGTTTGGTATTTTATTTGGTGCATGTCTTTCAGAAATTGCAGAGGAAACTAATAGGGGGCATTCAACTAACATATATTTGTGGCAGGAATATTATTCTGTAAGATAATATATTCTTTTTTATACTTTCAGGAACTCAAAGTGATATCTGCCTACACTATCTCAAACACTTTGAGAAACTGTTTATTTACCATTTCTGCTACTGCTGTTCTTTTAGTAGCTATTTAAGCCTAAATGCCTTGTCAATGAAAAACTGAACCCACAAGTGTTTACAGTAAAATAAAGAAGCGAGGCAGTGAGACAAGTAATGTATCATCTTTAACACAGCTGCAGATAAGCACAACCTCATTTAAGACTATTGTATCCAGTATTGTGCGTACTTTATGAAAGATAGTTTATTTTTCCTTTTTGATCTATAGATCTTGACACTTCGTTGTACATTGTAGACTCACATCATGGATGACCTTAGCACAGATATATAAGTTGATTGTCATAATAGTGAAGGATGCTTCAGAAGACAATCCCTGAAATCTTTTATTACACTCAAGCTACAAAGCAGATTTTCTAAGATTTATTTTATTATTTTTTGAGAATTGCATACATGAATATAGAGATAATGACAATATTGACCCCTGCTTTAGCAACAGCAGTGTCTTTGTGATTCATACTCTTTGCTAGCAGCTTCATTCCCAGGCTGGATAAATAACCTCTGTTTCTTTTGTGCTTCCATCTTGTACTTGTGTGTTAGCTTTCGGAACCGAGTTTGACAGTCCAGGACCTGGATGAACTGGCTAATTACACGAGCCACCTTCTGGCGCTTTTAGAGAGCCACATTTCCCTGCAGCTGTTTGTGGCAGGGCCATTTGAGAAAATGGTGAGGTCTACTTTGGGCTGGATGTCTTTTCACTGCTATGGAAGAGAACTTGTAGACTCAATTGCTCATAGTTACATATGACGTAGGTTCCACTGTGTGGAGGTTTTCCTGCCTGCCTTCTATCACCAGATGGAGATCCCCTGTTGAATCATCTCAGACATAGCCAGGTTGGAACAGCTGCTCCACAGGAAAACATGGATTGTCATTTCCTTCATAAAGGTTAACGTGGAAGATGAAGGAGTTAGCCTGATGGAAGCAAGCACGACCAATTATAACAACAGATGTGATGAGATTCTTGGTCACCGGGGAGGCAACATCCTGGGGCTAGAATCTGTAGCTTGCATTCTGAAAATTGTATTCCATTGCAATTTCCTCTGAGATAAAACTGTCTATTCAGAAGGGAAATTTCATTAAGATAGAAGAATTTTTATAAGGAGGTAAAACAAGATGTTCTAGGATGAGGTGAAACATCCCATTCTGCAGGGAAGCTCTTAAACTCAGGAAGTGATTGATTAAAGTAGATTCAAGAAGTCCTTTAACTGACCAGCTTCACTGGGCCTCTCCCTCCCCAAGCATGTCTAAGCAGTAAGGACTTTAGACAAGTTGAACTACTTAGAAAAAAATCTCAAGTTAAATTGAGTTACCTGTAAAACACAGATCAGCTGAGCTGTCTGCGAGAGACTTGGGAAAACTGAACTACACAAAAAGGACATCTCCAACCTGTTGTCCTGCTATTCAGGCTGAGTAGTGTGCCCCAGATTCCCAGCTTTTGTGAACTGTCTCCTCGGGAGGGATTTGGAGATGCAGATGTCTTTGAGTTATTTCTGTTCTAGTATGTAACCTGTTGCAAGCAAGAAGGGAGATACACATAGTTAGTATAATAAAAGTTGTATTTTATTGTGTGAAGGTCATCACACAAGGTTCACACTCTGAGTACCTAACTGTAGTCAGGCTTTACTTTGGGTCACCAGCTCACAAAAATTGACATGGAGAATTATCCTAATTATGAAAACTCAGCCTTATTGTAGACTTGTTTCTAATTAGCTCTTATAACTTAAATTAACTCATTTGTATTAATTTGGTCTCTACCTTCCGGCTTTATTACCTCATCTTTGTACTGCCTATCCTTCTTGCTGTGTTTCTCCTGATATTTCTGCCTTTTTCTTCCCACAAATAATAGGATTTCTTCTGCCTAGAAATCCTGCCTAGCTATTGACCATTCAACCTTTTATATTTATCTGATGAAAGTGGCTCATTTTCACAGTGAACAAAAAAGATTATTCCACATTTAACTACTCTCCCAAGCTTGTCTCTCCAAGGCTGCTCACTTGTGCAACATATCTTAGCTGCAGGTCAAGTCCAATCTCTAACAAAAGTCTCTGTTTCGAGGGTCAGAATCCTAGGGTATAATCACTAGTCCCAGTACATATCAAAGTTTTATCTCTCCAAATGTGTAGGACCAAGCATTGCTCTTGGTCTCTGTGTAAATACTATATAGTCAACATCATAGAGTCTAGAACTGCATCTGGTTTTCTTTAGTGAGTGATGTTATTAAGTTGTGATTATTAGATACAGACTTAGGTGTAGTGGGGATCCTGACTAAGCTATTTTCACATGTCTAAGATACATTTTTACTATTCCTATTACATAGCCCTTCACCCATGTTCCTTTTATTAACCCTAATAAAACTCACTGTGTAACCAAGTTGGACTTTAGAGGTACCTATACTTTGGTCTGTTACTGGCTTTCCACCTGGGGTTGTATAAATTGTTCTCATATGTCCTTAGAAATAATGCCACCTAAAAATTGCCAAAGTGGAAAAACAAAGTCTAAAAGAACTTGGTATCTTACTGAGTTAAAATTATATACTGAGTTTTCTCATTAAGTTGAGGTGTGCTTCTCATGTCCAGCAAAGGATGGATTCTGCTTTGTATCCATTCTGTTAGCCTGTGTCTTTTTATAGGCAAGTTAAGACCAATAATATTGAAGGAAATTGAAGATCACTGCTTATTAATTCTTGTGTATTTTTGTTTTTGATTTGGTGGAGGTGGTTGTATTGTGTGTAGATTTACCCTGCTTTTTCTTTTGGCTTTTGGTAAAGATTTATCTTTATTTTAATTTTTTTATAGATACTTGTCCTGTCTAGGTTGTCTGCTTTTTAGAATAAATGAACAAATTTCTATTAGGAAGGATGTAGGATTGTTAAGAATTTATTGATTTTTACAAATCAATTTCAAACAAATTTATTAACACATCAAAACTCTGAACATATAAATATCTGTTTTCTTATGCCTTCTTCAATTTTTCTCACTAGTGTTCTATTAAGTTCAGCATATAATTGAATATATTTTGTTACATTCATCCACAATTATCTCACCCTTTACATTATTATTAATGTGCTATTTATATCCTATTTTCTAGTCTTTTTTGTCTGTTATTTAAGGATATATAAAAAATTTTGGTGTATTAATTCATCCTTCAATGATTAAAATTTAATGTTACTTTTAATATTGATAGAATCCTGGGGGTATTTTATCTAACAAAAATTTTTTATATAAATAAAAACATTTTTTTCTTTTTTATATTTTGCCTTCTCACTGAAATGACTAGTGCCTCTAGTATAATTTTGAAATTATATTCATATAGGCAGAATCTTTGTTATAAATCTATCTCAAGCTCTTTATTTGTCAAAGTATAATTTGTAGATAATTACAGCTTTAAAATATATCTGCTATTGAATATTTTATATTTCATTTTCTGTTAATATATTTACATATTTTCCCTATTATCACAAGTGCAGCAAATTAGACTGCATTTTCCTTCATAATCACCTTTTCATTGTTAAATAAAGACACACTGTTTTTTTTAAGGTTTTAGTATTATACTGCCCGTTGATTTTTGAGAACTTCTTGAGGATGATTGTGTAACCTTCTGTCATACATTGTCTTGTATTTTCCTCATATGGTTTGGTCTGGATTTGTTGTCAGGCTAAATATAACCTCATCAAACACACCACAAGTCATGTTTTCATTTTCTACTTTTCTAAAAGAATTTAAATAGAATTATTACATGTTGGCTTAAGTGTTGAGTAGAATTGCATAAGGTATTCAATTGAGACCAAACAACCATTCTAAGTTAACTTATGTTCCTTCTAAAATTTGTGTTTCATTGCTATATTTTTGTAAATGAGCAAAAGTTTTAAATTTTCTTTAGGAATAATTTTCTTTTGTTTTTATGTTCAGTATTGTAACAGTACTTCTAATAAAAGCATTTTGTTCTTGAATTCTTTTTTTCCTTACAGCAGGTAAAATACTTCTAAAAATTATAGATTGGATGACAAGAGTATCTGTTTTTGCTCTGTAGCATGCATTATATTACCTTTTACAATGGTGTTCGGCAAAGTAAATATTTGTTTAAATGAGCCATTAGTTGAACTAGTGAATGGGTTAATTCATCAGTCCCATCTTTTAATCTTCCTAAATGTCTGCTTGGATATCTATTTAAGACTGCTTCTTATCCTAGTTTGGCTATAAGACAAAAAGAAATGTTGACATCCATATCTTTTTAAGGTGTTTCCCAAACTCTCTTGGTCAGACAAATTTTAGTTTTTTTCTTGCCCTGAGCTCTTTTCAGGGTGTGCTTTAGTTGAATATCTTCAAGAGGACCTCCAAGCTATACTGAAACTGTAATCTTTAGTTGTATCTTTAGTCATAAATTTAACCAGTAAAAGGGCCTAAGAAGAGCCTAATCTAGCCCCATCAGTGTACAAGAGAATTAATTGAATTTCTGAGAAAACAAATATTTTTCTACAGCTGTAAGAGACTTCTTGCCAAATGTAAAGTCCTTTGAACCACAAAGTAGAAAGGCTCTGAGGATGGAAAGGGAAGTTGAATAATTGAAGTCTCTCCTTCATTCACTCTCACTTATCCTCCAAAGTGGAAGTACTAAGACCAAAGGAGATGTTTAAAAAAAAAAAGAAAGAAAGAAAGAAAAGAAAAGAAAAGAAAAAAACTCCTCCTACAAGAGGATGTTGTAGGGCATCAGCATGTCAGTATAATTAAAGCTTTAAAATAGGGCTGCACACCATCTCCCACAGTTTTCCTGTAGTTTAAGGTTAAAATGTGTTTTCTAGTCATTTCTTCTGGCTTGGAAGTGTTATCAAGATTCCTTTATTTCTTACACTTAGGTGCCATAGTGAGATTTAAGTAGTGTAATGCAATGATGATTTTATTCGTGTAGATAGATGTCCATCCACTTATGTACTTAGAATTCTTACTCAGTGAGAAGTACTTTTCAAAAGCCTATTTTCAAGACAACTTGAAACTTTTTTCCTCATATGGAAATTCTAATTAAAGCCAAAGAAATGTAGTTTTTGTTCTTGGGCAAGAAACATCTACTTTATATCCATAAGCAAACAATAATCTTCCTTTCTTGAATCGCAAGTTTTTCTACTTATAATACATCTACATATTTGTTTCCCTTCTTTGTAAAAGGGAAAGAAAACACAGAATATACTTAGGAACAGATATGACCCACTTATGGCTATTAACAATGTACTATCTTAAAAAAAATATGGACATTATCTAATTCCTTTCACAATCAGCTGAATATAACATCTAGTAATGACCTCATAAACTAAAAATAGGCATAATTCAGTTATCCAGTAACTATTTTTATGGGCCGGGGTCTTGAATTTCTGCAGTGGCTAGGAACTGCCATTGGCAGCTACAGAGCAGAGTACACCAGTAGATGTAGATGGTACTGAAGGCAGAAAATTAAATCATTCAATTTGTGTCTTGTATATTGTTAATACCATCTGACAGGCTTTTAGTTGCATCACATGATAATTGTAAGCCTTTGGAGAACAATGGAAACTGACAAAGCTTCATTTCAGTTTCTAGTAGTTATAATGCAGATGAAAAAGAAGGAAACAGGAGAGCTAAAAGAAACTGAGAGAAACCAATTCATCTTTAATATTAAGATATATATATATGTATATATATATTAATATGACATGATACTTCTTATTTTACTCTAGAAAAGAATCAAAACAGTACAGGATTAGCCTTTGGCAATTAAAATATTTCTTATTGTTAGTTTTAAAAAAATTCACTGAATAAGAGCCATTGGATTTAAACACTGTCTTTGACATGATCTAGCAATATGTGTGGTTTTTTTTTTGTCTAATCATAATTAGATTTGAAGAAGCAAGACTTTGAAAAATAAAATGGGAAAATGTAAGTAAAAATTTGAATAGATAAATTGCCACAGAATTTTCTTTATATAAAACATAAAAATTGTATGCTCTTTTTCTTTAAGTATATTTTAATAATCTCACTTACTAGCAGAATATCATTTCTTCATGGACTATGATTCAGAAGCACAGATTCTCTTAAGGGCAGGCAAGATGTGGGGTTGTTGTAAAAGGTCTTGGATCTATGTTCCTTCTTCACATCACACTAAGTGGTGATTAAGTTGCCATTTCCATTAGGCCATGTGGATCAAACACTATACATGTCATTTTCACTTGGCTTCATTTTCATCCAGCTTTCTTGTTTGTAAAGCACATCCATTGTGGAGCAGAGGAGACTCTGATCTACATAATCTCTCCGAAACCGAGGTTCTACTGTCATGTAACTGTGCCACCCAGAAAACTCATGTCTCTTATCTGATGCCACAGAAGAGAAAGAACTCAACCCTGCCTTCCATTCATTACTCCTGATGCACATAAGAAATGATAAGCTCACTGCTTCTGCCCACATGGGACCCAAGCCATTCCCGTGGTCTCAACCTAATAGTCAGAAACACTGGAAGCAACAGTGAGCCCTAGTGAGTATTTAGTGAGGACTGACACTGGCCATGTCTCTTGTGATGGACATGGAGTAAAGAAGGAGGATGGTGGTGTGTCTGTTGATGATGATTTACCTACAGGGGATCACAGTTACAGATGCCATGTCCCTTTACATTTATTTAGGTTTATTTGTTTGTCTGTTTACAGTATCACTGTGTAGCTCAGGCAATCCTTGAACTGGATATCCCCATGCCTCAGGCTACTGAATTGTGAGATTATAGCGATGCTTCAACATGCCCATTTTTTTTTTCTTTTTCCTTTTTTTTTTTTTTTTTTTTTTTTTGTTTAAAGCCTTTTGGATTGGTTGCAATAAAAGCAAACATTAAGATTTAAAAAAAAAAAACTTGTATGCTCATGTTTTACAGTATTTAGCCAGGCTTTATTTCCTATATTTAATTCTATTAGATTTGAGCAATAAAATAATTAATTAAATGAAAAATTTATAAGTCATATTAACACATTAAGTCAACAGTATATTAATAATAAGTATATCTCAGTGATTTTATAAGAAGCAAGATATCAGCTTGCTCATAGCATGCAAAGGAGGATGGTTTGTGTCCACCTTACTCAGTTAATTAATACTGCTCCATGCTTTCACTCATGTCATTAATATTTGCTCCCTGTCAAATGGTGCAAACATTAAACACTCTGATTCCTTGGGTCTCTTCCACCAAGTACTTTCAGAAGGTTTACATTTGTATTTTCATGTCTCTGTGATTCTGACACTATTATTCTTATCAATTTAGCATACATAAAAGAGGAAACACATTTTTCAAACCTACTGATAAATTTTGTTACATCATCTGTAGAAAAGGCAATGTTATTATTGAAAATGAAAGGTGATTAATAGATATTACCCTCATAAATACCAAATTTAAAACTGCATCTTAAAATATCATTCAACATAATAGATTAATTCTTAATTTAGAGTATTATCTCAATGAAAGATGTAGATAAAAGCAATTAAGGTGATTAAACAGGAAAGAAAATCAATATATTTCTATAAACATAGGAACTCAGATGGTAGTAGATAATTAGACAGTTGGGATAATAATTTGTAGTGAGTAAAGAAAATGTAAGAATTATTTCTCTGTTTCTGGAAAATATTTTCTATGACTTTAATTATAATAATAAAATTTGATAATTTACTTTAGAAATCTAGCCTTAAAAATAAGCACATATATAAAGATAACACACACATGTCAATACTGAAATCAGAAAAGAATGTAAGTCCCCAAAGATATATCTCCTACAGACTATATATTTGATTAGTTACTGGAATTGATTAAATTATCCAGGCAATCTTCACTGAAAAAAAGGTTTAAAAGTAAAAGCATTAAGATTAATTAAAACAAAAATAGTGGTTTTGGAGAGATGGTAAATAATAGTTTGTCTTTCACATCTCTTGTATTGAGGTTCAACATCTACATACTTGTGGTAAAGTTTATAAATTGTCTGAATCATACTTAATTCATTTTTGTGTTGCTTGTTCATTTTCAGATCCTCCTGCTATTTTCAAAGTTACACACACACACACACACACACACACACACACACACACACACACTTCTGAAAAATTCCTTACTTATTGATGTTCATTCTGTATTGTATACTTGTATTCCAGTTCTTAGAATGACTTGGAGACAGTTGCCTCACTATTTAAAAAAAAAAAAAAAAAAAAAAAAAAAAACAGCATACTTTTACCCATGCACCAAAATAATTGTTTAGATATTTTGTAACACACATTAACAGCAGTTATATGAATAATTTTGAAGACTTACAATTTGCTTTCACAATATTTTTGTTATTATTTTAACATTAGCCTTCATTCTCAATGCCATCCTTCTGCTCTCTACAATATTTAAATTTTCTTTGCAGTTTCTTATATATGCCCCAAGACAAATTTCTGGATACTGAAAGTCACCTGGAAAGAAAGTGAACAGAGATGAGAAAAATAGGTTCCTGGTCTTGATTCATGAGCTCTCTGTTTGCTTATGATCTCTTTACTTGTAATATGTCTTGTTGTAATTCATCTTTTTTGCTTATTAACACAATATCTGGAATGGTGAAGAACACTGTCTGAAAGCCACAGGAACTCCTGGAGAATAGTAGATGTGTCTCCCTTCTCAGCTATTTTGTTTTTCCGTTTTAAAGCTTTCAGGTTAAATTTGAGCTAGCAGCTACTTGTTTGAGCATGGATTCCTTGGTTTGCAATGAAACAGCACATCCCTTAGGACAGTGCTTTGAAGAGAAGATGACAGAAGTCCTGTGGCTTTGGCTTTGATGCAAATTAGATCCCCAGCATTCGTATTTCATATCATATTTGAGTTGTCTTCTGACATTTTCCAAAGACGGGGAGAAAACTTATTTTAATCCCAAAGGAAAAATAAAACTAACAGGTTCAGTGAATATTGCTTTTCTTTTCCAATAAAGTGCATACATATTCTTAAATTCAATGCCAGTTTCATCCTCAGGAATATTCCTTGCTGTTGTGTAAGTGATTTTCAAGGAAATATTTTTTTTTTTTTAATTTTTGGTGCAATGGCAATGACTGAGAAAAATTCAAGTGAATTGTTTGAAAAAGTAAGGATTTATCTTTTATTGGTTAATTTGGGATGCTAAAACTGATTTCTTCATTTTTTATGAGTTTACATAGATTTTTACCTGACAAAGAAAGTAGCAACCATTTTAATATTGAGAGTAAAAACATAATCTGGTTCTGGACACTAAATCCATCCTCACCACACTTCCCCTTCTAATGCCAAAATTGTGGAGTTGAAGTTGTTAATTTTTGACCTTCCCAGCATCTGCTGTATGATCCATGAACTAATCTGGAGAATGGGGCACTGGAAAACTTGGCAGGATGATTTCTAAGGAGAGTTTTTGAACCATTTTAGTGTAACTATAATTACTTGCCATGATGGTTGAGTTTTTATACTTAATGGTAGTTGAAGCCTTGCTGGATGAACAGTTCATGTTTGGGCACAATCTTTTTCTGATTATGTAAGAAGAGATAACATGGTTCACCAACACTGATGATTTGAGTTATTGTTTGATATTAATTATAACCATATGTTATCAAATCAAATCTTCCCTTTTCTTGCAGGTAAAGCAACATGAAAGGAGGGCTACTAGAGAGATGGCTCAGTGGTTAAGAGCACTAGCTACTCTTCCTGAGTTCAATTCACAGCAACCATATGGTGGCCCATGACAAAGTAACCCTCCTGTCAGGAGAAAAATATTTTAAACTGTGACACTTGTAACCCTTCTTTTGGTTAGCAGAAAACTGAAAGTATGGTTCCTCCCAAACAAGAATTTTCTAAGACTGTCATACCGATGAAAGGAAAAACTTACAGTTTGGTGCCTTCCAATGGAAGGACTTGTCTCTTGGAAGAGATCTGTTGTCTCTGGGAAGAGATCTCACACAGTTTTGACAACTTGTTTATTCACCTTGCAGAAGAAATTTAAACCTCATGCCATTATCCATGCCATGGCTTTGGTCTATGTTTTTCAAGGGCATTCACCTGAAACTGGACTACTATGTAAAAGAGGCCTTGCCTAGCTTACTGGTGTTGCCATGGCCCAGGCTCTGACCCTAAAAGCACTGACCATAGCAATAATCAGATTCACATGGCAACTTAAACATATTTGTGTCATATTTCACTTCAGTATATATTGAAATAACTGAAAATAGACCCTTAAAAATAGCCAAACTATTCATGGCAGCATAGGTTTGCAATCTTATGACTTTGGAATCTGAAGCATAAAGATTGAGGGTCTAGTTTAGTGTGTTTATGAGATTCCTCCGTGTATGGACAAGTGGGTATCTGTGTCTTTATCTGTTTGTGTGTGTGTGTGTGTGTCTTTCTTGTGCTTTTATCATTCTGTTTGTATTGTCCTAGTCTGATGTGGTGTTTGAGTTTCATATCATCATTCTCCATTAGAAGCCTGTTTGTTTTCTAATAAGAGACAGACATGGGTAGATACAGATGTGTGAAGAGGTGAAGGCAAATGGAGAGGGATCAATGGAGGGGTGCCATAATCAGGATATATTACACAAAAGAAAAATAACTCTATTTTCAATAAAAGGGGGGGGGAATGACTGAGAGTTCAAAACTAGCCTGAGCTATATGCTGAATCTGTGTGGTAAAAAAATAAAAGCAAATAAACAAATTGATAAAATTGTAAGAGTACTATTATAGGAGTTCTGTGAGCCTATAGACACGGACTATCTATACTGCACATCTATTCTAAACACAAGTTGATGAGGTTAAATTCCTGAGTTGGGATTACCAAAACGGAGAGGCTTCTTTTCTACCCAACCCTTGTGATAGGTTAAGTTTGGGTCTTGGGCTATAAGCTGAGGATGCTGTTGCCTCTTTTACACTTACCCTAATGTGCTTATAGAGCAGAAGTTGCTAGAAGTTGCAAGCCTCCTTACCCAGGGCCCAGAGTTCCATGAGTAAGAAAGTGGCAGTTTAAGACCAAAGTGAGCTCAGAAACTCTTCTGGAAAGAACTTCCATTATTTGAAACAGGGTATGGAAGGCTCATGCTGGAGGGAGATTTCTGTAAATCATCTTCTTAAATAAGAACAGGAAGGTAACTTGTCTGCCATGTAATTTACTACAGAAAGTCAGAGACCATGCAGCGGTTCACTGGAAACCTGATAACCCTCTAACAGAGGCATCACACATTGTCATCCTTTAGTGGGTCACACTGAACAATTTGTGGTGCTGCATGATGGTAAAAACAATAGGGGAATCAGCCAGTATCAGAGGAGTCTCCAGAGTACAATATAATAGTAAAGAAGCAACAGATTTAGCAGAAAGATCAAGGGAAGGACTAAACCACTGTCATTCTGTAGAGAGTGTCCACATGTCATTTATGAGCATATGCCCACAGCTTCATTCAGAGTGAGTATACAAAAGGTTTCACATTGTGAAGAAGACAGTTTGCCAAAGCAGGCTAGTTAAGTCAGAAAATGCATATACTCACAAACAATCACAAAATCAACCCCCATGGAGAAAGAGGAATTGCTTCAGGGTATTATACAAATGATTCACATTTAAGAAAAGGAGTCATGAGAAATCCAGAGTTTGACATACACAGAGAATAAAAGCCAGCAACAAAAACTGTTTGTGAGAACTGAATACTCATTTTAATAAACCTGAAAAAGTAACAACAGTGAGTCCAAGGAGCTACAGCAATCCTTCTGTAAAGGGACAAGGAACTGTTGAAAATACAGCTTCACGAAACAGAACAGAAATCATTAAGAGGACAAATTGGAAGTTCTCTGCTGGAAAACTTTGCTACCTAGCATGACAAATGCATTAGATGGCTTAACATTTGGATTAACCTGGTGGAAGATGAAATGTGTGAATGTAAAGATAAACTGATGGAAACTATAAAATTCATATAGTGCAGAATGAAGGAAAATGGATATCTCCTCACATAGTTACAAGGCAGCTTTTATTGCACCAAATGCATAATTTAAATCCTTAGAAGTCCCAAGAATATGAACATGAAATTATGTGAACATGAAATTTCATGAACAAACTCTCTGGAGACTCCAACTTAACTTAAGCAATCACTAGAGCACATCATGATGATGCACAGGTATGCATCCTGGAGAAGGTAAAAGATGTGTGACACTAAGGACAAAAGGGAAATCATAAAACAACAAATTCAAAACTGACTTACACCATATGCCTGAACTTCCCTAAACTCTTACAGTCAACTTATCAGAATCAGTGGCTTGAGAACATGAAGGACACTACATGTTAAAAGTTCAAAGGAAAAAGTACTTGCTAGCTAAGCATCTTACATTCAAAAAAGTCATCTTCAAGAACAGGAAGGAAAAAATGAAGATATGAACACAAACAAGCAGTAGAAAAATCACCGAAGAGAATCTTTCCCTAGCAGATGAACTCTTGCAAGAAAGTGCTAATCTTGTGGGACAAACCAAACAATGTCAGAAAGGATTTAAGGTCCACTCCATAAAATAGAACCCATTACTGACACTGGACTAGATAACACAAGGACCTCAAGAAAACCCCAATAATTTGCTGCTAAAGGTATGTAGTAGTAAAAAGATTCATAATGATGCTCTGCTGTACTAATAGATGAGTGCCTTGCTCAGCCATTATTAGAGATACTTCCTCTGATACCAGGTGGGAGCAACTATAAAGCTCTACAGGTGGACAATGTGTGGAGAGTGTGACACCCTGGAACACTTAGTCCTATGTGGGATGTCTCCATTTTCTCCCCCCACAAGGCTCTGGAAACCCTGTAGAAAAGGAGGAAGGAAGAAGGAAGGAAGGAGGGAGAAAGGAAGGAAGGAAGGAGGGAGAAAGGAAGGAAGGAAGGAAAGAAAGAAGAAAGTGAGCCAAAGGGGATGGAGGACACCCAAGAAATAAGTCCCAAATGCAGCAAGACCTGTGCTCATATGAATCCACAGAGACTATGGCAGCATGTGCAGGGACTACTGGTCTGAGCCTGACAGCATCTAGAAACTGTAAGGGAACATGGATACAAGCTCACATCCCTAGACCAGAAGCTATCTTCAATTGATAACTCCTTGAAAAAGATATGCTAGTGTTTTCCAATGAAGTCTCACCTGGTCACACTTAAGGACAGTCCTCATGCTGGTCAGTAGATGGCCAACTCAAAACAAACTCGATGGCATTTTGGAGATATTTGTCTTAGGATGCTTTGTTGGGGTATTTTTATTTCCTTACAGGTCCTTTGCATTTATTCTAAGATTTCTTGTTTTCTGTATTTGTTCAGTTTAGCATGTGCCATGTAACCTACAGAAGGGTATATGCCTAAGAGTAGGATTGCTGGGTCCTGTAGTAGACTGATTCCCATTTTCATGAGGAACCGCCATACTGATCTCCAAAATGGCTCTACAAGTTTGCACTCCCACCAGCAGTGTAGGAGTGTTCCTCTTTGTCCACATCCTCTCCAGCATAAGTTGTCATTGGTGTTCCTAATTTTAGCCATTCTGGCAGGAATAAGATGGTATCTCAGAGTTGTTTTGATTTGCAGTTCCCTGATATGCTGAGCATTTTCTTAAGGGACCTAGAAGAAAAAGAAGGGAAGGAGAGGAAAGCATGTGGGACTAGGAAGATTGAGTCAGAGTAGGAATAGATGAGAGAAAAAGAGAGAGAGAGAGAGAGAGAGAGAGAGAGAGAGAGAGAGAGAGAGAGAGATACCATAAAAGAGAAAAGTGAACCTAGAGAAATGTCCAGAGACCTACAAGACTGTCCCCATCTAACATTTTGAGCAACAGTGGAAAGGCTAAACTGCTAATGAGACTGATGGCTAACTTACCCACCATCATAGAATCCTTATTTAGAAGCTGATGGAAACATAAGCAGATGCCCACAGCTAAACACTGAGCCAAACTGGAATCCAGATGCAGAGAGGAAGGACGGGACCAGGTTACAGAGACAGCTGACCTGAACAAGGGAGCTAATGGGTCCCTAGACTGGTAGCTGGGAATCCAGCATTGGAGTGACTCAGGCCCCCTGAACATGAGTCTCAGTTAGAAGGACTGAGCAGTCTAAGGGACCTCAGACAGTGGAACCAAATGTATCCCTGGTGCACAAAAGGACTTTGGGAGCACATTCCCCATGGAGGGATACTCAGACTAGAGACAGGAGGGCAGGCCTAATCCCTATGCCAAATGACTTGATAGATTTTGTTGATCCTCCTGGAAGGCATCATCCTCCCTGTGGAGTGTGTGTGTGGGGGGGGGGATGGAATGAGAGGGTGGTCGGGGGGCATGGGATGGAGGGAGAGGGAAAGGATGGGAGAGGAAACTGGGATCGATATGTAAAATAAGAAAATAAATAAACAAAATAATAATTAGTAAAAGTACAAAAAAAATCAAAAAGAAAGAAAACTGCTTTTAAAGTGGCTTACAAATGCAAAGAGGAATAAATTAAACTCACCTTCTCAAAGATTTGTCATGAAAATTATAACATGACAACTACCAAGTTTTATAATTTTCTTAATTGTTTGGTGAATTTCAAACTAACTTTATCATAAACTGTTAATCTGTGGTTTGGATTAAATGGAGGGTCAGAGATGATGAACTACAAGTCCAGGTAACCTCAGATTCAACTACCAACCTAGAGTGACTGAATTTAAAGCAGGGAGATGGCTCCCCATTATTGATGGAAACACAGACACTGATCTACCTTACACTCAGAGAAAATACAAGGTTTTCTCTTAGTTATTAGCAGGAGTAAAATTGAAGAACATTATAGTATGAAGAAAGAACATTGAATTTAATATCCACCTACACCATAGAAGTAGCACATAACTAATCATCAATATAATTAAAAAGATAAATTAAGTTGAATTATGCAGTAGCATTTGCAATTACATACTAGAAAACAGTTAGTGTACACAGAGAAATTAATAATTGATATAAAAGCAATGATAAACTATGTATACCTTAGGGGAAATCACCATTTTGGCAATATTCTGCTCATATTTAACAAAGTTGCCTTTAATAAAATAACAAGAGTTACCAACATGGAGCAATTAGGTCAGACAAACTAGGAATTAATTGCTGTAGACAGGCCCATATGTCACAAAAGCACTGCACATATTCTCTGAGTATAGAGAAGGAATGAGTTATTTGGGGAAAACTCTTGAGACAGTGAAAGGGCCATGGCTGCAAAACATACACAGGGAGGTGACATTACAGAATCCTAATCATTAGGCACAAAATGGGCTTAAATATAAATTAGGCAGATTCCATCAGCTTTTCTTGAGTTACTAAACACAATTCAAATTATATCTAAATGATGCAATTTTCATACCCACAATAGCTTTATAATATACCATGAATGGTAGTGCAAAAGACTTTTAGCCCATGTTCCTCACTGTTTCAGACCTGTTTTGCCTGGAATGAAGAAAAGATTTTTAAATCACCAGCTTTGGTTGTATAGACATGTCCTATGCTCAACATTGGCTCCAGTTTAGTTTCAACATAAACACTTAAATAATTATCTGTTTCTGCTTCCTGAACATTTTAGACCTAAAAAATATTCTACATATTTTCAATCATTTATCTATCTGGCTATCTGTCTGTCTACCTATCAATTTCTATTTTGGATCATATACCTATCATATCTATTAATCTATCATCTCTATCATATATCTATATCATCTATGTGTATGTTCACATGCATATGAATATGTCTGATTGTATATATGTATGTATGTATGTATGTCTATCTGTATCTTTCTCTCCTTTCCTCCCCAATCTGCTGTGTGTGTGTGTGTGTGTGTGTGTGTGTGTGTGTGATTGGTGGTGTCATGGTATGAAGATGAGAGGTCAAATTTTTAATTTTTATTGTCTACTTTCTCTTTCTATCTTTATGTGGTTCTGTGATTCAATTCTGGTCCCCAACCCTGGGCAGCCATCATTCTTATCCACTGAGCCATTTCTTAGGTCCTTATAGTTATGTTTTTCTTCAGCCCACCACCCAGATCACAAATGAAGACACAAAGAATTTATTAATTATTAATGCTTGGCCTTACCTTAGTTTGTTGCACTAGTTCTTTTAACTTAATTTAACCTCTTTACTCACCATTGTTTTCCCTTCCTTCCTTCCTTCCTTCCTTCCTTCCTTCCTTCCTTCCTTCCATTCATTCTGTGGTCCTACTTTTCTGCTTCTTCCATGTCTGGCTGGTCTCTGGCATCTTCCTGGAGTCTCCCTGAACTCTCCCTAGCGTTTTCCTGATGTCTCCTTTTCTTTTCTCCTCTGGAGCGTGACTACCTTCTACTTACTGTCCATGCCTGGAAGTTCCACCTATACCTCGTCCCTCATTACTGACTGTGTGGCTTTTTATTAACATAATAAGGTGCTTTAGGCATGCAAGGTAAAATAGCAACACATCTTTGCACAATTAAACAAATGCAACACATCTTTACGTAATTACACAAATACTCTACAACATAAATGCAGCACATATTTACATAGTCAAACAAATATTCTGTAACAGGCTTTTGCTACATTTTTAATCACTGTTTTTATACCTTATTTTAATCATTTAAATAAATCACATTTGTAAATTTATTTTCTCCATGAGAATCTATAACAGTGTTTTCTACTTCTGTGTAAAATTCAAAGAATACTTACCCAAGTTTTCCCTTACAAAATATAAACTTTGTTGCTTAAAAATGACTACGACTACAACTCTTATTGCTAATTATATGAGCTCATGTTTAGAGGAGGGAATTGCATAATCAGTTCATTATTCACTGTGTGAAGTCTTTGAGATGTCATGGGAATATTATAAAAGAATGTTCATTCTTGCATGTCTATGTAGGATGAAGGAAGTAACACAAGTCCAATCCAGCATGAAAAAAACAGTATAACCACAACATATTTGGTCATGGGCATCATAAAAAGTCATAGTAGAAATGCAATAGGGCCTATTGTGGACTTGGCTCACTGGAAAACATTGACTGACACTCGATTATTGCTGCTTTGAAATGTGCTTTACATCTTGAATTCATGGAGCCATTTCATTATTTGGCATACATTGCAATTAATTAAAAAAACAAAACAGATAACTAAGAAAAGGAACCACATGAAAACCACCAAAAATACATTTTTATTGGATTAAGTCACCAAATAAGTTAAAACATTACTCTGTGGTCCGAGGAGATTTTTTTTTTCATCACTTTTTGTAAACTCTAATTTATTTATTTTTAAATTCATACTACACTTATTTGTTCAGTGTATACATGTGCCATATAACATGTGGCGATCACAGAAAAACTTGTAGGATCAGGTATTCTCTTTTTGCAATGTGGCTCCTGGGATAGAATTCAGATTATCAGGTTTTATAGCAATTGCCCTTACCTACTGAGCCATGTTTTCATGCCTTTCTATTCTACTCTTATCAATTTCTTCCTTCCTTTTATATTCTTTCCTTTCTTATCATTGTCTTTTAATTGCAGTTATAATTTTTATTGACAAAGAATGGTTCTCAAATTTTATCTTGCACTCAAGAATTACTCAGAATCTTCTTATAAAACACAAGATGCATAGTCTCTTTTACATTCCAGATACAATGTAATTATCTAGTAGAAGTGTACTGTAAATTGGAGGAGTACTTTAGCTTTATCAGAAATCTAGTTTAACTACTATATACCTTGCACAGAAAGCTTATTAACACACACACACACACACACACACACACAGAGAGAGAGAGAGAGAGAGAGAGAGAGAGAGAGAGAGAGAGAGAGAGCTTCCAATTCCATGAGTCTTGAACAAGCATTAGATTTTTGTCTTTCAGTTTTCTAGATGTTGGTCCTTATGCATCTACAAGAACATAGCCATATACCATGCTAATGTGTGTTGACTTATAAACTCAAATTAATTTGTTAGCATTTTATTTGTATTTCTTGATTTGTTTTCTAACATTAGGTTGCAATCTCATTAACAAATCAAAGGCAGAGTTACCTACCTTCATGGTAAGGAATTTGTTATGCACTGAACTGAAAGAGCCTCTTTGCCTCTCTTGTTTTTAGGGTTATTTGGTGGGATTTCTGTGACACTTTTATTCACATTTCAGTGCTTGAACAGATATTTCACGGGATGAATTTAGCCTGGTAAGTTCCTTAAGACAGTGAGGTGTGACACCTGTTACCTCTGAACTATCATTTTATTCTGGTAAAATGTAAATACCTTGGCAAATGTATTTAAAATGATAATAATACCTGTATGCACTTTAATCATTGGTATATTAACATGTCAATGCCATGAATTTAAAGAAAAACTCCACAATGGCATCAAATTCTATTTTTATGATTCAATTTGAAAACTGTATGCTTCTCTTTCCCATCTCTCTAAATTTATTCATGTATTTTGTCATTATCTGCCTTGACTTTGCCAGCCACACACATCATTCTGACCAGATGTTTCTGCTGGCATCTACTCCACTCAAGGCATTTTTAGTCCTTGGCATTCAGGAAGAGAAACATCATACCTTGGAAAGTCCACTATCAGTACACCACAATCAGAGAGCTTTGTGGCCCTCCCTCAAAGCTTGTCATTATTGATCTTGCCAGATCACAACTTAGAAACAGGGTCTGGACTATGCTCCTCTTCTAATTTGTTTCCTGATTAGATGTTTTGCCTTTGTTTCTGTTCCCTACTTTTATTCTCTTGTCTTCATTCTCTGCCAGGCCCACAGCGGGAGTCATTTAGAAGTGACCTGCAATGTGTTTCCATCACACAATCTAGAAAGGCAATCCTGTCCCTAAGCCTACAGCCTCAGAACCTATTGCCAAGTTCACCACACTACTTCCTTCTGCATATGAACTCCTCACTGTTGAGATCATGCATCTATTCTGGTCTATGCTTTGCACCTTGCCAGCACAGTGTGAGAACATATTGGAAGGGTACTCAAAAATAGATAAGTGCTTGATACCCTAGTTCTGATAACAATGCATCATCATTCTTTATGACCACCACGTGCTTTCCTTTTTAATTAAATGACCAGCTGAGTTCAGGAGCCGCCCTGTGTTAATGTCCTTTCTAGATGTTGCAGTATGCACACATCTCAGATTTCTGATTTGCTCTCTTCTATTCCCTAAGAGACTAGAACAGGGATGTGGAATCATAGTCTGAAAACTAACAATTAAGCTTTCATGTAACAGTGTGTTTTTCTATACTTTTGTCAGAAGAATATGAACATGGGAAAATGGGAATGAACTGTGGTAATATATGATTTATGATTTATTAAAGCTTGCCTGAGGATTCAGAAAAGCAAAGTCAGTCAATAGCCTTAGAAGGCAGTCACACAACTTTAATCCTAGTAGTCAGAAGTTAGGAGGTGGTGATACATACTTTAATCCAAGGATTCAGGATTAACAGGTAAATGGATCTCTGTGAGTCCAAGTTTACCCAGATCTACACAAAAGAGGATCAGTCTAAAAGAGAATTGTAGCTCACACGTTTAATCCCAACATTAGGAAAGTATATAAGACAGAAGTAAGGCCTCAGTAGATGCATTTGTTTTCCAGCCACACAAAAAAGAAGGTTACAGTCCGAGGCTTAGTGGAAGCTCCTGTGTTGATCAGCCCCATCAGCCTGAGCTCGAGGTGAGAGCTAGTGGCCAGCTGCTTTGGTTTCCTGATATTCAGCTTGAAGCTTGAACCCCAATATCTGGGTTTTATTTATTTGTGTTTCAATACCCTAGTATTTAAGTAGCATTGCTTATAGGTTCTATGTAGTTAGAATTTTCAGGCAACTCAGCCAATCTTGTGCTTATAGAATATGTTTTCCTTCATTCAATACAAAATAAAATGTTTATTCAATAGAACTTTCTCTGTGAATCCCATTGTTTATATTTTCATTGAAAATAGGTTTTCTGAACCACAAAATTGCTTTAGGACATTGTCAAAAAATAACTGATTGAAGTACTAGCAAAGATAAAGCAGTTAATTCAGATGTTCATCCACACCAGCTAACCTTTATCTTTATTTTGGAGATAGCTCTCTCTTTGCTGGTAGCCTATTTTGTTTTTCATATAGCTAACTTCAAACTCCTTGTATTTATGAAGTTAAATAATTCTTTATCTATATTTAGATAAATAACATCTCTCTGAGTTTGTATTTTAATGTACATGAGTTATTGTTTAGTATATCCATTGTTACATCATTCCTCAGACAGTTTTTGCTGAAGAACACTAAAGATCTTTTATTGTATCCATGTTCCTATCTCTCAAGGTTGAATACAATAACTCTTTATAGACACATGATTTTTTTCAAAAAATTCTTTTTAGTTTACTAAATCATGGAAATTTTGAATACTGTCCTTTATCTTCCAAAGTGGAAGAAAAGAGGCCATCAACTAAGTATGGACCACATTTATTCCTTCTGTAATGTCCTGTCATTATTGTCTCAAGTACTCCATTGAAACTTGTCTCTGTACATGCCAGGAGCACAGGATATCAACAAATGAATGAGGCACTTTACCCATAATCACAGAATTTATGAGCACAGAAAATAATCTAGTTTTAGAAGGTGACTCCAATTTTTGTGCATGTCTGTATATATGTGTGCATGTCTGTATGTGAGTACATATGAGTTAATGTGTTGTAGAAGCAACAAGTCAAACTCAGCCTCAATCTTCAGGCACTACACATTTGTTTGCGAGAAAGGGTCTTTCAGGAACCTTGGCTTGCTGAATAGGCTATGCCAGTTGGCCAGAAAGCCCCAGGACTCTCATTCAGAACTTAGATATAGTACAACTTTCACAATTGCAGAGTTTTCAGCCAAAAAGAAATTGTACACAAAAGAGATAGCCAAGATAAGAGTAAAGCACTGACCTCAGACACTTAGGTTAGAAGTTCAACTTCTTTGATTCCAGTAAATAGAGTACAGGATGAATGAACACAGAAATGCCAGTGGAAATGCCCTGGGGAACTAGAAGGAGACCAGGGAAAGAAATCCACATGTGTAATGAGGGCAATACTCATTCCTTGGTGAACTCCTGCCAGTTCAGCCAAAGAAGTCCTTTCAGTTTTTTTGAAGAGCCCCTGACTCTTCATTCTGATATTATCTCTTCTGATCTTGTTTATACCACTTTGGAGTAGGGAAAGCTTGTTATTGCATCTAACTTCTGGTTGGCTTGTAGTTCCTTGTTTAATTCCATTGCATCTCTTTTAAAAATTATATTTTTCTCCTTTAACATATACTAGGTGGGATCTATATTTCTGAATGGGCTTTGATTAATAAAAGGCCTTAACACATATTAAGGTGTCTTAGTCAAAGTTTTATTGCAGTGGAAAGACACCATATCCATGGCAAATCTTTAAGGAATGCATTTTACTAGGGTTTGCTTACAGTTTCTGATGTTCAGTCCATTATCATCATGGCAGGAAGCATGGCAGCACACAGGAAAACATGGTGCTTATGAGATAGCTGGGAATTCTATATTGGATCAATAGGCAGCAGGATTACAGACAGAAAGACAGACACACATATGAACAGAGAAAGAGAGAGAGACAGAGAGAGAGAGATAGAGAGAGAGAGAGAGAGAGAGAGAGAGAAGAGTCTGGGCCTGGCTTGAGCATTTGAAACCCCAAAGTTTACCCCCCCCAAGATGCACTTTGTCCAAAAAGACCATAGCTACTCCAACAAAACTATACCAGTCATCCAAATATACAAAATTATGGAGCTGTTCACATTTAAACCACCACATAAAGTCAATCAGAATCATTCTTCAAACAGTGGGGGAAAGTATGCATTTCTAATGGTATATGCATGTAGTTATGTTTTGGCCAGAGAATTATCATTTTGACTAACATGTAAGAATAGAGGGACACATCCTGTGGTAAGATGACTATCTAGGAGACTCCTGTGAACACATCTACATACAAGATGGGCAATCTGAGCTAAAATATCTTCACTGTGATTTGAAACACAAGGGTGGATATGGGGACCGTGAGGCAAGTGAGTTTTAGTTGTAAAACAAGTAAAGGCATTAGAAGGAAAGGATATTTATCAATGATTCCAAAACTTCACATCTGAGCTTATGACCGAGTGATGATACTATGTTGGGAAATGAAGAGGATCCCTGTAAGGGCAAGTAAGAGATGGAGTCAGAATATCAAACCGTCTATGTCCATGGTGAAGCAGGATGATGTTCAGTGACACAGGTACTACTAGTCTAGAGAACAAGGGATGTATATACTAGAGAAACAGATCCAGCACTCATAAACACACACACACACACACACACACACACACACACACACACAAGAATTACACCAAATGCATGGGCACTGTTCTTTGAGAGCTGGTCCTGAACTTGGCCAGATCCTGGAATTCTATAATTTCTCCATATTATAGTATGTATGAGTTTAATGTAAGAGGAGGCTAGGTTGCAGAGCATCAAATCAAGCTAAAGTCTATACTAACAAGAACCAAACCACCTTTCTTGCTTCACTACTGAATGTCTTTTGTTTATTTTTCCTCCTGTATTTTCTTGGCTGAAGGTGTTCTTATGACTGGAAATGGAGCTAACTATTGGCCTTCAGAGAACAAGTAAAGAAGCCATACCACCTTCCCGGGGACCACTGTTCCCCTGTTTCTTGTGATTGGCTCCAATCAAAGGTCAGTGGATGGGGAAATCCCATACTTCCCCTACTGTCTCCTCCATACACCTATTTACCATTTGGAGAATGGCAGTTGAAATAGAGGATCCTGTTTGACAGTCAACATGCATAAGTCTACTTAGTATGAACGTGCACTATCGATGTTCGCTGGGATGAATTATAACCTGTTATAGTTGAGAGATATTTTTGGTGTACATTTTAGAAAGCACTGTCTGAAATGAAGTAATACGTTGTATTGTGTGAAGCTTTTGTTTTTGTTTTTTTTTTTTTAAGTGAAACTTCATTCTGAGTATGTGTCTTTTATGTACATATCAAAGAAGAGGATCCAACTGGTTTTGTAAATTACCATCTGACAACTTATTCCATATTCCACTCTGGGAAAGATTTCCCTGCCAATCACCTGGTCCCTCTTATGCTCAGCTTCTAGAAACTGCCTTAAGGTTGGCCACAGATTGTTGGAATGGATTCGTCCTCGAATAACTGGGTCAAGTGGCTTAGTTCCCCCAAGATGGTACTGTTTCTGATCCCATTGTTCAGAATTAAAGTAACCCCTTACCCCCATTTTCTGGGAAGAAAGTCCAAACTAATACACATTTTAGTGTAATCATTGAAATCTTCCTATTTTCCTCCTTAAAAACTGCCCCAGGTTGGAATATAATTATGACATTTAACATAGAGTCATAGGTATCTCTTCATGGTCAACTGATTCTGTAATTTGAGTTGACTACACACATACACTTAGGTTGAGAAACAACTTCTAATTAAGATACTCAAGAATTTCCTGGCCACCCTTTATTTCCCCTGGAGGTTGTCTATGTGGACCAAATAATGCTAGTCTTGGGCTTAGAAATCCCTGGTCATTCAGCCCTGATAAGATTTGAACTCATTATCTAAATGTCACAAATTATAGCTACTATGAGGTCTTTTAAAGCAGTAACAGAAAAGGTTCCCTATATATTAAAGAGGTAGATGTAGAGGAGAAGTTAAAATAGACAGGTGAGGAGAGATAGAGTTTGCGATCCTTAGCATTATATCTAAATGTGAGTCCTGATCCAGACAACACAACCCATGGATCTTTCCAGTATTACATTAACAAATTCATATCAATATATATGCTACTAACTCTTACACATTTGTTCAGGACATTTCCATAACCAAATATCAACCATTTCTGCATTCTGTTGACCACAGTCTTTCTAGTGATTTTAACAACTATATTAAACAGCACCCTGCTGGTAGATGCCAGAGACCTTTCATTTGAACATGACTGAAATTTAACATCTACCAAGTTTATTGAGGAAGAATTTGTTCACTTGAATAACTAGGAAATGCTGGAAGAGATTTAAAATAAAACTTTGAGCAAAGGCTCAAACGGGAGCTGGATAACTCCTTTTGAACTTCTGTCAGTTTTCTCACACTCTCCCTGTTGACATATCACAAATAGTCTCAACTGGATATACAGCTGTGGCCATCCCTTTAGTTAACTAAGCCGTGAAATCTGGTATTTCAAGGTAATTGTCACAGACCAGTCCAGAGGGAGATAATGACCATGCTTGACTTAGGCTAATCTATGAAAGAGTCACTGAGGCAAGAGGTATGGCCTTGCCCCACTGGCAGAACCTCCACTAGTCCATATGGCTCCAGCGCTGTTGTACAAATGAGCAAATGATCTCCCCACTAGGTAGAGGCAGCCCTGCAGGTGAACAGCTTGGCAAGCAGATGGAGCGTCTATGAAAATTAGAAAAAAAGGTGACCTTTCTTTGGGCATATACACTCCATGCCAGGGTACACAGCTTGGTAAGTGAAGCATGGCTGCCTTTCAGGCACCACTTTCTGTCTTGGCTAGATAACCTTGAGCATAACAAACAGCATAAGAGAGCCCCTTCCATTGGCCATTGTGGGTCACATGATTGGCCTTATTAGAGACAGGTCATGAGGCTTTTGGTCCAGACATACATTCACAGCAATGGAGTAGCTTCTCAAAGTGGTGAAGCACAACTAAAATGGCAAACTATATTTTTCACCTAGTCACCAAGATATTTATTTCTCAATAAGTAAGGCTATAAAAAGCCATAAAAGAAAGAACACAGTTATCTTCTAGTAGTTAAATCTCAAAAAAATATAATAAAGATGATCACTAAAATGGGAGACTGTAGGGTTAGACAACATTTCTCTAACTTAAAGTTCGCTAGTCATCATCTAATCTTTAATTAGTTTTGCTCCAGTTACACAGTGGGACATTAAATGCAATATGCCACAACTGTCTACCAATGCTCCCTGGCTTTTCTTCTTACTTTGGAATAGTTTCAGTGTAAAGGCTGTGTCCTGTTAGTTGCTTAAGGGCTAAGTCCCCACTAATTTGTGAAGGAGACCCCCAGCTTCTCACTTACTTTACCTCCTTTCAAGTCTGGTCCCTTTTAAAAGTTCTTTATAATAACTATAATCACCTGTACCAAGACAACAATAACAATAATCAAGATATTTAGTCAAGTATGATACTTTCTTCTTTTAGCTATCTAACATTTGTCAAACAAAATGACTCTGGTTAGGGAGCCAAGTGAGCTCTACTGATAATTCTAATTGCTTCATTTTGATTTGTTAGTCACTGTGTTTCTTGTGCTTTCTTTTATGCATGCTACCTCTTTTTCTTCCATTATTGTTTTAGTGGCAAAGGCCTTCTAGGAAAGCTCTATGTTTCCGACTGCATTTAGACTTTTGCTGATCTACTGAAATAAATATAAATATCATGAGTAACTATTCAAGAACCACTTCCCATTTGGTTTTCTCACATATATTTTCCCCATTGAAATATTTTTGATTCAGTATGAATTTTTGGCACTATGTTTTTTTAGGTTAATTTCTTTTATTGTTACTGTTGTTAGAAGACTAGGCCCTATTATTTATATATTCTTGGTAGCCAAGACTACAGGAATATAGAGCAAACAACTGGGATTTCTCTTGTCTTCTCTGATCAATACCTGCATATAGGAGATTTTTTATTCTACCTTTAACTCTGTAAAGTGAAATTCCAAAGACTATTTGTTGACCTGCTTAAGAGTTTCTAGAAATTTCATTTCCACTTAATCTCTTCTGATATTAGCTAAAGAGAATTGAATTTTATTATAATTTCTATTTTGACTACAGGTTTATAAACAATATTTGAATGAATACTGCATTTGGGTACATTGTGATCAAGTATTAACTATATCCATTGTAATATTTTCTCTTTCTCCCTATATTTTCCCAACTGGATTAAATTTTATTTTTGTCACTCTATTTTAATGTATGATTTTTATCTATTCTAAGATATTTTTATAAAATCTTCTAATAGTATTTTTTTAGACACAATACTAGGATGACATATTGAGTTTAAAATTTATTTAGTCTATTGACTGGAAGGTAAAAGAACCCATGCTCCACACACCTCAGCAAAATAAATAAAATTTGCCAATTTAGACAAACATGGAATAATTGATCAGCTTGTGTGTGAGAGGTCATGAAAAGCAGCTGGACAATAAAAATAATTAGAGCAGACCCTCAGCTGCCTCTGTAGCTACCACTGAATCATTCTCTCCCAGAGGTAAGAAATATAAACTATTACGACTCCTAGATCTTGTAAAGTGAAAGTTCAGTTTCCCTGTTTTTTTCTCAGATACAAATTGCCATTGGCTAACACTGACTGAGACAGAGATTCAGTCTGAGGCAACAAGACTAAAGAATAGAGATGTGTAAGATGGCCATTGAAAGTAGGATCCTCCAGGAAGAACACAGCTAGTGCTCCTTCAGGAACCAAAGCACTGCATTAAAAACTGTAACGGTAACACTCACCCAATTTTCTGATTTCAGAGTCACTCAGTTCCCAAAAGTAGCACTGGTCTAAACTTTTATTCTTTCTTTAAGTCCTTTAGAGCCAGGTTTTGTTGTGTTTATTTAACAGGAAATTAATTTTAAAGCCCAAGTTTAGGCACTATGTTTTAGGCAAAATACAATTAGTCTTGTTTTAGTATATGCTGTATAAATATAGTAATTATGCAGCAGCAGGCTCTTTAACATAAAAGCATGGGAAAAATAAATTACTGATTTAAAGTCATGTGGGGTTATTTTTTCCTATATAGAGAAACCAGTAGCAAAACTCAATCTAGGATGTGGCAAAGATATCCCCACATCCATACCAATTAGAAGACACACATACACACACACACATACACACACACACACACACACACACACACACACACACACACACACACATTAAAATACAGCTTGGGCCCATGACCTTTAACTCTCTAAGCCATGGTTTTATTTTATTTTATTTTATTTTGCTTCATTCAGCTTGTATCAAGTACTAAGATCATGGGTTATTTTTTTTTTTAAAGAAGTGGCAATTTATTTGTGTCTTATAATCTCCTCTCTTTGTTCTGTAGGAACAGTAGCTACAAATAGCTATTATTTTCCTGAATGGTTTATGCATACTATAGAATTTAAGTTAATGGTAGAAGCGACAAATGGGTAATACTAGTGTTCTCCTCTGGTTAATTCTCTTTTATTAAAAGGACAGAGCTAATAAACAGACTGGTGCTCTATGCCAAACAAATAATAAGCATTAATTCTATGTTTGTTTCCTCATCTTGACTCCCTGCAGCCATTACCTGAGGAATGACCAAGCATTCCTACCCTCATATGGAAAGATTCATAAACTCATTCTACCACAAGGGTTATGAAGAGTCAAGAGTTTACAAAGTGTGGTAAATCATACTTAAATGATATAAAGTAGTATGTAACAATTTATTTATTAAGTCTTTGGTGACATTTGGATAAATATTTGATGTATGTTAGCACTATATTATAAAAATTTGATGAGAGATGTCATTCTATAAATATGTTTCTCATACTGGTTAATGGATAAAGCACTTTTGGCCAATAGGAAAGCAAGATATGCTGAACTAGGAGACAAGGAGGAAAGAGGAAGGAGTAGGGAGGAGTCAAGATGGAAGATGGAGAGAGCAGAATGCCTGCGGCCTCTCTCTCCGATAAGGTAAGACCACGAGGAAGTACTTGGAAGTACTTAGATTAACAGAAATGGATTAATACTTAAGACAGAGCTTGCCGATAAGAAACTAGTACCTGGCCAACAGAAGTATATCAAATACAGAGTCTCGGTGTGTTAATTGGGGCTGGCGTGACCGCGTGACCAGACCAGCGGTGGGCAGAAAAAAATCTACTCCTTACAAAAATTAAATAAATATGATATGTTCTTTATATCTAATGAGTTTTATTTTGTTTTCAGGTAGAATTTCAGGTAAATTTCACTCTCTTCAAAAGAGGTTTGGAATCGAATCCTCACTATGCTTACATAGGCAGTACTAAATGAACTCCATTGTGTGTGTGGGGGGGGGGTGGGGGTGTGTGTGGGTGTGGGTGTAAAATAAGGCTAATTAAAAAAGAGGTCATGATTGTGAGAGGGAAGCAGGGCAGATTGGAATAGTAAGGAGGGGAGAGAAAGATAGAAATGGTATAAATGCAATACTCTTGTATGACTTTCCCAAAAGAAAACAAAAATAAAATTAAAGTCCTGTCAGGATTGTGTTTACACAAAGTCAAACTATTGACTTTGGTCTGAAAGACACTGTACAGAAGAGCAATATGCTTTAAATGAAGGGATTATGTTCATGTCCTATGTAGTAGGTGTACCCATTGTAGCCTGCGTTTCCCAGCAAATATGATGAATGGGGGGGGGAGAATTCTCAAATTCCAGCACTGCAAAGAGCAGTTATTGGAGAAGGATAAGGCAACACAACAGAGACATCATTACTGAGACCCAACACTGTGAAGGATACACAGGAGGGCCATTCAGGACAGCAGATGATACAACAGTGAAAACTGGGTATCTAAGCACAGGATCCTGTCTACCATGCCTTATTATTCCCAGAAAGAGGAAACAGAAACCAGTACAAGTGCCAAATAAAATACAATTCACAGTTGAGTAGAAATGTGTGATATATGCTTTGGTTAATAATTGTCAATATACAGTTTATTTCACATTGTGGCTCAGTGATTATTTATAAAGTCTTATATTTAAAGACAAACAAATGGTATCATAATAGACATATATATTTGATGCAACCCAATAGATAATTTCAATAAAGAGCCTGGTACCTAGATCAATAGACAGTGCCCGTTCATTACAGAAGGAGAATGTAGTTACTTTTTCCATGTCTCATATTAAGAAAGTGCTTTGAAAGTCATTACTATTGATTACAGACAGTTAAGGAGCATTTGTGTTAACCTCACTTATTGTCATCACATCTCTTATCAGGAGAGATAGTTGTTCTAAGCCATTTGCTGATGAGGAAGTAGAGTTTTTATGAGATACTTTTGCTTGCCCTAGGTAGTCTGACAAACAAGAAGCATACAGGGTTTGCACCATGCATTCTGGCTACAGATTATACAGTATGGATACTCACTGCATAGTGCAATTTCTTGCTATTATCTTGTACATGGAAAGAATAAGTGTTTTTAGCTTTTTCTTTTTCTTTGAGATGTGCACAGAATTCTGGGCTGAGTGCCAGGGCTTTAGATTGTGACAGTGCCTCCTTTCTCCTTATCTGGACAGCTTCTCTTTCTTCGTGAGCTATTGATAAGAGAGAACATTGTCTTCGGTTTTATAGATTCTGAGCACTGAATAAGATATTCCAAGGTATAGACTTATGCTTTATCACCAAAAGAAAAATGACTGCAGCCACCACAGCTGAGGATGGGAACTCTGTTTCAGAGTCCTGTCATCTGTCAAGTCAACCAGTGATTTTTCCGTTTCTTTATAATTTCCCTAACAGTAGGCTATGAAAGTCACAATGTGAATGTGCCATCAATCAGTGAAAGATTGCTGGAAAGGGACTTGCTGAATTTATCTGGATATACTTTCCTTCTTCACTGTGCCCCTCAATGCTGAATACTTCTGAGATAAAGAATGCCCTGTGAGGAAACTGAACTTGTTTTAGTTAACAATATTAATACATTTTCTTATACATATGTCAATTAGCCTGGGGAACATAAAGACTTAGACAATTAGCATCTAAATGCTGATAATGTTTTAGGCTAGAAATGACACTTATGGGGAGCAATCATTCATTCGTTAATTCAATCATCAGTATATCTAATTGGAAGTCAAATCCTCCTTATACAGGACTGCTCTTTTGTAAATGCAGACTTTTCTTAAGTAAAGTACTTGCCACATAATCTGATGTCTCAGATTTCATCCATTAACTCCATTATGGCTTGATATCAACTCTTCTTCTCAATACCTTTATTTCATCTCCTATTAAATACATGTAGCTCTTCAGTTTTCCACAAAATCAAGGAACCAGGCCTTTTTCATGTTGTTCAGGGGTTTGTAGTTTCATTATTAGTGGCCAAAGAGATCAGTAGGCTGCCCATACTAGGATGGTTCTCCCTACAAAAAGATTAACTAGATGTTAAAAGAATAACCTGTAGTGTGAGCTTGCCATTGCTCTCAAAGTTTACAAAAAGTCATGTTTCAAATGGGGCAGTGGTGGCACACACCTTTAATCATACCACTCTGGAGACAGAGGCAGGCAGATCTCTGTGAGTCCAGATCAGCCTGGTCTGCAGAGTGAATTGTAGGACAGGCTCCAAAACTATAGAGAAACCCTGTCTAGAAACACACACACACACACACACACACACACACACACACAGACACACACACACACACCACCACCACCAACAACAACAACAACAAAAAAAAAACATTATGCTCTAAGACCTCATAAAGTTCCTCTTTCTATCTATTTTGATCCCATTTCTCTTGTTGGCAGCTATTGTCAAATAAAGCGCTTTGATCAACCTTCTTTACTTTGTTCAGTGCACTTCATGGGCATCTCAGGCTGCACATACCCTCCCTACACATTTGTCTACTTGCACATTATCATCTGCCTATGAAGAGTCATCAAATTAGGAGATTTGGTAAGTAAATCTTCATTCAGTAGCTGCTCTGTGAATTTACTCGATTAGCTGGCATGGCTAAGCCTCAATTTGCACATCTGGAGAATTGGAGAAATAATTAGCATCTGTGTGAAGATTAAAAATTGACATGCTCTGGATGGTCTGGCTAGTCTCACTTCTCTCTGTGTTACAGTGTGAGCCAACATACAGTGTTACACTGTAGTGTTACAGTGTGAGCCAACATAATCTCCTGTGTGCACCTTCCAAAAAGACTCCTTTCATTTTGCTCTGCTCCCTTCTGTTGTTTTCAAAGAAAACAGTTTGCAACAATAAATCACATTTATCAGTTTGTGATTTAGAGTCCTGGTATCTTAGGTACAATGAATAGAACTTTGGTGAGGCTTCCTTTGCTCCCCATAATCTGTCAGCTACCTCTTATACTTTCTGCTCCTCAAAACAAAAGCCTCCTTTCCAACATTTTCAAGTGCCTGTTGCCTTACTGTTTGTGACATAAAGATAATAAGAAAAAAGGGAATTATAGAAAACTGAAAAAAAAATGTAATTGCAGCATAACAATGAAAAGAAATGGCCAAAGTGAAAGGCAAGTGAACTGTGTACTTATATAAAAAGGAAGTCTCCCGAACTCTTAGAGAATGTTCAATACAGAAGAGAGGAAATAGAGGTTTACAAATTTCTGATTCGTAAATTGGTCAGAGCTTTTAAAATAAACATGTTATAAGCAAATTACAAAGTTAAATCCATAGAGTGGCTTAGTAGTGCATCTGTAGCCTCTACTATGTAGCAGACTGAGACAGAAAGACTACATCAGCAAAAGAGTTTGAGGTCAGCTTTAGCAACATAGTGCATTGTTGTCTTAAACTTATTTACAAAACAAGGAAGAAAGAACAAAGAAAAGAAAGGCTAAAACCACACTCAACCACCACCACATATATTTCAGTGAAGTCAGAGAATCTTTAATGGCAAAACAAATGCTGAAGTCATGAGAGATTAATTGTAGATTACCTTTAGCAACCAACAACTGCATTCAGCAACTGCCGCTACCTGGATAGCAGATACACCATTGCCAAAGGCAGATAATAGAACATAAAGGAAAATTTCTTCAGAGGTCTTTAGGGAGAAACATTTCTTACCTAAATGTTCGTGATACCAAAAACCTCTTTTGATATATACACACAGATAAAGCTTCTGTTTTTATTTCAGTGCTGGGAATTGAACCCATAGTTCTTGTTCATGCTGACCCACTGTGCTCTCCTTGAGCCATATCCCCTGCTCACACATAGCAGTTTTCACGGAGAAATCTGTAAGGGTTTGATTCACAAAATAAAAAGGATGACAATGGAATAAATTCAATTCAAGGCTATGTAAATAAATAACTGATTTATGTAATATATATATATATATATATGTATATATATATATATATATATTGCTACAGTGACAGTAATTTTCACTTTGCAGGTTAGCTAGCATTGGTTAAAGATTTTGATAATAAAGTGTTGTGGTCATCATTTATGGATCAATATATTTATTTTATTTTATAAAAGTGTTGTTACTAGTAGTTTTCCCACCAGCCTAGTCCCACAGCCATATCAACGCCAAATAACACACAGAGACATTGTATTAGATATAAAGCTGTTGGTCTGTTAATATTGTTTCTTATTGGCTAGCTCTGTCTTAAATAATAACCCATTTCTATTAATCTAAGTATTTCCAATGGTCTTATCTTACTGGAAAGAGGATCAGGACCCTGTTCTTTTGGTCCTACATGTTGAATCTCCTCCTGCTTCTCCATGAATCCTCCTTGCCTCCTAGTCCTGCCTATCTTGCTTTCCTATTGGCCAGCAGTGCTTTATTCATTAACAAATAAGAGAAACATATTTACAGAATGACATCTCTCATCAAAATGTCACATCAACAACAGTTTCTGAAGATTATTTATGTTCAAATTATAAAATGTATATACTCTGTCCCTTTCTCTCTTTTCCTACCCACATACTTTTTCCAGATAGCAATTGCTACCTACAATTAGGCTTTTATAATAAAATACCTGCTTATCTGCATTATATTTCTCTTTTCCCTGCAGAATTTTCCATTTTGTGACAGTAAAATAGTGACTAGTACATTATCACTATTGCTCATCAGAGCATCATGATAGCTGAAGAAGAGGTCCTAAAGACTCAGGGATTTGAGGCTTTTTCCCAATCTGTAGTACTTGTGTCAGGCAATATATCCTATAGGAGGTGGAGCTGTTGGATAAATGAGGGTGTATTCTTGAAAGGGAATATTCATATTCTGGCTTCTTTCTTTGCTTCTTAGATGTCATAGGTTCACAGGTTTCCACAAACATGCCTTCCAAAAGGGGACACTTCTTTGCTACAGTTAAACACAATAAAGCTAACTAAATTTGAACAGAAACCTTCAGATCATACAAAATAAAGTTTTCTACCTCATAAGTTTAGCTTGCTTATTTTACTTTACTATTTTAGTCACTATGACCAAATGCTGATTATCACATAACAAATACAATAAGCGGTATTGTTTAGCTCTCTAATGTTATCTCTTTCAGCATCTCCTTGCCATTGCTAATGCCATTGTGGTGGTCTGGTTCATTTTATTAGTTCCCACCTGTCAAAAGCATCATGGCATGCAATTGTTCATGTGCTTATATCTGTGTGTCAGTGTCTAGAATGGAAAATGAGAACCCTAACTCTATTTTTAAATGAGTGAGTTAATTAACAAAGAGTGGCAGGTCTTAAAACTTGTTATCATTGTAAATACAAATTATAATAGCCACAGAATTTTAAAACAATTTAATTACATTGACTGCATCTTTCTCCTGAAATGATAAATAAAAATTCTCTCATCACATTTGCAAGTGAGAGAGGAGCCCACAACATCCGTTGGTCCCTCTCAGCCTGAGTTAAGTACAGATTCCTTCTTTCTGGCACAAACAGAAAGCAAGACAGCTAACACACATTGTCCTGGCATATGCAATGAGTAACTGAACTTTAATAACACTTCATAAAACTCTCTAGTTCAGTGCAAGTCATCACATAATTGTGCAATTGTTGGTAGTTCTCAATTTGCTTCTTACTAAGAATATAGCTGAACATGGTGGTATATGTTTGAAATCCTCACACTCAAGTTCCAAGCTAGTTTGAGGTACACAGTGTAATCCTGCCTCACAAAGACACAACTAAGATAGAGAAATACAGGGAAATTTTCCTCATGAACACTGATGCAAAAATACTCAAAAACACTGGCAAATTGAATCCAAGAACACATCAGAAAGATCATCAACCATTATCAAGTAGGCTTCATCCCAGAGATGCAGGAACTGTTCAACATACAAAAATCTATCAAATTAATCCACCATATAAACAAACTGAAAAAGAAAATCCACATGGTCATTTCACTAGCTGCTGTAAAAGCCTTTGACAAAATCTAATACCCCATTAAGATAAAGGTCGTGGAAAGAACACGAATATACCTGAACATAATAAAATATAATAAAAGCAATATAAAGTAAACCAAAAACCACCATCAAAATAAATGGAGAGAAGCTTAAGGTGAATCCTCTAAAATCAGAAACAAGACAAGGTTGTGCACTCTCTGCATATCTATTCAATATTGTATTTGAAGTTCTAGCTGAAGCAATAACATATTATAGGTTCAAAGAGAAATCTGGCAATAGGGGATTATACCGAGATCCACAAGGATGACTTCGACTAAGAATATAAGCAATTGTAGAAAGGCTACTTTAAATGACCTCCCCTGATAGATAGTGACATTGATGACTACCTTATATGCAATCCTAGAGCCTTCATCTAGTAGCTGATGGAGGCAGAAGCAAACACCCACAGCTAAACACTGAGCCAAACTAAAATCTAGATGCAGAGAGGGAGGAGTGATAAGAAAATGGGGCCAAGACCACGCTACAGAAACCCACAGACAGCTGACCTGAACAAGGGGGAGCTAATGAACTACCAGACTGATAGCCGGGAAACCAGAATTGGACCCACTCAGAACTCCTGAATGTGGATGTTAGTTAGGAGGACTGGGCAGTCTATGGAGGCTCTGGTATAGATCATTATTTATCCTTAGTACATGAATGGACTTTGAGTCCACACTAAGGGATACTCTTTCAGCCTAGACACATGGGGGAGGGCCTAGGCCATGCTCCAAATGTTTGAAAGACTTTGAAGACTCCCCATGGCAAACCTCACCCTTCCTGGGGAGCAGAAAGGGTATGGGATGGTGATTGAAGGGGAACAGGGCAGGAGGGGAGGGAAGAGGGAACTGGGATTGATATGTAAAATAAGAAAATAATGATAATAATAAACCAATAAAAATAATTTCTACACAGCAGTTTTAAATTTATATAAAACAAACAGAAAGTGCACAGAATTTTTTATATTCCCAGCCCACTCTTATTTAGTCTCCCTGTTATTAATATATTGCAGTAGTTGGTATGTGTGTTAGATATTATATACCAATATTTTGACGTAGTTAAATCAGATCCTAGTTCACATTAGGGTTAACCCCATGATGTAAAATTCAATTTGGTTTCCAAATGCATAAATTTGCATATGGAATAACTTTATTTCTTTAAAAATCCAATATAATTCACACCACCAGAGGAACAAGGATACAAGGTGTATTCTGAGAGAGTCATATAAAGTCCCTCACAGAAGGGGGAAGGGAAAAGTCCCCCAGAGCACAGGGGAAGTGGGGGGGCAGTGAATGGAGAGAGGAGCAGGAGAAATAGCAGGGGAGGAGAGGAAAGCACATGCGACTAGGGAGATTGAGCCAGGTTAGGAATAGAAGACAGGAGAGAGAGAGAGAGAGAGAGAGAGAGAGAGAGAGAGAGAGAGAGAGAGAGAACATAAAAGAGGGAGCCATTAATGGTTTGAAGATAAAACTGAACCTAAATAAAGGTCTAGAGACCTAAAAGACTGCTGCCAACTAACAATTTGAGCAACCGTGGAAGGTCTACCATCAATGCCCTTCCCAGATAGTGAGATCATCAACTAACTTATTCACCATCATGGAGCCCTTATCTAATACCTGTTGGAAACAGAAGCAAACACCCATAACTAAACAGTGAGTCAAACTACAATCCAGATGCAGAGGGAGAGGACAAGATTAGGTTGCAGAAACATATAGAGGCAGCTGACCTGAACAAGGAAGAGCTAACGGGCCCCCAAACTAATAGCTGAGAATCCAGCATGGGACTGACTCAGACCCCCTGAATATGGATGTCAGCTAGAAGGACTGAGCAGTCTAAGGGACCTAAGACAGTGGAAGCAGGATGTATTCCTGGTGCACAAAAGGACCTTGAGGACACATCCCCCATGGAGGGATAACTGCCTTAACCTAGAGATAGAAGAGAAGTCCTAGTTCCTACTTCAAATGACCTTACAGATCTACATTACCCCACCTGGATGGCATTCCCCTACATGTGAAATTGGCGTGGGTAGATGGGAGGGGAGGGTGGTCAAGGTGCATGTGAGGGGGGAGAGAGTGTGAGTGGGAGAGAGGGAAGGAGGGAGAGAGGCAGGGAGAGGGAACTAGGATCGACATGTAAAATAAAAAATAATATTAATAAAAAATCTAATGTAAGACAAGTTTTTAATTTTTATTTTTATTTTACATATCGGTCCCAGTTCCCTCTCCCTCCCTCTTTCCCTCTCTCCCACCCTCTCATGCTCCCCCAACCACTCTCTCCTTCCATCCCTCCCCACTCCACATGACAGAAGGGGTCATCTACATCTGTCAAGTCATTTGGAGTAGGGACTAAGAGTCTCTTCTTGTGTCTATGTTAAGGGAGTATCCCTCCATGGGGGATGTGTCCCCAAAGTCCTTTTTTGCACAACGAATACATCCTGGTTCCACTGTCCCAGGCCCCTTAGACTGCTCAGGCCTTCTAGTGGAGTCCCATGATCATCGGTTCTGAATCAGTCCCATGATGGATTCCCAGCTATCAGTCTGGGGGCTCATTAGCTCCTCCTTGTTCAGGTCAGCTGTCTCTATGCGTTTCTTCAGTCTGGTCTTGTCCTCCCTACTACATCTGGATTCCAGTTTTGCTCAGTGTTTAGTTGTGGGTGTTTGCTTCTGTTTTCATTAGCTACTAGATGAGGGCTCTAAGATGGTAGATAAGTTAGTCATCAATTGCCTTATCAGGGAAGGACATTTATGGTAGCCTATCTACTGTTGCTCAAATTGTTATTTGGGGTTTGGGCATTTCTATAGGTTCAGTTTTCTTCTCAAACCTATAATGGCTCCCTCTTTTATGGCCTCTCTCTCTCTCTCTCTTCTCTCATCTATTCCTCCCCTTACTCAATCTTCCTAGTCCCACATCCTTTCCTCTCATCCCCTTCTCTTTTTCCTAGTTCCCTCTCCGCTCACTTCCCCCTCACTCCCCATGTGCTCTGGAGATCTTGTCCTTTCCCCTTCTTTGAGGGACCTTATATGAATCTCTTAGAATCCTCCTTGTACCCTAGTTTCTCTGTCTGTGTGAATTATAGGCTGGTGATCCTTTGCTCTATGTCTAAAATCCATATATGAGCAAGTACATACCATGTTCCTCTTCTTGTGACTGGGTTACTTTACTCAGGAAGATTTCTTCAAGTTCTATCCACTTGCCTGCAAATTTCACGATTCCATTGTTTGTTTGTTTTTTCAGTGAAGTAGTATTCCATTGTGTAAATGTGCCATATCTTTATCCATTCTTCAGTTGGGGGTTCCTTCCAGGTTTTTGCTATTACAAATAATGCTGCTATGAACATAGTTGAGCACATGTCTTTGCTTCATGGATGTTGATCATTTGGATAAATACCTAAGAGGGGGATTGCAAGGTTGTGGTAGATTGGTTCCCATTTTCCTGAGGTAACACCATACTGATCTCCAAAAATGGCTGTACAAGTTTGCACTTCCACCAGCAGTGGAAGAGGAAGAGTGTTCCTCTTTCTCCACATCCTCTCCAGCATAAACTGTTATTGGTGCTTTTTTTGTTTTGTTTTGTTTTGTTTTGTTTTTTTATTTTTTATTTTTAGCCATTCTGACAGGAGTAAGATGTTATCTCAAAGTTGTTGTGATTTGCATTTCCCTGATAGCTAAGGATGTTGAGCACTTTCTTAAGTATCTTTCAGCCTTTATGATTTCCTCTATTGAGAGTTCTCTATTCATTTCTGTACCCCATTTTTAAATAGGGTTATTTGGTGTTTTGTTGACTAGTTTCTTGAGTTCTTGCATATTTTGGAGATTATCCCTCTGTCAGATGTAGGATTGCTGAAGATTATACACAGTCTTTGGGCTGCAGTGTGGTCATGTTAACTGTGTCCTTTGTAAGGCAAGTTTTTATTTCTTTTCCCTTTCTGCTTCCTGAAAGCCACTGTTGCTTTCAATGTCTCTACAGTCCATATGAGGTTGTCACATAGATATAATCTTAGAGTATGTGATTGTGCAGTTGTCTTGCATTAAATAATAGATACAATGGCCCCTAATTGTCTTTTTATAGTTCATTAGCTAATTTCTTTTAGCACTAAATAATCTTGCATGGTTTGTGTATAATATTGTTAATTAGGCCATTTACCAATGAAAGGATACTGTATTAGTTATCTTTCTTGTTGCTATGACTAAATACCTGAAATGATACATTTAAGGAGACAACAGTTTATTCTGGCTTATAGTATAAAGAGCTCATTCCATCATTGCAAGGGATACCAGTGAGGATGGCATAGCAGCAATATCCAGAGACAGGCTGGTCCCATTCCACCCATACCCAGGAAGCAGAGGTGAGTGCAGAGGGAGACCTGGGCATCAGTCTCTAGGTCTGTGCACTTTCGATAGTTAGGCTTACCTGCTAAACAATTCACAGCCTTCCCAAATATTATTATGAACTGGGCACCAAGGATCCAAACGCAGGAGCTTATAAAAGATAGCCACTTTCAAGCACAATAGCCATCTTGGTTCTCTTTCAATAGTGATATTTGAGAACAAAATTACTAGCAACACCTGTGTGCAGCTTTTTTGTTTGTTTCTGGGTTTTTAAAAATAATAGCCCTAAATATGAAAACTTTGCATTTTATTGTTGTCCAGTAAAAAAAAAAAAAAACTTGATATTATCAGATGTGGACTTTGATTCTCCTCTGGAAATTCCTAATCTACCTACAGGTTGGATCCACCAACCAGGAACAAATCATTCCTGAGTTCCCCTGAAATAATGTTAACCAATAGAAATTGAATGTATAACAAGAAAAATATTGTAAAAATTAAACTTGACAGCTAGTAAAGGTCCGGAAGAACTTTGTGTGTGTGTGTGTGTGTGTGTGTGTGTGTGTGTGTTCATGGACATGCATATATCTGCCGGTCAGAGAATAACTTTTTTATTTCAGTAGTCTTTTATTGGTTCAGTAATGGATTGTTTGAGTTGAAAGGTATAACTTGTGTTTTCTTCACCCGTTGCTTTTGGTCATGGTGTTCCCAGACCACCCAAAAGCAAAGTAGGATACAGAATGTGCTTTGTAATTCTGATGATCCCTAGGAAAAAGAAGAGATTTTTACAGTGCTTTTAGGAGTGACCAAGCCCTGTTGGTGCCTCCACACTGGTCCAGACACCCAGGTTGGATATTTTCCCAAGGAACAATTAGGTACTATATTTTAAGCTATTAAGTTTATGCTATTCTTCAAGCAGCAATAGAAAGCTTCTTGCAGAGGAAGCAGGATTTAAGACAGTGTGCACTGCTGGGAAACAGAAGGGAAGTAGAAGCTTGATTGTAGAGTGTTCCTGGTACCAAGGGAGATCAACTTGACTGGAATGCAGGGCCAGGGTGATTTTAGAAGCAGTCCTTCATGTCACTGCTGCTGATACCCCACAGTGCACTCTGAATAGGAGGGGAATGTCTCACTCCTGAAGCTTCTGTGGTGCACAAGGGCAGCTGATGATAACTGCAATTTCACCACTTAACTACCTTGGATGCCAGTTGTGTGAAATTGCAACTTTTACCCATAATCACAGATCAACATATTTAAGACCATAAAAGACATAAAGAGTTCACTTGTTCCAGGCCTCTGTCTTCAGGCAGCCTGTCACTATCGTCCTATGAACAAAACATGGTAATGGAAGCAGAGAGCCATCAAGAGCCCCAGTCATCAATGTGGCAGACAATCCAAAGTGCAGAGGCAAGTGGCATATTTATGTGAGTGTCTCCAAACAGGGAGATTCTCATTTACCACCACTGTAAGTTTAAAAGATGATTCTGTCTTTATTCTGATAACATAAAGCATTTGAAATGTTCCTTTCAGATTCAAGTAGTGAATAGGACATATTGAGAGCTTAGATATTCCTTGTAAGTAAACCCTCTAAATCCCAGAATATGTGAGTAGCAGAAAAATTTCTTAAACTGTATTATTGTTTTTTCTCTTTCACTTGAGTTTTTTGATCAAAAATTGCCTGTGATTTCTTAATGATATTTATTGTTTGCTTACCCAGCGTGAGCCAGAGAAAGAATCATACCTTGAATAAATGAGCTAAAGAGATTAATCTCATATATCAATGCTTGTCAATGTTGCATGATCAATCTCTAACAACAAACAAATGACAACCTTAGCCTTGTTTATTATGTGGAGAGAGGATAACAGGAACATGCTAATTGGAGGCTGTATTTACATTGTTATTTATAGCTGATCATGCTGATATTCAGGATGATTAGAAACACCATTATGTATTAGATGACATTTGTTTCATTTCCATCAGAGTGGCATGAGGACCTGCAGATTATATATCATCTCAACATGCAGTATGTATGGCATGTAAACTGGTTAGAACTTGGAATGGAGTGCTCTCAAGGAAGAGAATATTCATAGCAGTAAGTGTATGACTATTCACAGTAATACCTTTGCTGCTGTGCAGTAACACTGTAGTAGTCATTAAACACAGCTGTCATACTTGAAAGTAGGTATTATACGGGTTGAAAGCATACATGCTTTTGGAGTCTGTCAGACCTGGGTTTTAATTCCTTTAACTTCGTTCTTACTTCCCTCTCTCTTCCTTTACTTCATTCCCTCCATCCTTCAGTCCTTTTGTATTTCCATTCCTTTCTCTGTCACCCTTTCTTCATTCCTAAAATTTTAATGTCATTTCCAGTGTGGTAACTCACTAAGAAGCCACACCATATTAAGAAGTCATTAGTGTGTTATCTCCACTTTCAAAGAGAAAACGGTGAGGTTATATACCACAAATAGTTGCAAGAACTTACACAAACTGCTGAACTTATCTGAATATTTAGTAGTGGGACAGACACCAAAGAGGTGACTAGGGTCACTGTCCTTTGCTGTGATCTAGAATGCTTGGAAGAAAATGTCTCTAAACCCATTCCCTATTCCTGTGCCAATCATCCTGAAAAATGTAGAATGAGTGTGAGGAGGATAAAAACTTTACTTTCTAAGGCTAAATGATAACATAATGAGATGATCTAGACCTCATTTTTCATTGGTTTCAGTGAAGGAGAGGGACCTTGGAGGAACTCCATCCTTTTCCTCACAAGCAATGCTGTAGACTGAGGTGGATTCAATCCTCCCGGCTGTGCTTACAGGGGCTTCATTCCAGGATAGAGGTGCACAGTGGATGTCTTCTGTCCTTAATATAATGAGTAGAGAAGCTTTGTAGTGGTGTTCATTATCAAAAGGCTACTTTCCCACTCTGAAAGCTGTGTCCTATGCCATTCATGAAAAAAAAATGGCATCTTGAAGCCCATCTACCTTTCTTCCTTAGTTCAGAGCTCAGGTGGGAAAGAGCAGTGATATTTATTGTGCCACCGTGAGTCCCATTAAATGATAACTATTGTTTCATTGGGACTCTTTCTTAGAATATAATTTTTTAAAATGCCACTTGAACCTAATTACTGCAGATGCTCCATAATAGAAGCAGGCCGAGGTCACAGGCTTCTCATTCTCTGTGATAGGGTCCATTGCAAAATGATCCCCTTTTCCCTAAAGATTCTGTGAGATGATAGGGAGGCTGCTCCTGTATTTTTTTCTCATTTTCTTACTTAGAAATTAATGGTCTGGCTCCAAAGGAGTTGTCAAATTTTCCTGCTCATTTTCTTAATTACTCTTCTTAGTGGAGTAATTGCACTTTGAATATATAATCTTTTTTAAATGTGCTGGAGTTTACTACACCCTTGTGAAGGAAGACATCTCCAATTTGCAGATTATGAAACTGCTAGGGTAAAGGAAGTGGTATTCTGAACATTACACAGCAAACTTGTGAATTAGATGGAGTGTATTCAAGCAGACTAAATTACAGGTCATTCCACAGTTTTATCCTAAGGGAATTTAACCTAGAGACCAGCAGCTTGATAAACCTTGAGCAGAAAATTTTTTTGTTGTTGTTGTGCACATCACAGTTGAATTTTGGGATTATTGACATGGCATTTTGGTATTCTGGTTTAAAGCTCTACCTACATGGGGATCCCATCAATAATCCTAGTGAAAAAGAGACCTCCAAAGGCATTAAACCTCAGTGTATCTGATATGAAATGTGGAAGTATTTCTTCTGGTCATTATCATCATGCCTATTCATTAAAACACCTTGCAATAGATTGGGAGAGACAAGCAATAGCTTGCCAGTTGTCAGATAAAGTTATTGCTGACAATTCAATTATACACACCTAAATTATTAGAATAATATTGAAATAGAAATGAACATCAAATTCATCTCTTTCTCTTTATTTTACTGAAGTTGTTTACTCTTGATATAATTTATTTCCTAGAAATCCTGTAATGTGTGTGAGAAAGCATCCTGTCTTCCAAAACTCTGCATTTTGTGATCCCACATTAATTGTTTGATTCAGATATGGTGGGGTTATTTACAGCAAGGAAATCAGTACATGCTGCAGTTTAGGACCACATTTATTTGTTGATTAACTAGACAAATAAATAATGGGGGAAATTTTTAGATATAAATAAAATTTAAAATGTTTCTTTTCTCTGTCTTACATTTTGACTAGTAGCCCAAGGCAATGAAAGACTACTCAAAAAATATTTCTCATTTCAGCAAAATTTTTTTTTGTGTTGGAATGGATAGTTTACTCTTCAACATTTGTCTTCATTGTTTCTTCTTAATTTTATTTGTTAATAAATTTAAACAGCAGTCAATGTTACTGTTAAAAATATTTTTTCCAGTTGCAACTGAAGTTCTGATGTGTTTAAAAGTGATCAGTAAAATTCAGTGAGAGAATTCTGTGAGGGACAATTCATATAGGATCTATATTAAGTCTTGTTTATATGATGATTTTTTTAGTTATGATTGTATTCTCTTCAATTCATGATGATATATATATATATACATATATATATATATATATATATATATGATAAAGTAATATATGTAGACACATAAATGGCCTCCCACAGGGACCTGACATGTAATGAGTGTGCTAAACCATATTTGTACCCAGAAGTTATGACATTTCCTCAACACTAGGGACTATTAAATAGCATTTGTAAAAAATAAAAACAAAATGATCATTACCTAGTACTACAAAGGAAGTGATTAATAAACTTAGGAGGAAGTGCTCATGCTGGATAATCTACAGTTACTGAAGACACAGGGAGGACGAAACTTCAGTCAAACCTCCAAGGAAGGCTACAGCGATACTGCCATAACCAAGACACTATCAGAAACTAGATGAGAAAAGATCTATATTGTTCCTTAGACAATATGCTATTCATTCTAATTTGATAACTCACTTGTTTGTGCTCCACTACCAGCATTCCCGAGGACTGAATGCCCAAACTGAATATCATTGCTTCATTGGCTAAACTCCTAAACTTTGGGTGTGACATTTTAACTTTGGCCTCCTTCCATCAGATCTCTTTCCTCAAAAATATCCTTTGCTACCACTTTCCAGTTAGCAATTCTACCACCATTTATGGCTGAGATTGTAGACCTTCTCAGATTATTGTTTTTTTACTTCTGTGTTATTTTTTTCTCTACATTATTGCAGTTCTCAGTGATGTAGTGTCTTGAAATTATGAAGGCCTTACCAACTCCTCAGACTGTATTGATTTATTTATTTGAGGTTGTTTACATTCCCTATGACTCTATTGCCTTACTGTCATGATTCACCTGTGTAGCTTCTTAGTCTATGTCCCAGTACAGCTCTCCATTCTCCCTGTCTTCGTGATGTATTATTGAATTTGCTTTCTCCTGTACTGTCTTGTATCACTTTATTGACCTTACTGATGAAAGAGCTGCCTGAGAAAGGAGTTATTTTTGAATTTGATTAATATTCCCTGATATAAAATCTCAGTGTGCTAAAAACTTTACTGTTACCAAAGGTGAAAAAGAACAGTTTAACACAGCTGAGGTAAGATTTGTGAAGTATGATCAGTACACATGCAACCTGCTGCATTTGTGACTGTTAAAAAAACAAAACAAAAACCAGATCAAAACAAAACTGTTTAACATCCCAATTCCCTCAGTCTCTCTGCAGTAATTAGTAATGACATTTATGCTATTAATTCATGTATTTCTTATAATTGTAGTGATTTCAGTGAGTCATCTATGAATTTCCTTACAAATAAATCCTTTTAAAACAGTAGTGCATACATCCTTTGGGGAAAATGGAACTGGATTTTAGAGGTAAGAAAGTCTGAAAATTTTGTTAACAGTGAAGGTTTTCTAGAAGTACAACTTTATCAAATAGTAATTAATAATACAACACATGATGAATATGAGGTGTTTCCTAGCAATGATTATGGCAGTTGCATCAAGCAAGATCACTGCAGCCTTGGATTTGAACACACAACACATACTTTCTGTGTTTCAGGACCTCACAGCATGCAATTCCAACAAACACTGCTGGGAACACCTCAGCTTAGATCTGAGACTAGTGTACTTATAAAGTAGAGTATTTTGCTGTACAAAAATAATTTCTGCTCTTATAGAAACATAATGGTTCATTTATGGAAGACAAAAGCTTCAACATTTTCCTATTAGCATGCCAGTATCTAATTAGCATAATTTTGTTGCCATATGTTAGAATGTGTAAGGAGTAAGGTTTTTCTGCCTGCCACTGGTCATGTCCTGCAGCCATGCCAGCCCCAATTAACACACCGAGACTCTGTATTTTATATAATGCTGTTGGCAAGTTACTTGTTTCTTATCGGCTAGCTCTGTCTTAATTATTAACCCATTTCTGTTAATCTACGTATTTCCACGTGCTTTCATCTTACTGGGGAATGGGGCCTGCGTCTGGTCTCCCCGGTCTCGCCATCTTGACTCCTCCTTCCTACTTCCTCTTTCCTCCTTGTTTCCTAGTCCTGCCTATCTTGCCAACAGTGCTTTATTCATTTACCAGTATGAGAAACATATTTACAGAATGACATCTGCCATCAAGAATTCCTGATTTTTAAAACTGTTATTTGATTGATGACTTTGAGTTTCATTAAGAAATGAATTTGGTTTGGAACCAGGACAGAATTTCCAACAACTTCTTCAATGGCTTTGCAAATATTTCTACCATTTTGTACAATGTATTCAGGCAATGTGACATTCTTATAATTGATGATTTTAACACTAAAATATCAATCAACTAATAAATGTTGTAGATGACCCATTTACTGGTAGGGGCTTGAATGGGATTGTCTCCCATTGACTCATCCATTTGTGCACTTAATCCTCAGTTGGTGTAATTCTTTGGGGGAGGCTTAAGGGATGCACCCTTGATGAGGAAAACAAAACACCAGTGCTGGGTTGAGTGCTTGCAGCCTCCCCCACTTCTGGTTATTTGTTCTTTGCTTCATATTCTAGCCACCATGTCTCCTGCTTGCATAACTCCTTCCTGGCTTGATGTACTCTTAACTCTATGGAATCTGGAATCATAAGCCAAGATAACCCCCCCTCATTTTTTTGTGGAAGTACCTGTTGGTAGTGATCTTTAATCGCAACCACAGAAAAGTAACTAATTCAATCCTTCCACTGTACCAAACACTCTACCAAGCTTTAATTCTTCACATGGAATTCAATAAGCATATCTATCTTATTAGTAAGGAAAATTCACTTTGTTTTTAATAAATGGTAAGATTGTTTGCATAAAAAGTATTTAAAAGTAAATTTCCATGTGTATTTTATTATCAGTAAAAGTTAGGTTTCTACACCTATTTTATATACCTATGATAATGAATGTCATATAAAATGTTCTCTGTAAAAAAGGGGTCATGAGGCAAAATAGCTTAACTCTTTCAAAATCACAGTTTGGTTAATAGTATGGGAGGCTTCATTCACCGTATGGACGTTCACACTGCTGCTCAAATTGTGCTCTAACCTTCTGGGTCCTGTGAATGTCTGCTATTTATAAAAGTTCCTTCTCATTATGCTCCAGTAGTTAATCTCTCTGTAACCACTTCCTCAGTTACTTCTAAATGAATGTGTTTAAGTTTTCCCTGCAATAGAAAATATGCTCTTTTCAGTTTGCAGTTTGGCAATTTTCATCCTAAAGGCAAGAAAAGCAACACTTTAAGAAATTTACCATTTCCCGATTGTGCTTTTCAGTTCACAGATCAGTTTGCAGTTAGGTTTAATGATGTTTTCCCTTATGTTTCCCGTGATTTTTGAACTCTGCAATTTCTAGAAAGTATTGTTCTGTAGTTTAGCATTTGTGTTTATAGTGGTTCCCTTCCAGAACATGAAATTATCATTTTAACATCATCTTTTGAATTTGTGCTGCATAATGTCAGTGCTATTGCATTCTTTTCTAGGAGGAGTTTCCAAAGGATATGAGCTGTGTAGTAGGACACTGTCATAGCAGAAACTACACCTATAATTACCTCATTGCTTGAGGAAAGATTTATACATATGGCATTAATGAAGCATAATGGACATGCATCACACTGCACATCTAAACATGTGAAATGTGCAGTGATGCATGTTAATGTATATCACTAGCTCTCTGTCTATCTCTTTATCTCACTCTATACCTATATTATCTATAATACCTGCATCTAGAGAGATCTGTAAAGGCAAAGTCACAGTCAAAACTGACACTTTTACCACCCCAGATATTTATTCCTTCTACTTTTTAGTCCTTCTATCATTTCTAAGTCATCTGCATTTTCAGGTAATTGTGAGGCTATTTAACCCTATCAAAATTATCTTCCACTTTTGTAGTACTTTAGATTTTAAAGCACTAGAGTAGCTCTATTGGTGTTTTGGAAAGTATGTCTCTTGCACTCAGTATAATAATTTTGCTACTAATTCATGTTTTAGATATCAATTTAATCATCCCACTATTGTTGCTAAATGTATTCCCATTATATGGCTATGCCACAACTCATTTATCCATAAACATTTGTGACACTTCTCATTTGGAGAAATAAATCGTTTTGCTGTAAAGTTTGTGTTCAGATTATATGGAAACATGCTTCCTTTTCTTTCTGGAATACAGCTATGAATGGGGCAGATGGATCATGTAAAAGCTCTGTTTGCTACAGTGATTGAAATGATTCTCTTGGGAGTTAACTTGAGTTACTTCACACTCTTTTCCATTACTTAGTGTGGAATCTGTTAACACATCAGCATCATAATGGGCATGGATGGTGCCTCCTGAGATTTAATATGTGTCCCCTGGTGATAATGGATGTTGAATAATATTCTCATCTTATGGTTATTTGATATTCACTTATCTATCATGAATTGTATATTTAAATAATTTTTCCATTGATATTTGGTTCAATTGTTTCATACTTTTAAGAAAAATCTTTTAAATCTGGGTATGCAATACACAAAAATACATTTTCCATTTATTTCTCAATTTTCAGCATGTTTCTATCATTTGAAGAGTATCTTCCACAAAAAAAGTATTCTTAAATTTATAAAAAACCATAATACCAATGTTTTACTTCACAAATAAAACTATTTGCTGCCATATTTAAGAAGTTAAACCCATGTTCCACTTTTAGAGCCTGGCTAAGTTTCTCCTTTTATGTCTACTTAACTTCCTGCACTAACACTTTTTTTCTAATATAAGCCTGTCCTAGTTTTCTTTTCAGTTGTTGTGATAAAAATTATGATTAAAAAAATAATGGAGAGGAAAGGGTTATTTTATCATACATGTTCAGGTCACAATCCATCAAGAGGGATGTCAGGGTAAGAATTCAAACTTAGCAGTGGCAGGACCCAGAGAGGTGAATACCCAAACTAGCATCATTGAGGCTTCACCCAGTAAGTGATGGAAACAGATTTAGGGATATACAACCAAGCACCAGGCAGAGCTCCCGGATCCAATTGAAGATAGGGAGGAGGGAATATATGTGTGAGGGTGGTCAAGATCGTGATGGAGAAATATACAGAGAGTTAAGCTAGTGGAAACTCTTGAACTCTAGATTGACAGTTGTTGATACTCCATGGGACCGATGTAGGTCCTCTATATGTGGCAGACAGTTGTGAAGATTTGGCTATCTGAGAGCCCCTGACAGTAGGACCAGGATCTATCCCTGGTGCACGAGCTAGCTTATTGGAGTCCATTCCCTATTCGGAATGCCATACTCAGACTTTAAGGATTCCCCATGGAAGCCCTTACCTGTTGGAAGAAGTGGATGGGGAGTGAAATGGAGGGAAACAGAGGGCAGAAGGAGGGTTGTGAAAGAGAACCTCGGTTAAAATGTAAAATGAATTTTTTATATATTTATTTTTTTCTTATTTTACATATCAATCCCAGTTCCATCTCCCTCCCTCCCATGCCCCCCGAAGCCTCTCCCACTCCATTCCCCCCCCAATCCACAGGGAGGGTGATGCCTTCCAGAAGGGATCATCAAAATCTGTCAGTCATTTGGAGCAGGGTCTAAAGCCTCTAGGCTTTTAGGCTAAGGGAGTATCCCTCCATGGGGAATGTGCTCCCAAAGTCCTTTTCTTTGCCAAGGATACATCCTGGTTCCCCTATCAGAGGTCCCTTAGACTGCCCAGGCCTTCTAACTAAGACCCATGTTCAGGGGGTCTGAGTTGGTCCAATGCTGGTTTCCCAGCTATCAGTTTGAGGGTTCATTAGCTCCCCCTTGTTCAGGTCATCAGTCTCTGTAGTTTCCTGTAGCATGGTCTTGACCCATTTTCTTATCACTCCTCCCTCTCTGCAACTGGATCCCAGGAGTTCAGCTGAGTGTTTATGAAATTATAAAAAAATAATATAATAGGAAATATGTTTATTCTGGAGCTGATAAAAATGACTGTGGCAAATGATTCAAGTAACAATGAATCATATTTGTTACATGTTACAGTATATATGAGCTTTCATATTCATAGAACATAATACAGTCAGGCTCTTTGTATTACCAACTATATAGATTGGGCATCAGTTTGTTAGACTATGACTATAGTTGAGTTGGGATAAATTTCATCCTTAGGATTCATTGCTTCATTATTAAGTTTATGGAAGCTTGAGATCTGTCAGACTTATTAATTCAATCCAAGAATTTTATCTAGTTCTCATAAAGATATTATGTTAAACACAGAAGCTATTACTAAATGGCTTTTGCAAGAGACCAAAAATGGTTCAATTTGACTTTTGTTGATTGTAACCTTCCCATTTTGTCACAATTATGATAGTCTATTCAGTTAATGCTCAGTGGTCATGGGTTCTTACACATCTGGCTCTGACTGAATTTTAGTTCACAGTATCATATTAATTTTCAGATTTTGCCTCAAAGTAAACAATTTGATCAATGATCTCTACAATGTAATCTTATGTTTTGCATATGATTACACTCACTTTATAGATCAAAGTGGAAAACATGTTTGTGAAGACAAAATTGAGCTGTTCCTAGTCATTAACATAGACTATCTTCCCGTTGTTTAGTGTATTCTAAACTTATTTTAGCAAAAATTTTGTGGCACATCTCCAAAGTATTTTTCAGACCTTGTAAAGTGTATATCAACATATTTAACAGTATAGAAATATAAATGGTATTGTACTTGACTTTGTCACATGTTTTAGTTAGGGTTACTGCTACTGTGATGAAACACCATGACCAAAGCAAAGTAGGGGAGGAAAGTGTTTATTTGGTTTAAAATCATAGTCATAATAGAAGGAAATAAGGGCAGGAACTCAACCAAGGAGGAAACAAGGAGGTAGGAACTGATGCAAACAAATGTTGGAGTGCCATTCAATGGCTTTCTCAGCTCATTCTGCTTCCTTATGGACCCCAGGACCAAAGGCCAGGAATGGCATCACCTATAATGGGCTGAACCCTCCTGCATTACTCACTAATTAGAAAACGTCTTACAGGATTGACTAGAGCCCAATCTCATAGAGATATTTGTAAGGAGTAAGGTTTTTCCCCCCCGCCACCAGTCTGGTCCTGCTGGCACACCAGCCCCAATTAACGCAGAGAGTCTCTGTATTAGTTATAATGCTGATGGCCAGGTACTTATTTCTTATCATCTAGCTCTGTCTTAAGTATTAACCCATTTCTGTTAATCTACGTATTTCCATGTGGTCTCATCTTACCGGAGAGCTGGTTGGCATCCTGCTCTCTCCAGACTCTCCATGTTGACCCCTCCTTACTACTTCCTCTTTCCTCCTTGTCTTCTAGTCCCATCTGTCTTGCTTTCCTATTGGCCAACAGTGATATTTATTAACCAGTATGAGAAACATTTACAGAATGACATCTCCCATATGTCATTTTTCTTTACTGAGTTTCTTTCTTCTCAAATGACTTTAGGTTCTATGAAGTTGATATAAAACTATCCACCATATCCTATTAGCCTTAACATCCTACAACTTCAGTACTATTGCAAGAATTTCTTTAGTTATTTTAAGTTCCCCCTATATTATTATACCTTCTATGGGCAAAGGCAAATTTATTTATCTTTTCTATGACTCCTTACTTTTGAATGTTTCAATAAAACATGTTTGTATATTATAATAGATGTACATATTGCTTCTGTGTGTGCTGAGAATTTTTTTATGCATGAATGCATTATTGAGATTTATTTTGCTACATGCTCAATTTACTTATAAATGGTTGATTTATTTAGCTATTTGTTTTGTTGTGGATTGTTTTGTGCATTGTAAGGTAAAACTGGACCAGACCTTAGTCCTGTATGAACTTGCTCAACTAGTTGATGTTCTTTGGATTAGGTTTTCAACACACAGTGTTATGGACAGCCCTAGTCAAGCCTCTGTCACATGCATGGCTTCTCAGCTTCAGCATTATTGTCATCTTAACTGGATAATTGAGTGTTGTGCAAACCTTTACTGTGTATTGTGGAATGCCTAGTAGCATTATTTGTTCATGTCTACTCATCATGTTTCCAAATATTTCTCAAGGGGCAAAATGTTCCCAGCTGGAAGCTACTGTTCTAATGTTTTAATGTGGCCCTCAATCATCCCTGGTAGATTTCTTTCGTGCCTTTGTTGGTTCCTCCTCCACTGGTGGATTGAGTGGACCTCTGAAGGTATCTGGAGTGCCTTCTATCTGTAACCATCTATTAATTTTCTTGTCCTATGGCTCCTATTATAACTGTTTTTTTTCTGCCAGGGTCTCTGTTTTATCCCCTATTTATGGAAAATGCTAGTCTTTCTTGAGTTTTTTCCTTCTGTGCTCCAGGCTGAAACCTTGCTATACACAGAGAATTGGATAAAAGTAGGATTATCTTATTTTTTTTTCATCTTTACCCATCACTCTCATTCATTGTCTGATATCTGGGTCATATATTTGTCTTTGTTTCAGATAAGAGAGTCAAAATTGTTTTTGTTACTTAATATCAGCAGGAAATAGAATTTGTGGTGATATATTATTTATGATTTATTAAAGCTTTCCTGAGGGTACAGAAAGCAAAGATAGCCACAAACAATAGACAGTGGTGACAGATGACTCTCTGTTAGTTCACGGACACACTGAACTATATAAAATTGATGCAGGCCTAAAGAGAAACAGCTCATACCAAGGTGATCTCAGCACTTGGGATCACATACCCTTAACCCCAGGATTTGAGAGGTATACAAGGAAGAAGCCAGTCAAGTCAGTATTGAAGAATTAGTCTCTAGCCACACCGAGGAAAGCATGGCAGTCTGAGTGAATATGAGGAGCAGTGAAATTGGGAAAAGTCTGAGGATTGCCCCTTTGGTTTGATCATAAGTAGGTGTAAGAACCAATTGATGGCTACTTTGCTTTTCTGATATTTAGCTTGAAGCTTGAATTCCAATATTTGTCTCTAGGATTTTATTATTCAAGTTACAGAAATTCTTATTATTATGGTCATATAAATACGAAAATATACATGTTTAAGAATGTGAGAATGAATGAGCTGAGGGGAAAAGAAGAAGGGAGATACATTCATTGTTTTAGCATTTTTGAAAATCCTGTTTTAAAGTTTCTTCTGATTGGTTCTCTCTACTTAGGAGGGAACACATGGTACTATCGAATGTGTTTTAATCATGTGAACACAAAAATTATTAAAATATTTAACCAAGGAGAATAGACCTGCAAAGTTTTCTTATCCTGAAACAAAACCCAAGAACATACTAACCCAAGCTGATTTGCTAAGTAACTATGACTTCTAACATGAGTTACTGTATGCTTAGCGATAACATAATGGAAAATAAAAAGAATCAAAGGCCAGTATTCAACTTACATTAATGTTCAATATCTAGAACCAAAATTTCAAAAACAGACAGCAGAACTTAAGTGTTTACAACTGATACACAAAAGTCCCTTCCACATCAATAAATACATGAACGTATGGTTTTCTTTTGCAGCATTTTTTAATTCTTCTATTATCTTCTAATATGCTATTGAATCACTTATTTATTGGTTCTTCTATTTGTTTTAGACGGTTTTCAAACTCTGACCTATGCTATGCCACCAGGGTTGGTATCCCTAGATAACCTATTTTGATTTTCACAAGCTTCAAGCTGCCACTCTTCTATAGGACCTTAAGATCAAAGTTTCTGAGAAGGACCTACTTTGGATGCAACACACTAACTTGTATGCATGTGTAAATGGCAGTTAAAAGTCATTTACTATGTTTGTGTATTGGCACTAATTCTTGAATGTTTTCTATACTCTAGCTGTCACTTCATGTAGGGGCAGCAACAGTTCCTGTGGATTTTGTCTTGTTAGGACATGACAATAGCACTTTAGAAGCACAGAGAGACTTTTATTGCTTTGAAGACACCTTGTTTAAATAGTTTCTTACAGTTTACTATAGTGAATAAAAGATTGTGCAGATTCTAATGAAGCAAAGAGCACTTATAGAATGATTCATAATGTTTTTTCTTCGTAAAAAATTTACAGAATGTTCTAAAAAACACAAAAACAAAATTTTTCCCTCGGAAATGAAAGAGATTTTTTTTTCCCAGAATGAACTAAACCTTGCTATAAAATATAACTATACAAAAATATAAAATTGTCTTTTATAGGAACAAGCTAAATACACATTGCACCTACATGCAATATGTTGCTCCAGCACAGTGTTCTGCAGAGAACAGGATGCACAGCTGTGTGTTCATAACACAGTGTAGTTTGATCATCCCACAGTGCACCTCAGAGCTCGAGGAGAGTACACAGTGTGGCCTGGCACACCCAGATACTTTTGCTTTAGACATGTTCCAAGTTGATGTGATTTCATTTTAAATAAAGATCAAGAGGATAAAATACTGCCCATGTGTGAAACTTTTCCCTCCTGGGTCTCATTACTGTATTCTTTTGCTTTTTATTAACTCACCAAGTTCTTTGTTTTGATCAGACTCACCATCCATTTCAACACTTCCCAGATTAACCACACCTTCTCTTCCCATCTAACTTTGCCCCATTGTTTGATGATATTGCTGTCTTTGTTTTGTGAAATATATTTGATTGTGTGTGGTGCACACGCTGAAGTGTGATTCACTTGTCAGTGGCTAAACTTTTAGTGAAAACTGATCTTTTTCTCCCCCCAGCTAATCACGTCTGATTTTCCTCCCTTAGCAGTAAAGCATCATGCTCAACTTTCCTCCCTATGCTGGGATTTAGACTGATAGAGGTTTTCACAGGACTTATGCATGGTGTCACATCCACTGTGAGATCAGATTTGCAGCTGCTGGGATGTGTCCAGAAGACTCTGTTTCCTTGCTGTCATCTGCTGCCTCTAGCACTTACATTCTTGCATTCTTTCAGCCCCTTCTTCAGCAATGAACCTTTACCTTTCAAGAAAGGTTGCAGTATACATCTTCCACTTATGACTGAGCATTTTACAGTCTTTTATTCTCTACATTTTGGCCTGTAGAGATTCTTTGTGCAGATTATCATCTATTGCAAACATAACTTGGAGAAATTATGTGTATATAAGCATAATGATAGGTCATTATTGGTTCGTTTAACACTGTTTTCATTTAGCAGAACAATTATCATACCAAGAAGCTTTGGCTAGACAGAAGACTTTAGGAGAGAGCATACTACTATTTTACTTTGTACTTTCTAATTACTTTAATACTTCAGATTTTATTTATTTTTTGTCAAGACAGGATCTTACTATGTAGGCCAGGCTGGCCTCAAACTCATAACTATCTGACTGCCTGTGCCGAGATTAAAGGTAAACACCACTATATGTCCTTAGTAATTATTATCATTTCAATCAAAATTATCAAGAAAAAATTTCAAATAAATATTTTATGCCTTCTATGAATATTGCTCTTTTGATAATTTTTAAATTAATTAATTAATTAATTTTAATTTCATTTTACATTCCAATCACAGTTCTCCTTCTCACCCTAACTCCTGGCCCTCTTCACCTTCCCCCATCCTGTCTCCCATCCAATCCTCCCAACAGATAAGGACTACCACTAGGAGTCAACAGTGTCTGGCCATTAAGTTGGGGTGGGACCAAGGCCTGGTCCCCTGTGTCAAGGTTAAACATGCCATCCCCTCATTGGAAATTGACTCTAACAAGCTAGCTCATGCATCAGTGATAGATCCTGGTCCTACTGCCACAGAACCCTCTGTCAAAGCTTCACAATTGTCTTCCACATATGGAGAACCTAGTTCAATCCCCTGGAGTCTCCACAGTTGTAGGTCAGAGTTCATGCATTTCCATATGCTTGGTTCAGCTGTCTTTGTAGAATTCTCCATCATGATCTTTCATTAAATTAGTTTTTGTTTTTAATTTTTTTAAATTTATTTTTCTTATTTTACATATGGATCCCAGTTCCCTCTCCCTTCTTCCCTCCATCCTTCCCTCCCTTCTTTTCTCCCTCCCTCTCTTCCACCCTCCCATGCCCCCTGACCACCATTAAATTAGTTTTTTAATAAGGAAAATTTAACATATCAAGCAAAATTTTGTTATTAGTCTGTTTTTTGTTGTTGGTTTTTATTTGAAGAGCAGGTGTCCTGTAATACCAGATGTCTTCAACATACTTGTGTAGCTGAAGATAGTGATGAACTCCTGATCCTCCTCTCTAAGGCAGCAGCCAACACATCTGGTCAAGAGTGTTTTTGTTTAATATCTGCAGAGACATTTGACCTTAACCTTTCTACTACTACTACTACTACTACCACTATTATTATTATCATCATCATCATCATCACATTTATTCACTAGTCCAATTATCATCTCAAACAGACCGAATTGATATTATTTCAAAATTGTCTTTAGACACCTGCATCCTCTCTGAGTTCACGGTTGGTTTGATTTTTCTTTATGTCATTGATGTTATTTCTTCCCTATATTTATTTATTTGCTTATGCTTATTTATTTATTTTAGTGTGTGTGTGTGTGTGTGTGTGTGTGTGTGTGTGATGTGTGCAGGGGACCTCAGAGGCCAGAAGAGAGTGTCAGATCCCCTAGCATGAGATTTACAGCAATTTTGAGCAGTCTAATGTGGTTGCTGAGAATTAGACTCAGATTATCTGAGGAAACAGCCAGTGGTCTTGAATGCTGAGCCACTCATCTCTCTAGCCTTAGTTTTACTTTTAAAATTAGATTTATAAAATTTCAACAATATTTAGGAAATTTCATGTTTATATTTTCACATTGTTAATAGTAGAATGTAAAAATGATAAAAAATAAATTTGAGAATATTGCAATTTACTCAAGAAAATGAGGCCAAAATCAATCATATAGCCTTCTATATAATTTTAGTTGAGCTCATTATTATCCTAGGCATGCTGGTAAGATTCTTTCATCAAAGTTAGCTTAAAGAATATCTGATAGTTCAATAGCATGGAAACCCAGCTGTCCTTTATACTAATGAGAAATTATTTAATTCTTCTTTTGATATCTCACTAAAGTCTGGGTAGAAGTTTGGGACCTAGGAAATGATTTCTACTTAGACAACATGCTATGTATGTAGAGACTTTAAATACGTCATGTGAAAAATTGATTTGTTCTACATTCTCATGTACTAATTTACACATTTTCAAACACAGATGGTGCTAATAATTACTGGAAATGTGAATTATTAATTTGGGGGTCTAGGTACTAAGCAATCCTGAACTCTATATTTTTAATTAGGATCATTGAATTAACCCAAAATTTCAAATGCATGATTCTCTCACCCCAGCCTCCCCAGTAATGGGATAAAAAGTACACATCTCAGAGCATGTTCCAAAGGCTCTTGTATATTAGACTAAAATTACACACAAACATCTATACAGGTACAGACATACCACAACCACCAATACATCACAACATACCCAGTTGAAGCAGTTCAAGAAGCCTGTAAAGAAATGATACTACAAATACATTCCATAAATCACTGTTTAAAACATGTTTTGTATTTTATTGTGTTCTCTTAATATTTAGTAGTTTTATTTTATTTCTTATCTGAATTTTTCACAAGAGAGCAACTGAAACTTGGTCTCCAGCTGGTGGCACTGTTGGGAGGTTGTGGACATAGGAGTTGGGGCACAGCTGAGGAAAATTGCCCTTTGGAGGCCTGTATTTGAAGGGGATTTGAGGACACCATATCCCCCCCTCTCATCATCCCTCCCTCTCCTTTTTGACCTTAAGATTCCTACAACTTCCTCCATCACATGTTTTTACTGTTATAATTTTCTACTTTCCCATAGTCATCACCAACAGCCACACAACAGAAACCTTGCGCAAAGTATTTTCCAATGTGACTGCTCTTGGATAGGTAGTAGACTTGGGCTCCTAGCACCTAATCCAGGAGACTTATAACCCTCCAGCCCCAGCTTCAGTGATGCCAGTGTCCCTTTTTGGCTTCTGCTGGCATGTGCATCCACACAATCACTCACATATATTTGTAAAACAAAAATGAAAGGACTTCCCTACTTTGAGTTTTTTTTTTTTTTTTTGACTTACATTTGACACAGTGATGGACAGCAGACTGATAACATAACTCCTTTACACCAAAATGCCCAATTTTGATTGATTAATAGTCGAATCAAAACTAAACAGCTAGTTTCCCACCCAAGACCTGTTCCCATTCGTTTACTGAATTGTATTAATTAATTTATATTCTGTATTTATTTTGAAATGAAGTCTTACTCAATAGTAAAGACTATCCTTAAGCTTATTAGGCATCCCAGGCTTAACTCATGACATTACTTCTGATAAGACAGCTGTGGCACCATGAATATCCACTTCATGAACTTTCATTTTTATAACTTTTCTAATGATTATTTACTTCCATAAATTGTCCTATATCTCTTTACTTTTACCTCCAATACCCCTACATATACTTCTCACCTCAGTAAAATATTTTTGTCCAATGCAATAAATAAGGTCCTTTTTCTTCCATGATAGGATACCTTCATTTTTCCTTTGCTCTCTCCTATACTTTTGTGTGGCTAAGTGACATTCTCATGGGACTTCAGAAACCAAGTGCTAATCAGGGGCAAGATCTGAATGGGATTGTTAATAAGAGAAGACTAGATAGTTCACAGGAGGCAAGACAGGGAGTCTGACAGCCGGAGACAAAAGTCCCCAACCTAAATCACATTGCCAGCTTCAGTGGATTGATATTATTTTACAAATAGAAACTTGAGAAAAATATCACAGGCCAAAAGTGAAAATAGAATCTATATTTAGAAGAAGGAGAAGAAGACGAAGGAGGAGGAGGACAAGGAGGAGAAGAAGAGCAGTAAGAATAAGGAGAAGGTTAAGTGGGATTTGCAAGTATGAGAGAAAGACTGCCTTTCTCTGTAAATTATCTTGGATTTCCATCATCTTTACATTTTTTTTTTTTAAATGGGGAACAGAGGACACCACCACTGTGAACACTTATACAATGCATTTCAAAGTTTATCACAAACTTTCCCCTGAAGCACTTACATGCTTTTAGTAAGTGACAATAAATAACATATGCAAATTGCATATTTTAGATTCCTTAGTGTAGACACCCAGATGGCTTGCCCTTTTTATGGATGTATTCCTCCCTTCTGAATTACGAAGAAATAGTTTAAAAAGAAAACGTACAAAATGAGAATTTACATGGACATAGACCAGTGGATTAGGGAGTGTCTAGAAGCACAAACCTTCTACTGGAAAAAAATATAAGGTTCTTAGAATACTGCTTTCCCGTCTGCCTTTGTCTGTTCCTCTTCCTTCTCCCTGATCGTCATCACCAAGCAGCTGTTACTGAGAGTGCTGGATTAACCCATAGAACTGAGACGCCGCTCTTCAAGCAGAGATCTGAAAGCTGCACAGGCAATATTAGGATGTTGCTTTAGCTCTTACAGGGAATGATCGGTTATGTGGTAGTCTTTGATCAGGTTTTACCTGTTGTTCCTCTGAAGTGTTTTGTTCATTGTGATTAGATGAATCAAAGCACTGTCTGTCCCACAGAGAGAAATGTCTAGATGTTGGCAGATTTTAAAACAGAACACTTTTTAAAGAAGCAAAAATAGCCAGAATGTGAACTGGATTTTCCCAGTCTCTTCTGGTGTTTGAGTCCTCTGCGGTGCAACTTGGAGCAAGCAGCTGGCCGTGGCCACTGTAGACACCTTGTGTAAAGATGTACTTTAGGACTGGGGAGACTTTTAGGGACTGGATGGCACCATCTTCTGGATCAGTCTTTAAAGATGAGATTATATCCACATACTAAATTTGGATGTGTCCTGTACTTGTCAGGAAAATGTAAACTGTCCTATCATATCTCATCACAGACTCTCCCTTCCCTTCCTTTGATGTTATCCATTCTTATATTTTCTTATTTTACATATCGATCCCAGTTCCCTCTCCCCATCCCTCCCTCCCTCCCATGTTCCCCGACCCCCCTCCCATCCTTTACTTTAAAACATTTATACTGGCTAAAGTTCAAATCTTCCTCTACCTTGATCATCTTCTCACAGCACCATCCTATGATGTATACTCTGGTATTTTCTGGTTGGAAGTAGTATTTCTGCCTAAAATAAGTAGTTAGCATGATTCGATTAGGAATGGTACCTGAAGTGAGAGAAGCCAACATCACATTAGACTACACACACACACACACACACACACACACACACACACACACACACTGTTTGAAGTATCGTTTTGTCCTGAATTATTATGAAATATCAAAGTCTGCTTCATGACTTTGGTGATTATAAAGCCTTTTAAAGGTATCAAAAGAGCAAGTGTGTGTGTGTGTGTGTGTGTGTGTGTGTGTGTGTGTGTGTGTGTGTGTGTGTGTATGTGTGTGTGTGTGTGTGTGTGTGTGTGAAACATGTTACATGTACCTGTAAGTCTGTTGGGGTGCACAACATAAATTGAGTAGTAGAGGTCAAACTTAAGTGTCATTTCTTAGAAGCTACCACCTTTTTATTTGTGTATTTATTTTTGAGACAGTTTCTCTAGAGAACTGGGGCTTGCTGGTGAGACTAAGATGTCTAGCCACTGTTGCTTAGGGTTTTTTCCTTTACAAGCCATGGGCTTGCAAGTATTCACCAGCTCATCAGATGTTAATGTGGGTGCTGGAACAGTGTGACTAGTGTGGTTTAATAAGAGGAGGTGGGTCTCTAGGAGCATGCCTGGGTTGGGCATATCTTGCCCTCCAGTTTTTCTTGTCTGTGTCTTTCTGCTAGCAGATAAAAAGGAAAACAGTTAGCTGACCATAGGATGCACCCTATATAAAATAACTTTTCTTCTTTGAGTTGCTATTAGTAGGTTTTTGGTAATAACAAACCTCATGTTTAATTTGAGGCAGACAGTAGTTTCCCTGTCTTTCTTTCCATGCTTTCCCATTCCTTCTTTCTGATATCAATTTCCATAGAAATTGCTTGAATTTAAGGCCTTAGCTTTATCTCTGTTTTCCAATGTGATAAAATCAAATTACAATTTGAATTAGAAGTAATCTTTTTTTTAAAGCTGTATATCATGATTGATTTAGAGTTCTTATTCTCAGTTATAAGATGACTATATGAGAATCACACAGTGGGTCTTTAGCCTAAAATCTTGATTTTTAAAATTTTTGTAGTTATTAATATACTTTTTTATAAATTTTATTTAAATTAGAAACAATCCCATTTTACATATCAGTCCAGGTTCCCTCTCCCTCCCATATCCCCCATCCCATCCCCAGGGAGGATGAAGCCTTCCATGAGGGATCATCAAAATCTGTCAAGTCATTTGGGGCAGGACCTAGGCCCTCCCCATGTATCTAGGCTATGAGAGTATTGCACCATGCCAAATGGGATCCAGAAATCCCTTTGTACATTGTGGATACACACTGGTTCCACTGGCAGAGGCCCCAGAGACTGTTTCCAGGCTTCCTAGCTGATACCTGATGGGAGATGTCATTCTGTATATGTTTCTCATACTGGTTAATAATAAAGCACTGTTGGCCAATAGGAAAGGAAGATAGGAGGGACTAGGAGACAAGGAGGAAATAGGAAGTAGGAAGGAGGAGTCAAGATGGAGAGTCTGAAGAAAGCAGTATGCCGCTGGCTCCCCGGTAAGAGAAATACATAGAAATGGGTTAATAATTAAGACAGAGCTAGCCGATAAGAAACTAACACCTGACCAACAGCATTGTATCAAATACAGAGTCTCTGTGTATTATTTGGGGCTGGCTTGGTGGCGGAACAATACCAGGCGGCGGGCGGAAAAACCCTACTCGTTACAGATACCCATATTCAGGGTCTTGGTTCAGTTCTATGTTGTTTCCACAGCTGTCAGACTGGGGTCCACGAGTTCCCACTTGCTTAGGTCAGCTGTTTCTGTGGGCATTCCCAGCTTGGTCTTGACTCCTTTGTCTATCACTCCTTCCTCTCTACAACTGGGTTCCAGGAGTTTGGCTCAGTGCTGAGCTGTGAATCTCTTCTGCTTCCATCAGCTACTTGATAAAGCCTCTAGGATGGAATTTAACATAGTCATCATTCTCATTATAGAGGAAAATCATTTAAGGTAGCCTTTCTATTATTGATTAGATTCCTAGCTGGAGTCATTCTTGTGGATCTCTGTACAATTCTTTTGTGACAGATTTCTCTTGAAACCTATAATGGCTCCCTCTAATGATGTGTCTCTTTCCTTGCTCTTCTCTATTCATCTCTGGACTCAATCTTTCTGATCTCTCATGTTTTCCATCCACCATCCTCTTCTTATATAAAGAAACAGAGAATTCTCAATAGAGAAATCTGAAATGGCTGACAGACCCTTCAGAAATTGTTCAACATCCCTAGCCATCAGGAAAATGCAAGTCAAAACAACTCTGATATACCATCTTACACCCATCAGATTGGCTAAAATCAAAAACACCAATGACAGTTTATGCTGGAGAAGATGCAGAGAAAGGGCAACACTCCACCACTGCTGGTGGGAGTGCAAATTTTATAGCCACTTTGGAACTCAGTATGTCACTTTCTCCAGAAAATGGGAATCAGTCTACTTCAAGATCCAGCCATTCCACTCTTAGGCATATACCCAAAGAATACACATTCATACAACAAGGACATCTATTCAACTATGTTCATAGCAGCATTGTTATAAATAGCCAGATCCTGAAAGCAACTTAGATACCCCTCAAGAAAATGTGGTACATTTACAATTCTACTCAACAGGAAAAAAAAAAAGTGAAATTTTCAGGCAAATTGATAGAACTAGAAGAAACCATCCTGGGTGAGGTAACCCAGTCACAGAAAAACAAACATGGCATGTACTCACTCATATATGGATATTAGACGTAGAGCAAATGATAACCAGCTTACAATCTGTACCTCCAGAGATGCTAGGAAACACTGAGAACCCTAAGAGAGTCATACACTGTCTGCCAGAAAAGGTTAAAGGGAACAGAGTTCCTGAATAAATTGGGAGTATGGGAGGGATGGAGGAGGGAGATAGGAGATGAATATACTCTTATATATTCTCACTTATATGCATAATTATCATGTATGCTTTATTCTTAAGAGATACATGTTCATCATGTGTTTATCTTTTATGTGAATTGAACTATTATAACATCAGTATTTTATCTCAATAATAAAGATGTTTAAAAATGGCTAAAACTGGAAAATGTAGGACTGAGTTTAGAATTCATTTTGTTGCTACTCATTGTTCTTATTGTTCACTCCTCTTTTGTTTTTAATTCATACCTACTTACATTCTGTTTTTCTATATATTGTGAAAAAAACTATTTCTCTGTCTCCTTCTTATAGGACCATTTCTTGGCAGATGCAGTTAGGTCATGACTTCAAAATTCATAATACTGGCCATGATGGGGTTTGTCCTCATCTTATGTTCAGTACTACAGTCCTCTTATCTGACCAGATTTTCAAGTCCCTCCCCATTTCTTTTCCCCTCCCTCTTCTTAATAATATAGAAAGTTATGTTTACACATTATTCACTCGACATTTTCCCTTCTTAACAATGAAAGACCTGGGCACTTCATTATGCTTTTGGGAAAACAAGTAGTGAACTGACCCTGACTATCTAAATTTAGAAATTTGTTACTTTATATAATTTAGGTATGAGCTGTAGGAGAGCTGGCACAAGAAGAAAACCATAATTAGAAGCATGGAGTTCATATTAGAAACACATATAGAAAAAAATATTAAGTAAGATATAATTTCCTATGATAGTATAACCTCTACTACCACAGTTTCCGATAACTCTAGATTGGCAGATCTGTCTGTAAATTATTATACAAAAAATTATGCATCTTGAATGCTACAGTGAACTTCTGATGGAATATTTGAAAGAGACACACTATATATGAATTGATTCAGACAACTGGTATTTGGTAAATCAAGTATTAGGGACTACTTTTTCTAACAAAGACTGACTTAGCATCTCTAGCTTAGATACTCTCTGGCTGTGCTAAGGTACTTTTAATTCTACAGTGAAGACAATGCTGGTGAGTCTAGAAGCTTATTTAACTGCTAAGTTTTCTTTCCTTGCAACAAGTAATAGGAAGCAGAAAAATGCTCCAAGTATAACTTGACATTTTAGAAGCTGATAATTTATGATAGTAAAACAGTGATAATTGTCACATTAATATACTACTTTTCTGTCCATTTGGGAATATTATATTTGATTGATGTTAATTTATATCATGGAGATTGAGCTTTAGATAATGAGATATAGACAGTTATGATGTCTTCTCTTTCTTGTTCTTTAGGTAATGAGGTATGAACTGTTATGATGTCTACTCTTTCTTGTTCTTAGTTTTAAAATCTTAAAAATCACTTCATCCTATTTCTTAAATATACATATATATATATATATATATTTAATTTTATACATGCGTATGCTGTGTTTACATAATTTCCACTCCTCTATCTACCTCCTCTAACTCACGGCAGATGTAGGCTATAACAAGTTCCACAACTTGTCAAAATGCAGAGAATAAGTGACTGTTGGGTGTCCAGTCTCAATTAGTATATCTATAACCTCTAATAATCAGCCATCAAGGTAGACGAGATGGTTAGAAGACAGTAGGAGCCAGCGAACCAGGACTCTTCTGAAAGAGTGTCTTCTAGACATGACAGGGAACTGTGCTTATGAAATCACAACAGAATGATTGTGTAAGCAAGACCTGCATGTTGACTATACCAGTCTATATGCCAACAGACATGGAGAGAAGTTCACGAGGCTTCAACTATAGGTGGTGAATATTTCATTTATTGTCACTGTAGTGATCTTAGAATTCAAGCATCACATACAGTATAAAAACAGAATGGAGCAATAGCACGCTCATTGATATCTTATTCTAATACAGTATGCCTTGGTTTAATCAGTGCATATTTATGACTGTAAAGAAATAAAATTCAGTTTTGTAACATGGATTTCTTTTGTGTCTTTTTGTTGACTCATAAAACCATTAATTTTTAACATGAAATTTGTTTGATTCCTATGGATTTCTGTTCCTGGGCATGCTGTGCAGTATTTATCATCCTGTATATACATTTAGGCCTTAAAAAAGCCCACTTGATTAAATTTTTTGCTATTGTGAATATTTTTAATGTAACTTCTTCAAATGCACTGTGGCTACTGTTCACCTTACACACCTCCCTCAGTAGCTCTCTGATCATCCCATTTATATGGAGACCAATTAACAGGCTGATCTGTCCTTAAATTTAACAATATTATGGATATTTTTCATTCAAATGGTAGTTAAATTTAGATAAAAACAATTAAATATAACCTGGTGTTAAAGTAAAAATTCTCAATGGAACTATTAAACACCATTTAATATTCACTGAATTTAACCCCTGTGCCAGTATTAAATTTCTGAATTTTCAATGTATTTAATTTTAGAGTCTTCAATACTGCTGGTCCACCTATTGCAGGTCCCAGAAAGAACTCCTAGTTTGTCATCATTTTCCAATTTAAAATCCTACCTTACATTCTCAGTTTTACATTGCATTTATATCTCTTCTCTCTCGAGTTACGCACCTCTCTTTTTCAATTATTCAGGGTTTTGTGTAATGATTTTTTCATTTCTTATCATTCCAGTGCTCTTTTACTTTTCCCTCAAAAAATAACTTTCTTTTTTAAATCTTGTTATCATATGTTATATTTTCTAGGTTGTGCAGAATTCCATACAAACATCTTCAATCAATGTAGTATTTTATTTATTTTTATTTTCCTAGCATTGGATTGTTTTGACTCACGTCCTTTCCATCACAATCTGTAGGTTGCTCAGAAACTGATCAGTGCCTCAGCCCACTATCCTTAAGGAAGCTTCCATAGATATTTTCCTGTTTTCCAACTGTTCCAAACCTGTAAGTCATGGCATTATCTTCTGGTGCAATGATCTGTGGAACAGTTTTCTTTTATTCTTCCTATAGAGTGTATGGTTCTAGTGTTATCATAATTACCTATTAAGTCAAGCTGAATGAGATTAAATATTTATTTTGCATAAGTGGTTGTAATAATCACAGAAGTTGACATAAATGTCAAAATCTTTACTCTGATATTCTTGTAAATAAGAGAGAGATTATATAATGAATAGCTCATTCTAGTTAAAGCAGTACTTGACTAAAAATGCATGAAGAGCAATTTGGATGGCTTCACTGTTACAGTGACATGAAAGGCACTGAGCTTTTAGCTTAACAGTCACACATTTGCACAGCAAGTCTGGTTCCAGATTTACTAGTTGGCAATGCTAGGTCATGCTGTTAAGTACCCTACAGCTCTTGCTTAATATTTTTATTATTTCTTTTCATAACATGTAAAAGAATATTGATTATGCCATTTGTTCTTATGAGATATCAGAATGTATGTCCTAAGAAGCATAGAATTATTAACTTTAGTTTGAAGTTTTCATACATGTAAATGTCCATACAGTTACAAATACAACCTTCATGTTGTCTAAATATGAAGGGTCTTTGAAAAGTTCACAATGGTCTGTGTTAAAAAAAAATTATGACTCTCTTTTTTATTGTATGACAATGAGAGAACTGACTGGGAATACTATTTTATGGAGAGAGAATTTGATTAAACTATATAACTTTCTATATAATGTTGAATTAAAATAGATAATCATGTATATCTTATTTAAAAGCCAAATGTCCCATTTAGTATGGGTATCATAATGCATTTTTGACACCATGAAAAAATATCATATACTAGATTCTCATAAAATGTATGAAGTTATTTATATAGTCATTATTTTATTTCTGGCAGATAGAAACCTCAAGACATCAGCATTTTCATTGCCTCATATGGAACTACTCTCAGCTTCAAAGGGGTCACTTTATTGCAGAGCCTTTCAGAGAACTATTTTACCAGAAAGAATGAGGGACAGAAATAATAGAGCTACCTCCTTATGTTCTTTTATAATGGGACCAATCTCATAGTCTTATAGCCTAATTATTTCCTAAAGACCCCACCTTGTAATTGTGGTGGCACATACAACTTGGTTTGGGTGGTCCAGTATTATAATCTTAGCTACTTGGGAGATTTAGGCAGGTTTGGATTTTGCCTGAACTATAGGGAGAGTTCAAGTACACAATGAACAACTTAATGTTTTCCCATATCAAAATAAAATCTCTGATGACAATATAACTCAGAGTAGAACAGTTACTAGTCTGAGATCAGTCCCTATATTCAGCCTCCATTATTAGCAATTGTAACACTCATCCATAAGCTCTATTAACACATATTGGCAAAAAAGAAAAGAAAAGAAAAATGGGTAAAGTGATAGCAGAAATTTGTTGTTTAAACTTTTCTTTATCTCCACCCTTGAAAAGTCTACTCCACAGCTACACATTGAGATCAAAATCACAAAGTGTAAGTGACAGTTTTGCAACCAAGGACTGGGTCATGGAGAGGAAAAGGTGGTTCTATTATATCTGTTCGTTCCTTGTTAGCAAGTGAGCACTTGGAACAAAAATGAGTGTAGGGAAGTTTGGAAAAATTCAAAATGCCTAGCACAGCTTGCCCTTTCCTTTCCAATACACCAACAATTCCCTCTTAAGAATTTGAGAAAAACTTTGAAACAATTAAACTCTGATTTAATGTATTGCAGCTGTCTTGATAGACTTGCTCACCACCCTCTTTTAATGACTGGTTTCAGTTTTCAATTCCCTTTACCCATTTATTTTTTTCAGCAGTCATTATATTTGAACACTACATGAGCTGGTGATAACAACAGAAAGAAGCAATTATTATTTTCTATTCATAACAACAAAAAAACTCTGAAAGCAAGGATTGTTGCCGATGATCTCTCTTACAATGGGGAAGTTGGACTCCATTCTAAGGAGGTGTAGAAATGGAAGCAACTGTGTGGCTACTTTAGCAAAACATGCTCAGATTACATTTTTCCATGGCACGCAGCAGATGAAGAGTGGAGAAACTGGTGAAAAATTCTGTAAGAAATAGGATGATACTATTCTTAGAATTCTCAATCCCTGATTGATTCCTCATGTTCATGAGCTTCAGATATTATTTGATGATTTCAGCAGTTACAATTCACTGCTTATTTTTTGATGTAAGATCCCCAGTTACTCCATTGACTTCATAGTCACCTGATTCTAATCAATGATGAGAGAATAGTGTAGAGACAAAGCATGCAAATCTCCTGTGTGTTTAATACATTTGCCTAAAGAGCACAGACTTAAGGGAAGTGTTACCAGGCTAATTTCTGTCTGGTTAAATTAATAAGGTGAATATTGCTTCATCAAAGAGAGAAGCAGGATGTCAAGAGATGTACTCTGTTCTCTTTTGTCTCCTAATGTTCAAAATAGATAGAGAAATGAAATAGTATTTTTAATTTTTAATATTTTGAGAAGTATACATATATATATATATATATATATGTATGTATATATATAATGTTTTCTTATTTTACATATTGATCCCAGTTCACTCTTCCTCCCATCTTCCCATGCGCCCCCCAGTCCTATCCCCCATTTACTCCCCAGGGAGGGTGAGGCCTTCCATGACAGATCATCAAAATCTGTCAAGTAATTTGTGGTAGGGACTAGGCTCTCCCCCATGTTCTGTAGACTAAGGTAGTTTCCTCCATGGCAAATGAGTCACCGAAGTCCATTCATGCTCCAGGGATACATCCTGGTTCCATTGTCAGAGGTCCCTTAGACTGCCCAGGCCTTCTGAGATCCACATTCAGGGAGTCTGGATCGGTCCTATGCTGTTTTCCCAGCTATCAGACTGGAGTCTAAGAGCTCCCCCTTGTTCACGTCAGCTGTTTCTGAAGGTTTCCCCAGCCTGATTTTGACTCCTTTGCTCATCACTCCTCCCCCTCTGCAACTGGATTCCAGGAGTTCGGCTCAGTGTTTAGCTGTGGGATTCTGTTTCTTCTTCCCTCAGCTAATGGATAGAGGCTTATGATTATCTTTTTTGTGACTGTGTTACTTCATATAGGATTTTTCTAGTTACTTCCATTTGTCTGAAAATTTCAAGATTCCATTTTTTTCCCCTGAGAATTTCATATTTTTATCATATCTTTTCCCATATCCCAACTATTTCCAGATCATCTCTCTTTCTCTACCCACCAACTTCATGTCATGCTCTCTATCTCTCTCATTCTTCCTCTTTCTCTTATATTCTTCTCTCCTTTCCTTGGAAATGGAACATGAAGTCTCTTGTGAGGCTGCTCTACAAAGAATAAGGCAGAATTGAGGTGATGCAGGTTGGGTAATTCTACATTGGCAAACTATGTTGGTCATTTTGAAAGATGAAAATAATATGCTAAAACACATGTAGTGTTATTCAAAGACCCAATTATGGTGGAAATTTTTTATTGATGACTAGAATAAGTCAGAAGAATCAGGACAAATGCACATCATTTAAAATGTAAGAACAAACAAACGATAATGTGCTGTGTAAAACACAATTGTACCTCTTTTCACATTGATAAAGGACAGTAAATGGTTTTTCTGTCATGAAAGTAACTGAAGTAACTAAAACAGTAGGTATGATGATCCCAGTACTGAAGTAACAAGAGGCCACAGGATAATAAATACTAAAACATACACAGGGGATTGTAAGCAGATGGAAAGAAGCATACGCGAAAAACAAAACAAACAAAACAAAACAAAATCTTTCCCAACTCCTCCCTTTCCTTAGGATGTCCCTATCTCTATTTATACCATGAGAAGTAGAAGTTAATCTCTAGAAAGAGCTCTATGCTCTTAATAAACCAGCTAGAGCAGCACAAGAGGACTCTGCACAGCAAGCTGTAATAGCTAGTCTTCAGACTATGCATCACTAATTCACATACACACATACACACACATATATACACACACACACATACATACATACATACATACATACATACACACATGCATACATGTTCCTGCATTTGGAAGCCTAAAGACCTTCAGTCCTTTGTCTTGGCTTGTCCATGACAATTTCACTGTCATTTAATAGATACCATATAATACAGATTTTAGCCATTTCTTGACTAATTGATCAATGGTAATTCCCTATATGTGTATTAATATAAACATCTAAAGGTTTTCTTTTGATAATCTATCTTTAGTCCATATTACTGACAGAATCCTCCCTGATTGAAAAAAAAATAAATGCAATGAAATAAAATGAATATAATTTTGTCTTTACAAAATTATACCAGTGCCAGGTGATCAGAGATAATAATAGAAAACACCCTGCCCTGTTTGCTATAAGCATGGTCAGATCCCTGTAAGTAAAATAGCATTTCTCACTTCTGCAAGATCCACTTAGCATTATCCTATAAATCAGTGATCCATTTCCCTTAGATTCATAGAAGTCCTTTTCCTCTCACAGGCCACGTGCAGATCAATTTTCAGGAGTCACCCTGACGGAGCAATTTGATTGCATCTTCTGAGGTTAAAACTCCTCCGGCATCATATGCTGATTTATTGGTTTCACAGTGGAAATGAAACTTCTAAGTGCTGGATCAGCAGCATGAAGGCATAGAAAGCAAGTGACCCTAAGGACTCCCATGAGATTCTGCATAAGGATGGCCCTGATCTCACTCTCAAAGATAGGATCATCCCCTGGGCCTTTAAGCAAGGTCTGATGCTCTAAATTTCAAATACCATGCTGCAACTTAAGCAGCAGGGAGGTTGATCTCTGCTCTGATAGGAAGTCCTGAACATTGACATTTTAGATCATACAAATGGTTTCCCCCTGACAAATGTTTACTTTGATTTCTTTGAATGCTGTAAAATTCTGCAACATGGCAACCCAGTTTGTGCATTTTACTCATAAAAACCCTCTTGTGTTATCATTAACTATGGACACTATAGGTTCTCAAAGCTCTTTCACATTCCTCTCATTGTTCTCTACCTTCCCCATCTAAGCATCTCATACATGTGTATCTACAAATGCTATATAAAGCTGCTAAAGGTCTTTTTATGTGACATTAATTATTCGATTTGATTGTTCTCTTTGTATGTAACTATTATCAGTTTTTGGAATATTGAAATTAGCTCAATATTACTTTTACAATATAAAATATAATAAAATAAACAAAACACATCACTTCAGGGCTGGGCAAGGTAAACCGACAGAAGGAAAAGAAACCCAAGTGCATGCACAAGAACCAGAAATCCACTCATTCAAACACTCAGGAGTCCCATTGAAATACTAAGCTGAAAATTATATATGCTGAGTGCCTAGGACAGACCTCTGTAGGCCTTATGCTTGTTGCTTTAGTCTCAGAGAGTTCATATGAGCTTTGTTCAGTTGATTCGGAGAGCCTTGTTCTCCTGGTGTCCTCCATCTACTATGACTCTTACACACTTTCCACCTTTTCTTCCAAGAGGTTCCCTGAAGTCTGAGGGGGTGTGGTATCATGGAGACATTCCATTTAGAGATGAGTGTTCAAGGTCTGTCTCTTAATAATGTCTTCCTGTGGGTGTTCTGTAATTCTGTATTTGAGGAGAAATGATGACTGATCTTGATTCTAATATAAGAATATAATAGGAGTCATTTTATTAATATTTCATTTTAGACAAGTAGGGTTTGGTTTATCTTACAAATCTGAGCTGTCCAGATTCTGGTTCTTGGTCATCCAAGGAATTTTGGATATGGGCTCCAAATCTTGGATTGGGTCTTAAGTCAAATCAGACATTAGTTGACTATTCCCACAAGGTCTCTGTCACCATTACTTTAGTGTATCTTGCAGGCTGAGTTGGTGCTTACCTTTCTCTTTTGGTAGCCTGTGGAGTACCTCCTCTCACCAAAGACATTAGAACATGGGTTAAGGATGCATGTAGACACCAAATTGACTTCTTCATGTTCAGTGATTGAATGATGTTCTTAGGTTTGAAGAGAACAACCCATTGTTCTCTGGATCCCCATTGGCCAACATGCATGCAATATGGCATTTCTTCAGACAGTTGGGAATCAATCTACCTCAAGATCCAAAAGATGTTTTGGCCCACCACAAGGACACCTGCACAACCATGTTATTTGCTGTCCTATTCAAAATAGCCAGAAAATGGAAAAACGAAAGCAAGAAACAAAACAAAACAAACAAACAAACAAACAAAAAAAATACCTAGAATGTCTCTAACAGGCAAGTGGCTAATGAAAATGTGGTACATTTAAAAACAAGGACATCATGTAATTTGCAGGACAATAGATGAAACTTAAAGAAACAGACACACACACACACACACACACACACACACACACACACACACAGAGTGAGGTAATCTAGGATAATAAAGATGGTATATATTCATTTACATGTGAATATTGGCATTAATTAAATGATAACCATCTACACGCCCTAGACCCAGGGGTTAGGGGTTAGGTATAGAGGAAGATACTATCTGTGACACATGGATCTCCCTAGGAGGGATATTAGAATAGATTTGGTGGGTGGACTAGGGGCAGGTGGGGATGGAAGCAGCATGATCAGGAGGGGAGGAGGAAGAGAGATAGGGTTGAGGGAGGTTATGTAGGGAGAGACAACAGCTGGAATTGAGGGGCATTTAATGAATGTTATAGAAACTAAGTACAGTAGAAACTTCCTATAATATATGAAGGCAATCCTAATGATCTTTTAATAATGGAGGATTCAGTGTCCCAACTGGCCATCTCTTGTTACCAGTACTAGGACTGGAATGACTCAAAAATTTTCAAAACAATGTTTGAAACAACCATAAACTATAAAATGTAGATCATATCTGCTTATTTGTTTGTCAAGTAATGAGTTAGATATAAGGCATGTCCTTAAGAATCCCATGATAATATGATACTTTCATGAATCCCTGCTTATCTTACAGCAATGCTCTTTTCCTGCCATCTTTGGAACATCTTTACCTAGTTGTTAGAATGAATTCAAATGCTATTTCTATTCCTTTACAGAGTGTTCCATAATGCTGGAGAGATGGCTCAGCTATTAAAGGCTAGACTCACAACCAAAAATTCCTTCATTTCCTTAAAATTCTTCATTTCCTTAAATACTTTTCACAAAGCATTCTCTATTGTGTTGTGTGTATTTGCTGTGGGAAAATGCATTTTTCTTTCAATTATTTTGTTCAGTAAAAGAAATATTATACATTGATAGGCCTTTGAAATGTGTGTCAAGTAAATGAATAAACAGCATACAAAAATCATACAGAAGGAAACATGGTAGAAACAACAGGCTGTCCTTAATCAGTTTTGATTTTAGTATCTGTCCTTGAGCTTGCAAAAGAAACACACAGAAAGAACCATGTTCAAATACAAGAGTTGACAAAGCCTTATTGTTTATTTTAAAAGTTAAATTCTTTGCATACAAAACAAATTTAATCCATATTATTCTAGGACATATAAGTACATTTTTATAGTCACTTACTATCCAAAGGACTTTATGAATATAAGATATAAAAAACTGAACGTGATTATTTCTATGTTTCAAAGATATGCCACCTAAAATTTTTAAGAAACATACTTTGAAAGATTCCTATTTGTCATTGGTTAGTTGTTATTGTTATGTAGAATAATTGGTCTGAGTATCACAAAGAAATAAATGATAATTACAAATAGTAACCAACAAATACATTTTGGTTATTTTTCAGTTAAAATCTACCACGTTGGTTTGCAATGAAATGAAGGACCTTGGTATCCTATCACCCTCCACTTGAGAAACTTTATTCTAAATCTGTAAGTGGTCTTGAGACTTTGAAAGGATGAATCTGGTTGCGCGAAGTCCATTGTCACTCAACTACTTCTTTGTCATTACCACTGTGACCTGACTAATCTGTCTTCTTTTAAAACTGAATGAGACAATGTTTTTCTTAAAGTAATATTTCAAGATAAAATAATACTCAGTTAAACACACACATCCACTTAAAACTCGACAAAACCTTAAAAAGGGATTTTAGAAACAAAAGAACAGAGACAAGCAAGTCTTCTTGGTAGCAGCATTTTTCTCAGTTTGGCTCCGTTTTGCTAGAAACAAGCAGAGACTCATGTGGCTCCTTTAGGGGAGGTTTCTAAACTCAGCATAAGCACCAAAAAGCAACACCGCTCTTTTAAGAATCCCTGCTAAAAATTTAATGGTGTCTATGAGTAGCTGGCAATGTCAGTGACCATATCTCCAAGCTAGTACTATGTTGGTTGATGGTAACATAGACCAAGGTGGTGAGCACAGCTCTCTTTGCTGGCAGTGAATATATCCATGCCATATTGGAAAGCAATGCTGTTGTTTAGCAGATAAAAGACTTGTGGCCAGAAAAAGATAAAGATATACAGTAAAGACAGATTCAGATAAAGAAAACTGCCAAAGATTTACAGTGTGTTTAAAAGCACATATAGGCTTCGGAGAGAAAAAGAAACAGGATAAAGTGGTTTAAAAAGTAGAAATAAAGTAAGAGAGAGAGAGAGAGAGAGAGAGAGAGATAAAGAATGAAAGAAAAAGAGACTAGCTGGATGTGTTAGCACATGCCTTTAATTCCAGCAATTGGAAAATAAAGCCAAGCTAATCTCCATGATTTCAAGGCCAGACTGGTGTACAGAGTGAATTCCAGGACCGGCAAAAGTTACATAGAGAAACCCTGTCTCAAAAAATGAAAAAATAGAAGTAGAAGAAATAGAGTAATAAAAAAGCCATGTGAAGATGGAAAGTACACAAAGAGTATGAATATTGCATGCTTGATATTGTATTTAAATTGCTCGCTCAATTACTAAAGAAAAAATAATTACCACAATACACTTGATTATCAATGCTGCTAAATTAATCCAACTTATATATTTTAAAAATGCTTTGACTTCAAAATTTAAGTCTAATGACAGGTTACTGGGGAAAAGAATTTTCTTTTTGTTTCCACAGAAAATGAAAAGCTTTAAATTCCTTCCAGACTAACATGGACTGATCAAGCAAGACCCCCTGAAGCAGTATCCCAGGTGATCCAGCATTCAAAACAGATGGGACAAGGCAGCCTTGCAGACTACAGATAGGATTCCTGCAACTTCCTTAGGATCCCCATGACTGTGCTTCCTACCAGCAGGAAGCAGTTTGGAAAGAACGATGCCCAAATTCCCACATATTGTTTATAAGTGTTTGTTTTTATTTAAATGGGGTTGGTTACAAATGGTTAATGATCACAACCAATCTCGTTTTAAAGGTAAAAAGGGGATTATGGCAAAGAAATGAATAATTTGTTCTGGAATGAATTTTCATTCATTGATACAAATTTAAGATCTATTTTGTTTTATATATATATATATATATATATAAAATATCATCTTGATTAGATATTGTGTTTATATAGCTCATTTAAAATGTAATGTATAATTAAGTACAGATCATAGATAGTTACCTATGATAGTCAAAACTTAAGAGTTAAGTTAGTTAGGTTTTCTAGATATACAGAGATGAATTTGAGATGAATAGACATTCTTCAAACCTTTCAAAGACATACATAATATGACATTTAAAGCAGTTTAGAGTTCTTCTTGACAGTGAGACATAACTACTCCTGACAATACCACCTGTGTCAGAAAGGAAGATAGACATCTAAGAAACTCTTATGGAGTTTGCTTCCAATTTGGCAAGAGTAGCAAACTGGGCAAGATGCTGTTCTTGTCTAGAATGTTTACCTACATGCTTTATAAAGTAGACATACACAACTCACAGGAAAATGACTGTTAAAACAAGATGGACAGTGCTACAGGGTTTCTGCTTCATGGAAGAGTCTGCCAGACATTCTGTAGGACACAGACAAAAGTGACTGACAAACTGCCAATACTGGTTGACAGTTTAAAGTTTCCTGATTTTCTGAGTGGTCTGCCAGACACACTATGGCTTACAGTCTGAAGATGGAACATTACAGAAAAACTTCGGGTGACTTCCCAGTCTATATATATATATATATATATATATATATATATATATATATATATATATATACTTTTCTTACTTTACATTTGATCCCAGTCCCCTTTCCCTCCCCACCATGCCCACCAACCCTCCCCCTGTCCCATTCCCTGCCCACTTCACAGGGAGGGTGATGCCTACCAGAAGGGATCATCATGTCATTTCTACAGTTTATATATTATCCTTCTATGGTCGTTGATGGAATTATGACAGTTATGGTTTTAGTTTTACTTAGTTAGGACTAAAGATATGACATATATGACTTTAGACTCACAAAAATAGAATAGATGATGGAATATTTTCTTTAAATCTTTCTATATGTTAATGGACTAAATGTTGTTAACTATAGCTCTTATTTGATAACTGTTTTGTTATATATTTTACTGTATTAAAGTTAAAACCCTTCTTTTTATTTAGACATAAAAGGAGGGATGATGGGAGATGCCATTGGGTAGTGAATAAAATACTATTGGAAAATAGGATCACAAGATAGGTGGGACTAGGAGACAAGGTGTATTCTGTAATATGTAGTAGAGATAAGTCAAGATGTAGGCCATGGGTGAAGTAAGAGGTCTGTACCCTCTCTCCAATAAGATAAGAGCACATGGAAATATTAAGATTGATAGAAATGAATTAATATTTAAGACAAAACTAGCCAATAAGAAACACTAGTAACAGGCCAAAGTTTCATAATTAATACAATGTCTCTGAGTGTTATTTGGGGCTGATGTGATTATGGGACAAGGCTGGTTGTAAAATACTTGTAATAAAATAATGTGGCTGATTTTATGTAATTTTCAATTTTATTATACTGTATCAGATGCTAGATCATGTCAGAGTGAATAAAAGTGAATGGGTGTACTATCTAAATAACCTGCCTGTTAGCAATTTGAATTGTATCCTAAATGTGCTAATTTGCTCCAGGTTTTGCTCAATTTTTTAATCTAACTTATAATGAAAAAGCTCTTATTTTTTCTGTAATTTTAAGTAAGTTATTTCTGAACTAACACATGCATACATTTTACTTCTAGTGACAGTCCTCTGCTTTGAACATTTCTCTGCAAAGCACTGGGTCTGAAATGCAATACAGCTCTTTCCTGAAGTCCCCTAAATGAAAGCCCTAATGTGTCATACATAGGCATCTCTGCTTCCCTTAACAAAACGACCTTGCTATTTCATTTGACAGTTTGAAATCTTGACCGGCTTTGCTTTAAGTAAATCCATAGAGTCAAAAATAATGCACAAATACCAGGGAAATTAGCTGTATATATGTCATATAGAGCTCTTCAAATCATGGTCCAAACTTCACAGTAACTAAGGATGAAAGAACAACCTGAGCTCAGAACTTGCAGAGAAGGATCTCTCCTGTAAATCAGTGTGTAGATGACTCACATAGACAGGTTCTCAAAATTTGTTTTCAGCATATTTCCATCTCCTCACATATTTCTACTCTTCAGGAATACCTATAGTTCTTACTTACATATAATATCTGCTGCAACTTGGATTCCTTGGATATTAAATACCTCTTCCATCTTGCTCCTAAGACATGCAGAATCCATGCCCAATGCCTTATCTGAAATATTTCCCTGAAATTTGTGTTACATTCATCTTCTTCCCATGAAACTTTATCACTGTCCTAGTAGTCTGCATTAAAATAGTTGTAAATTTTTAAAAGTTACTAAGGATATCTTCAAAAGAAGAAGAGATATGAAGGTAAGAGAAATGAGAAGTGTGAATAATGAGAAAAAGTGTCTGACATAAGGGATGTTTCTGTCTTGCCTTCTTGTAGCATCCTTCTATTACTTGTTTTATGTCTTCACTTACATATCAGTGTTTAAGAACTACCACTAATTACCTTTCATATGCCTTGGAAGTGTATAAAATAATTGGTTTTATGGAATGAGGATGATACTGTGATGACACTCCCTTTCATAAAGAATAAGTATGTGACATTATTGTGAAAGTTTTTCAGATCTTTCCAGCTAAGAATGTGAGGTGTATGGTATGTGTAGAAGATAGTTAACAGCTACAGAAGCAGTGCTGACTTACTAGAACAATGGAAACTTGGTATTTATGTCTGTGAGAGCTGACATTCCAGTGCAATCAATACCATTTGTATAGTGAAATACGAGTGAGGTTGTTTACTTATGGGAGTCAATGTTTCAATTTGGAAAAAAAAATGTGATAATTTTAAATGCTTTTGTGCATTAGTTTATTTCTTTACCCTTGCCTTATTCCCTTTCATTCCCTTCTTTCTACATTTACATTAAAACACATAATTTTAATAATTCCTACATGTACTATGATATTGTGTGACTTTCTCAGGAGAGACTTAAAACTAAAAGCAGCAGACAACAGATCTCCAGTCTAGCCTTGCAAATTAGTGATTTTTTTTTAAGATAACTTACAGGAGTATGAATGAGGGGTTGCTTACAGGAACATGGATGGGCTTAGGGCAGATACATCATTGAAAAGACCACCTCCAAATCAGAAAGAACTCAGGAAAGAGGAATATCTGGGGTTCCTAAGGCAGCTTAATCAGTCTAAGACTCCCCTCCTCCCCCAGAAAATTATTATTATTATTTTCTATATGTGAATATGTGAATACAAATGTAAATGCAAATGTGAATACAAATGTTTTATGGTTTCCAGCAGGGACTTACCAGTTTTGCATACTTTCTGAGCCTTTGTAGCTGGAGGTTTCTCTCTTGCCCCCAATTTCCAAATAACCACTATGATGTTTAATATTAATTACAAACTGTTTGGCTTATTAGCTCAGATTTATTATTTATTAACTCTTATAACTTAAATTAACCAATTTCTCTTCATCTGTGTATTGCCACTAGGCCTGTGGCTTATTACCCCGTATCTTGTTTTTCTGGTGGCTGCAGGCATCTCCCTGACTAGACCTTCTTTTTCTCTGTATCTCTGTTTGGATTTCCTACCTGGATCTATTCTTCCTGGCTATTGGCCAAATCAGCTTCTTTATTAGGCAATGGTAATAAAATATATTTACAGCCCACAAAGGGCATTCCACATCAAGCTTTGATGGAACATTTCAATTCAGAGGAATAACTACAAACATGGAAAGTTCAAGATGGAGTTAGATACCAATGAAGTAGGACTACATATATAATTTTCAATTGGTGTCAATGCTGTTAATGAGAAAAGGCTTCCATGAAATACAGTTAAGACACTGAGTAAGATAACAGAAGCAGTGTTTAAGGTTGGCTTAGCTTTTTATTCTGTCACTTCTACTTGAGGCATTCGAAAATGTCAAACTTTTCATATTGTGTTTCTTAATTTATGCAACAAAAGAAACATACTATTTCATAGATGAAATATTTCCTTTGTAAGCATGAAAAGCATGGGTATCTGAATAGGAGAGTAGGAGAAACCTAAATAACACATTGATATACACTTTATTTTTGCAGAGCCATCTCACATACTATCTGGAATTCATCCTACTGTGTCTCACAATGTGAAAGGGCCCCAGACACTGTATGTCTGTTTTAACACCAGGCACTTGCCCCTTTAAATAGTGAGTGAGTGACTCTCAGAGAAGTTCATTGTGTTCAATCTATTCTTACTCAGTTTTCCAATGCCAAGCACGAGGCAAGGATATCCCTATATTATTATTATTATTATTATTATTATTATTATTATTATTATTATTATTAGGGGTACAGCATTGAAGACCTCAAGGAAAAACTGTCCAATTGCATATGCTTTGAGTTCAAAGTCCATGCACTCCATCCTAGGGGCCATAATCCTAGTATCTTAGTTAGGGTCTTTTACTGTGAAGAGATGCCATGACCATGAGAATTCTAATAAAGAAAAACATTTAATAGGGGCTGGCTTACAGTTCTAAGATTAAGTTGGACAGAATCATGGCAGGCATGGTGCTCAACAGGGAAATGAGAGTTTTACATATAGATATGTAGGAAGACAGAGTTACACTGGGCCCCTCTTGAGCTTCTGAGTGCTCAGCTCATTCAGAGTGTTATTTCTTCCAAGGAGGCCACCTCATAATAGGGCTACTCACATGGGTATGGGTGCCATTTTCATTCAAACCACTACTCAGCTAATATAAACTAATAATTACTTTTAAAAGTTATTATAACATTTACATTCTATCTTAGAAAGTTGCTCCATGAGAAAAAATGAGAAAAAAAATACTCTGTATTTGAAAGCATCTCAGTAAATGCAACATCTTTGAAATCATCATCCCTCTAGAGTAAGAGGGTGGATTGGGGCAGCCACTGATGCAAGCTGTGGATTGAATCTTGAAGCTCCCAGGATTCCAATGAAAAATGATACACCATGAGAATCATCCATTCTGGCTCCTCAATATCTGTCTCATCTAGCTAGGATCCCTGCATACCAATAGCCTCACATGCATTTTTCTTAACATCACCTATTCCACACAGTGAATATAATTTTTTATTGGATGTAATCTTTCAATCTGCTCTATCCACCTGATGAGAGAGTAGGGAAGGCATGTTGATGTTTAGGCTGTGTACAGTATTTTATACCCTGCAAGTTGATTTCCTAAAAAAGAGTATTTATTAATTTTTAGAGAGAAGAGGAGAGACTCTACCTTTTCAAAAGTTTACATATTTTTTAACAAATAATTACACACTCTTCACCTAGACACTCAGTGGACACATTATCCAGTTTTAGCATATCTAAAGCTGTTTTCCTTCCAAGGGAATAAGAATTTGTGTGTTTGCTTTACTCTGGCTTTGTATTTTCTACACTCTAATTTCCCACAAGAGAAAAAGTTTGTATAGAGCTCTACGTAAAAACAAATATTGAAAATGGGTTTTTGTCTTGTTTATTTATTTAATAGCAAAATTGGTTTAAGACTGAGAAAGGTAATGTGCTTAATTACTTTAGAAAATGTATGAGGGGAAATTCATATATGCAATAAATAAAAGTGAAAAGCCATGTTTTTGTGTTCTCCATACCTTCCTCTTCATGCTTTCTAGTTGAGAGGATAAAGATGTGTGTTACAAAGGAATAAGCATAGGCAAAGTTCTACTCAACCCACTCTTCTCAGAACAGTGTAATAGGACACTGGGAAGAATATAATGTATTGATAAAATGATTATTCATATTTTATTCCCCATTCTAAGGATGGAAACTTTGAATATGTTAGGTAAGCAGTCTATCATTTAACTATATTCTCAAACAAAATAATTTATAGTTTGAGACCAGATCTCTCTTTAAGTTGCCAAGGCAGAAACAGGAATGGGAACCATTCTGACTTGGCTCAGAGTCCCCAGGAATATAGGTATGCACTTTCATACATGATTTATTGTTTGATTGTTTTTAACACCAATTAACTTCTCATTTATTTATATTGCAGCACTAGAGATTGATGTCATATCATGGAATCATCCACTGGTTTTTTTTTTTTTTTTTTTTTTTTTTTTACATGTTGATCCCAGTTGCCTCTCCCTCCTTCTCTCCCTCCCTCCTTCCTTCTTACCCTCTCTGCCCCCTCACATGCACCCTGACCACCCTCCCCTCGCATCCACCCCCCAATTCCACATGTAGGGCAATGCCAACGAGGTGGGGTCATGTAAATCTGTCAAGTCATTTGAAGTAGGGACTAGGACTTCTCTCCTGTCTCTAGGTTAAGGCAGTATCCATCCACGGGGGATGTGTCTGCAAGGTCCCTTTGTGCATCAGGAATACATCCTGTTCCACTGTCTGAGGTCCCTTAGACTGCTCAGTCCTTCTGGCTGAGACCCAAATTCAGGGAGTCTGATTCAGTTCCATGTTGGATTCCCAGCTATCAGTCTGGGGGCTCGTTAGCTCCTCTTTGTTCAGGTCAGCTGTCTCTATGTGTTTCTGCAACCTGGTCTTGCTCTCTCCTTCTGCATCTGGATTCTAGTTCGACTCAGTGTTTATGTATGGGAGTTTGCTTTTGTTTCCAACAGGTACTAGATAAGTGCTCCATGATTATGGATAAGTTAGTTGATGATCTCAGTATCTGGAAAGGGCATTTTTGGTAGCCTTTCCACGGTTGCTCAAATTGTTAGTTGGCAGCAGTCTTGTAGGTTTCTAGACCTTTCTTTAGGTTCAGTTTTCTCTTCAAACCAATAATGGCTCCTTCTTTTATGTTCTCTCTCTCTCTCTTTCTTTCTCCTGTCTTTTATTCTAACTTGACTCAATCTTCCTAGTCACACGTGCTTTCTTCTCCTCCCCTTCTCTTTTTCCTACTTCTTTCTCCATAGGCTGGTGATCCTTTGCTCTAGTTCTAAAATCCATATATGAGTGAGTACATACCATGTTCAGGAAGAGTCTTCCTATGTATGTCAGGTTAGTCTGGTGGTTGCTATGTGGTAAAATCTGTAATTCATGACTAGTCCTTTAAATGTACTTTGGCTTGGTTAAATAACATTCTTTTACCCCCTCTTACCAAGTCCTTAGTAAAAATTCTGAACATACTCTGCATACTCTGTAAATCACTGAGAACAGAGTTTCTGAAACCTGATGACCTGCACATAGTGCAGAGTTTTCCAAACCTGATGACCTGCACATAGTGTACTTATGGAAAAAATTTGGTCTTTTTTTTTTTTTTTGGTTTTTGTTTTTGTTTTCTTCGGTTTGGTTTTGGTTTTGGTTTGTTTGGGTTTCTGTTTTTTTTGTTTTTTTGTTTGTTTGTTTTTGTTTCTTTCAAGACAGGATTTGTCTTACTGCTTTGGCACCTGTCCTGGAACTAGCTCTGTTGACCAGGTTGGCCTTAAACAGACTCTGTTCTCCGAGTGCTGGGATTAAAGGCATGGTCACCAAAGCCCAACACATTTAGTCCTTTTTCTAAGGAACTTAAGTGACTATATTTATGAATGAGACAAGTCTTTCTTGGGGGATATTTAAGATTAAATTAGTTCATAATATCAGCTTGTAACATGTGCTATAAACAAAGCAATGCAGGATATAGTTATAAAATGTAAGATGACTGACAAAGTCTTAACATGGGCTCTGATGAAAATGGAAACAATTTCTAAATAGATGACAGTGATGCTGTTTGTCATGTCATTTTTACCTGGGAAGCAATTTCTAGTTATTTAATCAAACAGTGATGTAGGACATCATTTGAAGAAATTGTGCATTGAAAATAAAATTGGCTAATCAGTTTACTTCAATGATCTAGAATGTCTATTTAGGAGGGACCTGATTAATTAGCCCCAGAGCACTTAAATCAGGAATATAGCTTCCCTGGGAGATAAGGGAAGTCCTGCTAAATGTGACAGACAGCTCCTATCTCAGGACTTATGGACTCATGATATTTCCTTCTGAATGGGTTGCTTTGTACATTGAGGACTTATTCAGCAAGCTCAAGCTCTGCTATGTGTTCCTGTGTATGTTTAATGAGATTTAATCAAAATCTTCAGTGTGCTGTGGAAATAAATAACTTCAAAATCCTGAGACAGAGAATTGAGAAGAAGTAAATTAGAAAGGAAAATTTGAGGAAGAGGGAAATGGCCTATATTTCAAAGGTAAAGCTCAGGGTCAGAACATTGTATACTGATGACCAAATGTTATGACGTCAACTAGGCTATGTATTCTATTCCCAGCATGAAAAATAAAATGCAAAAATATCCTGTTTCAGGCAGATAAAGGGTGGCATGGAGGAGCTTACAGAGGAGGCTAAGAAACTGCAGTGTTTATTCAAATATGATTTCTGCTATACACAGCAAATCAGTGTTAATTGCTCATGAGTTGTAGGGGATAATATAGCAGTTAACTTCACAGTGCATGACTAACTGATGGGAACTGGAGCCCTGGACACCTAGTCATAGTGTGGGACAAAGTCTGTAAAATGGATGTCTGGGGAATATATTTTGGTGTGACAGTGGCCAGATTTGTTGAATCTGTGGTAGAAAGAAAATACTGAGTCATAGACCAAAAAAAATGTAAACCTTAGGAACTGCATAGAGATATTTACTGACAACACTGTGCCAAAGGACAGGAGATATTCAAAGGATACATTTGCCATGATCTTGTTGGCCATGTGTCTCTGCATCACATGGTGAATGTTCTCCACTCTCATGCATTAAAAGCTTCGTGCCTGAGTCTTCATGGGAAGTGTTTGGGTGAAGGGGACATGTTCTTAAATTGTGGTGATAGCGAGGTCATATGTTCTTGCTCTTTTGCATTCTCTTACATTCAGAAAAGTTTTCTTGGCTGTTAACTATTGCTGTATTTTGCTTCCAAAGGCCCAAGGAAACAGGGCCAATTATCATGAATGGAAACCCTGAAAGAGTACTTAATATTAACTTCTTAGTAAGTTTATCATCTACACTATGAATAGTGGGAAAGGGGATGTATGAATGCCTGCCTCCCTTGACATCTCTCTCCTTAGAAATTCACTAGTATTTTATTTAATCCTGAAGTATTCTGATTTGATGATGTTATCTCATTTTAATTATATTTTTAAAAAACCCACTTTTCAATATCATAGTAATAGTAGGATTCTTCCCTCTTAATACTTATTGTCTTAGTAGGGGCTTCTAATGCGGAAAAAATGCCATGGTCATGACAACTCTTATAATGGAAAATATTTAATTGGCGTGGCTTGCTTAGTTTAGAGGTTAGCCAATTATCATTAACGGGGGGACATAGTGGCCTCTAGGGCAGACATGGTGCTGGAGAGATATCTGAGAGTCTTACATCTTGCAGGCAACAGGAAGTAGTCTAAAGCACTGGACTGTGTCTTGAGAATATATGAGACCTTAAAGCCTGCCTCTACATTGACACACTTCTTGCAATATGACCACACCTATGCCAACAAGGCCACACATCTTAATAATGCCATTCCCTTGGAGGCCATTTTCTTTCAAGCCACAACACTGACTAATAAAAAATTAGGGTTGAACACACTTCCCCTTGGAAGATATTTTCAAAGCATATGCTAGGAAAAATAGTTCACACTATGTGCAAGAGATACAAAATCTTACTTGGGCCTCTTTTGCAAGAACATTGCTCTCATTTCTGATAGCTCCTTCTTCTTCTTATCCAACTACATTCCCACCATAGGGGAGGAGGATATCAACATGTGACTCTTAGTTGGAATAGAAAATGAACAATGAAGAGGGAGGGACAAAATCTGTGTGGTCATAACTACTGAAATCACAGTAGTAGCTATTTTTTTTTTCATAGAAAAACATATGAAGAGCAAAAGAGCAGTTGGTTAAGAGATTTCAAGGCAAGCAGTCTGCTGAACCAAACTATTCTGATTTCTTAGAGTATGGAAACAAGAGAAAAGATAGAGGTGTGGGCTTGTATGACTTTATGATTGTACAAAGGCTTCTGATGACCTCTCCTAAAACATGTAGTGTGCAGCATGTCTGGAGCTATGTCCAGAGCTGAGATGCTCAGGACCATCAGTTCTGTGGACATCTCTGTGTTCTTTCAGTGCTACAACTGAAAGCACATGTTGCCTAGCCATGACACCTGAGGGCTAGCCTCATTCAGACCACACAATTCTGCAGCAAACCAGAAACATTTTATTTACTCAGATGCCCAAACAAGAATCTCTTCCTTTCTCTATTACACACACAACTGCAATCAATCTATAAGCCTTAACTGTGATTCAAATTGATTATCTTGTTTCTCTAAGTTTGTCATTTCCTACCCTGATTATACCACGCTTGCCTGTCATGGATGTTAAGACAAACTTGCAGCAGCAACCAACTTTGTCTGTCTTAGTCTTCAGCTCTGTGATCCCTTTTCATTATCTGCATTCAGTCTCATCTGTGGTTCTAAAGTGTAAAACTGATACTAAGGTTTCCTAATTTAAGAACTGTAATAGCTCTTTGCTGCTTCCAGGAGAAATTGTAAACTCTTGCCTCACTTATAAAGTCCCTGTTAATCTGGCTTTGATCATTTTTCTAGGTCTGTATACTTTCTGTCACTTCTGACCGGCTACTCTTGGTTTCTCTACCTCATCACTCCCTGTTATGTTTGGCTACTGTCTGGAACTTTTCACATCCTCCTATTCACCCTGAAGGTTTCACTTGTTGCCTCTTTCTCTGAGAAGCTGTACCTGATTGTATCCTGTGACCTTTCTCAGTCCTCAGAGTTTTCTATTCTTTTTTAAGTCACACTGCTTATCAATTAGAATGGAAATTGCACATCTTGCTCTTTAATGCAGACTGCTGTTTTAAATCCCATGCTATTACCCACAGAGAATAAGCCATATATATTACAAGTTTAAAGCCAAATAGCAACAGTGAGTATCAAATATTTGGAAAACACAGCACTGATGTTATATAAGAACATTCTCCTTCCATCACTCAAAGCATTTCTATAGAGGCTTCCAAATACACAAGAATATGGCCTTTTGTGTGCATGAATAGTAGCTATTTTTCATAGATTATGTGATTTCAAAATAAAATACTCTATGTAAATTCACCTACTAAAATGAAGGAAACATTTAAGGAAAGGTGGTTTTATAAAGTGGATGAGTTAGGACTCTGTCCCTTTGACTTCTGCTATGCCCTTTGAGCACCACTGTCAACCTTTGTGTAACAGATCATCTGATTAATGCATGTATGCATGAGCCCTGATTGACAGAACAGATTCAGTTCGTTCTCAGAGCTTTCTACATTTCTCAGTAATTAAGAAATAGGGCTGGGGCCTTTGTTTATGTGTCACAGAACATCTATTATATACAAGATGACTATATTTTCTAATTGAATATGGAAGATCTTTAGAGACATTGAAAGTGACCTTTTAATTCATTCAAGAGCAGTTCTAGAACCCCTGTTGTATGCCAAGCTCTGAGATGTAGCAGTGAACAGGACAAGTTGGGTGAATGTTCTTCCATCCCAAACTAGGAGGAGAGGCAGGCACTAAGCAAGGAAATAAAGTGCAGTGGAGAGCCACAACATGTCATGTGGGAGTTTTGGAACTGAGGTGCAGGCTGTGGAAGATGACACGGTGCAGGCTGTGGAAAATGACACTAACTAAGGAAGGACTGAACTGGGCTAAGAACTCTGTGCTTTAGTGCAAACTGAGAGCCCCCAAATGGTGTTGGCACTCCAAAAAAATGCAAATTATAGAACAAAGATAAACACAATGAAACTGGAAGTGTGATAACCTTCATTTTGCCAGCACTCTTCACTTTGCTACCAGTTGCACGATTTCCTGTGGTGTGTGGTGTAATTGACCTGCGCAGATGATAATAATCCCTTTTTTCTATGAATGTTCCCCTGCCTTTGGCCACAGAAAGTATTGTGTAAATTCATGGCATTTCTAGGAGATGCAATCTCACAGCAAGCTTCCTTTCCCTTTGACTCTTACAGTATTCCCATCTCCTCTTCTGCTATGATCCCCGAGCCTTAGATACAGGAGTTGTGTTGCAAATGTACCACTTGGGGATGGGTGTTGCATGATTGCTTATTTCTGCATTTTTGTTTGGTAGTATTTATGTATTTAGGAACAAAAATAGAAGCCATAAGTTTGAGAGAGGAGATGTTTTACATGGGAAGGTTTGGAGGGAGGAAATTGAAGGAGAACATGAAGTGATTATATTTAATTTCAAAAAATAAAAGAAAGTATTATGTGAATAACCAACTAAATCCTTCTCTCATTAATTGATACTTTTTATGGGACAAGTAAGCTATGGTTTTCTGTGCTGAGAACAAAGCAATGCATAGGACTGTGACACAAAATTATCCTCCACTTAACTGTATAAAATTGCAATTGGGATGATATTTTGATATTGATGCTGTACTTAGGATTGATAAGAGTAATTATATTTGAATCAAATAATAGATATGCCAGGAATATACTTGATTCTATATTGCTATATACTGAAGAAACTAGTAAACAAGGATGTGTTGATAATGCAAGTTGTTATTTAGTAATATTTTGCTGTGTCTAATCTAAGTGCAGACAACAGCCATCTGGTATTTACAAAAAGTGAACAGGTACAAAGCTATGTATTCAGTAACATTTTCAGAACTATATTTTCAGGAAATATAATTATTGCTTCTGTGTTAGTTACTTTTCTGTTGCTGTGGTGGAACATCATTAACAACGAAACTTATAGAAGAAAGGGTCTATTTAGGGATATGGCTACAATGAGCTAGAGTCAAGTCATATCTTTCAAATAGCAAGCAGGAGGCAGAGTATGCACTAGGGGTGACTGGAGGCTTTTGAAGCCTTAAAGTCTGACCATGGTGACACATCTTCAACAAAGCCACATTTCCTAATTCTCCACCAACAGTTCCGCAGCTTCAGGACCAAGTGTCCAACCCTATGAGCTTAAGACAACCAGTCACCAGAGCTACTGATTAGAGCTGACATATAAATCAGAAATTCACTTATGACTCATTTTTAAAAGATTTTCATAAGCCAATCAATTAAACATATATGATGTCAGATGAATTAATATTGTAAGTGCTAATTATATTTGGGAGTATGGGGAATCAAACCTAGAGCTTCTAATGCACAAGTAAAGTGCTCTAAAATTGCAGTTTGAGCCTCAAGGAAAATATTATGTAGGAACATTCAAGACTGATTGGTTCACTAGATGTTTTGTCATACACATTTGAAATATCCAATGGGCTAATGAAAGTTGCTCAACATTAATTTTTGCATAGTCAATGCATTATGACACTTGTGTAACTGATCAATAAAATGGGTATAATTTTTTGTCTTTGTTATGTATCAGTTTTGCATATTATAGCTTTGAAAACACCTCTTCACTACCACTCCTGAGATGTAACATTTTTCTGAGGAAGAGTCAAGTTTTTCTAAATTTTGTGATAAAAGAAAATCTTGTATCAGGGTCAGAAAAGATTATTATTGACCCAAATTTCTGTTTGGTGGAAGTCTGGGTCACTGTCAGGTAGACTATACAAACAGTGTCTTGATTAAACTGTAACAATAGATAAGCTGAGTAATTGCTTGGGGTATTGACTTTAGATCTCATAAACCCAAATCTCCACAGTGCCAGGGTATGACCTTATACCTACTCAGTGAGCACTACTGAGCTCTCACAGGGCAGATGGGAAAGGTCCTTTTTGGGTTGACTGAGATTGGCAATGATCCAGAAGCCTGGCTAAAATGTATTTACTACTATATTCCACATCAAATTCCTATCTAAAATACTACCATATTTATGTACAAATCATGCCATGTTTTACTTAATAAATTTAAGTTTTTTTCAGTTTTGTGTCCTTTTTTGTACAGATTTCAAAATATGATCAGCTATGGAAATTTACAATTTAATATGTGATCCTTTATTCTTATGCTCCTTAATAATAAAATAATCAATAGAAATCCACCCCTATATTTTGATATATTCTCAATTCTTTGTATGAGTAATGAATTAAATTCCATTAGAAGAGTGCTAGTGTGATTTGGGCAGTGTCACAGAATGAAAATCAAGCATCAACTTCACCTGTCTAGATTGTTTAAAATTACATGGATAAGACATCAAAGGAAAGGTAAATAGTTGATATCACTAGGAAGAAACCAGTTGTCTGTTTTTCTAAAAAAAAAAAAATGTGAATTAGTCACTCCATTAAGCTTGAAGAAGAAGTAAATGAAGTTTAAGGAAGATGAAAAGGGGGTAGGAATTAATCTAAGTCCATTGATCCATTTCATGAAATCCTTAGAGACAGTATCTGGTTGTTGTCGATTGACTTTAGTTTGAAGAGCTTAGTTTCTCTTGCTCTTTCTGTAAAATGTTTATTTTCCTTTGCTTTACATTTCTTGTTTGTTTTATTCATGCCTTCTTTTTCTCTGATGTCAGAGTTATCTTCATTTACAAGAAGGCTGATGAAGGATAACTCAAATTAAAAACTGACAATCAGGTTCTCTGAAAGTAGACTCTGCATGCCTTGTCTGAACCAAGTATCTATTTATTGTCCAATATACATTTACCTCAGGTGGGTGTCAAATAATACACACATGACTGAACCCTAGGAGGTAGAGAAAAATATTCAAAATAATCAAATGGTCATAATCTGAGCAGGAATGATTTAGTTTTGCCTGTATTAGCATAATATCAGCTTTCAAGGGGACAATGTCCTTTCTTAATGACCACTTACATGTTATGGTTCTGATAGAGATGTCTTTCCATAAAATGATTTGGTCATAAATGAGAGATCACCCCAATAAGAACAGTGGTGTCTTAGTTTATTTTATGGTTAATTATTACTTGGCCAATGTCCATTTTATTTCTTGATACTGTAATAGTATTACTCAGGATATTCAGGGAAAATGAACTCAGTGGATTGATGTCAGGTAGATACATAGATGAAAGATGGCACATTAGGTAAGTACACGCTATTTTTAGAGATTGGCTGATGTGGCACTAGGTGGTAAGCCTTAAATCAGTAGGGCAAACTGGCATGGTGAAGGTTCAAATAGGAGCAATTGTTACATTTTTTTAATTCAAAGGTGTGATATTTAAGCAGAAATTCTATGTCGTGGATCAAAAGCACAGCTCATTCTATTTAATTCAACTCCACTCATTTCTCTAAAGAACTTTAATATATAGATTAGAGATGACAATCATTTAAAGTTAGCCATTTACAGGTATTAATCGTGGCTTAAAAGGAATGCTTTGCAGTAAAATAAGAATGAAAGTACCCCTGAATACTTATCACAATCTAGTTGAGACAAAATTAACTACTACAGCCACACTAACCCTTATTTTTCTGTTGTTAAGAGCAGTTTTCCTGCCAGCCTGGTCCCATTGCCAAGTCAGCCCCAAATAACACATAGAGACTCTGTATTAGATAAATAGCTATTGGCCCGTTACTAACATTTCATATTGGCTAGCTCTGTCTTAAATATTAACCCATTTCTATCAATCTAAGTATTTCCACGTGGTCTTGGCTTACCGGAGAAAGGGTCCAGACCTTTTACTCCTCTTAGTCCTACATTTTGACCCTCTTACTACCTCTCCCAGAATCCTCTTTGTCTTTTTGTCCCACCTATCTTGTCTTCCTATTTGCCAACAGTGCTTTATTCATCATTCAATAAGAGAAACACATTTTCAGAATGGCATCTTCCATCATTCTGTGTTTAGGCTGAGTAGAGTGACTAACTGGGATAATGGCTTGAAGTTCTACTAGGACATCCCATGTTACTTTTTATGTTCTTGTATTTGATATTTCTAATTAAATGTGGTGCATATTTATTCCTAGCACTACAGAGGCAGACAGATCTCTACGAGTTCAAGGCCATCCTGGTCTACAGAGTAAGTTTTAGGACAAGTTCCAAAGCTACAGAGAAACCCTGTCTCAGATAAACAATAAATAGATGGTAGATAGATGAAACTAAACAAAAAGGAAGAAAATAGGGGGCATAACAGAAATGCATCACTCGTATATATTTTTTATTAATTCTTCATGTTGCATTTCATCATTTGCAAATGAATTCAGTATTCTGGTAACAACATAATTTATATCATCATGCTAATTATGACAATGATGGAGGAAGTAAATTTCTGAAAATTGATTCCTCTTTCCACAGCTCTAGTTAAAGAAGCCAGCACTCATTTGATTACGCCAAGCTGTAATAAGTGCTGAGAATACCATCTTGTTTTATAGAATTTTCTTGAGAATTCAACAATTCTTAATGGAAGGGAGATGAAGGCTTAGGACATACAGGAGGTAAAGAAATTTCATATCAGGTGGAAGTGAAAATTGAATGATTCTCCAAGGTTCTTTTCAATTTGATATCAACAGTATACTAGTGGGAGCAGAGACTGGCATGACTTACTGTGAGATTGCTAAGACTGTCAGTCTGCTTGCAAGTTGTGTTGAGACCTCCAAAGATGCAGGTGTTCTGAGTCAGCATCCATGTTGGAGTTGACTTTCCCCAGATGCAGTTGCTTTGGGTCATTACTGTTCCTGTAAGTAACCCCTCATCTATGCTTCTGTTATAATCCCACTAAAAATAATTGTTTAGTCAAGCCAGACTGTGTGATACAGTGGTTACTATAGTCTATGTTGGGTTATTTTTCTGGACTGAGTAGACATGTTTATGTCTTGTCTCCCCAAGAAAACTCTGTCCCCACATAAAACAAAGCAACAGAGAAAGTGAGAAAAAAGGGGTACTTATAGCAATTAAATTTTGATAAATAGAAGCTTATAGATTGATGTCTTTAATTTTGAAATAGCATAGGCTAAACAAGACCTATCTCTTAAAATCTTAAAGTTATTTTGTAACCGCCAATGAATTAGTAAGGTAATGCCATTAATTAATCTTAATTACATTTTGCTTTCTTAAGTTATATTTTAGACATGGTTTGTCTTTATCAAAATTTAGTGTGATTTTAGTGGAAATTAGATATTGATCTCTGAATTTGAGTTTAAAACTTAAGTCAATTATAAAATCAGCACTTAATCAATCTTGTGAAACTCAGATTTACAGGTATTTTATTTTATATTTGTTAAATGAGATAAAGTGCTATAAAGTTTTCTTGTTTCTGTTGTGTGCATTAAGAAAGACAAGCTTCATCTGCTGTCCTTGCTCTCAATGTGTCAGCATCACATTACTTGAGCTGCAGGATTTATAGCAAATGTTTCACACCCATGCTATATGCTAATAATTTCTGGAGATGATATGTCAAAGACTCAATGTACAGATTAAAATACCTAAAGTGCTCATCTTACGACTGCATCTTTCAATAAGTTATTTTAAGAGTTAAGTCAGTTTTATTACATAATTCTTGTGAAATTTCTGCTACTAGTTTTTCTAGTGCTTAAACTTAAACAAACTAGGTATTGAAACTATAGATTTCATATTCAATTTCATGTCTAAACTAGAGGTGATGAAGCTCTTTGGGTAGAAAAGAGGATTTTCTTACTGGATTTGCTAAACTAACAAGATGAAAGTCATAAGATCTTGAAGGCTTACCATAATTTAAATTCTGTTCTATGTGTATGCATGCAACTCTGTGCAGTTGGACACAAGGTCAGGAGAGTGTTGGATCTCTAAAGATAAAATTGTAGGCTGTTGTGAGATTCACAAGTTGGGTGTTGAGAAGTGAACTTGGGTCTTATGGAAGAGTAGTATGTACTCCTAAAATCACAAAGGTGAAAAGACAGCACACAAACATTGTGTGAGATTGAGGAGTATGCAAGCTTGAGATTGAAATCGAAGCAAATTTTCCTGCCCTGTTTAAATTAAAAACATATCCTGATGGCAATGTGATAAATGTTATTGGTGATACGAACATCCTCATTCCTCTGATCTAAGAGAAAGAATGTGGAAAATCTGAGACCAGAAGAACATGAGGGAAGCTCAGAGGCTCTTTCTACTGCACAGCTTATTGGAGCCACAGAGCTTCCCACAGGAATCAACCACCTCCTCAATGTGGGTACTGGCCATCATTTCTTTGACCAGTCATGGGCCCCCTGGTCATCCTCAAGGTAGTGGCCTGTAGTTCCCTGGCTTTCAACTGGCCAACCATCTAGTGTGGCATGTTTCCAGTTGTCCTTTTCATTCATCTCCTTCTACAATCATTCAGAGAGCCCAGACAGATAAGCAATAATTTAAACAAAATAATATTAAATAAAATGCGTACCCTGTGAAGGCATAAAGAAAACAACAGTACTCTTTATACTACTCTTTACCTTCTAGTCCTTCTTCAGCAATATCTATTTTCTATTTGAAAGAACACATAAAGACCTGGGCAGTGGTGATGCAAGCTTTTAATCCCAGAAGTAGCAAGGCAGAGGCAGGTCTATCTCTGTGAATTCGAGGTCAACCTGGTCTACAAAGTGAGTACCAGGACAGGTTCCAAAGCTACACAGAGAATCCCTGTGTCAAAAAAAAAAAAAAAAAAAAAAAAAAAAAAAAAAACCTAAACCAAAACAACAACAACAACAAAAGTATCATGTGAAGCTAGTTTTCTTCACTTACATAGCCCCTTACAGGACAGGAGACTGATGAAAACCTCTCATGTGTCTTAAATCAAGCATAGTGTAGCAGTGTGAGCCACAAATTTTAAAAACTGCATGTTTTCTCAGAAGACAGAGAGAGGTGCTCAATGTTAACTTCTAATGTCCTTCTGGAAGTGCATTGGAGTTAGAGGGTGGCTCTCTCATTTCCCTCCCCACTGTGCCAATCCCCTTTTGATCTATTCTCAAGAAGAATTTGGGCAATTTGTATTCTCCTCTGTGTTCACAACTCTCAGAATCTTCCACCTTTCAATGTTACTTCCTCAAAGTGGCACATTTGCTGTAAACCTTGCTGGAGTCTGTGACTTTTATGTGGTCTATACATGTTAAAAAAAAAAAAATATTCAAAGCTCTCTGTTTTCAATTTGGTTGATATTCTTGGAGACTCAAGTCATTTTACAAATGGATTTTTAAAATAAGAAAGAAAGGAAGGAAGGAAGAAAAAGAGTATCAAGTCAGAAATGATTGCTTGTGCACAGACTAGTAACTGCTAGTAAGAAAACATGGAGGCTGGCTGCTTTGACAATTTGAAGGTTCTAGGGTTGGGAGTTAGGTGTTCCATTGTTTATAGTCTCTTGTGGGGAATCATTAAGTTTAATTTTTATGGCAATTTGTGACTATTTCAATTCATCCACTTTCCTTGGCATTACCTCATCCCATGTTTGCTGAGCATTTTGGGACAAGAAGGAATGTTTGAAAATTATATACAACTTGCAAATAGTTAAGAAACATTAGAAAAGGTCAGAGTGGAATTCAGTAAACTTGGATCACTATTCAGAGAAATGTAGATTATTACAAATATTATGGAAAATAGGGTTTGGTCAGCAATCTATTATCTACCACATTATGTAGAAATTCCAGTCCTGAAAATATATCTGAAGGGTGTGTTGAACTTTAGATCCTTCTGCATATTCCTCTCAAGTTCTGGGACTACTGGCTTGCTGCACCATATCAGCTTTTTTGAGTGCTAGGGATACAACCCTGTGCTTAGTGCACCCTAGTCAAGAATGTTAACTGCTGATTTATATTCCCAGGCCTTATTCAGATTTGCAAAGAAAGTTTCTGTCTTTTGAGGACATAGTGAATATGAAAGCCATTGTGCTAAGTACAATTTAGTCCCATCTGTACATCTCACAGACCTAACAAACTTATTCCACTGTGTTTGACAACAGAATAGTAGCTACTATTAGCATAGAAGGGGTGAGAATAACTATGGAGGTATGTTGTTTGAATGAAGTAAGTTAAGTTAGATAAAATGAATGTTTTTGGAGGTATATTGCAAAGAATGATTCACTTAGTAATATGCTAGTATACATTTTAAGTTAGCGAAAATATAAAACTCAGATGCACACAAATACTAGATATTTCAGGGGTAGCTTTGTTAATTTAAGTTGGTTTAATCATTTCACATTTATACATACATGTGTCTCCACACTGAGCTACACCACAGTAACAGAGTCTTAGCATAACATCGCACTTCAGAACTATGCATTTTAGCTTCGAAATTCACAGTATGGATCAAAATTAAAAATTAAGGAGTAAGAGAAGTGACCCAGCAGCGACAGTGATTTCTGGGATTGCAGAGGACTAGAGTTTGATTCACAGCACCACCACTGGATGCCCTGTGACTGCAGCTCCAAGTTTCTGACATGCTTATCCACTCTCTAAAGTACCCTCACATTGAAAGACAAAAAAGTAAAGTTATAGAAACCCCCCACTTGAAATGAAGGACAGACTTACCTGGAAAGCTAACCCAGACCAATATCAGTTACTTGGAATTTGCTAACTTCCCCTCACAAGGCCTTGAGAAAACAGGATACCAAGAATTCACACTGCCCCTCCTTTCTTGTGAGTCAGGTGGTGAATAGCATCCTTAAGAAACAAAGAGATAAATGTACCTCCAATTTGCCCAGACAAGATTAATTAGCACACCCTGAGGTCCTAAGGTCTGTTGACCCTAATAGCGAGACCATCAAAGGGTCATATATATATATATATATATATATAGAGAGAGAGAGAGAGAGAGAGAGAGAGAGAGCGAGAAAATGTGTGTGAATTATAAGGATAGATGCATCAATTGTAGATGGACTTTCCAAAAGGTTTTCCTACCACATTTCACTACTTTTGTTCCTGCATACACTTTGCTTCCTATTCAGATATTTAAATTACATTCAATTCTTGTAGTTAGACAACAATTTCTAAATTTCCCACAAGGTTGCCTACCTTGTATTTGTGTATTAAGTTTCCAAATGTATGAAACCAGGAGTGAACTTGGTGACAAAGCACAGAGGCAGCGATCTGCCTGGATTCAAATTGGCTCCACCAGGCTGTGTTCACAATGATGATGACCCAGCAGCCTACTGCCAGCTCTCTTGACAATGTTTTGTATTGTTTAATATTTGTTTTATAATTCTTTGTTAAAGTAATATTTGCAAAGAGGATTTTCAGTATTGCTTTAATTTCATTTCTTCCTTCCTAACAAGGTTGCTCCTACTTTCTTATGCTTTGGTTTTCCCCTCTGAGCCTTATTAATAACCACATTAGATTTCTGATCTTTTTAATTCCCCTACTTTCCTTAAGTACACATTCTAAGATTTTTCTCATTAATCTTTTTTATTATTATTAGGTATCTAGTCTGTTAACTATCTGTGGACTTTTTTCTTGACGTACTCTAATGCCTTACTTATCTATCTCCTTTTTAGTGTTTGGTCCTTTCAGCATCCTAGCCCAACCCTAACACACCTTCTATCATTAACTATCCTTTAGTACTAGAATCATTACACATCTACCAATATCTGTATTTTTCTTTGCTGCTTATGTTATAGAGATAGTGTATACATCCCCATCTACTCAACACTATATACTGTCCATTTATTGATTACATGCATTTCCTGCAGTCCTTAAAATGTAGTGAACACCTATCCTCCTACATGCTATGTGATTCATTTGTCACTACATTTAATTTGATTATAAAGTCTCAACAAGGTTTTATTATAGTTTCCCAATCAATGTAGCAATAAAGCTAATAGACAAGACTAAGTGAATGTTCTTGTTAATAAAGCTTACATGCTTTTGTTAAACACATAAAGTTCTTATTCTTGTTACATCATAAGTATTGATTTATTGAGAACTTTTATATTCTGATTGCTTACTAGCTATTTAGGCCAAATTGTCCATAAACATTGTACTTAATTTTATGGCGAAAAGTCTTCTAATAGAGTGATACATATGTAAATTGCTTTCTGATAGACATGTATTGCAGTTGCATACAATGGGTTTCTAACTGGTTTCTATGGCATTCATTTCCATGGTTACTGTTGTGTGGATTAGCATTCTACCTGTAGTGCCAATCAAATGACTGCTTTGCTTGAGATGCTGAGGTAGAAGTTGTTTCCCTTTCTACTGACTGAGCAAGCAACTTTTGGGAAAAAAAAAAACCTTTAAGCACAGAGTGAAATAACAGAAACAGTGTGGTCGTATCTTCTCAACACTCTCCAGTTTTTAGACATCAGGCTCTTTACATACAGAATAGTAACTCTGTGACCAGCTGTGGATGCTCATGCAGCAACAATAATAGTCTCTTAGAACCAAAGCTTCATTGCAGTTGGATTTTCTTTATTCTTCTTTTTTTTATGTCACTTTGTATGTGTTGACATGTACATGGATATGTAAACATGTGATGGCCAGAGACAGATATTGGGTAGAGTTTCCTCACCTTAATCCCTCCCTATCTTGTTCTATTTTCAATGTTTTATTATGTTTTTTAAGGCTACAATATAATTAAATCATTTCTCCTTCCCCCATTTTACCTCTAAACCCTCTGATTTACTTCTCCTTATTCTCTTTCAAATGCACGGCGTCTTTTTAAAAAATACAGAAACATATATAATTCTAAATATAAACTGCATGATATGTATAATTTTTCCCATACTTGTGCTTTCAGAGCTGACCTTTAGTTTTGGGTAACCAATTGTATGCTGTTCCATGGAGACTACTAGTGTATTGTTCTCAGAACTCCGTAGTTGCTTGTAGCTTTTAAGGAAGTGTTGATGATACAGGATTCCCTTGCTACCTGAGGTCTACTTTGACAGTCTAGTGCTATTGTCCTGGTTTGTTTCATGTTTAGCAATCATATTGTTGTGTATACCTCTGAAGTTGTTAGGAGATATAATCTCACAAAATCTCCCTGATGCTCTGACTCTGGTTCTTACTGTTTTTCTGCTGCCACTTCCACAGTATCCCCTGAGCCTTGAGTGCAGGAATGTTTCATACACGTATCTGTTAGGACTGGCCTCCACAACTCTCAGTTTTGATTAGTTGTGAACTTCTCTAATGGCCTTCATCACTTTCATTGAAAAGTTTCCTTTACACTTATCTGCAGGTATAAGGACAATGTCTAGAACATGGTTATGGATTATGTTGATTTAATAAAGTGGTAGCTATGGGTTCTCCTCCAAGATCCACCCATGATATTAGAAGCTCTGAATAGCTATGTTTTAGTAGCAGACATGGTTTGACACGTGTTTAGTTGGTGTTACGTCAGGTTAGAGAGCTGTTGGTTAGCACCAATGTATATGTGCCACTATTGTACTCCCATGGCTATCGTTCTAGTTGACCATTGTGGTTCATAGCTAGGTAGCAATGTTGGTTACTTACTTTCTTTGGAAGTTTGTGTGATGCCTTCTGGTACTATGAAAGGAAGGTATCCTGGAGGCAGCTCTTAGGTCAGCTCCAGCTCACAGTTCATTGACATCTGCTAGGATTTTTAAAGACAGTCTCACTTGAACTGGGATTTACCGATTGCTTACATTGGTTTGACAGCAAGCTCTGGGGATATGCCAACGCTGGGTTAACAGATGCATATCACAACAACAGGCTTTTATGTGTGTCTTGGTTTAAACTCAGGTCCTCAAGTTTGCACAGCATGGACTTTATTTATTGATGTATCTCCTCAGCTTCTCTTTGGGTTTCTTAACTCACTAGGGGAAAATCATTAATTTTAAAAAGTCCATCAGGCTTTTTAAATGAGAGATGATGGCTCATTGATTAAGAATGTTTACTGATATTTCAGACCCAGGTTCTGTTCCCGGTACCCACATGGAGGCTCACAACTGCTGTAACTCTACTCCTGCTAGTCTGATGCCCTCTTCTGTCTTCCATAGGCTACTAAATGCATGTGGCACACATAAACCCACACTGGCATACACACATAAATGGGTTACAGATCTTAGTATCAACAACCAATTAGCCTCCAATAATTACCTAGATGAAGAAATCTGTTTGGAGGACATACTATATCCTAGAAGACATTTGCAATTGTTTGAGATCAGATTGCCTTCATAGCAATCTTTCCTTCCAAGATTCTCGAAAGGTATTTTTCCTGTCTTCCATCTTTATAAACTCTTTTAAAGAATTCTGAAATACAGGGGTGCCTAATCATATTCATCTTGCCAAGGATTTTCTAAAGCTAACAAAATGTAGTGAAACTTAGGGAAAAAGCCATGTTACAAAATGAGTATGAAATATAGTCAAATTTTCCACATCACTCAAAGCAAATAACATCAATATGCATACATAAAATTTTAAAAGCACCACACTCATATGCACATAGATAAGCTTCCATCTACTTTTGTGGATTATATGCCACAATGGAGCAATAACAAAAAAAATGCTTTCTTAATTTTATATGTAATATTGACATTAGGAAGATTATTTTCTTTTTTTTAATTTGGGTTTTATATTTATTTTAGTGAGTTTTTCTGAGGGGTTATAGGAACATGCCATAGTATAAATATGGAAGTTAGAGAACAACTTTTGGGAACTTATTCTTTCTGTCCTTTCATTGTATGTGTCCGTAGAATTTAATAAGATCATCAGGTTTGGGAGCAAGTGCTTTGCTTTCTGAGTCATCTTGCCAGACTCAGTATTATTTTTGAATAGAGACACATATAGAATTTGTTATGGCCAATAAAGCTTATTGTTTTTAAAGGTCACAAATCTTTATTTTAGATTTTTTTTGTTTAAATGTGTATTATTAGTAGAATTCAAACAAAACATGTAAAATGAAAATAGACTAGATACATAAGAATTATACTTTGGCGGTGTTTTTCTTGTTTTATTATTATTTTAAGTTGCACAGTAGACACAAATGTCTACTGTAAACAAAAATGTCCCAACACATTTCTTATAAATGTTTACTTGGTCACCAGGGTGACAATTTATTGGTTTTAACTTCTTAGAGGCTAGGCAAATTAAAATAATTATTATTTTAGTATTGCACTTAGAGTAGTATAAAGTCTTTTTTTACCCGTTAGACATTTCTAGCTCTTATAATGAATCAGAAACAAACAAACTTAAGTGGAAATATTATTCATGAGTATCAATGAAATGTGTAATAGTTGTTGATTTGGATGGAGTGATTTAACAAAAATATTTTTCAGCTGAAATCTCGTGGCTTGACATCCAGTATATTTTTGTGTTTTGAGGGATGTCTGGAAACTCTGTCAGGAGATGCTGCTGTCCTGTTGGAAGATGGATTTTTGGTAGGGAGATGAATGTCTCTGGGAGTTCTTCACTGATACTAGTTGGAGGTTATTTGTGTCCTCCAGATCAGTTCTAAATTAATCACTACAGATCCTGAAGCTATGATCTTCTCGGCTATAACTCTTCAGGGTGAAACTGTAAAACTATATTTGAGGGTAAAATAGCTCGTATTTTCTTCCCACTAAGAAGGCACTGAAAAGGAAAGATTAATTAGAGTCTTAAAATAAGGACATTTCATTTCCATTATCTAGGCATAAATAGTATAGTTTTTTTTAAAAAAAAACATTTATTTGGCTTTGATAATTTAAATATTCCCTATATCCATTTTAAAGCAAAAAGTCTATCATAAACATATGTGCCCTTTAAATGATTATATTTCTCCATGAGGCTTCTTCTCTTCATGCTTCCTTTCAATGAAAAAAAAATAGCACTTTCTTTTAAGCATTTCATAAATTTGATTCATCTCAGTGACCGAATGTATCTCTTTGGGGAGGGTCAATCTAAAGCATGGAAAATAAGATTTTAGGGCAAAATGTTTTCTGATGGATGCTTATTTGGGGAGAAATCACTTATACCAGAAACAGATGACAGCTGCAGTTTCCCATTTCAAGTATGCTTCTGGTTGCTCTCTGTCTCTGACAAGAAAGTAAGAGAGCAAGCTGGGGTTCAGGACCCCAGTCCTAGTACACCCAGGTCAAGTCAGCATGTATATCTATGCCCAAATGGGCATGGTCAATGCAACAGGTACAAGCGGTGTCAAGACTCACTACACTGTATCACTTAGTTTTGACTTTTTCTTATAACTATAGAGTTAAACATCTTCCCTTTTAGACTAAGAGTATGAATCATTTATTTGTTTGTAAAAAGTCCTGAAAAGAGCAAAATTAGCTATATTTACAGGAAAATTTGTATGCACCTATAATGTGTGTGTGTGTGTGTGTGTGTGTGTGTGTACATGCACATATGTGTGAAGCTAGGACAGTTTGGATGTCATAGTCATGAATGCTAGTTGATTCTATTGAGACAAAGTTTCTCACTGGTTGGAGCTCACCACATAGAGTAGACTAGTTGATTAGTGAGTCTCAGAGCTCAACATTCCCTCCCCAGAATTGTGAGTGCCAGCATGTGTCACACATCTGGCATTTCTAAGTGGGTTTCAGGAACCAAACTCAGATTCTCATGCTTTTAACAGAAACAGTTTGTCAACTGAGCTGTCTCCCCATTCTCTGGAAGACTTATTATTTTTATAAAATACATATATAATGCAATATGTCATTTTGGCTTACTTGTATTTTTGTTGAGTTCATTATACTCAGAGTCAATATCCACTGAATCTACTTGTAAAACATATGTTTGTTTTCCAATACTTAATTAGTACAATAAAATATAAAATAATTCATACTCAAAGGAAATAGCTCAAGGTACACAGCCCCTTGCAAATACTTTTAGAGAAGAGTACAGATTTGTTGTTTTTAAATTTCACTGAAGGCTATGCTTTATATATCTTAATATAAAAATGTGAAAATTCATTTGGATTGAAAACTGTGCTTTAAAAAATATAGAAGGTTATAGATACAATACAACATTCTTGGGTGGCCATAGTAACACAGGTTTCACCTAAACACTGCTTTCAGCCTGGATGATGCATGCAAAGGGTTTCTTCCAGCCTCTTTCTAAGCAGCCTTCACAGTGAGTGTCTACTTCTCTATTTTGCCTTCCCACGTTTGAATGACTTATTGAATCACATGAAGAGACCTCCTTAAAAATACAATTTCAAATAATGGAATGAGGCAGTAGAAGCTATTGTAGAGAGCAATCTAGATCAAGTAGAAGAACCCAGAAGTCATATGAGAAGAGTTCTTAGGAAAAGCATGTAATTGACTGTGGCTGCTGAGCTAGAGTAGAAATCAAAACACTTTTCTGTATAACATTATGATGCAGACTAAATGAATTACTATGAACTATATATTTTAAACTTGCTATTTTGTACCTGATGGCTAGCTTCCCAGTTTGTAGGTTTTGCTGTTTGTTTGTTTTGTGTTTTTTAAACCATGAGCCTTAAGACATCCTCTTGTGTCTAACATGCCTCTTATTCACCGATGATGACTCTATGCCTGACCTTCCTGAAAGAGTGTTTACGTCAACATCACAGTATTACTAGAAAAATTTCCCCACAATTCTACTTAATGTATCCTCCAATTTGAGCAAAGAAAGATTTACATGTCAGTGGTGGTGGTGGTGTTTTCAGGGATGAGGGGCGGGCAGAGTGCACATCTCAATCATGGGCTACAATTTAGGCAATCACACAGAAGTCTATACTAGAGGCAGAAGATAGCCCAAGAACATAACGCAGAGTGATTCACTAGCTTGTGTTTACTGCTTTTTGACTGGTTAGGCATGTTTCTATATTTCATAAATTAATTTATGCAATTATCCTTTATCGATAAAAACTCAAGAGTTGAATATTGGAGTAAGAATCTGAATGATAAGAGGAGTGGCAGAGAATTAACCAATGACGTCCTGTCTCCTTCCTCAATCCAAAAAGGCTGAGAATCATTCTAAGCCCCCAAATTACAACTTTCTGTTTCTTACAACTTCCTGTTTCTCTCTATCTGTCCTTGATCCTCCAAAACCTCTATGGCTAATTTTGGTCAGCTTGCAGCTATCTCTACCCTCTGAATCAAAGTAAACCTTTTTTTTTTTTTTTTTTTTTTTTTTTTTTTTTTGCAGTCTGGGGAGTGTTAAATGATATCAAAATATCATACAACACATAAGGCTTGGGAGAACGAATCCCTCTTCATATCTGCAATGCTTAGAAGTTATTAGTTAATAAAGCTTACAAAATAATACAACAACCATAGGACTCAAGAGGTTAGCTTGAAAAGAAAGTCAGTACCAAGTGAGCAAGATCCCATATCAAAACTATCAAACCCAAGCAACAGGAGCAGCCATAGTATTAGTGCCTAACAATTAGCCTTTCCTAGATGTCAACTTTAGTCCAGAGAAAGCCACATTTTCCTCACAAAGGGTCTAATTCAGTGAATAAAGACAGAATAATCTATTTCTGATGTGGTTTGTGAAAAGAGAATTATGCATTTAAATGGGATTTAATAAGAGATCTTTCTTCTACTTTTCTCTTTAAGGCAGTTTTAACTATTGCATTAAACAGAAGAAGTTAGAATTAGGGTTGGTCTTTGAAGTCTCCTTGTGTAATGACCAGTTACTACTTTAGCAATGTCATAATGATTGAAGATTGTCTTAGCCTGCTTTCTGTTGCTGTGATAAGACTGCAATGCCTATTGCATATTGGGGAGATATGGGCTTATTTCATCTTATAGCATAGTTTTTCATCAAGGGATATTAGGGCAGAAACTCAAGACAGAAACCTGGAGGCAGGAACTGAAAACAGAGACCATGTAGAGACCATGGAGGAAGTAGACTTAATGGATCACTTCCTCTGTCATGCTCTGCTACCTTTCCAAAAAGCCCAGAGACACCTGACCAGGGATAGCACTACTCACAGTGGAATGGCCCTTATGCATCAATTAGCAATTAAGAAGTACCCCAATATATGCTCAAAAGCTAATCTGATGGATTTATCCCTTAGATGAGATTTCCTATAATTACTGTCCAAGTGCCCGTCAATTTGACACAAAATATGACAAAATAATCTGTTCAATAACCTTGCATGAAAAAGAAAAAATGTTTAATCTATTGGTACCAAGAGAAAGAAGATTAACTTCAATGACATTTCATTTCTTGTTTAGTCTTTATATCAGAGATATACAGAATTTATGGCTAATATTTGTTACAGTGTTTACATACTTCTCTGTTCCCTATAGACTCTCCATTGCTTCCTCCTAAACAAAACCACCTTTTCACTCTACAAATATTTGTAGGAAGTCAGTGAGGTGGCAGTTGTATTTTCCTGACATATCAGAGACAGACTTAAGTTTTAATTTCTGTTCAATGATCTTTAGTAACAGAAAACACAATGCTCCAATTTATTTTTTCCTAAACCAAAATTAATGCATTTTAAATAAATTAACAGTGTCACTGCCTGCAATTTCCGGGTTTCTTGTTGGAACTTGAAGTTCAAGTTTTGCATTCCTGACAGCTCTCCCATAAATAACACTGGATTTCTTTCTTCATGCCTTCCTTTTGTGGACCTATTTCATCTTATCTACTTCTCTGCCTGTTCTTAAGCAGAATGCCTTCTAATGATATGTGGGAAAATTTAAGTTTCTAGGTAGAAAAGGACTTCTTTATTTGCATTGAGTTGACAACACACATCAGAGTTTACTTGGGAAGTGAAGTCCACACAGGTTAAGTTCTGTCTGGGAAAGAAGGCTGAAGGTTCTGCTAAATACACAGAAGAAGGGGAAGGCTGAAGGACCAGAGCTGGAAAAACAATGAAATAGCCCCCATGAGGTAGGAAAAACAATCAGTTTTGATTCTGAAGTTAAAGAATATCTATTATAAGAATGCCTTCTTTTTTTTTTGTTGTTTTTGTTTTGTTTTGCTTTGTTTTGTTTTTCGAGACGGGGTTTTTCTGTATTGCTTTGGATCCTGTCCTGGAAATAATTCTGTAGACCATGCTGGCCTCAAACTCACAGGGATCTTTCTGCCTCTGACTCCTGAGTGCTGGGATTAAAGGCATGTGCCACCAACACCCAGCATAAAACACCTTTTTATCAATTTTACTATCGCCTATCCCAAGAAAGTTGTTTTAGGCCCCTGGATCCTTCAGTCATTTGCTAGATTATAAATTTGAGATAAAGGGGAAATACAAAATGTAGAGAGCTGATGTCTCATTTTGGAGATGGAAGCAAAAATGACTGGTAGTGATGGCCTCTCTGTATTCCTACAAAAGATGAAAGGTAATTGTGTTTGGGAAGAGATAGAAATAAAGGGAAAAATATTATGCTGCTTTTGATTATGGGACATATGAGAGTTGTATAACTTGAATCAAGGAAAAGAAGAATCATATAAGAATATCTCCAGAAGGGAAATGCCCATGATACTTATATTTTATATCTGTGGGTTTAGATAACATTTATGAAAGCTATTATAGTAATTTAGATAAAGTAAGCAGATGCTATATATAAATATTGCATGGCCAAAAAGCAGCATTTTTCCATGAGACTTAACTTATGGTGTATTAAAGTATATTAAAGAAGATAATAAGAATTCAACTGATATATTTATTTGTTAAAAGTGCCTTAGTAATTGCTTCTGTTTTCTAGAGATTTAGTTGGCATAGAAAGAGCCATAATATACATAAGTCTTCCACGATGGCTTGTCTTGGTTGAACTACAATACACTACAGGAATAAGAAGAAACAACTCTGATTCTCCAGGTTTAAATGAATATAAACAAATCAGAAAGCTTATGAAATCATTAGATCAAAGCAACAGCAATCAGGATTGAAGATGCAGGTTTAAAATCACCAGATGCTTTTCACTCTTCATAGCTCTTTCTTAGATGTCTAACATTATATGTCCTCATTAGCAATTTGTGTTTAATTTCCTCTTGGTGTCTTGATATTTTCTCTGTTTACTTGTGATATGCCAATGTACCCCCTATCTGAAGAAGTGGTCTGACAGAACACAGGAAAGCAGGAAGGTGAGAACAAAAATAAGGATAACATACATATATCCTGTGATTTATATTAAAAAAAAAAAGTCAGCTAAGTAAACAGGAGACACCTACGTCAGAATGTTCTGTGGATTTTCTGACAGACAAGCATGATATCACAATGTGTGATATTCCAACAACCATCCTGATGACTCATGGCTGTGAGAATATATCAGATTAGCTGATATATTCAAATTTCAAAAATCCTGCAATAAAGACTGATAGTTGGTGGAACCCAAGGAATATGCAAAAGATTGACAAACTATTGAACGAATGACAGTTTTTTTCTTTTTAACCTGACCTGAAATACTTCCCTCTTCTACTAATCTCTTTCAGTATTCTCCTCCAGCCCCTTCAATCTGATCACTACTGCTCTCATCCCCAGATAACCCTAGTCCATTTATGAAATCTCTTCTATTTCCCCTTCCAGGAGTAGACTGGCATGTGTGGGGGGCAATGCTGGGGGAGAGGAGAGATGAGGGAACTGGAAGGCACGGGGAGGATCTACAGTTGTGGTGTATTGTATGACAGAAGAATAAATAATGTCTATGTCCTTGTGTTTTTTTTTTTCCACTTATATATTGCTGTCAATCAAAACATCAGATGAGGGTAGATCAAACCCAATGAAGAGAATGAACACCTACTCAGAGGGATAATGGATACAAGAAACTGGATTGTCCTAATAAGGTAAGTTTTAGGTTGCCTAACATGGTTAATTGGTTTTCCACTTCAGGAAATAAATTATTCCAATTCATAAGACTTTTGTGAAAGTTAAAATGTTCTATTGAGGAATCTTGTGATGCCCTTCAAGCAGAGGCTGGATACTGTCTCAATAAAGAACAGAGTAGTCCCCAGAGTAGTTCCCACCCACATCAGAGCGTGTTTGAACTGGATTGTATTCTAAACCATTCTTTACAATGCTAAACTACTAAGTATGTAAGTATCTCTTGAGCACCACTCTCATCTTAAGAGTTTGTCTTTTTTTTTTTTTTTTTCAAGAAATCCATTCTCTCCTACTATTCATCTTTTACAGGACATAGATCATTTCAGAAGAATATCACTATACTTTATTATTATTATTACTCTTTGGTAGCTATATTTAGTAAAAATTAGTATGATTTTTTAAAACAAATTTCCTATAAAGAATTGGGTATGATATTAGAATTTGTTTCATATACTGCTTGATTTCATTGTGTTCTGTTTTTCTCATAATTGGATCATTTGATTTAGCAACGTAAATTTCTAAGTTTTTGTTTACTCGTCTATAAAGTTAGAATAACATTTTCCTCATAGCACTGCTTTGAGGATTAAGTGAAATCACCCATGAAATGTTACTAGGAAAGATGATGGTACATGATAATTGCCTCAATAAATGTTGAAGCCTAATTACTAGGTACTTAATTTCCCTGACCCTCCAAGTTTTCAGCTGTAAATGGAGTAAAGAGAATCATGTCAAGGAATTATAGTTAAGATTTAGTGGGATCTGCAAAATATGTGACATAAGGCTTGACTCATAGCTACAGCTCAACAAATACTGACACTCTGAACCTACTTGTGGAGATTCAAGAGTGCTTCAGCCTGGTCTCAAGTACCATCATCTGTGGTCCTGTTAATATATTAACTCATGCACCTAAAAGCCAACCCAGATATCTCTGACATTAAAAGAGTATCAATATTTTCCGAGCATTTAAACTTTTGTAAGAAGCTGACGAAATCAGCAGTTTCTCTTATAATCAACCTGTAGATAGATGAATGTGAAATTTAAACTCAATTTCAGCTAATTCACAGGTCCCTGAAAGCAATTCATGGAGCTTTGGCTACCATGGAAAACACCTTAGTCTATAGTGCACCCTGTTTGTGTCCAAAGACTTACAAATAATATATTGTGGGACCATCCATTCCACATTGCTATCTGACTGTGCAGATCATCCCCAAATTCTTTTGATTCAGTGCATAAAGCCAAAATTCAATTGTTTCAGAGGGCTCAAACATAATTTTTTATTTTGGAGTGTGACTAATACACTGGGGTTCACAAGTGAATACCTTCGAAAATAAGAATTTATGATGAAAATGAGATTTAAAAAAAGCCTTACTCTTATAGAAATAACACCAAGGGTTTAAAGGATTGAAACCAAAATATCAAATTGATTAAGAAAGGGGCTACAGGAAGGTAAGAAATAAGTGAAGAACTCTAAATGAATAAACATAGAAAATAAATGTGTGCATACATATTCAAGTAATAGCTTACCTAACTCATAGCAACAAAATGCAATTTTCTACTTGAGTGGTTTCGTGGCTTGATTGAACCAGACTTTCTCCCCCTCCCTCTCTTAGCTGTCACTGATCTGAATATATCAGTTACACACCTGCACAGTATTTGAAAGCTGAACAAAAATATGGTTTTGTTAAATAAATTTACTCCACAAATATATATTATTTGGGCACTTAATTCCCTTCTTGCTAAGATAAATAATTTTTAATAGATTAAAAAAAAATCCATTCTAGGGAATACAGGTGAATTCAAGATGGCTTAAAAAGATCTCAATGAAAACCGATGCTTTCCTTATGATATAATTATTCTGAATTTTGACAAAGTTAATGCCTATCTAGGATTCTCAGAAGATATGATCAATTACCTGTAGCAAATGTTATAGACTTATATTTTATTATTCATGGGCCCAAAATGTATTCATTTTATTTTAGTAACTTAGGTAAGTATAAAGAAATACTTCATTAACTGCCATTCTGATTACTTCAACAAAATAATTTCATTTAATATGCTATTTTAACTTTGGTAATTTATTATGTTTCTGATGTAGGCTTTGGAGTTGATAGTTACACATTTTTTAAGGTCATCAGGACAGGTTTTGGATCAAATTGTGTTTAATTCTGTCCTCAACAGCTATTATTTGTGTGACTTAAAAAAAACCTCTAGTTCATACTAAAGTCTCAACACTATGGTCATGTGTGGAACAAGATGATTTACTTTGCAAAGTCTAAAGAACGGAAGAAAACCAAATGACACCAATTTGCTTTTTAGTCACTGAAATTATTTAAATAAGTAACTAAACTTTTATTGAGGTGAACTTTTTTTCTTTGACTATGGATCCTAATTTGTAGTCAAAGCTAGTCTGGAACTTGAGGTCCTCTGTCTCAGTTTCCATGGTGTTGATATTACAGGTGTGTTCTATACAAATCTAGCAAAATAAGAATATAGTTGCGTATAGATGTATCCATGTATGTCCATGTGAATTTGTGCATACACTGCCTCTCCTCTGTTGAGAACATATGTGTTCACTGACTACCATACAAAGCATTTTAGTGAAACTCAGGTTCCTATTATTGGGAATACTTTGTTGCCTGAACTTTCTTCATTAGCTGAAATGAGGTTTTTTCTTAATATTTTGCTTGGAATTCAGAAATCATTACTTCCATGTGTAGCTTTGTAATTTTGTATAACGTTTGCATTCAGACAAATTTGACATTTTTGCCTGTTTTATATAACACCTTTTTTTTTTTTTTTTTTTTTTTTTTTTTTGCCTGTTTCTCGAACTGGGCCTTAGTCTGCTGTCCTAAAGCTTGCTATGTATTTTGACCTTGAATTGGCTGAAGTACAGGAAGGATCCACTAGCTCAGCTCTTAAAACACTGCTACTTCTAGTATGCTCTGGGTACAAGCAGAGCACTAGAATCATAGGGAAGGCTGCCTACATATGGAGCTAAAGACTTCTAGGGGCTTGGACTCAGTACTGCTGGCCAGTAATTTAACAAAGACTGAATATTTGACATTCCAGTCCCAGAATACAAATATGCTGTCACTGTAGTATGCATTCCTCCCATTGTTTTGCATTCATTTCAGCCTTTCTGTTTGAAGGAGTTTAAGTCTACAGAGGAGATGCAACACAATGGTCACATAAATTACAAAAGAAAGTCACAGAGCATCAGAGAAACCTCACTTTCTTTTGAATGTCCAAAGAACATTCTTCTTTACTTGTAGGAAAAAGTGAAGAGAGGTTTTACAGTTTCTTCTTCTTCTTCTCCTACTCCTCCTTCTCCTTCTTTTCTTATTTTACATATTGATTCCAGTTCCCTCTCCCTCCCACCCTCCCATCCCCTCTGCCCACTCCCAGTCCCATTCCCCACCTAGGGAAGGGGAAGCCTTCCAGGAGGAATCATCAAAATCTGTCAAGTCATTTGGAGTAGGGACTAGGCCCTCCCTCTGTTTCTAGGCTAAGGGAATGTGTTCCTGAAGTCCTTTCTTGAAGCAGGCATACTTCCTGGTTCCATTGTCAGAGGTTGCATAGACTGCCCAGGGCAGCCTTCTAACTGAGACCCATGTTCAGGGTATCTGGGTTGGTCCTATTCTGGTTTCCCAGCTATCAGACTGGGGTCCATAAGCTCTCCTTTGTTCAGGTCAGCTGTCTCTGTGGGTTTCTCCAGCCTGGTGTTGACCCTTTTGCTCATCATTCCTCCCTCTATGCAACTGAATTCCAGAAGTTCAGCTCAGTATTTAGCTGTGGTTGTCTTCTGTTTCTACCAGCTACTACAGTTTCTAAATGGTTACAGCTTCAAGATAATGTCCAAGACCAGCTCCACTGAATAATCTAGAGAGAATCTTTCTTATAGTCTGAATGGCATTATCTCCACTGGAGATTACATAATATTTATATCAACTGTACTGAAATGAACTTCATTAGTTATTTAGTGATCAAGATTTTTTAAAATCCTATATTACTGTATAAATTTTAGAGTAAATGAGAAATATATTTTCAATTAGCATTTGATTCATTTAATGTACATTAAGGTGTTCTGTCTCAAAAACAGAATATTCCACTTGTGTTTCAAAGTCTCTACCTGAATTGGTAACACTTCACTTTTTTGTGTGTTTTAATTGAAAATAGATTATTCTCTCATACAATGCACCCCAACTACCATTTCCTCAAAACTATTAGATCCATTACCCCTCTACTTCTCTGCAGAAAATAACAGACTTCCCAGAGACAGCAACCAAATAAAACAGAACAAGATACTATAATAGAAGGCAAAGTCCCTCATATCAAGGTTGCATGAGACAACTCAATGGGAGGAAAAGAGTCCCAAGAGCAGGCAAAGACTCAGTGGTACCATCTGTCACTGTTAGGGGCCCCAAAAAATATCAACCTAATATCCATAACATGTATGTAGAGAACCTGGTATGGACCCAAGCAATCCCTGTGGTTGTCAAAATATCCCTATGAATTACTAAAAGTCCCTTAACTGATTTTCAGAAGTGCCTGATGAGTTGTCTCACTAGACAAACTTTAGCTCAAAATATTTCCACCTAATTTGGTCATCATGAAGTGTAGACATACATGAAAATATATTGGCACAATATAAGAATGTAACCATAAACACACCTACGAACCTGAAAACCTGCTGACAAATAATGAGAATGGCCACATCTTAGGTTTTTAATTAGAATGCACTCAGTTCTCAACATGTCTGTTTTGTCATTCACATTCCCCAGCAGGCAGAGAGTGGTAGGAAGGAAAATGTTAAAAAAAAAAAAATACACAAGAAAATCTGTAGTTTCTACACACATGATGTTCTATTTCCTCACTGTGAATGGGGAGACATGTTTCAGTATGTGCTTTTCACACACGCAAGAACCTGCTTAAATATGTAGATTGCTTCTCAAGAGAGACACTACTTTAAATATTACTTGATAGATGCAATCTGCAGCTCCAGAGAGGCTAGGTAACAAGGAGGGCTCAAAGAGGGATGAATGGATTTCTCTGGGAAGAAGGAATAGAAGAGATCTTCTGGGTAAATTGAGAGCAGGTGGTGATGGAAACATGAGGAATAATGTTGGACATAGGATAGAGGGGAATAGTAACAAAGACATTTATTGGTGGGGGGCATTTTGGGGTCAGGTAGAAACCTGGTACAAGACAAACTCGCACAGATCTAGAAGGATGACCCCAATTAATGATCCTAGCAATAGTGAATAGGTAGCCTGAACTGGTGGTCATCTCCTGTAATCAGATTGGTGAATACTCTAATTGCCATCAGAGATCCATAGCCAAACATTGTGACTTGCTCTGAGAATCCTGTTGAAGAGAGGCAGGAAGAATTGTATGAGACAGAGAGTTCAAGGTCATCACAAGGGAACCCACAGAAACAACTAACCTGGGTTCATAGACCTCAGAGACACTGGACCAATAGCTAAAGAGCCCACATGGGACCCACCTCAAACAACTACGTATGTATACGTGTTGTATAGTTTAGTCTACTTATGGGACTCAGTAGCAGTGGGAGTGGGGCCTGTCCTGGGAGTGTGACCTACCCATGATGCTTTATCAGGCTTTTGGGAATCTATTCCTCATATTGTATTGCCTTATCAAGTCTTAATTTGAGGAGAGGAGCTTAGTCCTACCTCAATTTGATATGCCATTCTTTGATAACACCTATGGGAGGCCTGCAAATTTCTGAACAGAAACAGAAGAGGAGTGTGTGGGGAGGGAATTGGAGGAGAGAGGTAAGGGGAAACATAACTAGATGTAAAATAAGTGAATGAATGATGATAGCCTGGGATAGTGAGGAAGATTTGGGGTGCAGGAAGACATGCTTAACTCTCTCCATCCATTTCACAAAGTTACTGGTTTAATTCATAAGAGTTTCCTCTTTGTGACTTTACCCTCCACCTCTTTAACTTCTGTCATTAGGGTTTAAGTGTGAATGTTTGATATGTAGCTTTGAAGTCATGGTAACCACATGATTGTTTTTCATGGGAGGGTTCAAGGTATTCAAGGTCATGATAAAAGACCTTGAGGGCTGTATGAGGCTTTGGTTTTGTCCCAAAGCCAAATGTGTCTTTGTAAAATTAAACAACAAATGAAATATTCTACTTCCTCCTCCCTCTTCTTATCCTTGCAAAGAGAAGCAATGTGTCTTTAAATAAATAAAAAAAAGAAAGAAAAACAAAGAAAATCACAGAATAATCTGTGTTTCTTCCTCCCTCTTATCACTGCAAAGAAATGCAATGTCTCATGCACATTTGGTTAAATTTACCCATTTGTTTTTTTTTTGTTTTGTTTTTTGTTTTTTTTTTTGGTAAGCCTATCTTTATGGAAAGTGATGTCAGTAAATCATATTTATTTGAAGTCAATGTCTACTCTATGTATATGCAAATGAATGTATTTATGGGCTCTAACTTCAATTCTGAATAATGATGCGCTTTTTCTAACTTATTCTACTTTAGAACATTTTCAACATTAATACTATTATTAGCTTCAAGCGTTGGGTTTGCTCTTATAAGTAAATGAAAAATTGTGCATACACATACAGCTTTATTTATCTCTATGTCTTGAACTTGTGCCTTTTACTTAAAGAGCATGATGGACAATTTTTTTTTTTTTTTAAAGTTTGCTCTACTACCAAGCATGTAGAAAGAAATTGTGAGGGACTAAGTTTATAGCCCCATGCTCTGCAGGATTGGTCCTTTATGCTGCTACTTTAAATCTTGACAGATAATTTATTTATATACTCCTGATAGAAAATGCAGGCTTTCTCATGTCAGTCCAATCTTCCCATTCTTTAGATTTTCCATATTACTAAAAGTAAGGCTTCAAATTAAACATCCAGACTATGAGCCTGTTTGCTCATAAATTTCCAGTATTTAAAAAAAAAATGCCATCATTCAAGCTAATGTTGAAAAGCAGAGAAAATATTCTTCTGCTTTACTCAGGTCCATAGCATTCATATCTCACATTTACTCAGAACATACCCAGAACAGTCAATATCAGAAAGTTAAGGATGGCATAATAATAATGATTGCCATTTGGAATGTTATAGATTGTTATTATCTCCTCAAACTCTAGTAATACATTTTGATGTCTAGCCTAAAACTTGTTCTGATTTTATCATTTTGCCTTCGTGGTTATATTGTCATATATAAGGTTTGATCAATGGAGTTTTCCTATATTAATGAGTCTGTGTCAGTCTTTCATTATCTTGAATTTCTTAAGATCATGATCAATTATTTGATTATGTTTTAACTTGTTTTATTGTCATTTTCATGCAGATTTATATATTTTAATCATCCCACATTTTAAATGCTTATAACAATAATTTCTGCATAGTTTGAGTATGCATGAAATATTTGGAGATGGAACTCATGTCTAAACATAAAAAGTCACTTCTGTTTTATAATGTTATGTATTATGAAGCTGAATTTATAAAATTTAGTGCACCTGTGTTTTGAATATAACTTATATAAGGTCAGACTTATAATGTTATCACTTATGGTATCATGTCATCATGTCAGTATTCAGAATATTTCATATTTTAAATATTACAGATTTTGAATTTTCACATAGGAACTTAAAACCTATAATAAATTCTTTTCCCTGAAATTTATTGGAGAATGTCTAAGGAAGAGGACTTCCTGGATACTAACTAGTTTCAAAGATGAAAATCAGATATGATTCAATGTATTTCATAAACTTCATATGACCAACATTCTGAACTCTCACAAAAATGCAAATTAGTTAGAGAAGTAAACTTAAAAGGGACGGTGAGAGTACTCTATGGTGATTGTAGCTCTGAATGAGATTTAAATAGCCAATTGATCAAATTAAAATATCTTGTTTTCTCATGATGTATTTAGTGAATGACTGATAGTCCATGATATATATATATATATATCTATATCTATATATACATATATATATATATATATATATATATATATTGCAGAGAAATTGTTAATGTCAGGCTATCTGTTATATTGGAAGGTACTTCTTGTAATGGTGGGAAAATTACCATAAATTGTCCTGCAGTCTTTTTTGATATTTTGATTAAAGAAATAAACTTTACTATAAATAAATTAGTATGCATTTGTTTTTAACCCCTTAAGTCTGTGGTAAATTTTTCTTAGGAAGTTGGAAAGCAATTTGATAAAACAAGTTATATTCTTCTACCTTATAAAAACTTGATGTGAAAATGGTGTAGCTGGGACATATTTTTTTTTCTTATACTCAATATTTGAGAGACATGTGGAAATATGCCTCTCTGGCAGGAATAGACCTGTCAGTTGAAGTGAGCATGAAGAGGCTGAGAAACTGATCAACCATGTTTTGTTTTGTTTTTTAAAAAAACTAATTTTTATAGTAGATTGATTTTGATGAAATGTTAAATCATACTTTTGAACTTGTTGGAGAAATGTGGAAATGGCTTCCACATAGCAAGTACTCAAAACACAATGGCGATGATAAGGTTGAAGTAAGGAAATTCATAGCAAATAAGAAGGGGAGAGTAGTGCTGACTTAAGCTATATAAAAATAAAGTGATATTAATAAAATACTTGGAAAGGAAAAGCAGGAGAAGGTTGGGATGAAGAGAGTAGAGCTATGGAAGCATGCACATAGAAAAAGCAATAAGTTACCACTTACTGAGAGACTGTGCAGAAGAGAAGTGCTCTAACATCATAATCTTACCCAGGTTTATAGGGAACTAACTGTATTTTATTGATTCTGTGTACTTTTAAGTAGATGATAGAGTGCATTTGCTTTCTCTGATAGATGGAGGCAGTGAGATGCAGTGAGATGGCTCTACTTAAAACAAAATTACATAGCACACAAAAAGAAAGCTGTCATTAAGGCAAAGATCTCTTGATTCAGTCGTAGATTCCCTGAGAAATATGACAGGGGCTTGCAGCTAGCTCTTCTGATTTCATTTTACATTCTCTGAGGAATACGAGACAGGCTTGCGGCATTTTATATCCGATAAAACTCAAGTTGACGGGTATGTAAAAAAGTCTTGCTGCTTAGTTGACCCAACACCATCACATAGGAAGTGATTGATTTAAAAATAGGGCTTCAGAGTACACATTCAAAGTCCGTGGCTCTGAAGACTACTGGTTCTGTACTTGCTTCCCTTTGATGTCTTGATTCTTATATCTGCATTTATACTCTTGGACAAGCTATTATTTAGAATTGAGAGAAATCAGCCAAACATTTGAAAGTTAATGTTGGGCCTAATGGGGCTAAGATGTGAGGCCTAGTGCAACTTCCTGAGCCTGACTAGAGTTTGGTGACCTGTCTTTGACCTATCACTTCCACATAGGAGAGAATCAGCAAAGACTAATCTAAAACTGCCTCTGCCTAGCTGCTGCTGATGTGATGAATCATAATTGTCCCCACCCAATACCTCATCTCATCCTAAGGTTCACACATACTCCCCCTGCCCCAGAGCTATATGAGCAATCACCTATTGTAATAAAACAAGATCTTGCTTTGACAAGGCTTCAGACTCTATGTGGTCCTCTCCAGTGACTAGTGATGGGTCGATCGTCAGCACTGTCCACCCCTCTTAGCCCCAAGGAGGGACTGGCAGGACCAGCTCTTCCACAGCCCTACCTGCCTGAGGACCAATCAAGTTAACAGCAATAAAATAAGAAAGATTGTTAATGGCAAATAAAATAAATAATTAAAATCACTCTGGTAGCCGAGCTCAAAAATAAGGCTTCTGGTAAGGAAGTCTGGTCCCATTCAGTTAACATAACCTTTAAATCCAATTTCCTATGCATTAGTATAGATGATTCATTCAGAAAGTCAGTAAAATAACAGCTTAAATCTCTGTACACCTGATCAAGATTTGAAAAGTGATTTTATTTCTTAAAAGAAAACCCAAATTTAGAAGATAGTCTTCATTGTTTGAAAAGTTAGATAGGCTCTAAATTATACAGGTTTCGTTAGTCCTTATTCCATTTAATTTCCATGCAAAAGAGGAAGTGTTGGTTAAGATTTGTCTATTTAATTACAGATTCTGCTTGAGTTTTAAGATCATTGTGCTATGTATATCACATTGAGAAATGATGTCTAAAGTAAACTTGTACCCCTGGTGTGGTGGGATATTCACTTTGTGTCCTTCTGTGGCACAGACCACGCCCATTGGGGGATGGAGCCAGGGGCAGAAGTGACCTGTGGAAGGAGATCTGAGGAGGAGCTGGGGAATGCTCTCTTGCTGGCAGGACATGGAGAAGAGAGCATCCGGTGGAACTTGCTGGTGTTCATCTGTCTAGGTTGTAAGCTATTTCTCCGTGAATAAACATCTATTCAGCCTATTTGTTTCTCCTGATACTTATTAAACCGCAATACCCTGGTATTCCCATCCCTGTTGTTTACCCACCAAGAGGCAGAGAACAGAGAGATTGAAATGAGACTTTGTCTCCTAGAAAGAAGACCTCTTAGACTACAACTCAAATAGCTGTAACCTACTCCTAGTACAGGAAACTTCATGTGCCCAGTTGGGGCTGTTTCCCCACTGTTTGACAACTTCATTTACATCACATTCGTGTATGTATACATTTTAGGAAGCTTACCATCTATTAGTGTTCCATACACCCTGCATCACCCAACTCCTTCCTTCTCCCTATTTGACCCACCTGTTACAGTACCGACACCCTGTCCATCCATAACTGTTTATTCTATTTCTCTTGCCTAGTGAAATCTATCTGCCCCTGTCACAAGCACCTGACTCTAAGCTAACCATTATGATACTACAAATTAGAGGTTGGTTATTGCTGGTTGATTATTTTTCTAGCTCCATCCTTTGCATGCAATTCTAGTTTGTAAACATACCACAATTTCTTAATTTGTTCATCTGCTGATGGACATCTAGGTTGTTTCCACACTAGTATAAATCAGCAACATGGTTGAGAAATGAACATGGTTGAGAAAATGTCTCTGTTGTAGGATGAAAATCCTTTGGATATATGCCCAAGGATGGTATATTATTTCCATCTTCCTGAGATAATGACACATTGATTTCCATGTAACTGTACGAGTTTGCACTCCCTCCAGCACTGGATAAATGTTCCACTTATTCCATATACTCACCACTACGAGCTGTCATTTGTTTTTATTGATCCTGCACTTTCTGACTGGGATAAGATGAAATATCAATGTAGTTTTGATCTTCGTTGCCCTGTTGACTAAGGATGTTGAACGTTTTGTTAAAAACATTTCTCAGCCATCTGCCTTTTCTTTTTTACAGAATTCTGTTTAGCTATATAACCCCATTGTTACATATTGCTATTTTTTCTTCATATTCAGTTTTTAAATTCTTTATGTATTTTTAATATTAGCTCTTTATTGGTTGTGTTCTTTATAAAAAATATTTTCCTATTCTACATACTGCTGCTTTGTCTAAGTGACAGTGTCCTTCCGTGCAGAAGCTTCTCAGTTTTATAAGGTCCCAATTATTAATTGTTAGTGCTTTAGATACTAGGGTTGTATTCAGAAATACTTTTGCTGTGTCAGTGAGTCATACTTTCTCTTCTATCAGATTCACTGTAATCTAGTTTTATGTTGATATCTTTGATTCATTTAGATCTGCATTTTATGCAGTGTAAAAAATTATGGATCAATTTGAAGGCACTTAGTATGATCAACACCTTTTGTTGAAACGCTGTCTTGTTTCAAGTACAAATTTCTGGTTTCTTTGTTAAAAAGCAGGAGTCAGTGTGAGGATGTATGTCTTGGATTTAAGTAAAATTCCATTGATCATTATATCTGGTTTTGTGCCAGTATTATGCTGTTTTTATTGTAATAACTCTGTAGTACAATTTGAAATCAAAAGTGATGCCACCTGCAGCTCTGTAGTCTTGGCTTTTTTTTTTTTTTTTTTTTTTTTTAACTATTGTGGGATTTTTCTGTTTCCATATGAAAGCTTAAAGTTGTCTATTCAACATCTGTGAAATGTGTTGGAATTTTGATAGAAATTGCTATGAATATGTACATTGTTTTTGGTAAGGAGGCCATTTGTATTATATTTATCATACCGGCTTATGTTTCATTTCTTGATAGCTTCTTCAATATCTTAAAGTTTATTTTTGTTGTTGTTTTGTGTAAAGAGTATGTTTTTTCCTCCAGCCGCTGGTCTTGTGCCGCTGCCCCAGCCCCAATTAACACACTGAGACTCTGTATTTGATATAATTCTGTTGGCCCATTACTTGTTTCTTATCGGCTAGCTCTGTCTTAAGTATTAACCCATTTCTTTGTATTTCCATGTGGTCTTACCTACCAGGGAGTGGGGCAGGCATCTGGTCTCCCCGCTGACCCCTCCTTACTACTTTCTCTTTTCTCCTTGTCTCCTAGTCCCTCCTATCTTCCTTTCCTATTGGCCAACAGTGCTTTATGCATTAACCAGTATGAGAAACATATATACAAAATGGCATCTCCCATCAGTTTTGTTTTGTTCATACAAATGTTTAACTTCCTTTGTTTTGGTTACCCAAAAATATATGTTTTTGAGTCTGTGTGTAAAATTATGTTTCCCTGATTTTTTCTCAGTCTATTTGTCTATTATATAGTGAGGGCACCAGGTTGTTTTTGTTTTTTTGTTTTTTTTTTTGGTGATGATTTTATTTTGTATTTTGCTACTTTGCTGAAAGTTTTTATTATTTACTTTTTCTTTTGATTGTAGGAATTTCCTGAAGGAATTTTTAGGCTAAATATGTATATTATCAGAACATCTGTTAATAAAATATTTTCACTTCTTTTTCAAAGTGTATCTCCTAAATTTTCAGTTGTCTTATTCCTCCTGCTAAGACTACCAGAAATACATTTAAAATTTGTGAAGAGAGTAAATAACATTGAACTGTTCCTGAATTTAGTGGACTTGTGAATTGTTTTTATTTTTAGTTTTAATTTCTTCATTTCAGTTGGTTTTGGCTATGGATTTGTTGTAAACTATGTTTATTATATTGAGGTATATAATCTCTACAAACTTTTGTCATAAAAGATGTTGGATTTGCCAAAGGACTTTTCTTCACCTAATGAGGTGATCATATGAGTTATGTTTTTTGTTTGTTTGTTTGTTCTGTTTTGTTTTATTTTTTTTCCAGTTTGTGTCTGTGGTGGTACCATACCTGCATCTCTTGGGTAAAGCTATTTGATGATAGTGGATGATCTTTGTTTATATGTCCTTGGATTTCATTTGAAAGGATTTATTTTAGAATTTTAGAAGCTACGTTCATAAAACAAATTAGTCTGCAATTTTCTTTGTTCCATCTTTATGTGGTTTGGGTATTAGTGTAACTTTATGCCTCTTAAAAAGAACTGGGCATAGGTTAGGAATAGAAGACAGGAGAGAGAGAGAGAGAGAGAGAGAGAGAGAGAGAGAGAGAGAGAGAGAGAGAACATAAAAGAGGGAGCCATTATTGGTTTGATGATAAAATTGAACACAAAGAAAGGACTAGAGAACTACAAGACTGCTGCCAACTAACAATTTGAGTTTCCTTGGAAAGGATACCATAAATGCCCTTCCCGGAGAGTGACATCAACAACTAACTTATCCATGGAGCCCTCAACTAAGGCCTGTTGGAAACAGGAGCAAACACCCATACCTAAACACTGAGTTGAAGTAGAACCCAGATGCAGATGGAGAGGACAAGACTAGGTGGCAGAAACACATAGAGACAGCTTACCTGAAAAAGGAGGAGCTAACAGGTCCCCAGACTGATAGCTGGGAAGCCAGCATGGGACTGACTCAGGCCCCCCTGAATATGGGTCTCAGCCAAAAGGACTGAGCAGTCTAAGGGACCTCAGACAGTGGAACCAGAATGTATCCCTGGTGCACAAAAGGACTTTGGGAGCACATTCCCCATGGAGGGATACTCAGACTAGAGACAGGAGGGAGGGCCTAATCCCAACTCCAAATGACTTGACAGATTTTGTTGATCCCTCCTAGAAGGCATCATCCTCCCTGTGGAGTGTGTGTGTGTGTGGGGGGGGGATAGAATGAGAGGGTGGTCGGGGTGGGAGCATGGGAGGGAGGGAGAGGGAAAGGATGGGAGAGGAAACTGGGATCAATATGTAAAATAAGAAAATAAATAAATAAAATAATAATTAGTAAAAGTACAAAAAAAATCAAAAAGAAAGAAAACTGCTTTTAAAGTGGCTTACAAATGCAAAGAGGAATAAATTAAAATCACCTTCTCAAAGATTTGTCATGAACATTTTATAATATGACAACTACCAAGTTTTATAATTTTCTTAAATGTTTGGTGAATTTCAAACTAAATTTATCATAAACTGTTAATCTGCGGTTTGGATTAAATGGAGGATCAGAATTGGTGAACTACAAGTCCAGGCAACCTCAGATTCAACTACCAACCCAGAGTGAATGAATTTAAAGGAGGGAGATGGCTCCCATTATTGATGGAAACACAGACACTGATCCACCTTACACTCAGAGAAAATACAAGGTTTTCTCTTAGTTATTAGCAGGAGTAAAATTGAAGAACACTATAGTATGAAGAAAGAACATTGAATTTAATATCCACTTATACCATAGAAGTAGCACATAACTAATCATCAATATAATTAAAAAGATAAATTAAGTTGAATTATGCAATAGCTTTTGCAGTTACATACGTAAGAAAACAGTTAGTGTACACAGAGAAATTAATAATTGTTATAAATGCAATGATAAACTATGTATGCCTTAGGCATATACCCAAAGGATTCACATCCATGCAACAAAGACATCTGTTCAACTATATCCATAGCAGCACTATTTGTAATAGCAAGAACCTGGAAGCAACCTAGATGCCCTTCAATTGAAGAATGGTTAATGAAGATGTGGCACATCTACACAATGGATTACTACTCTGCAGAAAAAAATAATGGTATCTTGAAATTCGCAGGCAAGTGGATGGCACTTGAAGAAACCATCCTGAATGAGGTAACCCAGTCACAAAAAGAGGAACACAGTATGTACTCACTTATATATGGATTTTAGACCTAGATTAAATGATCACCAGCCTATAATTCACATCACCAGACGAACTAGGATACAAGGTGTATTCTAAGAGATTCATATAAAGTCCCTCACAGAACCAGGAAGGGACAAGTCCCCCAGAGCTCAGGGGAAGTGGGGAGGCAGCGAATGGAGAGAGAAGTAGGAGAAAACTAGGGGGGAGGAAAGGAAAACATGTGCGACCAGGAAGAAGATTGAGCCTGATTAGGAATAGAAGACAGGAAAGAGAGAGAGAGAGAAGGAGAGAGAGAGAGATAGAACATAAAAGAGGGAGCCAATACTGGTTTGATGATAAAATTGAACACAAAGAAAGGACTAGAGAACTACAAGACTGCTGCCAACTAACAATTTGAGTTTCCTTGGAAAGGATACCATAAATGCCCTTCCCGGAGAGTGACATCAACAACTAACTTATCCATGGAGCCCTCAACTAAGGCCTGTTGGAAACAGGAGCAAACACCCATACCTAAACACTGAGTTGAAGTAGAACCCAGATGCAGATGGAGAGGACAAGACAAGGAGGCAGAAACACATAGAGACAGCTTACCTGAACAAGGAGGAGCTGGGAAGCCAGCATGGGACTGACTCAGGCCCCCCTGAATATGGGTCTCAGCCAGAAGGACTGAGCAGTCTCAGGAACCTCAGACAGTGGAGACAGGATGTATCCCTGGTGCACAAAAGGACTTTGTGAACACATCCCCCATGGAGGGATAACTGCCTTAATCTAGAGACAGGAGAGAAGCCCTAGTCCCTACTTCACATGACCTGTCAGATCTACATGACCCCAACTGAATGGCATTCCCCTACACATGGAATTGGGGTGGGGGGATGGGAGGGGAGGGTGGTTAGAGTGCATGGGAGAGGGCAGAGAGGGTAAAAGGATCAGAGGGAGAGATGGAGGGAGGGAGGGGGATAGGGAGAGGGAACTGGGGTCGACATGTAAAATAATAAATTAAATAAAACAAAAAATGCTTTGACTCCAAAATTTAAGTTCAAGGACAAGTTACTGGGGAAAATTATTTCTATTTTTGTTTCCACAGAAAATGAAAAGATGTGGATTCCTTCCAGACTAATGTGGTTTGATCAAGCCAGACCGCCTGAAACAGAGTACAAGCTAATCCTACATTCAAAACAGCTGGACAAAGCAGTTTTACAGACTACAGCCAGGATTTCTGCATCTTCTTAGAATCCCCTATGACAGCGCCCCTTACCAGCAGGAAGTAGTTTGGAAAGAACGATGCCCAAATTCCCAAATATAGTCTGTTCCTTATGAAATAATTTGAGGAGTATTGATAAAAATCTTCTTTGAGCATCTTGTAGAAATCTATGTTAATGCTAATTGGGCCTGAGTTTTTTTTTCCCCCCCACAGGTGGGGTTAATTATTACATTTATTTTAGTAGGGATTTCATGTTTTCATATCTGCTTAATTTGCTTATCTAATCTTGATTAACTTTGGTATGTGGCATATGTATGTATTGACAAAGTTAACCATTTATTTTAGGTTTTTCCAATTTGATGGAAAATAGATTTTTAAAGTATGTCCTTGTGGATTTCTTCAATGTCTGTTGTTATTCTTTCCTTTTCAACTCTAACTTGGTTAATTTTGGAATTTGGAGTGTCCTTTCTCTACCTTTTAACTAACTTGGATAAGGGTTTGTCAATATTATTTCTTTTCTCAAATAATCATTGTATCATTGATTCTTTCTATTTTTTTCTCTTTTACTAATTTCAGTCCTGAATTTGATTATTTCCTCCTTTTGTATGATTTCGTCTTTTCTTACTACAGCTTACAAGTGTGCTTTTATTTTCTAGTCTGAGAATTCTGTACAGTTTTTGTTTTTATGTGGGCACTTAGTGCTTTGAACTTGCCTCTTAAAGAAGCCTTGTTTATGTCCCATAGGTGTGGGTATGGTGTTTAATTGAGTTCTAGAAAGCTTATTTTAAAATATCTTTTATAATTTATGCTTTGACTACTTTTCATTCAATGGGAAGATATTAGCTTACAGTGAGTTTGTAAGCTTCTGTTATTGATTTCCAGTTTTAATTTGTGGTGATCATATGGGATACATGGTGTTATTTTAATATGCTTGTATCTGTTGAAACTTGCTTCATCTGATTGTGGTAACCTTTGGACAAAGTTCCATGAGACTCTGAGAAAAAAGGTATATTCCTTTGTGTTTGAGTAAAGCATTCTATAAACATCTGTTAGGTCCATTTGGTTTATGATACCAGTATCTGTCTTTCGAATTTTTGTATGGATGACTTGCCAATTGGAGACAGAGGGGTTTTAAAATCTTCCACTTTCAGAGTGTGGGGGTAATATGGGGTTTAACTTGTAGTAGGGATACTTTTATGAACAAGGGTACCTATGTATTTGGTACACAAATGTCAACAATCTCAATGTCCTCTTGTTGAAACTTTTTTTTTAATGAGTATGTAGTATCCTTCCTTATACATTCTGATTAGTTTTAGTTTGAGGTCCACTTCTCAGATTCTAAAAATTCTACACCAGTTTGCAGTTTAGGTCCATTTTCTTGGATATTTATCCATCACTTTTTTTTTCCCCCTTTGAAAAACAATTTGTTTAGTCTGTTTCTTCTTATTGGATAATTGAGGCCATTGCTGTTAAGAGATATAAATGGGCATTACTGATGTATTATACTTCTGGTATGCATGCTTTTGATTTGTTGATCTGGAATTACTTATCCCTAGTGTCTTTTGGGGAGTGTCTTTTATGGGAATGGTTACCCTTTTTTGGTTTGGGTTTTCCTTCTAATACCTTTTGTTGAACTAGGTATTTAGATTGATATTGCTTAAATTTGTTTTCTGAATTACCATATTTTCTGCAACTACTATGATTGAAAGTTTTGCTATTATACTCTATAGAGTATATTTTCAGGCCCATCAGGCTTTTAGAGTTTCCATTGACAAGTCAGGTGTAATTGTCATAGGTCTGTCTTTACATGCTATTTGTTCTTTCTCCTTTAAAGCTTTAAATATTCTTCTTTTTAGTGTCTTATTTATTTTGTGCCAAGAGGAATTTCTTTTTTTTTCCAGAATTGTGTTCTGTATGCTACTTGCATCTTTATAGACGTCTACATCCTTAGGTTAGGGAAATTTTCTTCTCTGTTTTTTTTTTTTTTTTAAATATTTTCTGTGTCTTTGACCTAGGTTTCTTCTATTCCTATTATATTTAAATTTTGTCTTTTCACAGTGCCCCATATTTATTTATTTATTTGTTTATTTTATATAACAAATTCCATTTAAATGAAAACAAACATTTATAGACTATATTTGGGAATTTGGGCATCGTTCTTTCCAAACTACTTCCTGCTGGTAAGGGGCGCTGTCATAGGGGATTCTAAGAAGATGCAGAAATCCTGGCTGTAGTCTGTAAGACTGCTTTGTCCAGCTGTTTTGAATGTAGGATCACCTGGTACTCTGTTTCAGGCAGTCTGGCTTGATCAAACCACATTAGTCTGGAAGGAATCCACATCTTTTCATTTTCTGTGGAAACAAAAATAGAAATAATTTTCCCCAGTAACTTGTCCTTGAACTTAAATTTTGGAGTCAAAGCATTTTTTGTTTTATTTAATTTATTATTTTACATGTCGACCCCAGTTCCCTCTCCCTATCCCCCTCCCTCCCTCCATCTCTCCCTCTGATCCTTTTACCCTCTCTGCCCTCTCCCATGCACTCTAACCACCCTCCCTCCCATCCCCCCCACCCCAATTCCATGTGTAGGGGAATGCCATCCAGTTGGGGTCATGTAGATCTGACAGGTCATGTGAAGTAGGGACTAGGGCTTCTCTCCTATCTCTAGATCAAGGCAGTTATCCTTCCATGGTGGATATGTTCGCAAGTTCCTTTTGTACACCAGGGATATACCCTAGCTCCACTGTCTGAGGTCCCTTAGACTGCTCAGTCCTTCTGGCTGAGACCCTTATTCAGGGGGCAGTGCCCCAGTTTTTCTGGATGTTTTGTGCCAAGATATTTTACATTATCATTTTTTTTTGACTAAAGTACCCATTGATTCTAATGTACCTTCAATGTCTGAGATTCTCTGTTCCTTCTCCTGCATTCTTTTGACGACACTTGCCTATGTAGTTCCTGCTCCAGTTCTTAAGTTTTTCATATCCAGATTTTCTTCAATTTGGATTTTCCTAATTGATTTTATTTCTACATTCAGGTCCTGGACTTTTAAATATTTCTTTAATAGATTTATTCATTTCCTCTGTAAGGGCCTGTATTATTAGGTCCGGTCTTGTGACTCAACTATGTTGCTTTTCTCAGGGCCTACTATGCCAGGGCCTTAGGCTTTAGCAGAGACATTTTCCTGGCTTTTACTTGTGTTTTCATACTGGTGTCTGGGTATCTGGGTTTGGGAAAATTATAATTCCAGATATGATATGTGGTAATATCTTTGTTGGTCTCACTTTGTTGAGCATGTTGTTCTGTACTTTCTTTTGTCCTCTCTCATTCTTAGGTGCATGTTGAGGCTGTGTGTGGCCTTGAAGAGAATTCTTTTTGAATCCTGCCAATTGTGGCCACTATGTGTGTGGGAGGTACTTTGCAGTAAAATGTGTTTCCTTGCATTGTAAGCTAACACTTAGGGATGGAAATAGATTAGTATTATGAAACCCGATGTTGTCCATGGGAAGGATAAAGAAAAGGATAGTTATTCCACCAGGATCTACTTAGTATCATGGAATGGGAAAAGGTTAAATAGTGAGGAGAGGCCAAATCAGCTAGGCTGCTACAAGTTGGGCATAAGACTTGGATGTTAGTTTTGTGGAGAGTAGGGAGACTGGTGATCGGAAGCTTGCCTACAGGCTTTGCTAGCCTTGTTATTTCTCTGGATTACTATTCTCTAGAGAGCTTTCTTGGCAGTTTCCCAGGGAATGCCTCCAGGATTTGGAGGCTGAGATAAAAGGTTGATTGGGGAGGAAGACTGGAATTAGGAGATACAATATATATATTTGAGTTGGGGGAAGAAAGGAAGAGAAAGCTGTGTGATCCTCTGGGAAAACAGAGGAAGTGGTGGCCACAGCAGGTGGTCTGCTACAGAGCTAGGAGGGATGCTTGGCAATTGGGTTGGAGAGGTGATGTTCTGTAGTTAGCCTACTTGTTTCCCTGCTGGATTCAAGGGATAGATTATTTTTAAGTATGCTTTATGAATGTCAGTGTATTCCAGGTTTCCTTTTCTTTTACCCTCCCCTGCTCTTCTTCATACCTTTGAACTTATCTTGACAAACTTGTTTTATTTTTATAAAGAATAGGTATTATTATAAACATAAGAGTGAGTTTAAGTTTTTCTTTGTAGTTTGGTTATTGCAATATGTGATACTAAAAGAAAATAATTTGAAGATGCAAATGGAGATGTTTAGTAAAACTAGACATGACTTAGGAACAATCTTTCAGAAACATAACATTTTCTACCATCTCTAGTGTATAGAAAAATGTGTTGAACTTTTTGCATGGAACAATGGCTGAAACCAGTAAATTAAGAGCAGAGACTACCTGGATTGAAAGCTAAGCTACTCTGCAATCTTAAGCTTAAGGCAGCTGAGCACACTACAGGTAATCAATGTTTTAAGCATGCACTATATGATGAAACACATACAAAGGGGAAGGCAATATACTAACCACTTCAAAAATTCATATATTCATTAGATTCCTAACTCTCATATATCCTCATTGCAATTTATGATGCTTTTCTGAGATTTAGAATCTGCTGCATTAAAAAGAATATGCAAACACTCCAAATTTGTTTCTTCTATATATTAGATCAGACAAGAGATTACAATTTCATTTGAATTGTTTTGAAATTATGTCTTATAGAATTGATAAGCATCGTGCTGTCCAATTGATATGGCATCTCAATGGAAATTGTAACATATCCAGCCACATGTGATGCTGAAATGGTGTTAAAGAGTTTGTAGAAGCAGAGAAAGTATTGTGGATAAATGCGTAAGTTACAAGACAGACAAAACAAAACGTCAAGATCCTTATTTCTGTGACTGGAGAGACAGATGGCTCACTGATTAAGAGCACTGATTTTTCTTCCAGAGGACAAGAATTGGGTTTCCAGCACCCACAGCAACTCCTCTGTTCCTCCTATTCCAGAGAGTCTGAAGGCCCCTGTGCCCTCCAGGAGCACTGGACACAGAGATGGTGCATAAACAAAATACTAAAACATATAAAATAAAGGAAAATGATAAAACACATGTTTTAAAATTAAAATAACTTCTTGTTAATAATGTCATGGTCCAGTGACATATCTAGTTTCTGTAGTTTTTAAACATCATTGAAATACACATAGTAAGAATGAACACTGGACAAGTTGGGGTGGTTCTAGAGTAGAATTGTAAAGTGGTCTTAAAAAGTAGGTGTTTCATGTTAAAGGTAGAAAGCAAAATTAATAAATCATATTTAGAAATATTGAATCACATTTTAACTTGTCTTTTTTTACATTGCACCAATCTAATTATAGTAATTATGCAAGATAACAGTTACTGTGTAAATCATTTCATTATTTAACTTCAATGTTACATTTAAACTTGATAGAAAAGCAAGAATACTAGGATTTATTTTATATCTTCCATAATAAAAGGAAAGCTATTTAGAAGCTTGTGTGTTGGTACAACATGTATACGCAATATTTATCTGTGTACAGTGTAGTAGTCTGTTTGTCCTTAATAATTAGTATTACATTTTGAACTTCAAATTTCTTTCTTTTTCAAATATTATTAAATGATTTGAAATACTGTAGTAGAAACTTAAATTTTCAATCAGAGAGGCAAGTCTTGTTTTTCAGTGTTAATATATTTGAGAAAAGCAACCTGAAATGGATAATTTTGAGAGATATAGGAGGTTATCAATATGTAATAATTAAGGTTTTTAAAAAGGGCAGAAATAAGATGAGCTAGGAAGATATGGGCCAATCAGTCTGCCTGTGTGATTGCTGTTGATATCACAATGGAAAGGACATAGAAGAAACCATGATCTTATTAACTATTATCTATGAAGCTAAAACTTAAAGGTCAGAATTAGTGGGATGAAGCAGTAAGGAACATAAACTACATGGTCAATATATTTGGTAATAATGAGATGGGGAAAATACGGGTGCTCTAAGGTAATAGTGAAACGAAGGGCATTGTGATGAAATTGTCCTTTTAGTCTTAAACTTTACACATTTTTTTACATAGTTGAGGGAAGTTTGAGGTTAAAAGGGAAAATATTATAAAGCATGTGATCAAAGAAAATGTAAAATAAGAAACCATGAAAACTCATAGTGAATCTTAACTTCTGTTTCACATTTATCAAAAGTCTCTTCTAAAGCATTGGAATTCAAAAGGCAAAGATAAAAAATAGATTAGTTGAAGTAGATACATTTTTTTTCCTGCCAAAGGAGCCATTTTATAAAGAAAAAGTAACTTTATGGCAATACCTTTTAATACTAAAGTAAACTGATATTAACAGTGCAATAACATTTAATACTTATGTACAAAGTTAAAATGAGCAAGAGTCCCAGAAGTCAAAGAAACATAGGAAGAGAGAAAAGAGCACTCAATCACTGTGATCATGTCCACTGCCCTTAAATTGTGATGATGGTGATGATTTAGTTTTGTGCATCACAATATGTGCATGCCTATTGTCACCATTATTATAACTGCCCAGGCACTTTATCAAATGCATGTATTTTGGGTCTCTTGGCAATGACTGCTAAAATCTTGATCTTTAGTTTTGGAACAATGGCCTCTGTACTATGACTTCTGTATTTCTTTGGGCTCATATAAACTTTTTAAAAAAGTGGTTCTCTACTAATACATGAGTATTTATTTCTTCCTCCTATTTCTTTAGAAAACTAGGATACATTATTCAGGAAATCCTTAATGATAAAGAATTCTTTAGAGCTTTGTGTAGTAATGCAAACGTGTACCATAAGTCAATAAACAATTAACCAGAGAAATGCTAAACTTGAAATTAATCTCAATCTAATCCCAGTTGAATGATTTATCAAAGCCCCAACTGTCACTGAGCTATCTTCTCCATTAATTTAACTATAACATTGTTGTTGGATCCCTAATCGGATTGTATGCAGTGTGTTCTGTAATATTGTGGGTTGTTTTACATGTGCAAGTCATTTTCCCTTTCCTATATTCATGCAAAGTGAGACATGAGTGGGCTTAACTAGGCTATGATGAAATAATAAAATACTAAAGAACAAAGATAAATAGTGATTGTGATATCTACTAGTTAAACCTTTGAGTGTTTATATGGTGGACTCTGGGCTAGCCATCATTCCTGGGTACATGTAAGCACAAGACCACTGTGCTTACCACATGTAAGCTTCCAGACCACTGTGAGCAGCCACAGACAGTCTACTTGATAACAAGATCAATTAAACACATTATTTTTGGAAGCTGTGTTTAAACTACTAATGGTCTCAAACTGAGTAAGCTTGTTCTAAAAATGCCATTAGCAATGTTGGTATGATAAAAGTAGAAAGTTTAATACAAAAACCTATATTTTTATTTATCTTTTTCATTTTTATTTACATATCAATCCCAGTTCCCTCTCCCTCCCTTCATCTCCCCGACCTCCCTCTTTCCCTTTCTCTCCCCTCTCATGCACCTGAACACCCTCCCCTCCCATATCCCCTCCACTCCACATGTAGCATGATGCCATCGAGGAAGAGTCCTCTAATCCTGTCAAGTCATTTGAAGTAGGGAATAGGACTTCTCTCCTGTCTCTAGGTTAAGTGAGTATTCCTCCATGGGGGATATGCCCACAAGATCCTTTTGTGCACCAGAAATACATGCTGGTTCCACTGTCTGAGGTCCCTTAGACTGCTCAGGCCTTCTAGCTGAGACCCATATACAGGGAGTCTGAGTAAGTCCCATGCTGGATTTCCAGCTATCAGTCTGGGGGCCTGTTTGCTGCTCCTTGTTGAGGTCAGCTGTCTCTATGTGTTTCTGGAACATTGTCTTGTCCTCCCTGTCTGCATCTGGATTCTAGTTCAGCTCAGTGTTTAGTGGTGGGTGTTTGCTTCTGTTTCCAACAGGTACTAGATGAGGGCTCCATGATTATGGATAAGTTAGTAACTGATCTCATTATCAGGGAAGGGCATTATTGTAGCCTTTCAACTGTTGCTCAAATTGTTACTGGGTGTCAGTCTTGTAGATCTCTGAACATTTCTGTAGGTTCAGTTATCTCTTCAATCCTATAATGGATCCCTTTTTTAAGTTCTCTCTCTCTCTCTCTCTCTCTCTCTCTCTCTCTCTCTCTCTCTCTCTCTCTCCTATTCTTCTATTCCTCCCCTGACCCAATCTTCCTAGTTCCACATGCTTTCCTCTCCTCCCTTCTCTTTCTCCTAGTTCCTTTTCCCCTTCCCCTCCTTCTCTCCCCACTTCACATGTGCTCTGGAGAACTTGTCCCTTCCCCCTTCTGTGAGGGACTTTATATGAATCTCTTAGAATCTACCTTGTATCCTAGTTCCTCTTGTGGTGTGAATTATATGCTGGTGATCCTTTGCTCTAAGTCTAAAATCCATATATGAGCGAGTACATACCATGTTCCTCTTTTTGTGATTGGGTTCCTTCAAGTTCCATACACTTGCCTGTGAATTTCAAAATTCCATTGTTTTTTTTTTCCCACAGAGTAGTATTTCATTGTGTAGATATGCCACATCTTCATTATCCATTCTTTATTGAGGGGCATCAAGGTTGCTTCTAGTTCTTGCTATTAAAAATAATGCTGCGATGAACATAGTTGAGCACATGTCTTTGTTGCATGGATATGGATCATTTTGGTATATGCCTAAGAGGGGGATTGCTGGGTTCTGTGGTAGACTGATTTTCCTGAGGAACTGCCATACTGATCTCCAAATGGCTGTATGAGTTTGCATTCCCACCAGCAGTGAAGGAGTGTTCCCCTTTCTCCACATCCCCTCCAGCATAAGTTGTCATTGGTGTTTCTAATTTTAGCCATTCTGGCAGGAGTAAGATGGTATCGCAAAGTTGTTTTGATTTGCATTTCCCTGATAGCACTTTCTTAACTGTCTTTCAGTCCTTTTGATTTCCTCTATTGAGAATTGGCTCTTCAGTTCTGTACCCCATTTTTAAATAGAGTTATTTGGTACTTTGGTACCAGTTTCATGAGTCCTTTGTATATTTTGGAGCTCAGCCCTTTGTCAGATGTAGGATTGGTGAAAAATATTTTTTCCAGTCTGTGGGCTGCTGCTTTGTCTTGTCAAATGTGTCCTTTGCCTTACAGAATCTAAGTTTAAGGAGGTCCCATTCATTAATTGTTGATCTCAATGTCTGTATTACTGGAGTTATGTTCAGGAAGCGGTCTCCTATACCAATTTGTTCAAGGGTACCTCCTACTTTTTCTTCTAAGAGGTTCAGTGTGGCTGTATTTATGTTGAGGTCTTTGATCCATTTGGACTTGAGTTTTGTGTGTGGCAATAAACATGGGTCTGTCTTCACTGACCTTGAAAGGATAATAATCAACTTTATATTGAATAACCAAAGACTCAGGATAGCCAAAACAACCCTGTACAATAAAATAACTTCAGCATGCATCACCATCCCTGACTTAAGCTCTACTACAGAGCTATAGTCCTGAAAAATAGCCTGTTATGGGCAGAAAAATGGACAAGTATACAAATGGAATCAAATAAAAAATCCTGATATTAACCCACACACCTACAAACACCTGACTTTTGACAAAATAGCTAAAAGTATACAAGGGGAGGAGGAAAGCATCTTCAAGAATTGGTGCTGGTATAATTAGATAATGGTGTGTAAAAATCTATATTTTTAAAAGTATCTTGAAATTCTACTGGAATATTTTCTCGAGCTGTTCCCATCTTTTTCCCATTTTATAGATGATGTCTTTTAATAATTTTTTATTCTTTATATATATTACACCATGAATGCAGTTTCCCCTACCTCCACTCCTCCCAGTCTTCCCCATCTCTTCTCCCTCAGTTCCATGAATCCACTCTTCCCCCATTATTCTTAAACAAACAAACAATGAAGAGAAGGTCTCCCAGGAACATCAATTTCACATGCCATATCAAATTACATTAAGCCTAGAGCAAACCTTCATATTAATGCTGGACAAAGTGATCCAGTATGAGGGAAAAGGTCACAAACACAAGCAAAGAGTCGGAATGTATTCCCTGTCCCATACTTCTACTCTCTTGAGTCACAGAAGAGAAAAAAATATACACAACCATGACATATGTGCAGAGGGCCTGGCTCAGATCCACACCATGTTTCTTTTAGTATCTTCAGTCTCTGTGATTCCCTATGATCCCTGCTGAATTAATTATGTGGGTTTATTTCTTGTAGTGTCCTCAACCCCTCTGGCTCCTAGAATCCTTCCTCTTCCTTTTGTGAGGAGTCCTTCTTGAATTGACTCATGTTTGGCTGTCAGTCTCTGCATCTGCTACAATCTTTTGCTGTATGATACCTTTCCAATGAGAATGGATAGCAGACTATAATTAGCAATTAAACATCCTTTCATTGACTTTTTTTTTTTTTAATCAGTCTCATTTGTTTTTATCCTGAATCTTTTGGCTGACCAGCCTCTGTCCATACACACAGTATTAGGCATGGGCTCCTTCTCATGGTGTGGGACTCAAGTTGGACCAGTCATTGTTTGGCCACTCCCAAGTTCTCTTCCACCACTAAGTACTCTACCACATCTTGCAGGCAGGACACATTGTAGGTTAGGATTCTGTGGTTGGGTTGCTGTTCCAGTCTCACTTCTGGGAGCTTTGTCTAATTATAGAAGATGAGTGGTGTACTGAGCTTTCTTTTGTGCCACCAAGAAGCTTCCAAATAATAAAATGATGACTTAATATTAGTTATGAATGGTGGGCCTCAGCTTAGGCTTGTTTCTTGCTATCTCTTATAACTTAACCTGTTTCTGTTCATCTACATTTTGCCTCAGGAGTTTTTACCTTTCTTTTTCTGTATATCTTACTATCCTGCTGTCTCCATGTCTGGCTGTTTTTAAAATTTATTTTGTATACCAACCAGTTATGCATCCCTCTTCTCCTCCCATTTCCTTCCCACTTCCCTGTTCTATCCCCTCCCTCCTTTATTCTTCTTCTGACTCTATTCAGATGGACTAAGGCCTCTTATGAGAGTCTGAAGGCATGGCATATCAAGTCCAGTCAGGACCAAGCTCTTTCCCCTTGCATCAAGGCTGGGGGACAAAACCCTGATGGGGGATTGCCCTTCAGTATCCTGTGGATATATGTTTCTCTTATTGGTTAATGAATAAAACTGTTTTGGCCAATTGGCAGGCATGAGGTAGGCAGACAGCAAGTATAGGCTAGGCTACCAGAAGAGGAACACAGAGGGTGAGTTATAAGAGAGGTAGCTATAGGGAAAATAGACATTCTCAGGTAAGCCAAGACCACATGGAGATACACAGATTAATATAAATAGGTTAATAATTAAGAGAGAACTAGCCTATAATAAGCGTGAGTCATTGGCCAAACAGTATACAATTAACATAGGCCTCTGTGTGTTTATTTGGGACTAAACAGCCTCAGGACAAGGAGGGACAGAAACTTCTCTCAACACATCTCACCATAGGCAAGAGGTTCCAAAGTAGCAGTACATGTGTGATGGATAGATCCTGTTCCCACAGATAGGGGCCACACAAACAGTCAAAGCTACACAATTGGAACTGAGATGCAGGTGGCTTAGGTAGTCCCATGCCAGCTTCCTAGCTGTAGACCCTGAGTCCATGAGCTCCCACAATATCAGGACAGTTGTCTCTGTGGATTTCCCATCATGATCTTGATTTCCCTTAGTCATATAATCCACCCTCCTCTCTTCAATTAGACTCTTAGGGCTCAGCCCAGAGCTTGGCTGTGCATCTGCTTCTATCAGTTTCTGAATGAATGCTCTATGGTGATAGTTATCTGAATGCAGTAGAAGGCCGGTTTTAGCACTGTCTTTACTATGGCTAGGAATCTTAACTGGGGTTATCCTTGTGGATTCCTGTAAATGTCCCTGGCATCAAGTTTCTCCATAGCTGCTTAATAGCCCCCTCTATTAAGATATCTCTTTCATTACTCCCTCCCCCATTCTGTTCTCTATTCTACCACCATGGTCTCTCATATTCCCTCCACTCCCTCACTTATACCCCACTCCCCCAGTTTACCCAAGAGATTTCATGTATTTCCCCTCCTTAAGTCAATCCATGCTTCCTTCTTAGATTCCCCCCTTGTTATCTAGCTTATCTAGTGCTGTAGATTGTAGCCTGGATATCCTTTGCATTACACCTAATATCCACTTACGAGTGAGTACATACTGTGTTTGTCTTTCTAGGTCTGAATTACCACACTCAGGATGTTTTTTTTTTTCCTTTCATTGCCTGCAGACTTCATTAATTCCTTGATTTTAATAGTTAAGTACTCATTTTGTAAATGTACTATATTTCCTTTATCTACTCTTTAGTTGAGGGACATCTGGGTTCTTTCCAACTTCAGGCTATTATGAATAAAGTAGCTACATATTTGAGAGTGTCTCCTTGTGGTAGGATGGGGTAGCTTTTGGGCATGTGTTCAAGAGCTCGATCTTGAGGTATATATTTTGAGGTACCTCCATATTTATTTCCATACTAGTTTTCCAAGTTTGCATTCTCACCAGTAATAGTGATATGTTCTCCTTACTTTAAATCCTTGTAAGTATGAGCTGTTACTACTATTTTTGATCTTAGCTATTCTGACAGGTGTAAGTTAGAATCTCAAAGTCATTTTTATTTGCATTTCCCTAATAGCAAAGAATGTTGAACATTTCTTTAAGTGATTTTGAATCATTTGAAAATCCTATTTGGAGATTTCTGTTTAGTTCTGTATTCCATTTTTAGATTGGACTATCATGATTTTTTAAATTACTATTTTCTTGAGTTATTTATACATTATGGATATTAGCACTCTTTTGGATATATAGTTGGTGAAATATTTACCATTCTGTAAGTTGCCATTTTTTCCTATTGGTGGTGTCCTTTGCCTTATAGAAGCTTCAGTTTCATGAGGCTCCAGTTATTGGTTGTTGTTTTTAGTGTCTAAGCTATAATGGTTCTGTTCAGGAAGTTGTCTCCTGTGCCAATGCATCAAGTCTATTTCCCACTTTCTCTTTTTAGGTTCATTGTATCTGGTTTTATTTATAGGTGTTTGATCTACTTGGCTTGAGTTTTGTGTGGGTTGATAGAGTTTTATTTGTATACTTTGACGTGCTGATATCCAATTAGACAAACACCATTTGTTGAAGATGCTATATTTTAATTGTATATTTATAGATTCTTTATTAAAAAAACTGGTGTTCATACATGTGTAGATTTAATTCTGGGTCTTTGATTTGGTTTCATTGATTAACGTGCTTGTATTTATGAAAATGCTATACATGTTTTACTACTATAAATCTGTAGTATACCTTTAAATCAGGAATGATGACACTCTGGATATTATTTTATTGTTCAGGGTTGTTTTTAGCTATCTTAATTTTTTGTGGTTTGTTTTTTTCTTTTTTTCTATATGATGTTGGGTATTATTTCAAGGTCTGTAAAGAATCATGTAGGAATTTTATTGAGATTGGGTTTAATATGCAGTTTGGTTTGGTAAGATGATAATTTTCACTATGTTAATCCTACTGATCCATGAGCATGGGAGGTTTTTCCATCTTCTGATATTCTCTTCAATTTCTTTCTTTAAGGATTTGATTTTTTTTTTTTAGGCCAGGATTACAATCAAAAAATACAGTTTTTTTTTTCTATATTGTAACTCCTCACATTGAACTAAAAGTAGTTGGTAATGAAACTCCTTGGAACAGTTACACAATAGTGTGACATGGGATGTGAATCATAGATGTTGGAGGAGGTTACATAGTGACTACATTGTAAATATACATGGTCATTTGGAGAGCAATATAGGATAGGGCAAGAGACAAGGTCAGCCTAATTAAAGGTATCATCATGAATGACCAAGAGAGATAGATGCTCGACTGTGATCTACCATGTTCTGCACACTGATTTGACATTTTACTATTGAGATGTAGTTTTAATTTTGGGGGTTCAGTGTCATGAATACCATAGTATAATTTCCTGCAGTAAGTTGAGGAGTATTCACATTAAGGGGAATGGCACAAATCAAACAAACAAAAAACAAATAAGCAATCAAAAAACATTTCAAACCAAAGCCTTGAGGCTTGCACATTCATAATTGGAAATATAATGGGGGGGCATAAAAGTCGAGCAAGGTCATTGGAGGTTGTTCCACGATGTTGCCCTTTTAGAATCATAATTTCCAAGTCATATTTTGGTCTTTGTGAGGGAAATAGAATTGTGGACAGATTGCAATTGTGCATGGGAAATGATATTGGTGGGCAGCTGGGTGGGTGGAATATTTAGTCCCTGATTCAACCATAATTACTCTCATGTTCATCCACTTTTCTTTTCCTGCTTGCGTGACTAAAATGTACTGAATTCAGTTACCAATAATAGAGTTAAATCAGTTTGCTACCCAAATAATATTAAAGTAATGATTTATAGTATATCACATGATTACCAACGGAACTGCTTTGCAAATCTCTATTTTAATCTAGCAATGCAGCACAAAAAAAAAAAAAAATTGTTCCTTTTCTCCTTCCCTTCATGTTTGGAAAATTAAGTAATATTTTTCAGAAAAAACAAACAAAAGAAGGTCCTCTTTGACTTATACTTCTGGCAGCAGCTCATTAAACTCTCTTTGTGAACTGGAACTTTTCCTACTACTGTGGTGTCTGCTAGGTCCTACCAGAGTCCTGGGAACTGGAAGAGACTCTGAAGAGCCTCATGAGGATATGGCCAGTGAGCGCAATGCACTTGAAAGCATATTCCTAATTAAATGGGGTATTTGTCAGCATAAAAGAATCATTCATAGAACTTTGGGTCCAAGACCCTCAGCATGTCCATTGACTTATAATCTTTGAGCTAACCATTCCCATATGAAATATCCATTTGGAATCTCATGACTGTGTTTTCTATCATTCTGATGAATTAGTTGCATCTGAAACTACTATGGTGTACACTTGCTTGGTGCTGCAAGGCTTCTAGGGCAACTGGGAAGACTGAGACTGGTATGTGTTAACAGAGTGCAATTCTAGTAATGGTTGTCAGGTGTTGGTAGCCATGCTTCAAACAGCCCTCACTGGGGATCTTTATCTACAGAGAAATAGGCAGTATTTCTGTCTCCACAAGTTGTGTAGTACAGTAAGGTTGTGTGATGGTCAGAGCACTGTTTCACTTTCCTGACTCTGAGTCATTCTGCATGTCATTGTTTCTACGTCTCTAAGACTCTGGGTCTTTGGGAAGACATTGAGACAAGGCTAGGTCCTGATGAATTTTCATCAGAAAAGGATTCAGAAAAATCTGTCAATACTCTTATTCAGTAACCTCTGGAGTTCATGATAACAAAACTGTATTTATCTTGTCAGTGCTATAATGTACAGTCCATACATGAGTTAGGGAAGCAACCCTGTAGTGGTAATTTATTATTTATGAAAGAAACATGCTGAAAAAAATGTGTGTGGAAACTTGGATCACCTTCTTTGATAACATAAATGCTGTATTCTTTGTGAAAACTTTAAAATGTGAAAACTTGGGTGTAATTTTTGAATTACTGAAATACTGCTTTTGCAAAGTAAATATAAAGATTTTGAAATTCTATTGCTTAAGGATTAATATGGCTTGTACACCATTGGAGAGGTCCCCCCCCCCAGGGAACCCTATTGATAATTTTACTTTTAAAGGACATTTTTGAGTCTACAACATATATTTTATGTAAGTTTGCAAATAAATGTTTATCTCTACTTGGCAACAAAATCACTTTTGTAACTTTAGAGAGATGTGTTTTCTTCTGTAAAATAATAAAAATGATTATTTTTCTTACAACACAGTATTATGATGATAATTCATTTTTTCAGGAATCAATTAGAAATTATAATTGGTATGCTTTGTTGTTGACAGAGCAATATTTTTTCAAATTTGGAATTAGTTTGCAAATCTTACATTAAATGGATTAAATGCATAAACGCCATGTAAAATCAATAAACAGGTAAATGTCAAAACTTGACATGAACATTACTGTGGAGTTTCTATAGTCATGGGATGCTTATACTAAATATTCACACACATGATAATCTATATTAAAAACTAAATTAATGTATATACTAACATAAATCATACATATAAATATAGCACAGTTAATGTAAACAAGTTCATGATAAATAACACACACATACATATATGGGTGTATATATATGTATATATATTTATGTATATATTTTTATATATATATATATATATATATATCATACACATCTTGAGCATGTCTACATTAAAAGTCATCCTGTGAGTCTGAGTCTTTAGTATATTGTCTGTATCCAGCTAAAAACATATATTTTTGAAACATACTATTTTTATTAATTCTTAAAGGGTTTTATACATTATTTTCACTGACATATCAACCAACTCCTCACAGAGACTTCTTTCCCCCTTCACCTTCTTACAAACTACACACCTCTATTCACGAGTCTTCTGCTCTGGAGTTTGGTCAACCCACCAATTCTCACTTCATTAACGAACACTAACACTCCTAATAGTTATCAAATGCCAATAGCTGCCAGTTAGTGGGAGCACTTTATGTTCACATCCTCTCCTCTCTGCATTGACCTTGCACATCTCTTGTGCATCCTGCCACAAATGTGAGAACATATGTGTAACTGCCCTGGTGTAATGTTGTATTGAAATTATCCACTGCCTCTGGCTCTTGAAATCTTTGCAATCCCTCTTCTTTAAAGGTCCCTGAACCTTGGTCAGTGTATGATATGTATGTTCCAATTAGGGCTTAGTACTCCACAAACCTCTTACTCTCTCCGTATGGATCAGATCAGTGGAAGATTTTGTGTTAATTGCAATCTGCTTCAAGATGCTTCTCTGATCAAAGTGGAGAGATTCAGCAATCAATGGGTAGAGCATTACACCACAGTTGTTATTCAATATGATGTCCATTTAGCAGAATAATAGTATTAGTTTATTCCTTAGGGCTATGTTCTTAAAGTTGCTAATTCATTAACTTTTATTGTACATGGGAATGTAGGTCTAATAAGCAAGAGATTAATAACAAGTGCCTCTTTGGAGACACTCTGAATTAAGTATTTACAACTCTGTAATCCTTAACAAGTTATTTACCATGACTATGACTAAATTTCCTCAACTTTAATTGAGAATAAGAGCAATAACTTTATTCCATCATCCATGATAATTAAATGAAGATCTAAAACCCTTTATAGATATTAAGTACTTAATATTTATTAACATTGTACACTTCCATTGTATTGTTTAGTGAGCATTTTCTGAGTTAATCATATGTCCATTTTCTGAGTTAATATACTTTACTTAAAATGGAAGCTGAAAACTAAGTATCACAGTATGACTAAATGTTATAAGATAAACTGTGACAGTAACAAATAAAACAAATATTATTATGGACCTCACAAAAGTTTAGTCATAAATTACTGTAGGAAAAAGAAGCAAAAATGATCATTTTTAGTCAGGGCAGCAAGCATATTTTGAGGAAGGTCTAGTGAAGACTATGGATGTCTGAAGAGCCCTGCAGCAGAAGCAATGCTGACTATATGTGGAAGTATATACTGTAATGACTAAATGCACTCACAGAAAGACCCTTTCTACAAGCAGCCCAGCTAAAACACATTGAAAGACAAAGAGCTTCTGAGTTCTTACTAGGTAAATAGGTCTACTGTGCAAGTTACAAGCTGCAGTACCGGTAACTCAGCCTTCAGAAACAACTATTGTTCCTCCCTTACAAATTAGGTCAATGATGTGAATTGTGAATTAGTATATTTTATTACCAATGTAAAAGATGATCATCAGAGCAAAGGAAGGGGAAAATAACACTGCAAATAGATCTGGGGTTTATTAAAGTCTGTTTTGTTTCCTTTACTTCTGTTCTCCTTAGAAAAGAGATCAACGGGAAGAGATTTCTATAACTCTGTGGGACAGCAGCCTTTTCAAAAGTTAACCATGAATTTTGTGGTTTCTCTTTGCACATTTGTCTTTATCTGGAGTCAGAACAGAGAGTCTCCAATGCTCACAATTTTATTATATTCATCTCTAACTTTCAAGGTCCTGATGTTCATCTTTCTGAACTCAGTTTATATAGAATAAGAAATACTTCTTCAAATCGAAGTCTAAGGATGTTTTGTCCTGAGATTATCCTCCCCAAATCACTTATAATTAAGTTGATAGTTTCAGTGTTTTCTAAAGAGATAAGTAAATATCTGAAAGTATGTCTAAATCACATTTAATTATACTAAGAGGAAGAAACCATTAGTTGGTAAACTAAGTATTTTAATTACAGTATCAACAGCATATGAAGCAAAGCAAACAATAAAATTCAGAATGTGCACAGAGAAAGATCTGCCAGGAGATGTATTCTGCTTGGAACATTAAAACAAGCCAAGCCATGGGGATCCTGAGAGTGATGGAGTGATGAGGGGAGTGTGGGGGGGGGGAGGCATCATCAGTTCGTGGGATCTCATGGGATGCTCATATGCATTTATTTTATTCCAGTTATGGTAAAGTACAATGCGATTTTAAACAAGATGTAAAATCAGCTTTTTACATATACATTCTACCATATGTAAAATAAACGTATGACAACTAAAATGGAAAAGGCATGATGAGTTTAGAAGTATAAATTGTAGTGCTGCATTGGATATGTGGAGGTGAGTAATAGACTAATTAAATAATCTCAATATCATGGAATTTACAACTTGTGTGCTATTTATGTGCGAGGAAAAAGTCTAAAAGGGGCACAATGTTCAGATATAGAAATTAGAGCAAATCTCAGTGTAATAGTCTTACTTATGGCTCCTTTACTCAGGTGTCACAGATGGGAGATTCCTAAATTCAAGGACCATCTGGATTATGTTGCTAGATGTTGCATTAAAAGAGAGGGGTTGGAAGGAAGAGATAAAAGTTAAAAGACAGAAAGACAGAAGGAATGGGTCCCAGCCAGAAGGACTGAGCAGTCTAAGGGACCTCAGACACTGGAACCAGGATGTATTCCTAGTGCACAAAAGGACCTTGTGGACACATCCCCCATGGAGGGATACTCCCTTAACCTACAGACAGGAGAGAAGGCCTAGTCCCTACTTCAAATGCCTGACAGATTTACATGACCCCACCTGCATGGCATTGGCCTACATGTGGAATTGGGGTGGAGGGTGGTCAGGGTGCATGTGAGGCGGCAGAGAGGGTAAGAGAGAGGGAGGGAGGGAGTTAGGGAAAAGTAACTGGGATCAACATGTAAAATAAAAAATAAAAAATAGAAGGAATGGGAAGGAAGAAGAAACGCAATATGAAAGAAGGAAAAAAAAGATGAAAAGAGAGACTTCTTATTAGAAAACATTATACTGGGAAGAGGAGAATGCAACTTCTTTAGTTTATAACTTAATGCTTAAAATATGACCTTAAGTTTGACATGAAAGCATTGATTTAGAAAGCATTAGAACTTGGATGGGTGGGGTTTGCTGTATTGCGATGCAAAGGAACATTTTAGGACAAAACAGGGTTACTAGAAAACTCCCTAGTGACACAATTGGGAGGCAGAGGTAGGGGAAGCTAGTGAGGGCATACCATGGTAATCATAGTAAGTTTTGCAGCTCTCAACAAGTTGAAAATACCAATATATTATCTATATTTGTTCTGTAGTTTCAACTATATATTTACTGTGTCTGAGAAAGTGTGTTACATGTGTGCTTATAGGGAAGTCAAAGGGACAAATGTTGGTTCCTTCCTTCCATCCATGTGTGCCTAACAGCTGGAAAAAATGGCCCCAGGATGGTGACTGATGCCATTCCCCTAGGTTTTAGTTTTTAAATTTCACTTATTTTAGATAACAACTACATTTTCCCCTCCCTGCTTTCCTCCTATTTCCTCTCCCCACCTCCTTTTTACACTCCTCCCCCATCCATTCCTGAGAAAGTGTATGGCCTCCATGGAGAGTCAACAAAACAGCATATCAAGCTGACTAAGGACCAAGCTTCTCCACACTGCATCAAGGCTGAACAAGGCATCCAACCATAGGGAAAGGGTTCCAATAATCCAGCTCATGCACCTTATCCCCACTCCTAGGGGCCTCATAAACAGATCAAGCTACACAACTGTCACCTACATGCTGAGGACCTAAGTCCCTCTCATTCGGTTTCCCAAGCTGTTTGTCTAGAGTCGGTGAGCTCCCATGAGCTGTCTCTATGGGTTTCCTTGCCATGATCATGCCCCCCAACCCCTTGCTCATATAATCTCTTCTCTCTCATTTCATCTGGACTTCCAGTGCTCTGCTCAATGCTTGCCTATAGATCTCTGCATCTGCTTGTATCAGTTACTGGATGAAGGTTCTATGATGACAATTAGGTTAGTCACTAATCTGACTTCAGAAGGCAGGTTCAGGCAAGCTCTCCACTATTGTTAAGAATCTTAGCTGGGGTCATCCTTGTGAATTCCTAGCAATTTCTGTGGTATAATGTTTCTCCTGAAACCCCCTAATGGCCCCATCTATAAAGATAATTTTTTCATTGCTCTCCTTCTTTATCCTTCCTTCAATTTGACCATACTGATTCCTTATGTTCCCATTCCCCATATCCCCCCTTCTCCTCCCCACTCCCAGTTTACCCAGGTGATTCCATCTATTTCCCTTTCCCAGGGTGATTCATATGTCCCTCTTGGGATCCCCATCTTATACCTAGCTTCTCTGGGGCTATGGATTTTAGCCTGGTTATCCTTTGCTTTACATCTAATGTCCACTTACAAATGAGTTCATACTGAATTTGTCTTTCAGAGTCAGGGGTCAGGTTTACTTCACTCAGGATGTTTTTTTTTTCCTTTGTTTTTTTTGTTTTTGTTTTCTAGTTCCATTCATTTGCCAGCAGATTTCAAGATGTCATTCCTGCCCCCCCACCGCCGTTCAATGCTCCATTGTGTAAATGTACCACTTATTTTTTTAATTTTTTAAATTTATTTTATATAACCAAGTCCATTTAAATGAAAACAAACATTTATAGACTATATTTGGGAATTTGGGCGTCTTTCTTTCCAAACTACTTCCTGCTGGTAAGGGGCACTGTGATGGGGGATTCTAAGAAGATGCAGAAATCCTGGCTGTAGTCTGTAAGGTTGCTTTGTCCAGCTGTTTTGAATGTAGGATCACCTGGTACTCTGTTTCAGGCAGTCTGGCTTGATCAAACCACATTAGTCTGGAAGGAATCCACAGCTTTTCATTTTCTGTGGAAACAAAAATAGAAATCATTTTCCCCAGTAACTTGTCCTTGAACTTAAATTTTGGAGTCAAAGCATTTTTTGTTTTATTTAATTTATTATTTTACATGTCGATCACAGTTCCCTCTCCCTATCTCCCTCCCTCCCTTCCTCCCTTCCTCTCTCACTCCCTCTCTTCCTCCCTCTCTCCTTCCCTCCCTTTTACCCTCTCTGCCCTCTCACATGCACTCTAAACCCCCTCCCCTCCCATCCCCCCACACCAATTCCATATGAAGGGGAATGCCATTCAGTTGGAGTCATGTAGCTATGACAGGTCATGTGAAGTAGGGACTAGGGCTTCTCTCCTGTTTCTAGATTAAGGCAGTTATCCCTCCATGGGGGATGTGTTCGCAAAGTCCTTTTGTGCACCAGGGATACATCCTAGGTCCACTGTCTGAGGTTCCTTAGACTGCTCAGTCCTTCTGGCTGAGACCCATATTCAGGGGGGCCTGAGTCAGTCCCATGCTGGCTTCCCAGCTCCTCCTTGTTCAGGTAAGCTGTCTCTATGTGTTTCTGCCACCTGGTCTTGTCCTCTCCACCTGCATCTGGGTTCTACTTCAACTCAGTGTTTAGGTATGGGTGTTTGCTCCTGTTTCCAACAGGCCTTAGTTGAGGGCTCCATGGATAAGTTAGTTGTTGATGTCACTCTCCGGGAAGGGCATTTATGGTAGCCTTTCCACAGAAGCTCAAATTGTTAGTTGGCAGCAGTCTTGTAGTTCTCTAGTCCTTTCTTTGTGTTCAATTTTATCATCAAACCAATATTGGCTCCCTCTTTTATGTTCTCTCTCTCTCCTTCTCTCTCTCTCTCTCTCTCTCTCTCTCTCTCTCTCTCTCTCTCTCTCTCTGTCTCTCTCTCTCTCTCTCTTTCCTGTCTTCTATTCCTAACCAGGCTCAATCTTCTTCCTGGTAGCACATGTTTTCCTTTTATCTCTCTTCATTTTCTCTTACTTCTCTCTCCATTCGCTGCCCCCCACTTCCCCTGAGCTCTGGGGGACTTGTCCCTTCCCAGTTCTGTGAGGGACTTTATATGAATCTCTTAGAATACACCTTGTATCCTAGTTCCTCTGGTGATGTGAATTATAGGCTGGTGATCCTTTGATCTAGGTCTAAAATCCATATATGAGTGAGTACATACTGTGCTCCTCTTTTGTAACTGGGTTACCTCATTCAGGATGGTTTCTTCAAGTGCCATCCATTTGCCTGCGAATTTCAAGATACCATTATTTATTTCTGCAGAGTAGTATTCCATTGTGTAGATGTGCCACATCTTCATTAACCATTCTTCAATTGAGCGGCATCTAGGTTGCTTCCAGGTTGTTGCTATTACAAATAGTGCTGCTATGAACATAGCTGAACAGATGTCTTTGTTGCATGGATGTGAATCCTTTGGGTATATGCATAAGAAGGTTAAAAAGAACATACCTAAACTTAATAAAGACATTATAAAGCAAGCCAACAGCCAACATCAAACCAAATAGAGTGAAATTCAAAGGGACAACTCAAAAATCAGGAACTATTCTATATAGTACTCACAGTTCTAGCTAGAGTAATATGACAACAAAAGGCGATCAAGGGGATACAAATTGGAAGGCAAGAAGTCAAACTTTCACTATTTGCAGATGATATGAGGTGACCTCAAACATTACCAAGAGTTGATAAACACCTCAGTAATGTGGCAGGATACAAGATTAACTAAAAAGAAAATCGGTAGCCCTTTTATATACAAATTATAATTGGGCTGAGAAAGAAATCAGAGAAATATCACCCATTACAACAGACACAAACAACATAGAACATCTTGGGGTATCTCTAAACAAAAAAATTAAAGACCTGTGTAACTAGAACTTTAAGTCTCTGGAGAAAGAAATTGAAGAACATATCAGAAAATGAAAAGATATCCCAGGGTCTTGGATAGGTTGGGTCAATATTAAAAAAAAAAAAATGGCAACCTTACCAAAAGCAATCTACAGATTCAATGCAATCCCCATTAAAATCCCAACAAAATTCTTCACAGACCTTGAAAGAACAATACTCAACTCCTTAGTGATGGATTTAGAAAAGAGGTATTTTGATAGAGCAATGGAACAAAACTACATATATAACAGAATAAAAACAAACTGAGAGTGTTGAATTAATTCATTTAGGAAAGAAGTCAGATATAATAGAGTAGATGTCAATTTGACCTTGGTAACATTGCCCACTAATAATATTTCATAATTATTGGTTGCTGTGATACATGCACTGAAAATGCTATATACTTTGCTTTCTTGTGATAACTTAGAGCTTTGCTTTTTGGTGATTAGCTTCCTTACGCTTAGGCATATTATTTTTTGAGCCACTGATTTAGATCTGCCATGGATGTACAGAGTAAGGGTATTGAACACTCATTGGAAGATCAAGCTTCACTGGATTGAATTTGCATATTTCAAGAATAAAATTTAGGTAGAGCACAGGTTTCATATGCACAATGCCTTATTTTAATTTCTTTCCATTCCACTGTCTTACACTCAGTCAGCGAGTTGCATTTGTAAAAATGTCATCCCTTCCCCCAGGCTCCCTGATCCTGCACATGATGAGTGCATCTGTGTAAGTCAACCATGTCAGGAGAAAATTTAACAGTTTGTTATCTCTTTGAGGTCTAATATGTCTCTAAAGGAACTTAATCAAGTTCTCTCAGAATTCTTGCTATTTAAAACATGATCAGCTTCTAATTTATCTTAAGTTTTATACAGAGAGATGTGGCTCACAGACTGGGTCCTACTAAGTAACTTATTTTTCTAGGTTTATTTTTATGCTTTAAAAATGTTAGCACATTTTTAATTTACTGCCAGACAGAGTCACAACTCAACTGTTTAATTGCCGAAGGGGAGCAGCCATAATCATTTGGTCATAAAGTACATTTTTATATATTCTGTTTTATATATTCTGTTAAATTATCTACTAAAAAGAAATTTTCATCTTTATCAGGAGTAACTGTCCATGCAGAAGAAAAACTGGGGATGGGGTTAGAATTTGTTTGCATTAAATTTTAATTTGTTGAACATTTCTTGAGCTTCAGAAAGTCAACCAGCTTCAAGTTGATATGCCATCACCTTGGAGTTTCTAGTAGTTTTTGTGCTCTCTAGAATTCCAGTGTGTGTAGTGTTGTGCTAAAGTATTTAAGGGGAGGCCATATGTTGTCACCAGAAAATCACACACACACACACACACACACACACACACACACACACACACACACACACACATCATCATCATCATCAACCTGAATTTCAGTAGATTTTTTACATATTATGTAATTGTAGGTGAGTTCAGTTATTCATATCTCCTTTCTTTGAATATGCATTTGGCTTTATCTTTATTTCCTCTGTGTTATCTATGCTTCCTACTTCAGTCTTCAAGTAAAAATAACATTAAATCACTTCAGATACACAATTCATATGAGAAGCAACTGTCAAAATGAGTTTTCAAAGTATATTATTCTTGAAAACAAACTGCAAAGCACTTGCATAGGTCAGTTCAATGTACTATATAAAACTGAACAAATTTTACCTTATATTCTTAGTCTAAGTCTTTTTATATATACATATATCATAATTAAAATATAAATATTTGTTTTGTGTATCTCAGTTGACCTAAGCCAAAATCTTAGCAGTATCATTCAAGTTTTCTTTAGTTGTAGCTGATGTTATTGTAGTTGATTTTCTTAATAACAATAACTGATACAGATTTTGTAAAATAGCAGATAGGTCCCAACCTGAATTACAAAGCTAATTCATTCTGTCTGAGGGGTTGATGCATTTACTACAGTAGACATGTGGGAAAATGTTCACACTTGTGCCAAAGGCAAAAGTGTTGCCATTTTTCCCATTACAATTTGATATTCCAATATGTGGCATTCTTGTATGTCATATAGATTATAAGAAATACTATCTTTGACCCCCACTGTCAATCACTGCAATATGAATCAAACTGAGAGTGACCAGACATGATGCCATGAGAGAATGGAATATCAATTTCAGGTGGAATATTAAATGATAAGTGAACTAAAATGAAAAACTTCACAACACTCTTTGTTCTCCTAGCTTATTGTCCTGCCTAATATGTTCTAATCATTTATATTATAAAAAATCAGGCATATCTGAGAGTGAATTTCTACTTAAAAATAACATGAGCTTATATGTAAGCATATGTACACAATATACTTGCATTACATATCATTATATGTTGAAGAAGCACATGATACCTTTGCACATTTCTTCACATATATGTATAACTATGGCTAATATTTCAACTAAAAAATATTGAAATAGTTAAGATGGAGTTGAAATTTGCACTAATTTTGTTATGTTTCTTTCATACTAGTACTTATAAGAAAAGAAAATCTCTGCCTTATGTTTTCAGGTTTGACTGTGCAGGCCATGGTTCATTTATATAATGCAGTCCCTAAATCCAAAATCCGTGAAAAGCAAGAACGAAGACATTTACTTTGTACAGAACCTTTTTTGTGTTTCCATTTTATTATTAGGAAATTCTGTTTTTCTCGATTGCATAATACTCCGTATATTCTGGTAACTCTTTTTACCACTCTTTCCAATTTCTTCTCACCTACCTCTACCAACCCTTCCATTTCCCTACAACTAAGTTCCTTCTATATCTTAGGCTTTGCTTTGTATGTTGCACCACAATATAGTGCACCACAGAGTGTAACTTTGGGCGTTGTATGATCCAGAGTTCAGAACCAACCATTAGGGTCTAGTCAGCTCAGTAGTATGTGTAAAAATGGATAATATGCTCTCCTACTTAGTTGTTTGTTTTCAGAGATGTGGTTTGCAGCTTGATATTAACAAAAGCTGTCTGAGAAGAAGACTGTCTATTGAGAAGATGTATTTAACACTTTGTCTGTAGGTAATACTGTAGTGCATTTTCTAGATTAATAATTGCTGTAGGGGGAGGCTACTAGCCCACTGTAGGCAGCATCATCTCTATCAATTGGCCCTGCTGTATAAGAAAACAGACTGTGGAGCCATGAGGAACAATCCAGGAAGCATTATTCATCCATGATCTCTCCTTTAATTCTTAATTCAAATGCTTAAGTTATTCTCACCCTCATTTTCCTTTCCTCACATTTTTGTGATTTAATTTCTAACACAGAAGACTAGCAATGAACATTTAAACCCCTCACTGTATGGAATGCTTACTAGATAATATATCATCTCAAACTCAACAAGTACTATAACACACTTATTGTGGATATTTTCTAATGTTCCTCCTACCTACCATTACTTTCTAAGAACTTCCATACCTTTTCAATGGATATCTGCTAAGAAAGTGTCAAATCCTACTTGTTTTACACCTAGTTTTTAAACATGTGCTTCCAAGTTCATCTTGAATGGGCTTCTTGTATCAGCCTCCTGTTTTTCTCTTGACTCCACTAATTATCTACCCTCAACTGATTGTGTAGTATCCATATTATATAACTTTTAATTCTACCATTTGAATTTTATTTCTGTATGTGTGTCAACATACTTCTATGTGTGCACATGTACGTGTTATTGTGAATACGCACGTGGAGATCAGATGTTTGCTTTGCCTCTTTTCAGTCACTCTCTAACACATTATTCTATCTCCTCATCTGGAATTATAAATACACACTTCAGTGTTTGGGTGGTTATGTGAGTGCTAGCACACTGAACTCAGGTCCTCATGTTTTTACAGCAAGTATGTTGCTAACTGATACACAAACTACTTCACAAAATACTTGCTGACACATGGATATTCAATAAATGTGATAAATTATTTATGCTTAATTTTAGTATTGGTGATCAAACCCAGGCTGTTATGCATGTTAGAAAAGTTCTCAAATATTGAACTACATTCAAAGTCCTATGTGTTAAAATTAATGAATGAGCTGGGCAACATTAAATTATTTCAGTAGATGAATGGAAAGCATGTTAAACTTCATATTAAAAAATAATTCTCAGAAATGAAAATAAATTGTTCTTGCAAATATAATTCAAAACAAAAAAAACTGCAGACATTAAAAGAAACATAATAGATATTTCTATTTGGAGAGTAAGGGCCAAGGTTTCTTTTGCTCTTTGACCTTCAGTGATGGGAAAATGCAAATTCAACAGGGAAAGGCAGATTTAAAATACAGAACATAGAAACTAGAAAAACAAACAAAAGAGAAAAAAACCCATCTAGTTAGCTAAAAGGCTGAAGCGAGAAGTTTGTATACGTGGTTTGGAAAGAAAGGGGAAGAGCAGAGAGACTTTTAGAAAACAATTATGTCCATACAGCCAAGATAAATGAGTTTGCGGAATAGACTGGAGATGAGAAAGTTTGTTTACAATCTTTCCAGTCATCTTTTGCTTTCCTACACAGTCATAATATGCCCCAGAGAGGAATGGGGTGCATGGTAACTTCTCTGCCCAGAAGTTGTTGTATATATTCAAAGAAGGGAAGAACCCCAAGAAGCTACTTCTTGTGTCTTCTGAGTCTCAATTCCCTCCAGTTAAAAATAATGTTCATGTCAACTGTACAATACCAAGTGATTCTCCTCCAGGTAAAAATTATTACAAAATAACATGAAAAAAGGTCATATTACAACATTAGTTACTGTTATTATGAAATATAAGTATTGTTGGGAGAGGAGCCACCTAGGAAATACTTACAATGTAGGATTCCTTCTCTGTCTTTGCCTGGCAGGTAGCTACTTTGTACTTTCAGATTGTGTGAATTCCAAAGTAGCACTTGAATTATTATGTAATTTTCTGTCAATGTAGTTCAACAATAGCCATTATAAAGATTGCAAGAATAAGCTAGATTCACTGTGAAATAACAAAGTAATATTCTTGATATGGACTTTGTAGTGGAGAAATTGTACACATACATTTAAGACCAGAGTAATGATCCTCATAGTTAAATAAGGGAAGATTAAAAAGGTTGGTTTGTAACACTGCTTGTCTTGAGTGTAGGAAATACGCTGTCTTCCAAATGACTTACTTTTATGTCTGAAGTATAAATGACAGTCTACATAGTTGCATGACTGCATATGTAACTCAAAGAACTTTCAGGCTATGATTTCCCAAACCATCAAATGATAAGTTTGCAAAAATGTTCCTTTATTAGTCACAGGATGAGCAATGCATTTGTTCAGGCAACCGCCAGCTTCTGCTGAACATTCTTGGTGTCCACTGCTAAGGACATTTCTATATCCCCATCCTGGCAGAGCTGGCAGAGTTGTTCCCATGTAGAACATCATCGTTCACACATCACAATGAATCACTGTGACAATCTCTTGACTATTTTTTTTTTACCAGTTTTTGTCTGATTTTTATTCTCCCCTGTTTTGTAATGCAAGCAGCATAATGTTTTTTGACTGGTCTCGGGTAACCAAGAAAGTATTTTGAGAATATATAGCCCTGAAATGAACTAAATAAAAATGAAAAGAAAAATTTTAAAGGATATGAAATTGCCAATTTTCCTAGATATTACAAAATTAGAAAAACCTTCTAATTGTGTCTATAAACTGCCTTAGAATTAGTGATCAGTGGGTAGACTCTTTTCTCAGTGTTACATATGTGCACATGAATACAAATTGTTGAATGAAGGCAATTTTCAGGTTGGAGTAGCCTTATTTGGCTGCTCTATGTAGCAGATTGAAAATTGCCACAAATTAAATGTACTGAATTTGCACCTCCATAAATTTGAGGGAAAACATCTGAAGCACAGATATCATTGATATAACTATTTGGACTTTGTTCTGAAATTATTTAAAGAGGTATGGAGGTGTCAATCTGAATGCCTATGAGAAAAAAAAAACTTTCATTAACAAAACTTTTTAGTTCTAATATAAACTAAACATAAAAAAATAACATTTTGGTAGACTAAATGATGCTGGTCATGAAGGTGCATGCCTTTAATCCTGGTGTTTGGAAGGCTGATGCAGATTGATTCCTATATAGGATTAAGGCCATCCTGGTTGACAAAAGAAACTGAAGCCAAACAAGGCTACAAACTGTGATCCTGGAGAAAGATAAAGATGTGGAGAGAGAAAGAGACAGAGAGACAGAGACAGAGAGAGAGAATGAGAGAGAGAGAGAATGAAAGGAGAGAAGAAGAGGGGGTCATATTAAGTAGAACGATCAGAGCTCAAGAACTAACAGATGAACTTTCATCTTGAAGCATACCAGGGGAGTATGGCACTTATTATAAACCCTGAAGAATTCATAGTTGTTTCATTTCCCTGAGGATTCATCATCACAACAATGAATAATGGCTGGTCTTTTTGACATTTCCATTTATTACACAATATATATATACAGTGGTTTCATTATGGTGTGAAAAATAAGCTCTAATTTACTATGTATCACAAGCTATGTCCCTTTTAATCCTTTTAATGTCTCTTATAAGATACCTCTAAACTTACACAAGCCAATTTCTATTTCAAAGAATGATAATGGAATTCCATCTGACCAAGGATTTAAAATATGATCTTTAAAATGTGATTTATACCTATACTGATGTAAGTGCTATTTGAAGATTTCATTGAAGTTATTTTTTTCTTAAAACTATATATCACAAAATAATAGGTGAAATATAATAGACTTTCAATATCTGAATGTATTTTTGTTATGTATTATTTTAAAAAATAAATTTCACTAACAGTGGCAGTTCTTTGAACTGTCTATAAACAGAATATTTGTATGTACTACAATGATTTCTCAATTTTAATGTTTTAGAGATAATAAAATAATTTAATTATGTAATTACCAAACTTCTACATTTATCCAAATCCATAATATGAATATCAACATTATAATTAAGATATTGCTAAAACATCACTACATATAAAGCTTTTATTTGTTATCATTAATCTTGACAACTTAACATATATTGTGGGTTTTTTTTTCTGCAGTTAAAGTATGCTATAAAGTTTGTGATGTACCAGCTAGTCCTTTCCCATAACCTTATATTTAATATGAATTAATGACTGCTAAATCAGGGATATCATTTAGAAAATATCAAGAAGGAAAAGCAAATAGTAACATCAACACCAGCACAAATATAACTCATATTGTTTTTTGTTTGGCCAAAGGGTATTCAAACAGATCAATTAAAAAAAAGAAAGAAACTATTATCATTCTAGTTGTTCTACAGGACATAGTCCTATTTCTTGTATAGAAAACATTATCTCATTAAGAATATTACAGAACAACCTATACCATAAAGAGAAACACTTGAATGGAAACATCACAAAGAAGTCAGCGGAATATTACAGTGGGAAGGCCTGTAGGCACAAGTGCTTATAGAATTTTCCAGCGTGGAAAGGACCAGTGGAATGGTGAGATAGGTTAGACACCAGGGATAGTCTGGAGAAGAAATGGAAGAGGGGACAGGAGTACTGAGATGAAGAAAGAGGCTTTAGAAAGCAAGGCTAAATAAAAATAATTTGCCTTTCATGTATTATAAAAGTGAGGTCAGGTAAAAGCAGTTTTAATTCACCCACCATAAACCCTCACACTCATTGCCTAACTATATGGGTGTCTGTGCTCTGGAACACAGAAGCAAAGTATAAGGGATTGGAATGCCCAGGGTCCCATAAGCATAGGTTTATTTGTTTTATAGACATTTATATATTATAGGCTTAGGGTAGAAATTCATTCACTTCTAGTATAGTTAGTAACAACCATGCCAATATCTTAACTAACTTTGGGCTAAAATTGTTTAACTTACATGCAGTTCTCTTAGTCTATATACAACTTAATTAGTAACTTTTTGTTCTAATATCAATCAACAATGTTATAAGTTATGACCTATATTTCAAAGTTTTCCAAACATCTGATAATTTTTAAAAATTGCTATGCCATCATTGCTGCCTTCTGAAATTAAATAACTAACACTATTCAATAAGATGCTATGATAAAACTCATAGCTGGGGGAGTCTAAGATTTTAGAATCAGTGTCATTAACACAATTTGTATTTTAGCACAGGATTAATGATATAGGCATTGTAGTTCAGTCAATGCCTCAGGTCCTAGAATGTAATATAGTATTTGATAAAATAATTTTCAGTTCAAAAAGTGGGATTTATTGATGGTAACACAGAATGTTTCCCAGGTAAGTCAATTCACTCAACCAGTACTTCCTTGTTTTTCTAACATCAAAAATATTCAGATCTTCAGCAACAGATCACCCTATTGGCTCTATGATGATGAGGAGGAACGGGAAATATCCTCACTCTAGTGTGCTGTTAGGAACACACACCCCATTCCTCTGGGTGGTTTTCTAAGCTCTATAGAAGTCTTCAGGATATAAGTACACAATGGATATAATAAACCCAATATGTAACTTTGTTTCATTACCAAGGAACTAGGAACTCACAAGAATGTTACTTTTTTTTTTTTTTTTGAGAAAGGAAGAAGATAATCTAAACAGGTGCTATTGAGTTTCTAGAGATACTAATAACCCAAATAATTAAAAATGAACTTGGGGGAAGATATATAAATATTCTTTAGTAATTAACTAACTAGATTTTTAAATTAATTAATTAATTAATAACTGATTTATTGATCAAAGTTGCAATAATGTGTTAAAGTAAAATATGCCCACTGTCTATGTACAGCAGATTAACTACTGAGTGGCAATCCAGACAAAAGAACTACATGATGTAGTACTCCAATGTCATATCATATGGAGGATAATCAATAAGTAAGCACAGTTAAGAAAAACAACTGTGATGTGTATGTTAGAGTTTAGAGAGAAGACTGAGGGGGAAGAGGAAAGAGATCACTAAAGTTTAGGAACCAAAACAGATGAAGTGGAGCCCTTCCAGGAAGTCTATCCTTCCTTCCTTCCTTCCTTCCTTCCTTCCTCCCTCCCTGCTCCCTCTCTTTCTTTCTTTCTTTCTTTCTTTCTTTCTTTCTTTCTTTCTTTCTTTCCTTCTTTCTTTCTTTCTTTCTTCCTTCCTTCCTTCCTTTCTTCCTTCCTTCCTTTCTTTCTTCCTTCCTTTCGAAATGATCTTATTTTATATATCTACATATCAATCCCTCTGTTCCTTCTCCCTCCTATCCTCCCATGCCCCCCACCAACCACCTTAATGAACCCCCTCAACTCCCCAAGGATAGCGAGGCCTTTCATGGAGGATTATCAAAGTCTGTCACATCATTTGGAGGAAGGTCTAGGCCCTCTTCAGTTTGTCTGGGCTGAAATAATATCCCTGTCTAGTCTGATGACTTGGGAGATTAAAATTTTGAATAGGATCAGAGTAAAAGGTAGAACTTTGGTGTGAAGATTATTTGAATTTAAGGCAGGTTAAAAAAAAAAGGACTAAAAAAATGTCTGCTTTCCTCTAGAACTCTTAGCTAATTAAGAGTGATAACTTATTGCCTGTTAAACAGGGAAGATACCAAAAGAGATTCCATTAGAAATGTTGATAAAGCCAGAATTTATCACTCATGATTTTCACCCTGTTTTGACCTTTCCACAAGTTGCAGTCTTTAGGGATTTGAAGTGTCTTTTGTTTGTTTTGTTAATTCTTACAAACACATTGTGCTTTGCTATGCTAAGTAACTCAAAGCTCTAATTAATTCTCTCAATTACTCAGCATGAAGGTCTCCTCTGTGCAGGTAAGATGCACACACTAAGGTTTGTTTTGCATTTGTTATTCTATCTTTGCCAATCTACTTTTCAGGTCTCAATTCAATGAATGTGAGATGGGATATATACTCAGATACAACTTTGGAATTCAAAAGCTTGGAATAGTTTTGATTAAACCTTAGAAATCCCCAGTACATTCACTCTACAGAATGATCTTGATAGCCACAGCCAGAACAGCATTATCTGGTTGGTCCTAAAATTGGCAATGCCATGGGTTGCTATGAGAGAAGGCAGGAGCCTAGTGCAATGGTGTGAATCCCTAGGTGCTAGTTACTCATAGGTCATCTAAGCCATGTTCAGTGCCTTTATGCAGTTGGATTTGGATATAAATGGGGACAACAGAAGGGTAAGTCCTGGAAAAGAAAACAAATGTCTAATTTTTCTCTCATCCAGTAAATGATGGAACCAGACTCTGAGCTCTGGGAATCCAGACAAAGAAAAGGAAGAGGGAACATATGAGTGAGGGAGATCAAGATCATAATGGAGAAACCTACAGCGACAGCTGAACCAAGCTTGTGGGAACTCACGAACTCTAGACCTACAACTGTGGAGATTCCAGGGCACCAAATTAGGCACTCTGTATATAGGAGATCGTTGGGAAGCTTGAACTATCATAGGAGCCCCTGGCAATAAGGCAATGATACAAACCTGAGCTAGCTTGTTGGAGGGATAACTTCCCACCATAACTTCTCTATGGTGGGATGCCATGCTCAGTCTCAAGGCATGGGAGAGTGGCTGGCCCTCTGTCAACCCATTGTACAAGACTATGTTGACTCCTCAGGGGAGCCCTTTGACATGAGGAGGAGTGAACTAGGGATAGCCAAGTGGCAAGGAGGGCATGTGAGGGAGGATGAGAGGAGGCCATAGGATTTTGGAGGAGGCAAAGGGGATGGAAGAAAGTGTGGGAGGGAGAACTTTGGTTGGAATGTAAAATGAAATAAAGAAATAAAATTTGGAAAAAAATCTATTTGTGCTCTCTAAAACAGTGTTTATCTTTATCTTGTGCCTCACATTTGAGAAAAATAGAACTCAGAACTGCTATAGCTACAATGCAGGAAGGCAACAGACACTCCACTGTGGAGCACAATGGTATAGTCCTGTAAAAACTGACTTGCAAGAAGAGCTTTTGCTTTTCTCTAATCACTGGCAAAAGTAAATTGAATGGCAGCAGAAATTACTGCTCCATATATTAGTAAGGCTTGCCTTAGTGTTTTCAAGTCTTCCTCATTAGTAGAGAATCTTACCAACTTATAAATAAATCTTTTTTTTTTTTAATTGCTCTCAGCCTGAGATACTCCCTTTCTAGTGTTTATCCTATGGTACTCTTCAAGACACCATATTTTATTTGTGTAATTAGAATCATTTAGTCCATATAGAAGGTCTGTCTACCTTAAATGATTCTGTGAAATATAAAAATTCAATACCCTTATCCAATGTTTTGCATTCTGTGCCTTAGGGAAGACTTTGCATGCTTAAGTGTCTGACCAGATCACAAGACAATTCTGTCTTCCCTCTCTTTTCTCTGCCCCTTCCTTAATTCCTGTACTCCTCTCTTGTTTATTAAAATCTTATTATTAACATTTCGTATTTCACCTTATATTAAACAATACAATAAAGATGCCATAATTTGTCTTGTTCAATGATGTAGACTTGAGACTCTACCACTATAGGGAAAATGTGTAGAAAAGACATGTTAGAATGTTCTCATGGGGAATGATTTTACATGCCTACCCCAAACACAGTCAATAGTACCAAAATCTAACCAATGGGAAAATACCATATTAAAATGCACAGAATAGAGAATGTGAATGGAAAATAGAAACTATCCATAAACTGTTCATTCTACAAAAGTTTAATTCACCAAACATATAAAGAATGTAACAGCAAAGAAGCAAATAATTCCCTTCAACAGATGAACAGAGGAGCTCAGTAGAGATATATATTTCCTTTATTTGTTGGGTTTTGGGTGCAAGTGTACATACTACAGTGCACATAGGAGATAAGAAGACAAACTGTTCCAGTTGAATCTCTCCTGGAATGAAAACTGAAGTTTTTAGGCTTAGTAGCATTCACCTTTAATATTGAACTAGTCCACAGTCCACCAATAATTATTTCTCAAAAGTGAATTTAAAAATGGCTTGTAAGAACATGAAAATAAATGCTTGGACCTTACTCCTTATTATGAAATGCAAACCTAAGTAACGTGGATATTTCATATCACTCCATTTAGAATAGCTGTCATCAAAAATGACAAAGATAACAAATGTGGTGAGAAAAATGTTCAAAGATAGTTGATGAAAAATATTGTACCCATTCTGGAAAACCTTGTGGAGGTCCCTAAAACAATTGTCAAAGCAGAGATATTTTGTGATCCAGTATAGCGACTCCTGCACATGCATCCAAAGAGAATGGATTCATATTATCAAAGAGACATCTGCATTTTAATATTTATTGCGTGATACTTATAGTAGCTAAGATTTGGAGGCAACCGAGGTGACTATTGAAGAAATGGGTAAAGAAACCATTATACAATTACATATGTATAATATTATGTATACAATTCAAATATTATTCAGTCCACAGAAATAAAGAAGTCCTGTCATTTGCAGTAACAAAGATATGTTTACATTATTTATTAAATGAATAAGCAAGGCACAAAAAAGATTAATGTCACATTTTCTCACTTGTATGTAGAATTTAGTAGTGATCACAAAAGTGAGATAACACAGTATCAGCAGCTGTGAAGCATGATGCACAAAGGGGTAGACAATAGTAAATGGATTAAAGGGGATGGTGAACACGGTGACTCTCAAAGTTCTGCATTGAAGTTGCCTAACTGGCTTTCCACAATCAACTGACTAAAACAGCTAATGGATTTCTTTTTTCTAATGTTCCTAAAACAAATAACTGATATTTCTATGATGATACTGATGCCATCATTTATATTGGCTGTACTGTACCATATACCAGCAGTCTCTATGTATTAGTTAAAATAGTATCTTAGCGTTTTTAAATGACAAAGACAAAACTAGAAAAGAGGAGATGATCTTCCAAATAGTTCCCAAGCATACGTCCTTCCTCATGTACAATACAAAAAAGTAAGACACAAAGGCATTGTGAAATCACAGAAAGTGGAGAAGACATAAACCAAGATATCTGTCATTAATTCGGAGACCTTGCATATCTGTTTATCTTAAATTTAAAGAAGGAAGCATTTTAGTCAGGTCCCAAGAGGCTTGGGAGAGGCCTGGAAGAGGATCCCAAGTATACCATCAGATTTATTTCAGATGTCTGATGAATTGGCAACTTCATCAGTGTGAAGTGAAAAACTGTTTTGTTTGAAATGTACTGAGATTCAAAGTGCACATATAAAGGTCTGTAAAACTTCAATATGGTGATGACATTCTTTGAGAAGAACATTCCTTTCTCAAGGATGGGTGAGCATCTATGTTAGACATATGTACAATGTTTAAAAGATGCCAAACAGTACCAAAAACAATAAAGGGGGAAAACTAATATCCACAAATGAAACAAAACTCCTATGTTTTAAATTTAAAATTATGATGCATAAGTTTCTATGTATTCTCTATTAGAAATTAGACAACATTTTCAACACATCCCTGAGGCTTGATACAGAGAATTCACAAATGGTATCTTTTGGTAGCCACTAAATACTTTATTTTGTACTTTGCTTTTTGAGTGTTATTTTACTAATAATACAGGAAAAGAGAACACATTCTAGTTTCTGACTTAACTCTGAATGAATGCAGTGGTTCTGTAAGGGAAGCTAGTCTGTGTCATCTTCTAGCCTCCCTGAGATAAGGCAGGAATACATCATTGAGCAGGTCTCTTACTTGTTTGTTCCTAATGAAAAGACAGGTAGAACTCCACTGTGAAGGGCACACTTTAGTGGAAAATGAATTATTTATCTCTTCACTAACATTATCTGTTGACTTTCTTCACAAAATTTTCCTCTACTTTTCAAATATAAAAATATAGAAGTGTTTTTAAGCATCATGAGGCAAGCCACCTTTCATTTTACTAAGAGAGAAGGCTGTTAGAAAAACACTGCAATTTGGGAAGCATTCATGTTAAAATTTTAGAGTTGTAAATATTTTCTAAACTTTTATTGAAAGATGGTCTTCAGAGAATGAAAAGACAAAATTCTTTTTGATAGACAACACTATGTAATATATCTTTTGCTTAGAATAATAATATAGGTCTATGTGATTAAATTCTGAGAGATAAATAGCAAACAGATGTGTTTTATTTTGATGATAGTGATTTACTGAAGTTTAGCTTATGGCTAATTTAGTGCTGTGTCTCCCTTGCATTTAGGCATGCATGTAGTCTGCCATGTTTAATTTCTTGTTTCTTGATACAAAGCATAAGAAAGGTCAGCTTCCTTTCATTATGTTTGTGAGACACTACATTATTATTAAAGGAAGAGTGCTCAGGTCTGTAAAGGAAAAGAGTGTTTGGAAGAAATGTTCAAGAGGATGTTTCCATGGCTTTGAGCCCAACCTATAATCAATGAGCTCAGGGTCTGACAGGTATGTCTTTCTCTTTGACCTTGTTGTTCATAGACTACAAAACCCAGGAAGTAGTGGTTCCATTAAGGTAGATCTCAGAGTCTTAAATATTAGAATGGTTACAAATCATGTGATAAAGGCTAGATACAGAAGCCTTGGAGTAAGTATCACATAGAATGGGAGGAAGCCTGTAGCTGCCATGATGGCCTGAGCATAAACAGCATTCCCCATTATCCTCTGCAGACACAGGGAAGCCACTTGTGCTCTTAGCAGTTGGAACTTGCAAGAACACTGAAGAAACAGCCTCTGAACAACCCATAGTGAATTGTCTGAAGTTAAAGGTTAGTATCAGCTTGTAGCAAGTTTGAGGTCAGCCTGGGTGTTTTGTAGCTATCTCTTTTGATATAGTACTGACCAACCTGAAGCAAAACTTGTTAAGTGTAGGATTTTAAAAGGATAATGAAACAACAGGATGTTCTAAGGGGAGACATATCATTTCATTCTTCAGGGAAACTCCTTAGCTCAGAAAATTAATGACTCCGTAGCTTTAGGAAGTCTCTGAAACTGGACAGATTCACTATGTCCGTTCCTCCCAAAGCATATATAAATTTTAAGGAATGCTGAGAGGCAATTTCAGACAAGCTGAGCTACTGGTAGAACAGGCTTAGAGCAGTCCCACTACCTAAAGCAATAATGCAGTGTTCATTTTAGGTATCTGGGAGACACTACCTGATAGAGACTGATCCTAGTCTTTCGAACTGCTTCTAAGTCGTGAAGTAGGTTCCCAGTTTGCAGCTTTTGTGTCATCACCTATGTTGGGTCAACTCTTTGTAGTGCAGTTTTCTTGGTGACACATCTGTCTTTGGACCAATTTTTCTACAGTAACACCTATGCATATTCCTGCAAAAAACTTCAGTAAAACGTAATGCTTCATCAAATCACAGTTTGGTACTATCTGTGTTTTGTTTTTCCTTTGGATTCTTATTTGGGATGAGTAGCCATTTCTTTTTCATGTCACTCTATGCTCCATATTATACAAAAGTGCAGTAATGAAACTTTATCTAAAAATAAAAAATAAAACAGAATCTCATTACTTTAGAATAAAATGAAAATATCTAAACATACCTGAAGATTTAGTCTGCAATCCCTGAATCAGCTATAAATCTAAACATATTTTAGAATGCATACATGAATATAATCTGTACTCCCCATAAAAATCAGAATTATCCATTTTAATATATATGTATATACATACATACAAATATGTAGATCTTGCTGTGGTTGGAATATTTAAAGTTAAGTCAGTTGTTATTAAAGTCTTGAACAATTTTGAAATACTGAGAAATCTTACCTCAGTTTCAATTCTACTTTAAGTAAGGAGTTAGACTCTGAAATCTATTTGACTCCTGGCAGCGTGCTTTTTGCACATCTTCACAAAGATATTTGGTCCAGGTATTGTAAAATAGTGGTGCATGGAGGAAGTTCACACCTCAATGGCTGTCAAGTGTGAGTTTCCACATGGAATGATATAAGCCTATTATATTTTAGAGTTAATAAAGCGATGTTCCAAGTTTAGTTAACATTGCTTATCCTCCTGTCTCCATTTTTTTTAGTTTTTTTTCTTAATAACTTTCTAAGTTTTTTTTAAAAGAAATTAATTTGGGGCTGGAGTGATGGCTCTGAATGTAAAAGCCAGAGCCCTCCTGCATTCCTGACCCAGTTTTATGTTTTTTTGAGGCAGGTCTTCTCTTACTTTCTGAGCATTCCCCATGTAGTCTATGCTAATGAGAATGTGAGATCTACTCAGCTCTGTCGTTCCAATGCTAGGTTCGCAGCTTGCACCCACCATGCATGGATATCTTTTAACATGGGTTCTCGAGATCAAACTCAATTTCCCATGCTTACAAGGTAAATACACTTCCAACCATGCCAATTCTCTGGCTTCTCTGTAACCACTGTTCCTCCCCTACTTTGGATGCTGGATGAAGAAATTTGTTTCATATCTTCTTACTGCTTCTGTTTTCTGATACTGATGTTATCATTGCTTCTTAAGAAATATGGTAAAGTTTTCAAAGTTTTAAAATTTAAATTCAATTAAAAATTTTATTTCAATCTTGGAAAGACTAATATTCTATTTGAATGGTGTACACACATGGGTGGTTATTATTTGACATTTATAATTAATTTTTTTTCTCACATGTGCCAAGTTAAATATGTCTAAATTTGAACTATTGTTTGTTAGTTCACCCTAAACTCAGGTGGCCTCATATTATTTAAATTATTTTTATTTTGTTTATATTATTTAAATATATCCCATTTACATTTTGTTAAATGGAATGCCTACTCACCACATTACTCAAGTAACAAGTTATGGTATCATTTCCCTTCACTCTAGTTAAGCCATATACATAAAGCCACAGTCACCTACAATATACTCCTCTAGTCTCTCTACCTTGGGGGCCACACTTATGCTCAGGTATCAATAGCCATTGTGTTCAATTCTGAAAATGAAATGCTCTTTTAATTTCTCCCTATCTATTCTTTTCATTTACAGTCTGTGTTTCTTGAAGATGCTGGAAAATTTTCCTTAAATTACATTAATATTTATTAATGCTTTACTTAGCACAACTTGCATTGTTTCTTAACGCATGGCTCTTTGCTCTCACCAATCTTTCTATTCTTATCTAATGCCACTTTCTAACAAGCAAAAACTCTTAATCTCTACCCTGTTATGGAATATAACAATAATGTATTTGAAAAACTTACAGAGACATTAGCAACAAAGATCATTAAAGGACATTGATACAGACATTTCATGGATTCATCTCACAGTTGTATTCCAAAAGGAAATAATTATAAATTACCTTTTATCTTTCTTATCCTTTTCTTTTTTGTTTAAAGCACTTTCTTCAATTTTAATATATTTTGCTTATATTTTTCCCCTTTCCATAACCATTCCAAATCTTCTCTTCCTCCATACCAACCCAACATTAAATTCTATCTCAACAAAAACAAAAACAAAAACTCAATACAAAAATAAAACAAAAATTACCCCCCCAAAAAAAACAACAATGGTTACCAAAAAAGCCAAAAAGCAAATAGAACATAAACTATAATAAAATAAAAGCACTCATTCTATGACCATTATATGTTTTTCAACTACTCCTGAGCATGAATGAGCCCTATACTGGAGTGGTTGTTATAACCAGTGTCATTCTATTGGAGGACGTTGATTTTTCTGCCACTTAGTAGGCATACGTGGCTGTTCAGTTATTAACTTTTACCTTCTTGGCTAGAATTTCCTTCACTCATTCTCTCACCAATTTTTAAGAAAAGTACAACAAAGTATAAAAAGTACAGCTATTACATGGATATTGGACAAGGCAACCTTACAAGAGGTAAAAAGAGTTCAAGAGAAGATACAAGCGTCAAAGACCCTGGAAGCTGTAATATGTGCAGGGGACCTGTGAAGACCTGTGCAAGCCCTGTGTGTGCTACTTCAGTCTCTGAGTTCATATGAGCTTTCCCCATATTGGATTCAACTTGTTTTCTTGGTGTCCTTGACCCCCTCTCGCTCTTACACTCTTGCTGACTCCTCTTCTGCAGGGTTCCCAGAGCTTTGACGGGAGAGATTTGCTGGAGACATCTCATTTAAGGCTGAGTGTTCAAAGATATCTATCCTTCCCTCCCTTCTTCCCTCACTCTCTCCCTCCCTTCCTTCTTTCTCTCTCTTTCTCTGAGTAGTGTTTGGCTGTGAAGCTGTGAGTTTTTATATATATATATATATATATTTTGTTTCAGGGAGATGTTTCTCTTCTGATAGATAAACAAGACACTGATATATGAACATATCCAAATACTAGTACTAATTTTGTAACTACATTTTAAAGATCAGTATTATTACTTTTGCCTTATTAGGTCTCTGGGAAATCTGGTCTTAAGTCCGTGGGTTCCATTTTGTGGAGGGGCTTTAAGTCAAACCAGTTATTGGTTACTCCCACGATTGTTTTGATACTATTGCCTTAGCATATCTTGCAGACAATAACAGGTTACAGATAAAGGGTTTGTGGTTGGCTTGGTGTTTGCTTCTATTTTGAGGGTGTGCAGAGTATATTTCTACAGCAAAAGCACTGTAATTTAGGAATGAAGGCTTTATGTAAGCACTCGCTCAAAATCTCCATGTTCAATGAGCAGTGTAGGTATTGTCTTCAGTAATGGGGCCTTGATGTCAATTTGTTGAGAGCAACCTATACTCTTGGCAACAAACTTGAGTTGAGTTTTTCGGAGATTCCTGTGTGGCCCCTTTGGTGAAAATTTGATTTAACCCAATCCTGGTACCAGATGCCTCATTTGTGACATGAGATGCCAAGGTAGGTCTCTGTTTCCCCACTATTTGGTGATTTTACTTATATTGCTTTTATATGGTATATATTTTAGGAAGCTTCTACTGATTAGTTTTTTATATTAGCCCTCAGATATTTCAGTTTTGCTGTCTCTACGAGTATTCTGTTATAGTCTAGTAAGTGCTAGACTCAGTACCATGATTTCAAAGCAAACTTCAGATTCAGAACATGAAAATTATATTCATAATTTTCAAGACTTGTTCATGATAATATAGCCACTGAAGTGGAAGCTAGATCTAATGATGTGTCTCTTGTAGGGTCCACCTCCATTTCTTAGTACCAGTTTCCTTCCTGGTCAAGTTTGCTTATGCATTATTTCACTCAGGCACACTTCTACCACACCCTCTTATATGTTTAAAGGCTCATTGTACATTGAATCTATTCAGATAGTCGAGTAAAATCTGCCTGTGTAAGGCCAGTTCACCAGCTACCCTAAATCCATTTACTATACTTATGTTCCCATTTATATGGTGTGTTGTTGTAAGAGTTATGATACTGGGGCTGATATGTAAAATAAGATTGTTTCTAATTTAAATTAAAGAAAGAATAAGTCATGGGAAAAGATAACAAATAGTTGTTTCACTTGGATGAGGATACTAAAACATTAAACTTGAAGAAGTAGGGAATAGGATAGCTTTAATCTGAAACTATTATGGGGGTCTTGGATCAAAGAATGGAGAGGGGATGGAGTGTAGTGAGATATTCACTTTGTCCACACCTGGGACACAGACCATGACCTTTGGGGGTGGAGACAGGGCCAGACATTACCTGTGGGAACTAAGTCTGAGGAGGGGGCCCCAGGATCTCTCTTGCTTGCAGCATGGGGCCTAGAGAACATCCAGAATCATCCTTGGGACCAGGAACCTGCTGGTCTTCATCTGTCTATGTTGTAAGTTATTTCTCCCTGAATAAACATCTATTCAGCCTAATTGTTTCTCTTAATCCTTATCAAACCTCAATATCTGGTGTCATAAGTGGGATATATCATTCTGTAAATATGTTTCTCTTATTGGTTAATGACTAAAGCACTGTTGGCCAATAGGAAAGCAAGATAGACAGGATTAGGAGACAAGGGGGATTCAGGGAGAGGTACGAAGATTCAAAATGTAGGACAGAAAGCAGAACATGGGCCCCCTCTCCCATGATGAGACCACATGGAAATACTTAGATTAATAGAAATGTGTTAATATTTAAGATAGAGCTAGCAAGTAAAAAACCCTAGTAAAGGGCCAATATATATATATATATATATGTCAACAACAGCAACAACAAAATAAAACAGAGACTTTTGTTCCTGGTTCCTACTTCAAATACTTTTACACGTTTCTCATAAAGGGGTTTTCCTGTTGTTTTATGACACAGATAGTCTTCTCACTTAAGGTAGGGATGCATAAAGAGCTTATGATGAAGCTAGAAATAATAAAGATGTATAGGGGGGAGCCTTTAATTCCCATGTAGCATGCCCTAGGAGTAAGAAGAGACTAGGGATTGAGCGCTAGAATTTATTTTTAGGTTTCTAGCTCCATAATATTACACTAATTAATTCACTTTTTTAAGTTTCTTGGTATATAATAAATAAGCATACCAATGTTTTGTTATAAAATTAATATATGTATATATAGTAAGATAGTAAGAGATGAATGTGATTATATATGGATGAATATGTATTTATGTGTATCTACATCTCTTACTATCCTCTTTTCCCTTCTAATTCTGTAGATTCTTCTTTACTAGGCTCCCTTTGTCCTAGTCAGGGTTATTATTGTTATAAAGAAGCACCATTACCAAATGCACCTCACACAGGAATGAGTTTATTTGATCTTTGTTCCTACATTTCTGTTCATCATCAAAAGAAGCAATGAAAGGAACACAAGCAAACAGGATTGGAACCTGGAAGCAGGAGCTGATGCAGAGGCCATGGAGGAGTTTTGCTTATTGGTTTTTTCCATATAGCTTGCTCATTCTGCTTTCTTGTATGTTCTAGGACTACCAGCCCAGCGATACCCCCACCTACAATGAACTGGGCCCTCCTACATTCATCACTAATTAAGGAAATGCCCTATAAGTTTGCCTACAGAGTGATCTAATAGAGGTAATTTCTTAAGTAGAGTTCCTGCCTCTCCTGTAACTTCAGCTACTGTCAAGTTGACATAAAACCTGCCAGAATTCCCTTTCATTTTCTTATCATTTTAATTTAAATTTTTCCCAAAACAATGGATTGTATTATAGATAATTACAGAAGCGTGGCTGGGATGAGATTTACATGGTCATAAACCAGTGGCTATAATTTGAACAGAATATCTCTACCTACACAAGAAGGCTATAGGTAACAGATTATAGGTTCTTAGAAATGGACAGGATCCCATGTATTTCTTCTCCTCCATGGAAAGATGAAAATTTTTCCATATATTGAAAGTACAACAATGCAAAGGTCACTTCATACCTTGAAGATGTTCTTATGCAAAACCCAATCCCTTTTTCTTGTTGCTATAATCTTTGTAGTCTTTTGTTCATGAGCCTTGGATGGAGTGAAGTAGATGTCCTATTTAGGGCTGGACATTCACCAAGTAATAGTCTTACATGAGTAAATATATTCATACTGTTCCTTTTGTCTTCCTGGTTGAAAAAGAAACTTTGACAGAAGCTTGGGGAAAGGCCATGGTAAAAACAACTAATTTTATACCACAGTTTAATCTATTTCTCTCTTTTACTCCCTCCATCCTCTTTTCTCTCCCTTCCTCCCTCACCATTTTACTATCTGAAATGAAAAAAAAATGTACTAAAAAGTTACTAACCAGGGGTCCCCTTTCCTAGACTTTTTTTCAAAAGAATTTTAAAAACAATGAAAAGATAAATGGTTAATGAAAGAAATAAATGAAAAAAAAAAACTAAATTAATTCACCCATGAAATTGCCCTTCCAATTGTGGCTAGATGACCATTAAGATTTTGATTTTCAGATATAATCTACTGTCTTGGGATGGTAAGATTTAAAAATAGACGCCCTCTATTTTACTGAGGTCACTTAATTAACTTAAAAGAGCAAACAGCGCACAAATCTTCTGAAGTTCTTTCTTGCATTCTTTCATTTGTCTTTTTTTTGATAATTTTTAAATTTAAATTTGAAAGAAGCTTGTTTTACATGTAAATCCCAGTTCCAGGACCCTTCTGTCCTCCCCTGTGTCCCCTACCAACTGCTACCCCATCCTCTTTGTGCACACCAGGGACAGTGAGGCCTTCCATAGAGCATCTTCAAAGTCTATCATATCATTTGGAGCAGGGCTCAGCCCCTCCCCCCCCATGACTAGGCTGGTGGAATATCCCTCTATGTGAAATGTGCTCCCAAAGTCCCCTCATATATTGATCCACTACCAGAGCCCCGTAGACTGCACAGTCCTCCCAACTAGCACCAATTTCAGGGAATCTCAGTTGGTCCTATGCTGGTTTTCCAGCTATCAGACTGAAGTTCCTGAGCTACTCCTTATCCAGGTCAGGGGTTTTTATGGGTTTCTCTAGCCTGGTCTGGACCCATATGCTCATCACTCCTCCCTATCTGCAACTGGATTCCAGGAGTTCCACTTAGTGTTGAGCTGTGGGTGTCTGCTTCTGCTTACATTAGCTACTAGATGAAGGCTCCAGAATGGCATAAAAGGTAGTAATCAATCTCATTATCAGGGAAGGGCATTTAAGGTAGCCTTTGTACTATTAGTTAGACTGTTAATTGGGGTCATCCTTGTTGGTCTCTGGACATTTTCCTAGTGGCAGATTTCTCTTCAAACCTATAATTGCTTCCTCTATTATGGTATCTCTTTTCTTGCTCTCCTCTATTCTTCCCTGGACTGTCTTCCAGTTTTCTCATGCCCAGCTGTCCCCTCATGTTTCTCCTAACTTCCTTTCCCCTCCCCCATGTTCCCAATTTGCTTTGGAGAACTTGTCACTTTCCCCTTATCCAAGGGACCATGTATGTCTCTCTTAGTGTCCTCCTTGTTTCCTAGCGTTTCTGGTGGTGTGGATTGTAAGTTGGTAATCCTTTGTTCTATATCTAAAAACCATATATGAGTGAGTACATACCATATTTGTCTTTTTGTGACCTCACTCAGGATGGTTTCTTCTAGTTTCATACATTGTACCCCCCACCCCCCACTGAGTAGTACACCTTTGTGGAAATGTACCACATTTTCTCCATCCATTCTTTAGTTGAGTGACATTTAGGATGCTTTCAAGATCTGGATATTACAAACAATGCTGCTATGAACATAGTTGAACAGATGTCCCTGTTATAAGAATGTGCATGTTTTGGGTATATGCCTAAGAGTGGAATTACTGGATCTTGAGGTAGACTGATTCCCTTCTTCCAGAGGAACCACTGTACTGATTTTCTAAGTGGCTATACAAGTTTGCACTCCCATCAACAGTGGAGGAATGTACCCTTTCTCCACATCTTCTCAAGCATAAACTATAATTCTGATGGGAGTTAAAATGGTATCTCAATTCTTTTTATACCTTGAAGTAACAATACTCAACTTTATATGGAAAAACAAAAGACCCAGGATAGCCAAAAAACAACCCTGTACAATCAAGGAATTTCCGGATGTATCATATCTCTGACCTTAAGCTCTATTATAGGGCTATATTCCTGGAAACAGCTTGGTATTTGCAGGAAAATAGACAATAAGATCAATGGAATCAAATTGAAAACACTGATATTAACCCACATACGTTCGAACACCTGATTTTTGACAAAGAAACAAAAATTATACAATGGAAATTAAAAAGCATCTACAATAAATGGTGCTGACATAACTGGATGCTGGTATGTAGAAGACTGCAGATAGATCCATATCTATCCCCATGCACAAAACTTAAGCATAAATAGATCAAAGACCTCAACATAAATCCAGCTACAAAGAAGAGAAAGTGTGAAGTACCCTTGAACTAATTGGCACAGGAGACTGCTTCCTGAACATAACACCTGTAACATAGATGCTGAGATCAACAATTAATAAATGGGACCTCCTTAAACTCAGAAGCTTCTGTAAGGCAAAGGTCACAGTCTATAAGACAAAATGGCAGGCCACAGAATGGGAAAAGATCTTTACCAACCCCACATCTGAAAGAGGGCTGATTTCCAAAATATACAAAGAACTCAAGGAGTTAGTTACCAAAAACCAAATAATCCATTTTAAAAATGGGATACAGAACTAAATAGAGAATTCTCTACAGAGGAATGTAAAATGGCTGAAAGACACTTAAGAAAGTGCTCAAAATCCTTAGCCATAAGGGAAATGTAAATCAAATCATTTGTCTTAAAATATTCCACTCAAAGAAGTGGAAAATTATTTTGTATTGTTTATGTGTTGTATATTGTTTATCTGCTTCAAAGTCTTTAAAAGATTTTGACCTTCTGTGTCTATTTTTAATGTTGATATCAAGCTATGACAAATTTCCCAGATTACAAGACAATGTAGTAAGTCATGTTGTGTCCTTGTAAATATCTTTTGTATCACATACTAATGAGAAAATTTCTGTGTTTTGTACTATGTACATTGTAATTGCAAATTAATTTTTTATTAATTTAATATTTGTAAATTAATTTGTCTATAAAGATTTTCCCCTGTGATTTTCACTAAAGTCATGATTCATTCTTTGAGAATTAGTTTACTTTTTATATAATTATGATTTGATTAGAAAATATCCTCCATTAGGTTCTATGTACACTTGGCTCCCACCTGGTGTCATTGTGTGAAAATGATTTAACCTTCCCACTGGAAAACATAAGTAGAGGTAGGAAATTAAGTGTGTAGCCTGGCCCTCCTTCTAATTTAAATCACTGATCATTTTTGATCTAAAATCAGCATCCAAATCTGATTTTGGCCCATTCTCTTCCTTCTGTTAAACATTTGGTCATGATGATGGTAAAATAAAGTATTATAAATGGTATAATATGAAGGAAAGAAAATGATGGTCTTCCATTAAAAATTCCAGTTATCCCTTGGTATTTATACAGCTGGATGTTGGTTCTAGGCTCCTATGAGCTGCAACAACTATGGATGCTCAACATATGAAGTAGTGTATGTATATATAATGTATACATATCCTCATATATACTTTAAATCATTTGTATAGTACTTACAATACATAATATAATTCAAGTGGAAAATATGAACACTCATTATAGTGTATTGATTATAGGACAATGGAATTTTCAAGGCAAATATTTTTTCCAAGTATGTTTTAACTTACGTTTGGATTAATGCATTCAAATGGAATCTTGGCGTGGAGAAGGCTTATTTTACATTTGATCATTTGGAATATTGGATATCTTAGGATACTTAATCCTCTGACAAATCTATAAACTATATATATATATATATATATATATAATAAACTATATATACAATATAAACTATACAAACTATACATACTATAAGCTATATATACTATATATATACTACAAACAAATATATATATATATATATATATATATATATATATGGATTGAACGTAGAACATTACATGTAATAGGCAAGTGTTGTATTTGTGAACCTCAACCCTACAAACATTTCTTTCACACATTTAAACACACTGTCAATCACTGTGATTCTCCTGTTAACAAGACAGAGACAGTCATTGTCACATGAAGATGCCACTCTGAGGTCTAGCCACATATTGACCATCTCATACTAGCAAATTGACATGACAGACACATGGGCATGCCTGATTTGTGTTTCAAAGTATGATTAGCATGGACATGAAGAATAGCCAGACATTTTACAACATTTTTAACTTATCTGAAAAAGTGACCCCAAAATTATAAGCCTCTAGGAGTCAAAACTAAAGGTGGAAAAGGGAGGTTTAAGTGGATGGGGTAAGGTGGGGAGATGGGGACTTGTGAAAAATGACTAATGACATACAGATGGAAGTGGTGAAGATGGAAAACAGATAAAAATGATCAAAAGTTGAGCAACTTGGAAGCTAGAAGTGCGTGGTTTCCTGAGTTATATCTTGATCTTAATTTAACAAGATAACCTGGTGGTCAGTCTTCCATGGTAATGATTTCAAATTCTAATAAAATAATAAATCAATGGAAGGTGACCTGCTGTGTTTATCTGTGGCTCAATAGGAATACTCTACAGGAGGTCATGGACCAATTTTGGTGAAGGGGAAAAGGACAGTCTGAGTGCTTATGCTGGAGTTTTCATAATGGAGAAACAAATCAGCCAACTGTGAGTGAGAATTACTCGTGGACTGTAACTCAGGATGCAAGTGCTGAACCCAAGGAGCTTTGCTGGGGCTTATAAGACAAAGGAAAGTGGAATTTCACTATCAAAATTGTACAAGGTTTACGCTTGTATCAGTATTTAATACATAATGTTGTTTAAAATGCAATATAAAATCCACCTCAAATTATCAGGAAAGCTTTTTGAATAAAATACACAAAAACAAGAAAATTTATTCTTTTAAGGAACAACCCAAACAATTTCCTTTTCTTGACTATGGAAAAGAAATAGTGTTGAATTATAATGAATGACTGCAGTTACAGCAGAGGACAAACCTGCTTAAATTGAAAGAAGTTAAGACCATCCATTTGCTCACTAGTTACATTAAAAATTAATTCAAGAGTTAAACCTCACATTTCATTGCTTAAACAATTTTATTTGTGGAAAATCTGTATTATAATGTAATTTGAACTGACATTCCAGGAGACAACCATTTTGAGAAGAAATAAAATAGTGAACATTTCTCCCTCTTTGGTGGCATCTTTCTGTCACATTGTGTTGTGTGATCTGTTAAACTGATAAGAATTAGATCAAATTATTTAGTATTCATTAATTGTCATCTTATGCTATTTCTTTTTAATCATACTTTTTATCAATTCAATCTACATTTTTCCAATTTGATAACTATTCAGTTTAATAAGAAAATCTTACATATTATAGTCTAATAATTATGAGGAAGCTTATCCACTTATTCCTTCAAGCATATGTTTAACAATTGCTTGCACATTTCAGGCATTATTATAGGTAATAAAAATATAAAGGCAAAACAAAAATGTGTGTGGTAGAACACATCTGTAATTCCTGTACTCTGGAGGCTAAAACAAGAGGGTTTCATAACTAACCTGGGCTACACTGTAGTTAAATGGAATTCTATGTTAGCTTTGAACATACACACAATAACCAGTTTAAAAAAGACAGAATAGTGGTAAAATTTCACTTAGAATAAAGCAAGGAATAAAAAACCTGCGGAGGGCTAGAACCCTCACACCCCGACTCAGGAAAGGCGCCCCCCCCCAAATCACTCACGAGAAGCGGTCTTGATACAAAAGCATGAGGTCTTTTATATTCCAGTGCACTGGGGTCCACAGCCATACTACATGTGGAGTGTGGAGACTGGGAACCCTTGGTACAGGGTTCAGACAGCTTTTATAGGGTTACAACAAAGCCCGCGCATTACAAACCAATCATCTCATAGCATCCAGTGTGGATCAATCAATTTGAACTATCCAAGCCTGCTCTTTGCCCAGGAAGTCTGCTTTTGCTAGGGTTTCTGGGTAGTGTGGCATGGCTCATTTCCTGTTCTCATTCACTCACAGGTGCTGTTGGTAAACCCACCCTGTCCTAAACCCACCATTCTTGACTAAGAACGACCTTTTGCCTACTTACTGCTAGGGGGCAGAGTCTAGGGAAAATTAGGCTAAATTTTTCCATCCTTACAGTGATTGAAATTTTGTAAAAGAGTACTAAATATATTGGGCAGTCAGGTCTATCGCTGAAGAAGACCTTACTTGTAAAGTCAGACTGCAGCTACTCAGACATTATGTTAGCAATGAGGAAGCCATGAAGTCACTGGAGGAAGTGTTACTATGCACCAGGAAGACCAGTGTGAGCAAAGGTGAATGCAGTATGAAGTCACAGCTGAGATGGAATGGACCACATAACACAGCCTACCGACAATCGGTCGATTTTAGTTGTAAATACTTAATGCATAGAATATTTTGAGGAAAAAAATACATATTTGTGCCATCTTTTAAAGTTACAAAACAATAACAGAAAAAAGAAAACAACTTCTTAATGCCCTAAACATTTTTAGAAATGCTTCAGTCTGAATTTTAAGTGTTTTTTTTTGTGAAAAATGATTATCAATAAAAATTCATTAATTACAATGTTGTTCCTTAATGAGTTTTTATAAAGCACATGTCACCATCACCTAAATCAAGATGCAGAAGAGATGAAAACATTAACACAGTGATTCCCCCATGCTCTTCCTTATACTCCCTTCTTCACCCTGTCAGGAGCCAGAACTTTATTGTCTTGCCGAAGGTTTTAGTGCTTATTAACAATGACATTTTATAGGATGCGTTGTTTCATGTCATATTTTGCTCAGTGTCTTGTTAGTAAAATTAATTCATGAGTTTTTGCACATGTTATTTTTCCAAAAAGATACACAGAAATGCAGTGTACCACCCATGCCTTGTACTATCTGCTCTTGTTGCCTGTTTGAGGTTTTAACTTTGGAAATAGTAGATATCATGGTACATAACCTCTGACTCATACACTAGCTTTGTCATTACAGGATGTACTTTCAGCTTCACTAGGTACAATTCCATGCTTTCTAGTGGTTATAGGAATGTGTGCTTCTGTTAGGATGAAGATGAAGATGTCCTAAGAACCTCAATGGCAAGCACTGACAATTGTCATTTCGTATTTGCAGAAGGAAATGCTATAGTGAGAGGCTGAAAGGAGTTCCTTTGTTGGTTTGCTCTTTTTTTTTTTTTTTTTTTTTTTTTTGTACTGTGTCTTGATCTCTTCAACATGAGCATCAGCCCAATTAAAACATAGCCAATGACTTCATTTAAACTGAATTACATCTTTAATAAGTCCATTTATACACACAGTTATATTCTGTGATAATGGAAGTTGAGATTTCACATATGAATTGTTGGTATAAATAATTAAGTCTATACAAGGTTTCTTTTTAATTTTAGTTTTTGTCAGCTTCAGGGAAGAACACAACATCATTTATCCAACACAAACCAGTTTGCCCTAAAAATGCAGATAGTAGTAATATTATACAGACAAAGCAGCCTGTTTTTGAGAATATATAAGTATATAAATGTATGGACATAGAGACAAATAATGATAAAAGTGACCATGAATTTAAGAGAGTAAAGGAGAGGGAGTGTATATGAGATTCCAGAGGGAGGAAAAAGAAGGGGGCATTTTGTAATTTTATTATAATGCCATAAAAATCTTTAGTTATCTAATGATTAGTATCAGATGGTGATCCTTACACAGAGTTACCCAATGATTAGTGGGGTGGCCATCAGTTATGTATTCAGCAGCCCTTTAGATAACTTGTCTTTTCTTTGCATGTACATGAGATGAATGTTTACTGACTTTATCCATTCTCCTTCTCTATTAAGTTGTTTTGCATTTTATGTGCATGTAGTCATTGTCAAATACATGATTACAGATACTTTCATCAATTTTTCTGACTTACTTTTTATACTCTAAATACTTAGGCAAATAAAAAATGATAATTAAAAATGGCACAGTTCATCAATTTATTTATTTTAGTTTGATTATTTTTTTCTCAGTTAAGATAGTTCCTAGTACTCCAAAAGACAGAAAGTTTATTTCTACATATAAATTTGTATAGCATTGCTCTGGAACTTACTTAATTGTAATTAATTCTAAGCACCATTTTTAAAAGACCATCTCCTTCTTACTGATATTGACTAATTGAAAAATTTAGTGACTGTATGTATAAGTGATAATTTCCTGCAATCTTGTGTTCTACTGTCACCTTTTTTTTTAGGTAGTCCCTCCAGTCTTGCATTTAATTACACATTTATGAATTTTTAATATTTAATTTTATCATAAGATCATGACAACTTTCAGATATTCATACCTCATTTTGTTATGAGCTACAAGTAGAGTATAGAATGTGCAATATATTTTACATTGAACTAACAAATTTAAATTTTTTTCATGGAGTCTACAAATCTAGTTTTAAGTATGTATATAAGTATGCAGCTTGAGTTTCTCATCATTTGACACAGCAAATGAACATTATTTGTTTCATTTTTGTAGTCAAAGAATACAAACTTAATTTGCTCACCTAATGTGAGATGAATCATTATTCAAAATTTGAATTCAGAGTCCCAATCTTCTCATTCTGTAGTTTAACAAGTAAGGCAGAATTCCATTTTAGGGCATTAGTCTTCCTTAGAAAATAGAAAGCTGTGTTCTTGGGTTCAAACAGTATTTGCACATTCCATTCCCTTTAACACTTTATTTACAGTCAACAAAACACTGACTTTCATTACTAAGAGTTCTGTTCTCAGAAGAGCTCATCATTTGACTTATTATGTTATATCCCAGTAATTTCAGTTAATTGAATCAAATAATAACATGGCAGAGAGGCTGAATTTAAGAGATTTCAGCTTGTGTCTCTCTGTCTCTTTTCAATTACCCAGTCACACTAATCATCATCCCTGTCCAAATTGACATCTGCATCTTTTGGCACATTTACCACACTGCTAGGTTTTAGTCTAATGCTCATTTCCATTTTTATCCTTGCCTTAAAAGTAGTCATAATCTTGGTTTAAAATCCTCTGGATGTTAAATATGTCTCCTCCCAACTCTATTCCATAGTAACATCTGCTTAATTCCAACTCGTTTTCCCTAATACCAACCTTATATTGCCTGTGTTTATTTGGCCTTAATTTCTTAACCTTTGTGTGGTCCTCCATGTTAATCAGCAATTTCTTAGGAAATCTCACTTGTTTATATACTTATTAGACATCATAGAGGAAAGGAATAATAATCAGGGACAAAGATTGTGTCTATCCACAAATTTTTTGCTTAGCTTACAAGCTGGCATTAAGTGTGTCTGCATTTAAATATTAATTGTGGATTTTGAGGCATGACAAACTCATGTTTACATGCACGTGCAGATACACACACACACTCAAAGAGTCTTAATTTAGTGCTAGAACATTGAACAAATATGAAATGCCCTCCTTTATTTGCAATGAATATCTACCATTTTCTTCCAAAATTTCCTGCATGCTACATGAAACAGGCTCATGGATCCAATGCCATCTAAATCATTACATTGCATACACGATTTAAGAATGCCACCACAGGCTCTGAGCACACTAGACATGCCTATCCACAAGGGACCATCCTGAGTCCCTGTCTGGCTGATCTCTTACTCCCACCGCTAGTCCTCTGCTGGAGCATCGATCCCCAGCCAGGGATCCACTTATCCCCTCAGGACCATCCTGAGTCCCTGCCTGCCAGATCTTTGACCCCCATCACCAGGTCTCTGCTGGAGAGGGCAGATTCAACAATCCCACCATTGTTGGGGAACTTCCTGGAACTGCTCTAAGGACAATAGACCAGCCTATCAATGTGAGACCATCCTGAATCTCCACCTGCCTGATCTCTGACCCCCACTGCTGGTCCTCTGCCTGAGCTCCAGGACCTGGCCAGAGATCTGCCTTTCATCTCAGAACCTTCCTGAGTCCCTGACTACTGGATCTTTGACACCCATCACCGGGCCTCTGCTGGAGACTGATCATTGACCCCCAACCCTGGGCCCCTTTCTGGGAAGAGACCTCCTAGAGAGATTGGACCACCCAGAGCTAAAGACATCAAATTTCTATCCCACATAAGCACACCAGTGAAGTAGCATAGAGAGAGAGAGAGACTCTACTTGCATGCACTGGAAGAAGCTATGGGAAGGCGGCAATACAAAAAAACACCTAACAATAGAAAGACAAGCATAACACCACCAGAATTTGGGGACTCTACACCAAATAGACCTGAACACCCCAAGCAGATGAAACAGAAGAGAACAAATTTTAAAATATCTTCATAAAAATGATAGAGCCTTTCAAAGATGATGTGAAAAAATCCATTAAAAAAATGGAAGAAAACATAAACAAAAAATTTGGAAGAAATGAACAAATCTCTTAAAGAAAGTAAGGAAAGCCAAGAAAAAAAAAATTAAACAATTAAACAGGAAAAAGACACAGTTCAAGAAAACACAAAGTGAAGGGATACTGGAATTATAAAACCTGGGCAAACAATTGGGAACAACAGACATAAGCATAACCAACAGAATACAGGATATGGAAGAGAGAATTTCAGGCAATGAAGATAAACTACAGGAAATAGATCCATTGAAAACACAAAATATCCAGGAAATGTGGGACACCATGAATTGGCCAAACCTAAGAATAACAGACAGAGGAAGGTGATGAAGCCCAGAAATGTGAAGAAAACATATTCATTGAAGAAAATTTTCCCAATATGAAAAAGGACATGCCCATGAAGTACAAGAAGCATACGGAACACCAAATAGACTGGACTAAGGAAAAAAGACCCCTCGACATATAATAATCAAACACCTAACATACAGAATAAAGAAAAAAAATATTAAGAACAGCGAGGGAAAAAGGCCAGGTAACATATAAAGGGAGATCTATCAAAATTACACCTGACTTCTCCATGGAAGCTCTCAAGGCCAGAAGGTCCTGGATAGATGTTCTACAAGTACCAAGAGTCCACAGATGTCAGCCTTGGCTACTATACTCAGGAAAACTTTCAACCACTATAGATGGGAAAAACAAGATATTTAATGACAAAGCCAGCCAGATTTTCACAATACATACCTATAAATTCAGCCCTACAGAAAGTTCTGGAAGGAAAACTTCAACCCAAGAAATTAACTATGTTCACAAAGGCATATGCAGTAGATAAACCCACTTCACTAGAAAAGCAGGGCAAATGCATTCACAATACCACCAACAACAACCAATGTACAACCAAAAAGCGTCAATAATTAATGGTCTTTACTTTCTTCAACATTAATGGTCTTAACTTGCCTATATAAAGACAAAGGATACCAGAATGGATACAAAGACAGACACCATCATTTTGCTGCATACAAGAAACACACCTAAGCTTCAAAGACAGACATTACCTCAAGGCAAAGGGTTGGGAAAAGATCTTCCAATCAAATGGACCCACGGAGCAAGCATTTGTGGCTATCCTAATATCTAACAAGTTAGACTTCAAAACAAAAACAGTCAAAAAAAGATGAAGACAGTCGTTTTATAGTAATCACAGGAGAAATCCATCAGCACAAAGTCTCAATTGTGAACAAATATGCCCCCAATACAAAGGCAGCCCCATTCATAAAAGAAATGCTACTAAAACTCAAAGCTCATACAAAACTCACACACTCATATTGGGAGACTTCATCACCCCCTCTCACCACTAGACAGGACCACCAGTCTGAAACTTAACAAAGAAACAAAAGAACAAACAGAAGTTATGTCTCAATTGGGTTTAACAGACATCTGTAGAGCATTCCATCCAAACACAAAAGAATATATCTTCTTCTCTGCTCCACATTGAACCTTCACTAAAATCAACCACATACTAGGCGACATAAAAAACCTCAAGAGATCTAAAATATTGGAATAGACCCCTGATTCTTATCAGGCCACCATGCTTTAAAGTTGGAATTCAATAACAACACAAATCGCAGAAACCCTACAACTAACTTATCCACCATCATAGAGCCCTCATCTAGTAGCTGATGGAAACAGAAGCAGATACCCACAGCTAAACACTGAGCCAAACTGGAATCCAGATGCAGAGAGGGAGGATAAGATCAGGCTACTGGAAACACATAGAGACAGCTGACCTGAACAAGGAGAAGCTAATGGGTCCCCAGACTGGTAGCTGGGAATCCAGCATGGGAATGACTCTGAACCCCTGTACATGTGTCTCAGCTAGAAGGCCTGAGCAGTCTAAGGTACCTCTGACAGTGGAACCAAGATGTATCGCTGGTACAAAAAACAAATTTTTGGAGCATACCCCCATGGTGGGATACTCCCTTATCCTAGAGACAGGAGAGAAGGCCTAGTCTCTACTCCAAATGACTTGACATATGTAGATGTTTCCTCCTGGAAGGCTTCACCCTATGTGTGGAGTGGGGTCAGAAGGGAGGGGAGGGTGTTCGGAGATATGAGAGCTAAGGAGAAAGCAAAAGAGGGAGGGAGAAAGGAAGGGAGAGAGGGAAAGGGAACTAGAATCCAAATGTAAAATAAAAATAAAAATAAAGAAGAAAAATTGAATATCCTTGACTGAGGTGCATCATTACTGTACTTCCTTCTTGCCTTTTTTTAACCTCCTCTCTCATCCTACAAGAATACCCTATTGAATTTTCTCCCATCCTTTCCCAGATAATATCATTAATGTACATTTTATAGAAAGTTTAATCATCATGTCTATTATTTACAAGACAGTTTTGTTGAAGTGCCACTGCCCTTTACCTAGTTAACAGAAATTTTTTGGTACCTGGCTGTTCTTCAGTACTCAGATATACTGAGCTTGCAGAATCCATATATGCAGAAACCCTTGGAGAAGTTAAACTTTCCAGAGGGATCTTGGGATGCAAGGTGAACCTGAGAACACTTACTGTATATTCTGTGAAAAGCCTATAATCAAAAGGTATTCAGAGTGCCATTTTGCAGTAGTCCTGTGTCCTCCTTCCTTCTGTCACTGGTATTGGCTTTGATGTTGATATTATTTTCTGTATTTGACACTGCATACAAGATGTTTGCAAGAAGTCATGCTACAGCCACTAGCTGTAGCAGAGATTCTTGTCTCCAGAGAGTGAACTAGACCACAAGTCTCTATGCCTACCACATGTCTTCCTATTGATGCTGGTGTAAAAAGTAGTGTTTAAAAGAGGCTGTGGTCAAGAAGGTCCTCTTCCCAATACTAGTTTTGTTGTAAAACATTAGCCATGCTATTGGAGTTTACATATGATAGTGTTCCAGTACTAGTCAACAGGGGTCATTTCTTCGATGTTCATTCTTCTAAAATACAAATTCTGAAGGTCCTCCAGACAATGCTAACCCATATGGTCATGTTCCCTGTTTTCAGGAACTTCAAGGCAGTAAGTTTACTAATGCCAACTATATCGTTTATAGCAACCTCTCAGGAGTTTATGGGAGGTGTCCCTTCTTGCCTCATGAACACATCAATGCTTTTTATTATGACTGAAGAGATGACCCAGCAGTTAAACTACTTGTAGATTTTCCAGAGGACTACAGTTCAGCTCTTAGCACTCTCATGGGGAAAACTCAGAATTGCTTGTAACTCAAACTTGAAGGAATCCAACACTCTCAGCTGCCCTTCAAGGGCATCTTAACACATGACATATACTGACACAGAAACATAGAAATACACAATAATAAAAATAGAAGCAAATATCAAAACCAAAGCAAAACAAAGTTTGTGGGCTTTTCCCCCCACCCCAATGGTACTAAGAAATTATAATCAAGACCCTTTTCAACTATAACTTCCTCAAATCCTGTTTAGAGAGTAATTTTAATAATACTTTTATGTGACTGGGAAGATTTTTCAGTTGTTAATAGGGCTTGTTACTTTTCTAGTCTGCTTCTGGGCACACTAATGGTGTCAGAACTGCCTGTAACTCCAGCTCGAGGAGATCTATTGCCTTCTTATGGCTTCTTCAGGCACTTCACATTCATGCACATACACAAAGACACAGAAATGTACATGTAAAAATATTTTCATGCCTTCATAATAATTTCAAATTCTGAAACTAATTTTCCATGGCAGAAAATAATAATGCTGAAAAAGGATGAAGACCTGGTATTTTATCACCATAGGAATTGTAGTTCCTGCACAATATGTCTTTCAGAATGAGAGAATATTGCTTGTCTACTACATGTGTGACAAGTATCACATACTTAGTTTTAAATCCCATATGATGTGAGATACTTTGATAAGTAGATAACCAGGTTCCCTTTAAACTTGATTGGCTTTTACTTCTGTGTACACAGTACTATTTTATTACAAAAAGGATTCAGACACTAGTCGAAAGAAAGGTTATAAGGAAGAACAACTGAACAACTGATTTTTTAGAAATCTAGTTGATACTGAAAATCATTTCTTTTATAACTACTACATAATTGTTGTCACCTTTTGGAGTTCATTTAATTTTATTTTGTGTATATGGGTTTCTGTGTGAATTTAATTTTTTTTTATCATGTGCATGCTGTGGAGGCCAGAAGACTGGGAAAGGGCCCTGGACACATGAGTTACAGATGTTGTGAACCATCATATGGGTACCAGAAATTGAACCTGGGCACTCTGGAAGAGCATCCAGTGCTCTAGGCCAATTCCCAGCCTCACCATTAACAGGAATTGTAGCAAGAGCAAAGGAGTGAGGTTAATGTGTGTCTTTTAATGGGTATTCCCTGCTTTGTAACCATTTGTAAATTGAGAGTCTTTAGCTATTCCCCTCTTTCTATTGCAGGTGTCAACCCTTTCTACTCAGTTTTAAGTGCTTTCTTGTCTGTTTCTTATGAGACTTTCCTTTTCCACCTGTGTACTGATAATCTCCAACAGCAATGGTTACTTTCAATGTCCATATCTGAAGCCACTTCAGTTGCTCAAGGTCCTCTCAAAAAGAGGCTCACATCTGTTTGATACCATAGTCATGGCAATATATACTGGCACCTGTACTGTGAAGATGCTCATTTGGTAAAGTAAATCTGTGTGCCCTACAGAATGGGCCTGGTTTTCCTCTCTCTGCCAAAGTAATATTTTATAGTCAGAACACCAAAAATTTGGTAGTTAGGCTTCAGTATCTTAACATGTGTGAATTAAGCCTTTTATTCTTATTTGTGGATGATGTCATACCTGCCCTTTCACCTCTACCCTTCTAGAAGAGATCAGTGGAATTGGCAAAATAACAGAAAAGAGAGATTCCATGTTATAATAAAGTATGCCAATGTGTGCTTAGATTCTAATACAGATTACAGAAAAGAAAAGGTTAACATACAATATATGAAGATAAGGAAGAGTTTAAATTTTGAAGGGTATATTTGAGGGTTTGGAAGAGCAAAATATATAAGATGAAATGTTGCAGATTCTTTGGTCACACCATGTGAAGTTGTCTTCATTTTATTTGTCCTGCCTAAGGTACATTCTAATTGTTTTGATAAAGAGCTGAATAGCCAATGGCTAAACAGGGCAGGATAATTGCAACTACTGAGGAGAAGGAGGAACTTGGGAGAAGAATATGTGACCTGGGGGAGTCACTAGCAAGATGCAGAGGAAGTCAGATGTACAGCATGGAGGACAGGTAAGAAGCCATGTGACAGAATACAGATTAAATGGGTTAATTTAAGCTTCAATAGCTATTTGAGAACAAGCCCAATCTAAGGCCAGGCTTTCATACTTAATAAATTTTTGTGTCATTATTAGGGAGCTAACATTCCAAAGAAAATCCAATAAAATCTGGCCTCCAACTTGGAAGCACAGATACACAGGCAGGGGGCCTGTGTGTAGCTGGTGCACTTTTCTGCAGTAGACTAGGTAGAAACATCTGCAGCAGCTTGGCTCAGCAACTTTTCCAGGGCTGGAGAGGGTAAACACAGTCCCAGATGGTGCCGCCCATGGGTGTAAGTTTCACTGTCACAGATCCCAGTGGGACAGAGCCTGTCCCAGCGCCATGTGCTAAGCAGAGCAATAGAAGAAGCCTGCAAACAGAAAGTCTTTGCAACATTTTCATTTTTTGAAACATTTTTTTCAGAGCCACAACACAGAGAAAATCATGTCCAGACTGAGGAAAAAAAAATCTCTTAAAGAAGTACAGTGTGATTGAAAATATACTTAAGTGATGAAGAAAGAAAAGAAAATGAGTATAGTCATTTTCTATAGACAGTCATAAAAAATAATAAGGGGAAATCTTTAAAGAGAGAGTAATAGAGTAGAATAAATGACACAATGATGGAGAATATTGTAACAGGATATTTGGACTCTATATAGTGCTTTATTAATTTTAAAAATGTTTAAATACTAATGAACAAAAAAAAAATGATAGTTCCTTCCAGACATTGGACTTTGGGAAAAATGAACCAAATAAGATTATATATTTTAAGGCTGCCTTAATTTTAGTATGGAAATCAAGAGATGTGTTGCAGTGGGGAAGAGGTTGCTATGGATTCCTTCAAAATTAAGAAAGAACAGAAATGACCTGGGAAGACCTCCTGAAAATCTTAGCTGCAGTCATGAAAGAACAAACCAAGAAAAACTACAAGACAGGTGATACATATGCTGATCCCTCTATATTCCAGCCGCTCTGAGAGTGGGTAAGACATAAATCTTCTTGGCTATAGAGTTCTTATTATGACTTATTATTATATGGCATCCTTTCATATGGCAGGGATGGAGATTTGTATTACAGTTTTATTATGCAGTCCAAAAGGACTTGTAAAGTTTACAGATAATGTTCCCTGCTCAAACCTAGAGAATTATCAATAGCTGATTTGTGCATGTCACACATTCTATAACTGTGTTAATGTAGATACATGTGTTACCTTAAAAATGTATATATAATGGTGTCTGTGTCTATGTGACTGACAGTGTATATAAGTATATGTGCATGTGTGTGTGTGTGTGTGTGTGTGCGCGCGCGTGCACATTTGTGTGTGCACTCGCATTTGTGTGTGCACATGTGTTTGCTTGTGGAGTATATATATGGGTGTGTGCTGTATATGTGTCCCTGTGCTCTAGGACACAAATGAAAAGAACGGAATGTTCTGTTTTTGCTTCCTCTGCCTTATTCTTTAAGGCATATTTTCTGCTGAACCAGGAATTTGGATGGGAGTCAGCAAACCTCAGCAATCCTATTATCTCCAACCCCAACTTCCAGCATTTGCACTACAGGGATTTATGTGGCTGTACCAAGACTTTTACATGAATGGTTTAGATTGGAACTGAGTTTTATAGGCCAGACACTTTCATCTTCGTGGTTTGAAACTATATTTTGACAAACCATAGGAGATAAAGAAGTGGTAGTCATGTATAGAAGGCAACCCTGTGTATATAAATATACATGAAGTAACTGACTGATACTGAAAAGAATACTAATCAATGGCTATGTACTAGACTCTCATACAATTTTATTTTACTATCTAGTTGAATGTTACAATAACTGAGCAACTAAAATACAGTGTTCCATGTAGTAGCATCAAACAGACTAACTTTTCTTAGTATCAGCTATATGATATCCTGACATTATTGTAATTTCAATTAGTTAATGATTTTCCATATTTTGTAGGGACTTTTTAGTTGTTTTCTAGAATTGTTCTGCTAATTTTTTTGACAGAAGAAACAAATGTGGTATACCAAGCCACTGATTCCTGCACTTCTCTTCTCAGAGTATTATCTAGTCTAGTCTGATATCTTTGGTAACACTTATGTTTTTAATTTGTGATTGTGTTCATCTGACCCTGTATAGATTATATAAGAGCTATACATAAAACTGGCAGTTTTATGGAACTCATTTTATGATAGGTTTACATGGATTTCACTAATAGATAAGTAGATAAATATCAGAGCTTGAATTATCATAAATCTTAAAATTACCATAAAATTGCTTAACCTATTCATGAAAATAATAAATTTTCAAATTGCTTTATGTAATTTAATTTTCATATTTTATCTAATTTTAAGTTATATGTAATCACTTAAACATAAATCCATTATATTCTTATCTAACAGGTATATATTATGCAATAGAATGCTTTAGAAATTTAAATTCATTCTACAAATGACATTCCATGTGTACATATATGTACACAAATACACAGAGTAGAATTCTACAAGAATTAATTTATGATTATGACATAACAAAAATTTAATATAGCATTTCACATTCTTTTACAGTTTAATATTTTAAATGTTTACTAAGGAAGTATGATGCTTAAAGAAAATGTTGCAATTTGGGTTGAGTTCATCAAGTATTAATCCTTTATCATTTTTTAAATTTATCTATACATTTACTGCCTATAGCATCTCATGTGTATGAATAAGTGCTTTGCCTGAATGCATGTATGTGCATCACACGTGTCTTGGTTTTTGCAGAAGACTGAAGGAAGTGTCACATGTTAAATTGGAGTTATAGATGATTATGAGCTGCCAAGTAGGTACTAGGAGGCAAACCCCAATACTCTGCAGAGTACAGCAAGTGCTTGAAACTGCTGAGCCATCTCCCTAATCCCCATATTGCTATTTTTTTTTTAACTATTTGGGATAAGTTACATATAGTATACCCTTTGTGGTACTAGATTTCTTTATTTATTACTTTGAATATGACACAATTCTAGTATATATCAGTGGATGCAGTATTGGGAATATTAGGTTTGCTAGTCATTTGTTTTTCTACATCACATACAAATTCAGTGCCCAATAAGTGAATGTTGTAATTTGCTTTTCCATTTATGTGATAAATATCATGACCACAATCAACTAGGGAGGACAAAGGTTTATTGAGGACTTGAGGGGCAGAAACTGGAACAGAAACCATGAAGGAAGGCTGCTTAATGGTTTGCCTGCTGGCTCACAGGCAGCTGGCTTTCTTATATACCCAGGATCAACTGCCCACAGATGGCACCACCAACAGTAAGCTGGTCTCTCATGCATCAATTATCAGTCAAGCAATCTCTCACAGTCAGAACCCCAGGATAATATGATTCCGGCAGTCCCTCAAATGAGACTCCCTCATCTGAAAAGAAGCTGTATCAAGATGACAGCTGAAACTAAAACTGTAATAAACAAACTAACAAGATTCCAGGCCTGGTAGGGTTTATAAAATAAAATAAGTAACTTAAAAGTGACAATAGTATTATGACAATGAAAATAAAATCAATGTGCCTGCACACAGCCAAACATAGAATTCTTCCCTGGGTCTGAGACATCCAAAATTAAAAAAATCAAAGTAATCATTGAAAATCTAGATTTTCATAGATGAGGACTTAAAATTAGCAGAGTCTAAGCAGTGAGATGATATGCTAGAGGTCAAGACTGGCCATAGATTTGGCCTTTGTTATGATTATACCATAATGCAAAAGTGGTAAGTGCTTGACATTCGCTCCTTTGAAATGTGAATTTGAAGATCCATGTTAAATTCTTTCAATGGTGATGGGAAGAACCAAAAGCAAGAAATTCTGTTTTTATTTATCGATGACAAAATTGAAAACTAGTATTTCTCTGATAATAGACTCTCAGTTTCCTGTCATTAAGAGGATTTTTAGGTGAAATGGTTTTTCCCTACAGATATTAGAAGGATAGTTGTTGACAAAAAGAAAGAATGTTTTTTGAATTTTTCCAACGAGAGATATCATTTTAATACATACACATACATGGGCCAGGGGTGGGGGGACAGACAGACACAGAGAAACACGCACACACACACACACACACACACACACACACACACATACACACATATTATTGTCCCAGGTAGGACTTTACCTTGGGAAGATAAATAACCAGCAGAAATGAATACTGAGCCCTATGAGAAAACAATCAGCTAAAGAAATTTGACAAAGGCATTGTTCACCGTGCACAAGAATTGACATTGAACGGCAACTTCATGCGTAGCTTTTCTTAGTCCGATTTGACACTGGAAATAAAATTGTTTGTAACATTGTAAAACAAATTGTAAAACTGATCATTGTTAAATCTGAGAATTGCACCCCTCATCACTGTGTGAAGGATAAAGAGAAAATAAACAAAAGGAGACTTTTCCTGTATGGCTTCCCAAAGAAACACAAATTTGGTATTTGGAGCTAAAAGTATTTCCACATGAGAGGTACAATAAGCAAACATCAGGAAAAATTTAGATGTTCTTCATTGGAATATAGTACACATGAAGCTAGGTGCAATTGCTAGAATGAAAGAACATTAAACATTATCTATTGATACTAATGTCTTTTGTGAAAAATATAAGACAAATCTCTAACTTCTTAAAGATATCAGTATTTTACAATTACATATGTATAGATGTTTACTGATTTCTGTTAGGTCTCTTAGTACATCTTAATATTTAATGATATTTTTATATGTTTTTATTGTTTGTTTGACCATAGACACTTTGATGCACTCTACTTTAGCAGAGGATACTTCTATGAAGATACATTGAATTATCCTAAATATACACATACAAATATTAAGCTGAATTAGTAGAAATGTAGACATCATAACACTATCAGTGTTTAAGGTAGTATTAGATTTTATAATATTTGCCAGCATTTATCAGAACTTAAAGGAAGAGGGTTTCATTTTAACTGTATTTTTTCAGTACACTTTTGTACATAAAATTAATAAATAGTTTGAGAATCTACTCCCTCACACTTATGCCTATGGGTTAATAACATTTTAAGAAAGTTTACAGAAAGAAATCATTATTATCTTAGATTTATTTTCTAGAGATAGCATTTATTCAGGGCTAAATAAGTTTACTATTGAAGGGCAACTAAAATTGGATCAGATCTCCTTGTCATGATAAAACAGTGACGAAGTTCCTCAATTGATGGATCATATTTCAGTTAACCAACTAGGGTTCTTTAGTCTGTTAGTTAATGAGATTTCACTTCCCTAGTTGAATAAGAATAAAGAAAGAGGAGTATGTTTTATCAAGCTGGGTCATTCAATAGCCTGACCATACCAGAGCTTTAAGCAGAGATGAAATGTTCAGCCTCCTCTAAGTCATTATCTCTACATGCAAAAGTCTAAAAGGGCAAGGCATTAGCAGAGGCTTCCAAAACAATCTAATGTAGGTTTCATGGAAATGAACAAAAAGATCTTTAAGTGAAGGAAATGCCAAACCATTTGCTTTTAGGCTTTGGCTGCATAAATGCCAGAATAATAATGTAGGGCACTGGACTGTCTTGTTCTGATGATTTTCAGGAAGTTGATTAGCATTGCTAGGAATTCCTGTGAATTATTCTTTTATTATATATTGGTGAAAAGACTAGAAGTTAGTCTTTTCAAGGGAGTTTTTTAAGCTTGAACTTTTGCTCCCTCACTTTAATTCATCCAAGCAATGAACACAGAGGTAACACAGGCCAAGGATATCATGAGTTTGTCAATGATGATGTGAATTACTGGATAGATGCTCAGATACAAGGAGATGTACCCATAATCTTGAAGCTTCCTTACTTTCAATAAAACTCCATAGATTAATAAATACTGTGTTATAGTAGCAAGATGAGTCACAAGTAGAGGGTCCAGAGATTTCACATGAAAGAAAATGGTAGTTCATGCTATCATTGCATGTGTTTGTGTGAGTTAAAGAAAAAGGTGGTGTCAGTCAGATTCCTGATTTAGTTTTTCTGAGATGACTTATTTCACATTTATATATGCCAGGAAATGGCTGGTTAAAGAAGGTGAATTTTAAATACATTATCCATAGCATCATTCTAATTAACTTTCTTTAAAAGGTCCTGGGGTGCTTATAACATTCATTCTGGAGCTTATGCAGCTATTTTATTCAGTCCCTCCCCAAGTCTGTCTGTATTTAAAAATCATCAATAATGAAACTAATTTCTTTCATCCCTACAGGCACTGACAGTGAAAAATGAGTGAATAAGTTGGAACAAATATAAATATTAAATGCCCAAATCCATTGTTGTTCATCATGGTTCAGGGGCTGGGCATTGTGTTGATGTGGGTATAGTCTACAATATCTGACAGAGTCATTTCAGTTTCTTTCAAGATGATAAATAGACTAAATAGCTTGACCACATAACTTGCATCATGTAAGGAATGTTCTACATAAAAATGTTGCATTTTGTATGCCTACATTAATCTTTCTTGCTTAAAAAAGGGAATAAAGAGATATTTCACAATTAACACATTAATAGTTATGAAGGGATTCATTTTCTATTTCTTAAATTAATGTCTTTTGAAGACTTAAACTTACTTTTTCCCATCAGAGTTATGAGAGGTAAAATGATTTACAACTAATGTTTAAAACTATATACGTATGTAATAATGAACACTTTAGTTTCATTCTGATATCTAGGAAAAATAAAACAATTGACAACTAAAGAAATTCCCCATGACACACTAGCTGCACAATAATTTGACATGGTATTTAAGGCCCTCTCTAATATGGTAGTATTCTTGATTTTTCCCAAATAAATGTTTACTTGGATTACATTATGATATATGATGTGAGGCTTAGCATATTGATTATGAAGAACAGAAAAAAATCATTGTAGAGTTAGATGAGAAACAAGGAAAGCCATTGGTTTAATTCAATGAGTTCATTGTTTCATTCCATAATAGCTTTCCTCACCATCTGGCATCTTTGCTGACAGAACATCAGAGTGTAGAGAATAAGGTAAAGCACAAATGCGTGGCTTGGGATTTCCAAGAAACAGGAGGGCAGAGAGAAAATGCACTGTTCTACAATGTGTCCTCAGTGATGTGTGATCATTTTGCCACATAACACTTCATGGTTTCCACCAACTCCTACTACCCAGCAGACTTGCACACTTTTACCACATGAGACTTTGGAAAACCCCTCCAAGTTCAGATGATAACATGAGTTTTTCTAGAGATGATTTCCTATGTTAGCATGCTTTCATTTTTTTCTGACATCAGTCCATCTTTCCAGAGTGGTTTTTTGCTTGTTTGATTTGAGAAACAGTGAGTATTCAGTAGCAGCTGAACTAATAGTGTTTAACGAGTAAAATATAAATTTATTTAATGGCCCTCAGATCATCTTAGCATTTTGCATATCATAGCAATCAATTAAATATCTGTTTGTTCATGTATTTTTTGTGGGAAGAATATTTTATTTCTCTTTTAAAAATGATATAAATACAAATATTAGTTGAGGTGCTCATACTGGTGTTTACCTTGTGGGGCTGTGATAATTTTGAAAATAGTGTACCCTGGAGTAGGTGTGAGGACTTGTACACTCTTGCATACAAAAGGGCTCTCTTCTGGTCCTTTGTTTAATGACAAATATACCCTGTTACAACAATCCTGTGATAAGAGTAGTACATCGAAAATAACCCTCACTATAATTCTTCTTCTTCTTCTCCTCGTCCTCGTTCTCGTCCACCTCTTCCTTCTTCTTCATTTTCCTTCTTTTTCTCCTTCTCCTTTTTCTTCTATTCCAAATAAGTCATCTCATGAAGATACCTAGAATTTTGTACTCCAGTGATCTCAGTGATCTTCTTATTCATTGTGAGACTTCACCTTTTGATGGAGATGGCAAAAGGAATTCTACTGACTTAAATCAAATATATATTACACATAAAACATCCAAGAAGAGATAAAAACACACTCAAATATTGGAGCAAACTTTTGCACGCTGGAGAGGTCAGAGATCAATGTGAATCTTCAGATTATCTCCTGTTCTTCCATTCTTCCGTTATCAGTCTATTCACATATTCACATTGCTTCTCTCTCTCTCTCTCTCTCTCTCTCTCTCTCTCTCTCTCTCTCTGTGTGTGTGTGTGTGTGTGTGTGTATGCATGAGTGCATGCACACACGTGCATGCGTATGTATACACGATTTAATTTGGGACTGGGAACTTCATTACTTCATAAAATAAGAATAAAAATTGAAATATTTTGTGAATGTTCCTTTGTGTGTGATTGAAATATGTGTTTAGAGTCAAGTGCATAGGGGGGCATGGTTGTTCTTATATGGAGACCAAGGATCTACATTGTGTGACACATTCTATCATTCTCCAACTTATTTTATGAGATAAATATGTTGAGGTTTTCCTAATTTATAGATAGTCACTTAACTTATTTCAGTGTTGGTATAAAAAGACAAATAAGTTCAATTTTAATTCAGGTTCTTGTATGAAAATCCAGTTTCTTTTCTATACAAACATGTTTCCTGCATACATTCTAAGATTATTTTTAATTCCAAGGTATGTTTTATAGAATTATTAGCATTTGAAATGTAAACACCTATGTCTATTTTCATACTACCTTTTAAAAATTAAAATGGTTTTTTATTTCTTTCTTTTACTGCATTTCACTGTCCTTGCTTTCCAAATTATTTCCACAAGATTACTGAAAAGTCTTGACATCCTGAACTAAAAAGGGAAAGATTCTGGTATAATTTATTCAATGTAATTCCAGTTATTGTGATTTCTTGGTCAATTCCGAAAGAAATTAGTTAGATAAAATCTCTTCTAAAACTGCTGAGTATTTTACCATAAAGAGAAGTTAATTTATCAAATACTTTTAATGTGCATTTTGTGATGGCGCTATAACATTTATTTTTATACTGTTATGTAATAAATTACATTAGTTAATATGTTGAGCTTTGGAATGAGACCTCATTTATGCTCATCAGGCATTCTGGATTTTTATGTTTTGCTTATTCAACATGTGAACACTGTGTTGACAATTTCTGTGTCATTACTTATGAAGTATATTCAATTTCAGATTTGTTTTCATGTGTGTGTTTTTCTATGAAGAGTGGTACATGCTTGTGTGTTTGTGTACGGAGCTCTATACATTTTTCTATGGAGACATGGTCTCTCAAGACATCAGAGATTACTGATGTAATAGTCTATATAACAACCTTGCATTCTAAATGTCAGCACTCTATCCAACATTTAAATGAGATATGGGAGTCTCAATTCGGGTCCTCACACTTGTGTGATGATTATCCTAACCACAGATCCTTCATACTTCAGGTATTTAATTTCTATGTTGTTGAATTCACATATGAATACATGGAAATAATTTATTGCACATCTTAACTACATACTGTGTAGATATGTATATATAAACATATTGCATAGTAGTATGTACATTTTTAGTTCAGTAAATATAATCTCTATCACATTCTTCCTTTGGGTTAGCTAGGCATTAATTACATATTAATAAACAATACATGCTTATATAATGATAATGTCTATCTTGTGACTCCACTTTATCTTTACCAGTCATTAAACCCAGGGCCTTATTTTCAAAAGGAAAGCCTCCGACAATAGATAACTTTAGTACTGAATTGTATGGCCCCATTAAGATGCTGAAGAAGTTACTAGTTAGGAGTTCTCCAGACCCATTACTGTGTCATCACTGCTCTCTATGTGGTCCATCATTGATTTAAGTGTAGTGCATACTAATCGAATCTGTTTTTAAAAACCACCTGTATGCAGAATAGGTAAATTCTTCAGCAGGGCGAACACAAGTAATCAAGTCAAGTCTTAAAGGCAACTGGAGGAGCAGAAGCCCACACTTTAAAAGTGAAAGATGATGAAGAAATTCTTAGCATCGTTACTGAAACAAACCAAACTCCACTGATGAAATGACACAAACGAGTCACAATTTTTTGCTGTACAGAAAAATTTTTAGCAGTATTGCAATGACACATTATTAACCAACAAAAAGAAACTAACTTTAAACACATATAATATCCATATATGTGATTTTATCTACAACTATAATATATTCATAGTACAATGTGTATGTGACCATCTCAGAGATGTACTGATGAGTATAAGCACACAATCCTATTATTATATAATGCATAACACACACACACACACACACACACACACACACAATTTTCCTTAAAAATCAAAGCCTATAGTTTGTGTATTGTTCAGAAGTGGGTGTCCAAGGGTAAGTGTTCAGGAGTGTTGATTATGGCATATATAATGGTATAAATAGTGATTATGATTGTGGTTACAGATATTTAACACACACAGGAGACACATACAGACAAAGTAGGATAACATTGCACTTAAAAGAATAGTTAAAATCATATTTGCTGCTAGTAATATCAAGTCCTGGTAAGGATATTGAACAACTTCTATCTTCCATTTATTTCTTCTTAGAATGTAAAATAGTACGGCTATCAGCATTCTCTCTCTTAAGTACTAAAGTGAGAGGAATAAAATTAATGTTCAAACACACACAAAAACATGCTAAATGCTTCCAGTTATCTTGTCTAGCAGTTGAGGGAGAAATATCAACTTACCATGAGAACACCACACATTGGGTAAGTTCTTCATCAGGGTGCTATAATTGGTGGGAAATGGTGATGCATGTTAGGAAACTGGATATTGTACAGGCTCAAAGAACCTCCCCAAGATATTAATTATAAAGGGAAAACCTCTTGGTATATGAGAAATCCTGAAGATAGCATCTTGGCTGAATGGCTGAGGTTCCAATTTGCAGCACAGAACAGAGTGTCAAGTCACACTTGTTTAATAACATCATACGAGAAGCATGAATAATCATCTTTTGATTCTCTTGCTTTAAAAAAAAAAGGAATCACTTTATAAATTAAGAACATGCATGAGAAAAAAAATCAAGGCAGATTTCATAAAATAACTGACCAGTGTATTTCAAAAGTTCTCAAGAGCTGATAGAAGTAAAGAATGCAGACGATCAAGATAAAAAAAATGTAGTGTGGCTACTGGATTATACCTTATCTCAGAAACAGCATTAGTACTAAAAGCTCTAATCCAGACAGTTCCCTCTGCAAAGGAAAAGTAGTGTCACAAGTTACATTTTTAGTTGTAAGATGAATGTGGTGGCAAGTTATGGAGCAACTTTGAAAAGTCTAAAAGTACAAATAAGCATATTCCTTAATTAAAAAGCAATGGGTGGAGGAAGTGAGGAAATTGGGAAGACAGGGTTTAAGGGAGGGAGGAAGGGACAATAGATAGATAGAGAGAGAGAGTATGTGTGAGAGAGAGAGACACCAAGAGAGACTGAGAGAGACAGAGTCACAGAGACTTATTTCTAATTAATCTCTTGAATTCATTTTTGAGACTACAAGAAAGATGGATACCTTTCCACTTCAGTTAGTTAACATTCCCAGCATTCAGTTAGTAGATCAACCAATTTCAGTTTGATTATGAGTCATCAAATCATAAATACTTTAACCCACAAAAGGTCTCCATATTTTACTCCCATAGCTCTCTTCAAAGGGAGGAGTGGTGAGCAAATAGGTCAAGACCATATTGGGAAAACCCACAGGAACACCTGACCTAAGCAAGTGGGAGTACACAACCCCCAGTCTGACAGCTGGGGAACCAGCATAGGACCAAACCAGGCCCCCTGAATGTGGGTGTCAGTTGGGAGTCCAGGACAGTCTATGGGGCCTCTGGCAGTAGAACCAGTATTTATCTCTAGTGCATGGACTTTGGGAGCCCATGCCCTATGGAGAGATACCCTCAGCCTAAATATGCAGGGGAAGGCCTAGGCCCTGCCCCAAATGATGTGACAGACTTTATGGTCCCCCATGGGAGACCTCACCCTTCCTAGAGAGTGGATGTGTGTTCGGATGTGGGACATTGGTGGGGGGCATGAATGGACAGGTAGGAGAGGGAACTGAGATTGGTTTGTAAAATAAGATTGCTTTTAGTTTAAATAAAAAAGATTTAAAAATTGAGGAAACCAAAGAGAACATGACATCATTTAAAAGAGCTAAGTAAAAAATTTAATTGGCGTAACCTGCTTTCACATTTGCTAATGTTCAAAGTCTTGTCAACCGTAAAGTTGACAGAGAAGATATTAACAGATTGACTCAAGTGTACTTATTTCTTTGTTTTTAAATCCCCTGCATCCTGCTTTCTGAAACGCTGCAGGTTATTCAAGGCAGTGAGATATCTCTGGCTTATAAGGAGCAATAATTTGGAGATAATGATTTTTAGAGTTAGAAAATATATTCAACTTCTGAAAAGTTATATGGAAAATCTTCTGTGTCTGCATGTTTGGCTAGAGTATTCACTCCAAGAGACAAAAGATTTTTTCATAATCCGGTAGAGAATAAATGGATGGCTTCAGAGTCTATGTTTTTATACAAACTCACTATCTTTTTTTTTCTTTTTGATAACTATTAATAATTGGAAACTTTAAAAAGCTAGGATGGCATAATGTACTACTGAAACATAATTGTTTAATTTGGACCCATCTTGAAGAATAAAAATAGGGATGGGAATATGAAATAAAGAGACAGAAGAAAGAAGGAAGAAAATTAGGGGAAGAAATTGAAAGAAAGGTACTATTGATAAGGAGAGAGAAGAAGGAGAGAGGAAAAAGAGAAAAAAGGAAGAAATTAAATAAAGAAGTGACAGGCTCCAGGTTTGTAGAATAGTAAGGAAAAGCAAGGGTTCTCAGGAGACTGGCTGTTTGTAAGTGTAGGGGTTTCCTGGTCAGCTTCTCTAGCAGGGTCTCTTATAGTTGAGACTTGTCTTGCAGCCTAACTTTGCACAGTGGGTATTTCCTTGTCATTAACTGCTCCTATAAATAATTATACCCAAGTTAAAAATTGTTACATACATTTTTTGAAATATGTCTCTTCATCTATATACAAACCTCCCTAAAAGAAAGAGGCAAAATGCCTAAAGGCAAAAATTATATTATTTGGTTTCTTTAAATATAAACCAAGAGAGTTTAGCATAAAATATGTTTAAATACACAATTTCTAATTACCTGTATCACAAAGACATAAAGCATAAACTTAAAATGCTTTTTAAGTAATGATTAGAAAATGGCTTTCAGAAAGTCAGAAAATGTTCTGCTGCAGGCAAAACAACACATGATAAAAAAAAATATGAGCAATACATATGGTTGTTTTTAGCGTGAAGCGTAGAGCACATTTTTCCCCTCAGAAAGAATAATTTTCTCTCTGCAGTCAGAATTGGTCTGCTCAATGATCACCATCTTTAACCAGACTTCACGTGCTGAAGCCACTTTTCTCTGTAGGGAGTTTTCTTTTCAAGACTGGTTGACAGCTTAGCCAGCTTCCAGAGCACTTTAGCGTAATAGCTGTTGATGTCCAGTAGCTATTGACAGGCACGGACATTTCATCTCCTTCTCTCTCTCTCCTCTCTCTCTCTCTCTCTCTCTCTCTCTCTCTCTCTCTCTCTCTCTCTCTCCTCTTTCATTACTACAGTGCTTTAAGAAAATCTATTATATTTCCTTTCATCTGGTCAGCCCCAGTTACTTAATACTACCATAAGATCCAAAGAACAAACTAATGGTTCTTCAAATGGTTTCACATTTTGTGAATAAAATAATATTTCTTTCAATTAAATTGTTTAGCCAACTCTGTTGAAGGTACATTGTGTACAAAAAGAACCAGTTAGTCAGCTCCCTGACTTAACATGCTCTTCAGCTGATTGCCTTGCCCATCTTCATGGAAAAACTGTCTTGCCTATTATGTTTTTTTTCTACTGTTAATCAGGTCTTAACTTAGAAAGATGGACTCTTCAGCTTTGCTGTGTGTTTAAACCATTCCACTCTAATTGGCCATTTGTATTTAATGTAAGTATGGGAATGAGCTTGTCATTTCTATTTTAAAATTTCCATTGCAAATTTGATTGATACTTTGTAAAATTTGTAGTTTACTTTATAGAGGGAATTGATACCTCAAGAATATTGAATTTTTTTTGTTCTTCCACAGTGTGATATATCAATCAACCATAAGAATAGTGATATATTTAATTACTTTTAGAAATGAGTTTAGGGTTTTATGCATACACCGTTTAGTGATCTACATTATTAGGTTTTGGTTGTTAACATGGGTTGCTACTGTCTCAAAACATTTTCACATATGATATATGCATATTTAACTCTTGTGGATCATCCTTTCATACATGAACTGTAAAATGAGACAATTGTTTCTAGAAATACATGAATGAGGCCTCTTAGGAAGATCATTTTATGTATTCCTTCACAAAATATGTGGATATTCTTTTGTCCTGCATGAACAGACTAGGACCTCTAGTGAAATCTTACATTTTTTCTTTGGATTTGAGTCACATGACATATCCCACTGTATCCTCCATTTTGAGATTCCCTGCCATTATTCAATCACCCAAGTGCTGTGTGCACTACTGTGGTCAACTTAAGTGTGATAAAGATAATCACCATCTTAAGGCTTTCATAGGTGTTTCCCAAGATTTTTTTAAATTAATGATTTACTAAAAGATCTTATCATGAATAAGCTATACATATTTTCCAGGTGCTGTTTCTATATTTATTTAGACAAACTCAAGTTCTTATTTCCTTAATAAGATTCAATTCAATAAGATACAATTCAAGAATTGTAATCACAGTCAAACCTCAGATTTTCACATTCTATTATGTCTATGAAATATTTCTAGACTGTCTTGAAAAGATTAAACAGTACATCATAGAATATTTGTATGTTTGGAGAAATTTATTTTATGTAACTTTTTTATATTATTTTACTTTTTTATTTTTATTTTACATATGGTTCCCAGGCCCTTTCCCTCCCACATTTCTTCCTCCCTCTTTCCCTCTCTCTCACCATCACATGCACCCTGACCACCCTCACATCCCATCCCCCCAACTCCAAGAGAAGGCCAGTGTTAGGGGTCAGAAACCAGACAGGTGGGGATTCTGGGTGGTCTCCTGTGGATAGGAAGGTCTAATGTGCTTAGAACAGCTCCAGGAAGTTCCCCAAAGGTGGCACGATTGTTGGCTCAGTTTCTGTCCTGTGCTCAACCAGAAAGGTGGGACAGTGGGCAGAGTAGGGCACAGGGGAGGGGGAGGACTGGCTCTCAGTAGGGGTGTGGGGGTGTATCAGTGCACCAGGAGTGCTTTTGCTGGGGACAGGACACAGGAGGAGGGAGATCTGGGGCCAATCCAGGTAGTTCCCAGAGAACGGTGTGGGGAGGATTCAACCTGAATTGACCCAGACTCACCTCTAGCAGAATCCTGGCAATGAGGGCTATTTTATATAATTTTTTAAAAATAATGAACATGGGCTCATTTATATTTACTAATTAAACTCTCGATCCTAGTACAGGTCTATTTCTTTGTTCTTAATATCAGTAATATATCTTCAATTTATTTATGATTGTGATGGAATTTTATCAAATGCCTTTTTTTTCCCCTCAAACCACTAGCCAAGCAATCTTGGCATTCCCTTGTACTTGTATGACAGTAATGATTTCGATCTGCAATATTTTGTTTATATTGTTTTGACACCATATTTGCTTCCAATGCTTTAAAAAAAATTACAGAAGTCTTCTTCTTAGTATGAGATTTATTTCCACTGAGGACTTATAACTTACTTTCTATGATATTGATCCACTAATACATGAAATCGCACTTATCCTGTGGTGTGTTGAGTATTTTATGGATGGATAAAATCATGTGTATTTTATTTATTAATATTATACTCCATTTGGCTGATCCTATTAACTTTCTATGTTCTTGTTGATGGTCTTTTTATGTTATCAGTGACTGAGAGTCGGGTCTGGAAAAGTCCTCCAAATTTCTGCTTTTACCTATTTTTGTCATCACCTATATAAAATTTTTACCATGTGTGTATTTCAACTCAATATATAGACAGATGAGTTTTTAAATAATTTATCTTTACTTCATTATAGAGGAAACATCTCTAGTTCTAGTAATGTTGCTTTTTTCTTTAGCATTTTAATTTCCCATTTTATCATTCAATTTCTAGACATTTTTGAAAAGATTAAGCAGCCTATTTTAGACAATTTTTGTGTTTGGAGAAACTCAGTTTCTTTAATTTGGCAAAATAATGAGCATAATTTCTTATGTTCAATGTTTCAAAGCTGATTTTTTCCATTATCTCATATGTTCTCATTATATACATGTAAACAAAATGTGCTTTTTATAGACAATCTTAAAGTTTTTTTTATTTACATTTAGAGTATTTACATGTAATATAAATATTGGTGTACTGAGATTTACAGCAATCATCTGTTCATTTGATTAATAGTTAATGAAGTTGCTATTTTTTTAACCTCTATAATATGTTTGTGCCTGCTGTGTGTGTGTGTATGTGTGTGTGTGTGTGTGTTTGTGTGTGTGTGTGTAGCTATTTTTTCTTCATTTATCGGTAGGCTACCTTGTAAAATTTGCATACATTTATGTATCATTTAATGATAGTGTATATTCTGAGAAATTATTTATTATTAGGTAATTTTATCATTGTGAACTTTATAGAGTAGCCTTTAACAAATGAAATTTGATTATGATATTAATGGACTATTAACTCAGTTTAATGATGAGAGTATGAATGTTTTTACCTATAGTTCACTAAGTATACTGGAATGTTTTACTACACACTAATGGGTTATTCTTCTGATGATTCTCCATGTTTTAATAGAAAACTGAAATAGCTTGATGTAAAATAAGTAGTTAGCAATATATTTTGAATGAAAAGATTTGGGTATCAATTCATAAATCACTGTGTATTTAGGTATATTGTCTCTACTTAATACTTTACATAATATTACCATTTATTATCCTCTGGGTCAGATAGCATGGAGAAACAAACTATCATGTAAAGTATGGAAGGATGGAAAATGCTTCTGATCTAGTGGGGTTTCTAATGAAAATAACATCCATGCTGGTAAAGATAGGCTGTTCTATCAACTGAATTGATTTGGTTTCTCGATCTCAGAACTTTGACCTTTTTTGTGTATGATTCTTTGTTGTGGAGGACTATTGTGTATATTGTAAGTCATTTAATATCAATTGGGTATCTACCATCAAATGTCAGTAAATTCCTCTTACTTGTAAGAATGAATATATATATATATATATATATATATATATATATATATATATATATCTTTCCAGTGTCCCTTTAGGGCAAGATAACGTTTGGTTGAGAGTCACTGGTAATGGAATTGCATTCAAAAATTGCTAGTAACACATATTTAACAAGCACACAATATGTAATAAATGCCTTAATGAGGATTTAAGATATATCACTTTATAATTGATCTCCCCTGTCACATAAAGGGTATAGTGGTGCACACTATAGACATAAGAACAGTGAACCTTCATGACAATGAACTGTGTGCCTAATTCTGTAGAGTCAGCATAGCAGAGCAAGCATTTGGAACATGTAAATGACACTGGTCTGATTTTTGGAACTAGACTCCTGCCTACAGCTCTTCATCTCTACACTTTCTCAAGGGTAGAATCTGAAAAACTTCCAGTGGCTTATAAAGTCAAAAAATATAACAGAGAAATCAAAATCAAAACACAACAGCTTCTGCATTTTATGGACCCAAGTATACTCTCTGGGCAGCAATCAGAAACCAAAAGTACAGGCTTTCCTATATTGCTCCTCGTGGAGTCTGGGAAAGCTTGTCACAGTGATTGAGTTCAGGTGACAGATTCTAGGAGGAGGAGATCAGGGAAGAACAACCTTTAAGAGGTTGTGATACCCTCAAGACTGAGACACGTGCTATAAAGAGAAGCCAAGCTGAGTGGGGAAACATGCCTCTCTCAACAGGATAAAGCAAGTCTGAAGACATGCCAAGTTCTGTTATTCTGAATATTAGATTAATGAATGGAAACTAAAGATGAGGCAGAAATTTGAGTGCCATTATTATTTTAATGACAGTGGCATTTCAAATTAAAAATATTGGGCAAAGAGACCTTAGTTTTTCAGAGATGTTGAAATTGCTAATAGAAACCTGTAACATGGTGGGGGTTTTATTGTTAAATGTTCAGAGCTTTGACTGTAAACATTTGATAATGTAATTCTTTTAATTTCAAATGCATTTTTTCAAAAGTTTCTTGTAGCATAACTGCAAATATTTTTTTGCCTCATATAATGCTTGTCTATGCTACCTACCTTTATTTTATTGCATTTACTACTTTCCCATCTCTCTCTCTCTCTCTCTCCCCCTCTGTGTGTGTGTGTGTGTGTGTGTGTGTGTGTGTGTGTGTGTGTGTGTGTGTCTTTCCTTTACCATGGTTCCAGGATTGAACTCAGGTCCTGAGTTTCACTCTGTTTCTAAGGGATCCAGTCTTTATCCTCTGAGTCAACTATTATCCCTCTGTTTTGTTACTAGATTTTCAGATAGCAGCTAAGAGAACTGGAGCTCAAGCATACTACTAAAAGCATCAAAAAAACCAAGCATCTAACTTAATTACCCTGTAAGTATTCCCAGAGCTTGAATTGAGCTGGTGAGACCTGCTGAGCAGGTCATCAGGGATTAGATTAAGAAGTCAAAATGAAAACAAAGGGGCTGAGTAGAATACAAGTTAATTAGAGGAAATGCCAGCAATTTAAATTAAGAAGAGATTATTCATGGTCTTTGCTTAAAAAGCTGATATTTATATTCATTTTCAATTTTGGTATAAAAACCTAGAAGACATCATATAAAAACTACACACTTCTTGCTCCAGCTTGCATGGGACAAGGTATTCTCTAATCAGGATACATTCATAAGAGACAACTCTCAGGTTGTTCCTCACACATAATAAACTGAAGTCTGTGTTTTATTTGAGCTCCCAGATGTTACCTGTGTGAGTTTGAAATGGTCCTCTTCATCTGCTCTTACAATGTAGTCACTAGTTTTTTCAAAATCAGCTTGCATTAAAATATATATGTATAAACATATGTTCATATATGTAGATTGTATGTCTACACAGAAAAGACACACATTTGTTATATACATGTGTACATATATATACATAGGTGATGGGAGATGTCATTCTGTATATGTTTCTCATACTGGTTAATGAATAAAGCACTATTGGCCAATAGGAAAGGAAGATAGGAGGGACTAGGAGACAAGGAGGAAAGAGGAAGCAGGAAGGAGGAGTTAAGATGGAGGGTCAGGAGACAGCAGAATGCCTGCTGGCTCCCCAGTAAGAGACCACGTGAAAATACATAGATCAGCAGAAATGGGTTAATACTTAAGACAGAGCTAGCCGATAAGAAACGAGTACCGGGCCAACAGCATTGTATCAAATGCAGGGTCTCAGTGCATTATTTGGGGCTGGTGCAGCGGCGGAACAAGACTGGCGGCAGGAAGAAAAACCTTACTCTTACACATAGGTGCTAGATTTCATTTGTATTGATGAAAACAAATAAATGGAACATTGCAAATGACAGCTTATCACATTTGATAAGTTTTATTATTTGAGAGTGGAGAGACCTGTCCAAGATTAAAGAAAAGACACTTGCTGGGTGTGAACATGACATTCACTCTCTTTCTTTTTTTTAATTAATTAATTTATGTTTTATATTAAATGTCAATCCCAGTTCACTCTACCTTCCTCCATCCTACCTCTCTCCTCCCTCCCTCCCTCCCCCTCCCTATTACTCTCTCTGTCCCCCACACACACCCTGACCACCATCCCCTCCCATCCCCCAACCCCAATTCCACATGTTGGGCAATGCCATCCAGGTGGGGTCATGTAGATCTGAAGTAGGGACTAGAACTTCTCACCTGTATCTAGGTTAAGGCAGTATCCCACCATGAAGTATGTGTTCACAAGGTCCTTTTACGTACCAGAAATACGTCCTGGTTCCACTGTTTGAGGTCCCTTAGACTGCTCAGTCCGTCTGGTTGAGACCAATATTCAGGGGGGCCTCAGTCAGTCCCATGCTGGATTCCGAGCTATCCATCTGGGGGCCCATTAGCTCCTCCTTGTTCAGGTCAGCTATCTGTGTTTCTGCAACCTGGTCTTGTCCTCTCCCTCTGCATCTGGATTCTAGTTCAACTCAGTGTTTAGGTATGGGTGTTTGCTTCTGTTTCCAACAGGTACTAGATGAGGGCTCCATGATGGTGGATAAGTTAGTTGTTGATCTCACTATCTGGGAAGGGCATTTATGGTAGCCTTTCCATGGTTGCTCAAATTGTGAGTTGGCAGCAGTCTTATAGGTTTCTAGACCTTTCTTTAGGTCCAGTTTTATCTTCAAACCAATAATGGCTCCCTCTTTTCTGTTCTCTCTCTCTCTCTCTCTCTCTCTCTCTCACTTTCTCTCTCTTCTGTCTTCTATTCCCACCCTGACTAAATATTCCTAGTCACACATGCTTTCCTCTCTTCCCTTTATCTTTCCCCTAAGCCTGGTGATACTTTGCTTTAGGTCTAAATCCATATATGATCGAGTACATACCATGTTCCTCTTTTTTTGACTAGGTTACCTCATTCAGGATGGTTTCTTCAAGTGACATCCACTTACCTGTGAATTTCAAGATTCTAGTGTTTTTTTTTTTTTCCTGCAGAGTAGTATGCCATTGTGTAGATGTGCCACATCTTCTTTATTCATTTTTCAGTTGAGGGGCATTTAGTTTGCTTCCAGTTCTTGCTATTACAAATAATTCTGCTATGGACATAGTTGAGCACATGTCTTTGTTGCATGGATGTGGATCATTTGGGTATATGCCTAAGAGGAGGATTGCCGGGTCCTGTGGTAAACTAATTCCCATTTTCCTGAGGAACTGCCATACTGATCTCCAAAATGGCTGTATGAGTTTGCACTCCCACCTTCAGTGGAGGAGTGTTCCACTTTCTCCACATCTTCTCCAGCATAAGTTGTCATTGGTGTTTCTAATTTTAGCCATTCTGGCAGGAGTAAGATTGTATGTCAAAGTTTTTTTGATATGCATTTCCCTGATAGCTAAGGATGTTGAGCACTTTCTTAAGTATCTTTCAGCCTTTTTGATTTCCTCTACTGAGAATTCTTTCTACAGTTCTGTACCCCATGTTTCAATAGGGTTATTTGGTGTTATGTCATCTAGTTTCTTGAGTTCTTTGTATATTTTGGATATCAGCCCTTTGTCGGATGTAGGATTGGTGAAAATCTTTTCCCAGTCTGTGGGCTGCCATTTTGTCTTGTCCACTGTGTCCTTTGCCTTATACTGAGATCAACAATTAATAAATGGGACCTCTTAACTCTCTTATTTATATATACAAGGAATTGAGTAATCAAAACAGTCATTGTTGGGGGCTAGAAGAGGTCATGTTATAATCATATCTACAGTATCATTCAACCACACAAGAGTCTTTTTTTAAGCTATCTAGCTTGCAAAGTTATTTCTGACCCTTTTTATTTTTTTTGAAGTGTTTGCTTGGTTCTATAAGGCTCATATATGCATGCATGTATGTGCACGAGCACGTGCACACACACACACACACACACACACACTAGGAGAACAGTCCTCTTCACTCAGTATGCCTATTTAGATGTTAATTTTATTCCCCAAGCTCTCACTAACACACTCATAATAATGTTTGAAAATATGGCCAAACACTAGTTGACACTAATTGAACTTTCATACCCCATTTTTTTTTTTTTTTTGAAGTGACTTTGCCAGAGGTTCAAGTTTTATCTTGGTGAATTTTAAACTTCAATTAAAAAATGAAATAAATTATAAAAATATAGACATAAAATGGAATAAAATATGCAACTATTTTTTAAATGTAACTGTCTTTCTATGGGATGGAATTTCCCAAGGCTGATCATTGCATTTACCTCAGTAAACTCTTCATCTTTGGACGTTAGATAATTATAGCAGCAATGAGAAGTGAAAGCATGATTTTCATGTCTTGCTTTAGAGGGAAGTTATTTTGTAATAGCTTATCCCCTGTTCTCCCTTATGTAATTCAGCTCACATTTAGCCATCAAATGTAAGGATATACATTATTCTCACTTTAAGGAAAAAAACCCAATAATTAATCTGTTCTATTTTATTACTTTTTACACTTTTCAGCATTAATGGATTTATTTTAGAATTTGGTTATCTAGATTTATCACTTTTCTTTTTACTAGAAACCATGGTGTAAGTAAAATATTAGGTCACATAGACCCAATATTTATTAATTTTCAATGTGTTATCCTTTTCAATCTTCTTTCAGTTAACTTTTTAAGGGTGAAGTCAAGTGATTTCTGCAAATTTTAGGAGTCCTATCCACCATATGCTTCTTTTTCAGATGTCAGTCATTGGCTCTTCAAGAATAATCCTATGGGGAGACACATGAAAAATAATTGATGAGATCCCTGACCACAAACCAGCCAAGAATTGACAAATGTATTCCAACAACCTGGGAAGATTTACATTCTCACGCTAGCTAAATGAGTGAGTTTGGAATGAGATTCTTTCTCTGTTGAGCCCAAAGATAAATACTTTCCCTTGGGAACCTTGAATTTCTCCATTGTAAGACAGAAAGATTAATTATAATTCTTATAAGACATTAGATATTTATATAATTTATTCAAGCACAATACATAAATACACCGGTGAAAAACAAAACAGAAGAAAGCTGTACATAATGAATATAGGACTCCCTTTTCCACAGTGAAGTTACAGGAAGTTTACCAAAACCTAAAAATATTAAATGAAAGTTACCAAAGATGAAGAACTTTAAAATTTCAATTTCATAGTACCTTAAGAAATATGATGAAATCTCAGGCTGTCCTGCCCTGTCTCCTCAGAATAGGATCTCTATTTACAGTGTAATGATGCTGTATACACTAGAGGTCCATCAGTTCAATCACCAGAGCTGTCTCAGATTTCTGACTGACTGTTTCTGATCTACTCTGTTCATGATCAAGCCATATTCCATTTAAGTATAGTGACACAATACACTAGAGTGAAAAAAAAGATAAAAGAAATCATGGAGTGATTATTTTATGTATTATCTCAGAACATTACAAAAAATGACAGAAAGACAAGGGTTCACAACACTGCCATTATTGTACACTATTATTGTTTTTTTAAAATGTTCATTTCTGAGAGCCTAATAAACTTTGATATGAACATTCTAAATTAAAAAATGTTCCAGATTCCTTTTGAAACCAGCATTATGTCACAGGTGGAATATTCTACACCTGACCTCATTTGTCTGCTTGCTGCCAATACCCAAGTGTACTAAATATGTGTGTATAACTAGCCTTCAGAGTTTGTAATGTACACTTAAGGTGCAAATAGATTTCAGTATTCTATTTGGGTTCCACCACCCACAACATAACTCATTATGTATGTTATTTTTTCAGAAACCGAGAAGCTGTGAACATGTTTTTCTGAGGTACCTTCACCATAGACATTACAGCTGAATATATAGTGTTAATTCTTTATCTCATTTCAGGCACTTACTGGATGTCTTAGGACATATCTCTCAGTCATGTGAAATGAAAGTAATTTGTAGTTGGGCTCATAACCAATTCAGAAATTCAGATTCTGGATTTTTACTTCATACATTCTGCATATATTTTCTTCTTTATTAGGTTTTTCAATATAGAGTTTTTCTGTGTAATAGACCTAATGGTCCTAGAACTACTTTCATTGAACAACCTTGCTTGAACTCACAGGGATGCCCTGTACCTGCCTCCTGAATGCGGAATTAAAGGCATGTGCTGTCATACCTGGCTCTGTATACAAGCATTTGAAGTCAATTTTACATTATTTTGATGTCAGGAAGTATACTTATGTGTCTATGCTCACATCTATACATCATTTCCTCTGGAAAGTATTTTCTCTTTATTAAAATGTCAGTTTGGAGAACTAATTTTTGAGTTAGTACTTATTAGATGAAAGTTGCTAACATATCACAAAAAGTCTATGATCTCTCTGAATTGACATGAGTGCTTCTTAATTTTAAATACACTCCAGTATTTTGTATTCCTGCACTATAGTTTCCAATTTTATGAAGTGAAGTCTAGATGTAACAGTAATACAACCTAAATGAAACAAGGAAAGATTGTAACTAGGTAAATCAATTTAAGGGAAAATGCTCTGTGTAACTGATTTTGTAGTCTAACATAAACAAATAAAACAATTATTGGGGGAAATTATTTGATATATTGTTTTCATGCCTTGTCTCACTTTTACAAATTGAGATAGACCACCCGTGACATATTTTCAAGTATATACCTGTCACATTCATAAATCAGTATCAATAAAGTTCAACAATTGCAGTATTAATTGACAGTTTAAAACTTAATGTTGAAATGTGTTTCAAAGAGATTTCTTGGTGACAGCATTTTTCTTAAAGACCTGCAATATATATAATGTTATAGCAAGTAACATACTAAATCAAATAGGGTATAAATTATGTTGCCAACAGAAGCAGATAATTCTTTGTTCATAAATTAAATACATAATACATATTTTGTTATAAAAAGATATGGGATAAGCATTCTATGTTTCTATATTTAAACATTGAGTTTTATTTGAACCTAATGTGAGTTACTTATTTTTTTCTACAACAAATCCATAATTACACTATTGTTTTGATTCTGGAAATATATTAGTACAAAGCAAGTGAATTTGTGTAGCATTGATTGGACTATATTTTAGCTCGTTTGAAAGAAGAAATGACTCACAGAATTGGGAAAAATACTCATTTGTATTTCTTGCAGTGTGTATTGTGAAGATTGGGGGATAGTAAAACTATATCTGTATTTTTGTCTTGATGTAGGCACGTTTCTAGCTCCAGGAGGGAGTGTGGCATGTTACTAAGGGGAACTGACTGCATTTTCACTGACCCTTGTTTTGGAGGAGCATGTTGTGTCCCACAATGCAAGTTGTTTTGTTATAACAGTTTTATCATACACATATATTTTCTTTAAGAAATCTGAATGAGAGGAAATCTATATTTTAATGGATAATCCAATTTTTAATGAATCTTAGGTAGTTATTTGTATGATGATCAGTATGGAACTACATAGATGTTTCTCTTATTGGTTGATCAATAAACCAGTTTCAGCAAATGGACAGGCAGGACTTAGCCAGGCAGGGAGTGTAAGTGGTGCTAGCAGACTAGGGGAATTTTGGAACGTAAAATGCAGGGAGGAGCCACCATAGAGCCACCATATAGCTACAGGTAAGATAGGATGCCTTGGCATTCTCCAGTGAGATAAGGCCATATAAAAATATATAGATTAATAACTATGTGTTAATAATTAAGAAAGAGCTAGCCAGGAAGAATCCTAAGCCATCAGTCAAACAGTTTATAATTAATTTAAACCTCTGTGTGTTTGTTTGGAACCAGACAGCTGTGGGACCAGGCAGATCAGAAACTCTGCCTCTACAGATCATTAGGTAGGTATTTATTAGAGGGAAGGAAAAGAAAATAAGAGAAAATGTGTGCTTAATAAATCACCCATATTTTAAATGGAAATATAACTATAAACAATAAAATATTAAAATAACACCATGCTGTCTTGGAACTTTATTGTAATTGTTGTATAAGGTATATATATATTCTCTTTACATATAGGAATATATGCACAAAATAACAATTAATAAAAAACATTCTGAAGGAGGAATTTATTGCAGGGTTTTAAAGGCAGAAATGATAGAATAAGAGAAGTAATAAAAATAAGTGTAAAATTACAGAGAAATGATTATCTTTACCTTGATAAGTGGATACATTTATTCCATAGGACATCAACTTGACAGGGAACAGAGTAAGTCAATTTTTGAATGGATAAATATTTTGATGGTTTAAGCATGTGGTAAGGACACAATAAAAATGATTAGATATCTTCTTGGTCTGAAAGTTTCTTCTATCTGGTAAGAAAAGACTGATTTTACAGTTGTCTCACACTGTTCATAAGTGTTGACTATTATACAATCTGTTCCTTCCATTCATTTAAAGCGGCACAGTTCAGAATCAGTGTCAGTCTGAAGAAAATTAATGTGTTAAAAATCAATAAGGTGTAACTTAACAAAATACAATTTACACATTTATAACTTTAATTTCCTTCATTATTAGTAAATACTGCCTAAGTAAGAAAGAGCTCTTTCTTATTCTCATAGGATTCTTGACTGTGTGTGAATTTTGGTTTTTAACTAAGAAAAAAAAATGAACAAAATAGGACATAGGAATTTTATATAATATTTACTTATTTTAAAGCAATTTTCTCAATGTTAATAAATGTAAAATTTACACAGGTAAATTATTAGGACACTATTAAAATTTATAAATGTGGGGCCAAGTGGTGACTGTACCTTTCTATTAAGTTACAAAATATTGTAGGGGATACCAAATGATAAGGTTTTAAAGAGCATAAGCATATTCTGCATTCTCCTGGGGTATAGTATAATGGATGTAAGTCAGCTGCCCCATTGGTAGTAATTTAAAATGTCAACATAATATGATCTATTTTAGTCCTGAGGTAATAATATCAGGGTAGTTATTTATACTTTGTGTTCCAATCATCAAAATATTTCTTTTTCATAATTCATTGATCAAGCTAAATATATTCTTTCAAAACAGAAAATAATAATGACATATCTCTAACACTTTTTCCTACTGTCTTTTATATTGTGCAAAACGGTTCTTCATTTTTCTCCTTTGCATCATCAGCAAACATCATTTGTCTTTTACATGACTCTGTCCCCACATTTGTATTCTTTCAGATTTTTGTGTTTATGTATAAACTAAAAACTCCATTTTAACAATGAATTATATACTGGACATTGTATTTTACACTAGTATTGCATGGACTGTGTTTGCCAGGAGAAAAGTTTTTAATGTTTTCCTTTCTTCCCAATTGCTTGTCCATCTCAATGCCTGACTTACATGAGTACTGAGCACTGAGGTCTGTGTTCATGAATAGCTCTGATAAGCCTGGTCCCACAGCCACAGCAGCACCAAATAATACACAGAAACACTGTGTTAGATATAAAGCTGTTGGCCTGTTACTAGCATTATTTATTGGCTAGCTCTGTCTTAAATATTAACTGCTTTCTATAAATCTAAGTGTTTCCATGTGGTCTTATCTTACCAGAGAGAGGGTCTGGACCTTCTTCTCCCTAAAGTCTCTACATGTTGATCTCCTACTACCTCTCCCAGAATCTTCCTTGTCTCCTAGTCACACCTATCTTGCTTTTCTCTTGGCCAACAGGGCTTTATTTATTAACCAATAAGAGACGCATATTTACAGAATGGCATCTCTCATCAGATAAGTACTTCAAAGGGTATGGAAACTGTGCAGATGGGGGTTCTCTCTCAGCCAATTAATCTCCACATGACCTTTACTGAAGCATGAGTGTTCCACCCATGAAGAAATTAAACTTGATAGGATTTCAGGTAAAGACAAATTATCCTTAATGTGAATATTAATAGTATAGAATTGAAATCTCCTTGAGGACAATATAGATTTCAAGACAAAAATATGCTGGCAGAGTGTGTATTCAGTGGGAGACTGTCTCCAAGTAGCTAAAGCTAGAATTTCAAAATATATCTGAAGAATATAGCTTTGCAACATTCTGTTTGATAATATTTTATTAAAGAACTTTAAATCTCAGCCTGTGAGCATAAATTTCAGGTAAGAATTTCTAATGAATTAAAAACGAAAGTGTTCTTAACAGAACAGTGATAAAATAGATACTAAGAAGAACAATTAATTAATAGAATCTCATGACATTGAAAAGCTTCTTCATGGTACAGAACAGCATTAATCTTTCAAAGAAATACCTAAAGACTGAGAAAATAATATTATTAATTGAATACCAATATAGTGTTAATAACTAAAATATATAAAGAACCCCAAAATTGGACATTGAGAAAACAAATAACACAGTTAAATATGGGGTAAGGATCTAAACGGAGAATTCCCAAAAGAGGAAACTTAAATATCTGAGAATCACTTAATGATATGTTTAATGTCCATTGCTGCTGGTAATACAAACTTGTGCAGCCACTATGGAAGTAAGTGTAGCAGTTCCTTAGAAATATTGGAGTTGATTTACCTCAATGCCCAGATCTATGCTTGGATATATTTTCAAAAGACACTTCATCCTTAGATAGAGATGGTTCTTCAACCACATTCATCATTGCTCCATTCATAATAGTCAGAAATTTGAAACAATTTAGAATTTTAAGAATGGATAAACAGATAAAGAAAATGAGGTGTATTGATACACTGTAATATCTGTAATATTAATCATGAAATTCACAGGTAAATCAATGGAACTAGAAAACAAAACCTCCTGAGTGAGACCCAGAGAGACAAATAAGGTATGCATTCACTTACATGTACAAATTAGCTGTTAAATTAATGGTAAACAAGCTACAATCCATTAACTACAGAGACTAGGTAGAGAGTAAGTGACCAGATTTCAGGAATGTGTCTCTCTAGGAAGGAGAATAGAATAGAATAGATAATTGTGGTAGGATAACTATAGAGACTAGAAGGAGTGAATCAATTGGTGGGATCAAGGTGTGATAAAGGGACTGTCTAGAAGGAAAGCTAAAACTGAGGGCTATTTGAAGGATAGTATAGAAACCTAATATAGTAGAAGTTTCCAATAAAACACACACACACACACACACACACACAAATGATGCTTGCTGTACTGGGAATGGGTTGCATATATTGTAGTTCTTGGCTAAAGAGGTCTTTTGGGAACTCACACACAATCAATACTTAAGACCAATGCTACTGATGACTCTCCACAAACTGGTGGTAAGGCTTATTCCTGAAGACAACACCTACACAACTCTTTGAGCATGTAGAAGTTAAGGTGGTATCTACCTAGTATCTTTCTGTGGACTAGTGTTCATGGTACTGCAAGGTATTTTGTACAATACCAACCACAACCCTCTATCTACACTTGTGACCTGCCCACAACATATGATGGTATGGTATAATAGTTGCACAAAGCTTTGTAAGTAACCAAACAATACCTGATTGGAGTTAACGGCCATTCCATGACATGGAATCCATACCAAATCTTGCATTAGTGTTCAAGAACCTGAAACTAGAAAAGCCATGAACTCAGGAGAACAACAAATACTATAATTCTACTAAAGGAATGTTGCAATGAAATGACTCCTAACAACATTTTGTTATATTTATATTCATGACTCGCTCAGCCATCATCAGAAAACAATCTTCCTGGAGTGGATGGGAACAAACACAGTGATTCACACTCAAACAATATGCAGAGAGTAAGCAACTTTGGAACATTAAATGCTAAAAGGTATGTATGCATTAATCTCTCCCCTCATGGCTTAGGGCACTCTATAGAAGCTGAATGAGTGTAAATACCAGAGGTAATGGAGAACACCAAGGAATCAAGGGCATCTACTCACAAGGGCTGTCACTAATATGAGCTCACAGAAAGTGTTGCAGTGTGTACAGGACCTGCATGGGATCTGCATGCACCATCCCTGATCCAGAAGCTATCTCTAGTTTCCCCAGTGAAACAAAGCACTCATAGGTGCTTTGGCCCAGAAATAAATGAATTCAAAGACATCAGTGGTAGTTCTTTGTTTCATTATTATTAAATCAAGGCATTTTTTAACCTTATAATTTTTGCATATATAGTATGGCTTAAGTTTTGGGTTTTTATGGGGTTGATCAAAGCATGAACATTTGTGTTAATATCTATGTATTTCTTGTGTTTATTTCTTTGGCTTATTTTTGTTTGTTTGGTTGTTTTGTCCTATTCTGATTTTTTTGTTGTGTTATTTATTATTGTTCCTTAGATACATGTTTCTTTGCAAAAGAGAAAGAGAAAATGTATAGATCTGGATGGATTAAGGCGGTGAGGGACTGGGAGAAGTAGATACAGTAGAAAATATAATCAGAACATACTGTATGAAAAAAAATCCACTTTTACTAAAGGAGAAAAAAACATACAATTTCCTTGTATAATTAGAAGCTGGGAGCCATACTAATTACTCTCCCCTCCCTCAAATATTTGTCCATGTTGGTGAAGGTTTGACTAGCAAAATCATGACATTAGATGTATTGCAGATAAAGGTTACCCACCCTACCCCAGGAGGACATAAAAGAAAAAAAAATGCATAAAAGTCAACAGCCACTTAGTCTGGGAGCTGAACACAAGCTTTGAGTTCACAATGATGCTCAGTCATAGGGAACACATACAAATGATGCAGAGACACCATTACTTTTAGAAAATGGAATAAAAAGAGAACAAATCTTCGATAATCCTGAAATCTTGAGAATGTTTGTATACTCTGGCTTTTAAATATATCAACTATAGTAAACCGTCAAGTAAAACACACTTTAAAACATTTTATCTTACAGAAAATACAATCAATGTAGATGTCTGACATTGGCAGACAGATCTACTCAATCCAGTTGTAGACAATGTAGTATGGATTCAACTGTGCAGAGACTAATAACTGATATGTGTAACAGATCACATTGTGATTCCAAGACTAGATGGGCTTTAGAAATAGACTCTGAGAGAGGTATGGTGTTATCAAATGACTAAATATATCTGTTCGTAAAAAGAAAATATTACCTGAAGAACTAAATATTAGACAATGGAATATATTGGATATCATAATGATGGCTTTTGATGTTATTTTCCGAATTTGGTTTTAGGTAAAGAAAAATACCTTACGGAGAAGGTGCCAAGGAATGACCTCAGTATGAGATGAAGATTGAGAGGTTTTGCTGAAAGAAGGGGACTGGGAAACTAGCACTGCAGCCTGGGAATATGAATTATACCTAGGAAGGATGTGATATAAAGGGTTAGAGTAGGGGCCAACCTTTGAACAACCAGTGGGAAATCTTACCTAATGAGATATGCAAGTTAAGGGAGTAGAAATAAAATTTGAACATATGTCCAGGGTTTTAAATTCATATAACAGAAAAAAAATATGTGGTTTGATAGTATTGATAGTAAAACATGGAGGTATGAGCAGTGAAAGAAAGATTTTGATCTTCAGACTTGAGCCCATGACCTTCTAAACAAAAATGCTCTCCTGTCAGCTGTAGTTACTCAAGCAAATATTCTCCAACCAGGAAGAAAAGGAAAACCTTCAGAAAGACAGGCAGAATAATTAAGTCTGTTAGAAATAATAAAATACGATATTATCTCCAAGATGGGGAGGAGTTTGAAAGGGATAGAGGTGGCCCAATGTGTCAAATTTAGATCATAGAAAGCTATGTTTTCAGCCTCAGGCTTGCTATTCTATTTTAAAGGTGCAAATAGCCGTATTCTCACCCTTTGAGAATGTTCAATTTCTATTCAGAGATAAGCGCTCCCTGTGTGAGTGAGTGCATCTCACTGCTTGCTGGTGTGAGGCAAAGTTGCAACAGAAGGTTAACAAAAGATTTTCCTGGTAGGTGTATTTTCCCTGCACTGTGAAATATAAGATCATAAACTGTGTATTATAATCTCAAGAAGGATGTTGCTTCGAGCTCATCCCTTCTCCCATGGGCTATGGATATGTGTGCATGAAGCAATTTGCACCACTTCACAACACTTCCATTCATCTGAAATTACAACACCATCCTTATGTGATTTTTATGCACCCAAAGGAATTAAGCTCATCATTGCTATTGTGTCAGTAAAACAGCCTTAAGAAGTTGCTGTGTTGGAAGTTTTCCCAAATGATCCATTTAAATTTTCATACCCTACCTCCAAGTATGTAATTTCCCATTTCCTTTTAGAAGAAACTTAACAGGTTTTGTAAATGGCGTTTTTAAAAACTATTTATTTTAGGATTTTTTTTTGTGAGACTCAACACAAAGCAGACCATCCTGTTTTGGATGACAAATCGGTGTTCATACATTCTTTACTTGAAGGCAGCAGTTTGCATGATTGACCTCAGTGAAGATGTGTCAAATGCTTGTAGTTTTCTCTGAGTGGTATTAACAAAGTATCTGTCTGACCACATTCTGTAGCTAGAACACAAATATCTTTTAAATTGAAAATGGGTAATTCAAACATTTCTGGATGTTGTATGGCCTTTGTTATTATCCCCCAAAGATTAGGGTACTTCCACGTTATTCAATTGTTTGCTGGTTAGAAAAAAATAAAGTTTAAAATTTTAGACGTTTTCAACCAAAAATGAATTTCAACTCTCTATTAAAAATGCTAAATCAATGAGATAAACTGTTACCTTGTGTTTGTGTTAAACATGATAAATAAGATAAATAAAAACTTAAGTAGACCCTAATTTGCCTATATTTGATTACCAGCGATGCTACACATTGAGACTTAATTTCTGTATTTTCAGATTCTTCATTTAGCACACTCATTATGATTCTGAGATTCAAATATGGTGAAATATAGACATTCAGATAGTATTGCTGTTAATATATTAATATTTGTTTTAAATTAATTTAATAAATATCAGAAAATAATTATTTTTGGTAGAAATCTGAATATCTGAGAAAGAGCCTCCCTCACTTTGTACTAATAACAAGATAAGTCACACACTGAAAATCTTTAGCATCACAAGAAAGCACAATGTGACTTCAATATTTGAAAGCTGCAATAATCAAGTCAATGTAATATTGACATCAAGATAAACTAGTAAGTAAATAAAACACATTAGAAAATACAGATACAATTCGCATCTATATAACAAATGATCCTGACAAGCTGGAATTATTTTTGGACCTAGCATCTTGATTATGTGAAGAAGAATCAGCCCTGTAATGAAGGCAGATGGAAAGCTATCTTTCCTAATCTGCTTTCTGTAATCAAATACATAGTATTTTGTTTTTTATAATCAATTGTCAGAGCATTATTGGAAACAATACTGACACAAAATGGGCATGTACTTTACATAATAGATGATTGAAATAAAAACCTACATTGCAAATTTATGCAAGAAAATAGAAATGAAGAAGACACTATTACTTCTTAAGTTAATAGATAGTGAAGATAGTATTTACCCTTCTGGTTCCTATAGTCATTTGTCTGTAACTATAACATAAGAAATGTTAACCAGAGAAAATTCTGCTTTAGGAATTTGAGACTAGATGCTTTCAACCTGGCATAGCCTCAGGCAAGAATGATAAACTAATAAATAAGCATACAAAATAGATGTGCACATATATGATTCACAACACAACAGAGGGACTATGAGGCAGAACACATGTATGGAGATATGATCTTAAATAGGCAAAAACTGGATGAAAGAGTCTTGATCTGAGCACTACCCTGAAATAAATATTTACTCTGATGACTTCTCTTAGAGCATAAATCTGGGATTGTTTTCAATTTAGGGGGTAGAGGCTGCCATTCACCACTTCAGGATAAACTATAACATAAATGTGAAGACATATCAGAAGGAAAAAATGAGGGCAAACCACACAGAAAATTCCTTAATTATTACTTGGGACCAAGCTGGCTGGAAAACTGCTCAACAAAATGATACCTACAATGTGGGTAATAAGAACTTCTACTTAAAACTTAACAAAAGTTTAAAAAAGGATTTTAGAAACAAAACAACAGAGTCTTCTTGATAACAGCATTTTTCTCAGGTGTACTCTGTTTTGCTAGAGACTATCAGAGACTTGCATGCCTGTTTAAGGGAAGATTCCTAACTCAGCATAAGCGATAAACCATGCTAACAACTTAATGGTGTGTACATGACATGGCAATGACCACATCTCCAAGCTGACAATATGCTACTGGATAGCAATAAAGACCAAGGTGGTGAACAAATCTCTCAATGCTGGTGTTAAATATACCCCTGCCATCTTGGCAAATAACAGCTGTGGCTTCCATTTTAACAATGTTTAGCAGATAAAAGACTTTTGGCAAGAAAACAGATAAAGATTTACAGTATAAAGACAGATTCAGATTAGTAACATTCAAGAAGGAGCTAGCCAATAAGAAACACTAGTAACAGGCCAACAACTTTATATCTAATACAGTGTCTTTGTGTGTTATTTGGGGCTGACACAGCTGTGGAACCAGGCTGCTCATAACAATTACTCATTTATTTTGGAGAGTATAATATAATCAGACCATTTTCCCTTTCCTTTCTCCTTCCTGCAAACCCTACAAAATACACACATATACTCTGATAAATAATCTGCTCAACCTCTGCATTTTTACCTGAATATACGGTTTCAGGGCTGATAGTTATTGGATACTCAAAAGTTATGCTCTTCTCTGAAGAAGACCATTTCTTTCCCTTAGCTGCCTATGCGGGGTTAATAGTTTGTGTACTTCCCCCATCTGCTTAACATGTTGCTCATCCCTGTTAAGCTCATGTGTAGGCTGTCATGGTGGCTCACCCATGATGAGACTGTATGGGTGTAGCTTCTGATGTTACTAGGACCCAGTCTCATAGCAAACTTCTTGATACTCTGGCTCTTACAATCTTGTTGCTCCCTCCAGAATATTCAGTACACCTCAGGTGAGGGAGTTGTTTTGCAGATTTATCCACAAGAAATGAAGCTAAGATAGAAATGCCTGAAAATATTTGGCATTTGCAGTGTGATTCTCAAGTACCACATATTTGGCATAAAGAGTGCATTCCAGTGCTAATGAATACATTAAGTAAGTAATAAAACAGCTAAAAAAAAAAAAGCCCATCCAAAAAAAAATCGTACAATTTCCCACTTGTAAAAAATTTCAAAGTTATAGGTGTGATTTTTCTGGTTATTCTTGATAAATAAACAAAAGCTTTAAATATTTAACAAATATGTTTATTGTGTAACATTTTATCTACCATTAATACAAAAACAAAATCAAATTAACTTCTATGGATAATTACACCATACTCCAGAGTCTGAAATTTTTAAGCTTAGTAAGAAAACTTAGAAATATTTCCAACCACAGGGAAGGTCAAGGTTTCTATGGATGCCAAGTGATTAACAATTTTTAAAGAATAGCAATAAATTGAGCTTTGAAAACGTCAGAATTTTCTTTATTTAAATGACAACATAAAAGCTGGAAAGGTGTCATATTGACTAGGAGTATCTGCAGCTCTATCAACACACCCATGAACAGCTGACCTGCCCACACAGTAACAAAAAAAATGAAATATAATAATAATCTTAAAAAAGGACACTTTCTGCTGAGTCAAAAGTGAATCATATATTAGAAGAAAATACTTGGGAAAAATGCTACCAGAGATTCTTTATTTCATAGAATATAAAGAATTATTTTAGATAAATGTTTTTAATTGGGAAAAAAGGTAAACAATCTACAAATGAAAACATAGAATCTCATGAGAGCAAGCATGTAAACATGAAAATAATGACGAGAGGAGCCAGTAATGTGACTTGCTGGCAAGCTGGAAAACTTAAGTTCAATAATCAGTAACAGCACTGTGGGAGGGGAGAACAAAATAATGCAAGTGATCTTTCGTTAATAATAGCACAACTTAAATATAATGCAAATTATCTGTAGACTTCCATGTATACACACACACACATACACACATACATATACACACACACAGTCTAAATGTCAAATAAGAAAGTAAAGGCTAAGACTTAAAATTAAACTTAAATTTAAAATTTAAAGTGTTATGTTGAGAGGGTAGAGCCATTTGGAACTTTCATATTACAAAATTCTATAATAAGAACAATGTGGAAGCAATTTGGTATTCTTATGTAGCATTATACATATGTCTGCTCTAACATAGTACTTCTTTTAATGCTACATAACAAAATAAATGAACTGATAAATATTATACAATATTAATTTCAGAGATATTTCACATTATGATTAATAATCTAAATTTTAGGAAATGGAAAAATAAATTCATACAGAGAAAGCTAGCATACAATCTGGGACATATTCAAGAACTAACTAAAAGAATCAAGAAAACATCTTTTTTGACCATTAATATATGAATTAATGTTAATTCATTTTACCACTATTTTGAAAGTGATCAAGAAAATTACAGTATATACTCCATAGTTTCATTCATATTACTGTCTTGAAATGGCACAAATAACCAATGTGAAGAGATCATCAAATCTGCCTCTATGAGGACTCCGACTCAAGAACAATTCCTATTTCAGGAACAGACTATTTTCAATTTAAGTATTGTATGTGCGGGTGTAGATCTCTGTCAATATTAATCTACTGAACATCTGATATTATACAATAAGATAAATAGTCATTAAGTATAAATAAAAAGTATTTAATATTTCCCACTGAATATATTAGGTATGCTGTTTTCTTCAGTAGTGTTTTTGGAAGGATTATTATTTTTTGACTCAATGCTAAATATGTGACTTTTGCTTATATGTGGCTTCACAATTTTGTGTCTTTATGATATTCTGTGTGTGCAACTATACGTAAATGTGTGTGTTTCTGTGTCTAGATGTGTTTCTTGGGCTTTTTCCATGGCTCTTTCTTTGCCGTTTTATTTGCCCTGTCTGTTTGGGATTGTTTGTTGTTATCTTCCCTCCTCCTCCTTCTGCTCCTGCTCCTCCTGTTCCTTCTCCTGCTCCCCCTTGTATTCCTCCACTGCTGCTGCTGCTGCTGCTGCTCCTGCTGCTCTTTCTCATTTCTTTAAGGGCCTCTGCTTTCTAATGAAAGAGAACAAGAAAGGTTGCATATTTAGGTGGGTGGGGAAATGAGGATTTTCTGGGCAGCATTAGGAAGGGGAAACAACATAATCAGAGCATATAACATGAAAATACATATCCATTTTTAATGCAAAAATACAAACAATCAATACGACAATTCAGTGTGGATGGGGGAAAGCTCAGGAGCTTTCAACCCTAGACAAATGTCTGGAGGCTACAAAAGGAAAGCTTGAGAGTTGGGAGGAGTAGAAGTCTCCAAGGAAGAGCTCACAAATTGGTTATACAAGTGATAACATGTAAAATACAAGTAATTACAATTAAATAAAAGGCCATAAATTTTATAGAGAATGCAGAAGATAAATGGGTGGGTTTGTAGAGAAAGTAATCTAATATATAATATATTATAATCTCCACATATATGATATTATGTATTTCATACATAATATATATGTGATATATATAACACACACACACACACACAACACACACACATATATATATATATATATATATATATATATATATATAAATGGATAGATATGATCATTAGATGGAAATCTCAATCACACCTTTATTTTCAAGAGATGAATCAGAATGAAGAGGCAGAACAGACCCTGGTATTCAATTAATGTAAAATTATTTTATTCAAAATGTGTTAATGTAAGTGTTAAGCATTATTCAATTTTTCTGCAATACTAGCAGAAAAATGATAGAAAAGATGCTTGTTTAACTACATATCAATATGTATGTATATGAATAAATGCATTCCAATTCATGAGCTTATCTTCTTTATTTTAAAATTTTTGGATTGAATTTCTGGCATCCTATATCATATTTTCATTAGAAATACTCATGTGTTCTCAAATAGTGTAAAAGTATTTTTTCTCAAGTTTTTCAGCTAGTATGAAAATAAAAATGTTAAGAAAATTTCAGAATAAAGATTAAAATGTATTTTATGTAAGAGTTTGGGCACAGCATAGGGTTAGAAATCTGGTAAATTCTGCATAGAACTCAAAATTCTCCCTTCAACCAGAGAGTTAATTTGGACTTAAAAGTATGTTCTATCAAGTTTTATTCATGTTTAGACTACAAGTTTCAAAGAGTGGTTTAGTGTCTGAACCTTAGCATTGACAATGTTAGCAAAATAGACTGGACCATTCATCCTCAATAGGCCAACTAAACAGACAAATTATAATTAAAAGTCAAGAAAAGAAAGGGAAGAGGGACAAGGAAAAGAGGTTTAGTGACACCCCAAACAACCTGAAATTTAGATTCAAATTATGGTAAGAGGTATAATCACATGAATAATCTTGATTATGCTGTGATTCCATACACCACTGAGAAATTTTTGTCTTATCCACAAGTTCAGACTGTTATGAAAGATTATAGGACCAATTATTAGAAATGTAAGGAATCTTCCCTTGAGACATAGTGTTAACTGCTCTAATTCCTCGTCTACCTTATTTCAGAAGGAGATTCTTGGAAAATTCCCAGCTTATTGAGTAGCAGTGTTTCAGTATCTTTATAGCTAATGGGAAATGTTGTTATATCTTTTTTCAGAATATCTGCTTCAGACCCCCTGAACATGAGTCTCATTTAGGAGGCCTGGGCAGCCAGTGGAACTAGAATGTATCCCTAGTGCATGAATGGAATTCGGGATCCCATTCCCCATAGAAGGATACCTCCTTATCATACAGACATGGGGTAGGCCCTCCCCCAAATGACTCGACAGATTTTAATTTTCCCTCATGGAAGACCTCACACTCCCTGGGGAGTGGATATGGGATAGGATGAGGGATTCAGTGGGGTGCATGGAAAATGGGAGGGAGAGAGATATATGTAAAATATGAAAATATTATATAATAAATTTATAAAAAGTTAACACTAAAGGAGTATATTATGAACACAAAGCTCATTATGACCAGAATAAAATGTTTTTATATTATTTTTAACGCTAGGCTTTGTGATGTCATTGAACTTTTATGTGTAATTTACTAGAGCCATGTTAATGGAAAATATGTACATGTCACATAAAGACTTGAAGTTTGGGAATTAAATAAATGGATACATTAAAAAAAGATTACTACCATATGCAAAGGCTTTATCACATTGATTGCATTCATACGTTTTCTCTCCACTATGATATACAAAGGCTTTACCACATTGATTACATTCATAAGACATCTCTCTAGTATATATTCTATTATGTTTTAGGAGACTACTTTCCTGTGTGGGGGGGAATTATGACATTTAACAAAATGGATAAAATTAGAGATCACATTTTTAGGCAAAATTAGCCAAATTTAGGAAATGGTTATGTAGTTTTTCATTGTTATTGCGTTATATGTAGATTCTGGAGCAAAAATTAAAAAAGAACTATAGGGTAAATGGAAACAAATTAAGGTTAAAACTATAAAAGAAAGAAATAGATGAGATAAATGAATAAATGCATAAGAAGGAATCATCAGGGTGTTAATGATAAAAGTTTCATATATTCATGTATTAAAATTATAAAATAAAATCTTTTCAATTTATAATTACTAAGAATGAATAATATAAGGGGAGTTGTTCTTACTGTAATTTTTGTCTACTTACAAATTACTTGGCAAGTCTAAATCTTTTACCTTCAAATATATTAGTGGATATGTCACTATTCTGTACATCCCTAAAAAAATGCAAATTGAGAAATATGATTTTTTTGTTTTATGTTTAAAAAATTTCATTTCCTTCTGCCTCCTCCTACCAACATCTCTAGTGTCTCCAGGATTTGTCAAAATCATGAACTTTTATCTCAGTAGGTTCTAAAAGAATAAAGTATTGTTCTAAGAGAGAGTGAAACTTACACTTGAAAGCTTTCAATCCTTTTATATAAATTTTTTTCCATTTAATGGTTAATGTTATTCTTGAACTTGACCTTTGGGTACAGGCCTCCAGGAACCTTGTGAGAGGTCTTTGAGAATGTTTGAAAGATAATTTTAGTAATTATTTTAGTAATAATTTTACTAAAAATTTTGTAATAATTTTAGTAATTAGGACTGGTTTGGGAAAATCATTCATTATTATTCTTAGGAAAACCTGGACCATAACACATGACTAGAACAAGCTAAGCATCAGCATGAATGGCACCTTGCACTTGGCTTCCTGACTATGAAGGTGGCATGACAAGCTATCTGAGACTTCTGCTGCTATGATTTCATCACCATGAGGGACTGTAAGTTAATTATGAATAAAAGCAAATCTTTTCTTCCATAAGTTGCTGTTTTCCAGATATTTAAACTTTAACAGCATAAAACATTTTGATTCATTCCTGGTTACAATAGGTAAGAATCCATTATGTTCCTCCACCATTATGCTGTTTTTTTCCCAAACCAAACAACAGATCCAAATGGACATAGTCAGAACCTTCAGTATTATAAATCAGATGGAAACTTTACTCTTTTAAACTTGTTTGCATCAGATATTTACTACAGCAACAGAAAACTGAGCACATTTACATTTCATTCTTAGCTCTATATCTATTTAAGAGCAGAGCAGGCATGATCAGACATCATTTGATTTGTTCACTTTGAACTTTTCCAATCCTGTGAGCTCTGTCTCTATGTGTCGGTTTTGCCATGGACCACTGGCCATTACATAACTGTCATCCTGAACCCTGCACGGAAATATCTTGTGTCCTTAAATGAGACTCAAGTAATTTTAAGTATCTTCTCCCACTGTTTCCACATGAACACACATTCAATTTCTCCACTGTCCTGATAAAGCACTTCTCTCTTCTCAGTTCCAAACCACATGATGATTTTCTAATAATCACCATAACATTTATAGAAATGCAAACATTATTTCATTCCTTCAGCAGTGTGTTTTCTCAAATATGAGACATTTGAGAGTTTGCTAAATACTGTGGCTTTAGAAGAATGAGCAAGGATACTGTCTGTTGTAAGTCCAGAGTCTTAAAAGAGGGGTGAGAACAGGAATGGAACTCTGTCCTCTGTCTGTCTTGGCCAATATTGAGTTTTATATTGTCTCTTACATGATTCTCAGTTAGTATTTCACAATGAGGCATTTGCAATTCAGGAGCAAGCATTGGCAGTGCATACATCAGCTCCTTCCTTCATATTGCATCACTTTCTTTGATCATCAGTACAGTGCAAAATAGAAAGAAAGAACAAAATAAGAATTTTAAGCAGATGGTTACTAAAATTCACATTTACAAAAACTTTGTTGGAAAATAAAGGACCATAACATAAAACTGAAAAGCATAATAATAGGATAGATAAACTTCATTCTGACCATTTTGTTAGTGAGTTAAAGGTCAAATAAGTAAATCCTTTCTGAAAATGGCCTCAAATAATTTTAACAACTTCTTACCCACCATGTCCAAAATCCAATAGAAATAAAATAAATGCACATATCAACACATATGAATGTGCACTTCAATTGATGTAAGAATCACATAGTATGTCTGCATGCAGCATAGACTAATATGACACCAAAGTTATAACAGAGAAAGGAGACAGTGTTCTTCTGGTGTTATTGTGACAGATTACCTAGCAGTGATATTCCTTAGAAGTGTGGCTTATCTATCTACCATTTTTTGCTATCCTGATAAAAGATTTAAAGAAAATTTTTTAGTATTTTTATTATCTAATGTGTATAAAGTACCACATTATATGTAATAGACATTGAATATTATTTATAGGATGGATAGTAAAGAAACATATATGAGATGGCATAATCTGTTCTGTTTCATAATTGTCTTTAAAATGAATCACAACCAGTTTTGTTGCCTGAATATCTTCATGTAGATTTGAAGCCCTGTGGGCCATCTTTGTACACTTTGAAATAGCTATTGTCCTTATTCAGCTTATGTTTAGGCAACTATATTTCATGGTTTAGCTTCTGACATTTCTTTTATTATTATTATTATTTTATTTAATTTTATATAACAAAGTCCAATTAAATGAAAACAAACATTTATAAACAATATTTGGGAATTTGGGCGTCGTTCTTTCCAAACTACTTCCTGCTGGTAAGGGGAGCTGTCATGGGGGATTCGAAGAAGATTCAGATATCCTGGCTGTAGTCTGTAGGGCTGTTTTGTCCAGCTGTTTTGAATGTAGGATCAGCTTGTACTCTGTTTCAGGCGGTCTGAACCACATTAGTCTGGAAGGAATCCACATCTTTTCATTTTCTGTGGAAACAAAAATAGAAATCCTTTTCCCCAGTAACTTGTCCTTCAACTTAAATTTTGGAGTCAAACCACAGGAAATCCCTAATTCCTCTTGCTCTTAACAATTTGTTTTTCTCTCTGCTTTTGCAAAGATCATACATACATACAGAGGTTAAAGTTTTGATGTGTACATAGAGACTGGGTTTCACAAGTCTGCATTTTTATCACATTTTTAAAATAATATTCATCAGTTGAAAGTAGACATTTCCTTATGGGTGAGGACTACAGATATCTCTGGCATAAGAACAAATATTTTAAAATGAGTTATGAATTATGCTGGCTTAGTAAACTAGTAATATTAGGGTTTTCCTTCGAAATATTGTCCTAGGGAAAGAGAATATCAACAGATTAGCCAACACAAAATGGTGAGTCAGGAAAGTATATAAACTGGTATACAGGGTCTATTTATGTACTTTTGAATATATGCACATCTACTTTAAAGTGATTATAACCATAGGTACCAAGGACACCACATGAAAACCCACAGTATCAGCTAACCTCAGCTCATAGTGCCTCACGGAGACTGAACCACCAACCAGAAAATTTGCATGAGACTAACTTAGGCATTCTGCACATACATTGCAGTTGAGTAGCATCATTTTCTTGTGGGACTCGTAAGAGTGTTATCAGTGGCTGCTCTGACTCTGTTGCTTGCTTTTCAGACGCTTTCCTCCTACCTAGTTGCCTAGTGCAGCCTTAATAGGAGAAGAGGCACCTAGTGTTGCTACAGCCTGATATGCAATGGCTGACATACAAGCATGTATGTCAATATACATATGAGTACATATGTGTATGTGAATGAGTATATATGTGACAGTCTATGTGGGTGTGTTTATATGTGAATATCTATGTAGGAGTTAATTTTCTACTTAATAAATGTCCAATTTATAAAAGATAGAGTTTATTTTGGGATTATGGTTCTTGAAAGATATGAGTCCATTATGGCTGCAAAGGATGGCAGCAAATGGTAGGCATGGTAGCATGATAAGGAATCTGAGACCGTACCTCACACAATAAGCAGAAAGAGGGAACTAAAAGTGGTATAAGGCTTTTAATTTCAGAGCCTGTCCCCAGAGGCACACTTTTTGTAGCATGAATTTAATGTATTTAGTTTTTAATATTTTAAAAGTATTATTTCTTTTTTTTAAAAAAAATAGATTCTTTAATCATACACTGTATCATGATTATAGTTTACTCTCCCTTCATTCCTCCCATTTCCTCCCTACCTCTCCTCCCTTTTAGATCCCATTCTGTCTGTCATGAAAAAAGAACATGCTTCTAAGATGCAATAAATGTGACAAAATAAAACATAAAATGGTTAAGAAAAAAATTTTCATATGCACGCTGGATACAGCAACTCAACAGGAGAAAAAGAGTTCCAAGAGCAAGCAAAGAGTCCATAACCTACTCCTTATCATAGTCAGGAGTCCCATAAAAATACTAAGCTAATAGCTGTAATACATATACTGAGGCCCTGGTATAGAACCATATATGTCCTATGCTGCTGGTTATGTCTCTGTGACCTCATATTCATCTTGTTTAGTTGATTCAGAGGGCCTTTTTCTTTTGGTACCTCCACCTCCTCTGACTCTTCTAATCCCTTTCTTCCTAGTAATTACCTGAGATCTGAGGGCAGGAATCTGATGAAGGCCTCTAATTTAAACTCCCTGTCCACATAATGTCTGGCTGTTGGTCTCAGAATTTGTTACATTCTATAGCAGGAATAAGACTTCCTTCCTGTCGATGATTTGTTAAGGCTATTAGTATAGCAGAATATCATTATGTATTTTTTTAATCACTCATATTTGGTTTTATACTAGGTCTTTGGTCTATCTAGTCTCTGGTTCATAAATGGAGTTCTTAATCGGTCTAGATAATAAAAATCCAGAGTCATATTTAGAGAGAAATGGTGTGAGATCAGAGAGAAGGAGCAAGCAATAGTATACCTTACCAAGAACCAGTGTTGTGATATCTTTCTTGCTTGTACAAATAAAGTCTGTCTGAGGATCAGAGAATGAAGCTTGCTACTAGCTATCATAGAGGACTGGAGGTCTTGGTTACCCAAGTGTAGTGGGATATTCACTTTGTCTTCTTCTGCAGCACAGACCATGCCCATGGGGGGGAGGTAGAGCCAGGGGTGGAAGTGACCTGTGGAACTAGGTCTGAGGTGGAGCCTGGGAATGCTCTCTTCTGGCAGGACGGGGAGAGGAGAGCATCTGGTGTTCATCTGTGTATGTTGTAAGTTATTTCTCCCTGAATAAGCATCTATTTGGCCTGTTTGTTTATCCTGATCCTTATTAAACCGCAATACCCAAGTAATGTCAGGTGTGGGTTCTTTCTTGTTAAGTGGGTCTTAAGTCAAATAAGACATTGGTTAGCCACTCTAACCAGTTGTGTGTCCCCATTGTCCTATCATAATTTGTCAGGAGGACAGAATGTAACTCAAAAGATTTTCTGGCTGTGTTGGTGATCGTGTTTCTCTTTTAGTAGCCTGCACAGTCTCTTCTAGCGCCAAAGACACTACAACACAGGTGTAACAGATTTCTGTAGGCACCAGCATGACTTCTCCATGTGTAATGAGTTATGTAGATGTCCTCAGGAACAGGTTTCTGTCAGGTTTCAGAGAGCTTCTGTATTAGCATCAATGTGAGTTGTTTTTTATTTTTTAAATTCAGGTAAACTTTGGGGATGGGTTTTTAGCTGGATATTATAGTTTATAGTTATTGGATGAGTATGTGGGAAATAAGTTGTTTATATGATTGTGTTAAAAGGGGAGTTGTAATGTTTAAAATGCCTAAGTAAATTTAGAATACATGGTAAGAGTGCACAGATAGCTAGCTAGCATTCTTTAGATACTATTAATTGAAATCTATGAAACAACTGACAATACAGTTCTTAAACTCACCATTTTACAATATTTTTCTTGTCACATCAGTATCTGGAACTGTTTAAATGGTATCAATGTTGTCCAGATTAACATTCCAGATACTCAATTTTTGATTTTCAAGGAAATTAAAAATGGATAAGAGAATCATAACTTGACCATTGAATTTCATTATTTAAAAAGTATATTTCTTGCATTTGTGATAATTAATTTGAAAGAAACTTATAAAAATCTGTTATAAAATATGAGTTATAACTAGGTGTACATTTAGGAATGAAATATATATATATGATGCAAGCACAGTGACCAAGCCTCATTTGTTTACAATTACATTGTATGCACATTCACAGAAGCACCTAGTACAATATTATCTAGCAAGAAAAGTGAAGGTGAAAATCAGAGTACAGTTAAGTGTGAGCACAATAAGAAATGAGAGTAAAACAAAATTTTCATTTTAGGTGAGGCTTAGTGTGAATATTATCTCAAAGTAATTAAAAGCTGTATCTGTTCTGAACACATGGTTAGGGAAGAGAGACTATGTCTGATAGACCTACTTTACAAACCCATCCCATCTACACAGATGCCAGCCAATCCTTCCTCTCATTTCATTAAAATGCAGTGATGACTGAGAAAGATGTGGCAGCTCCAGACCTCAACTGACTTAGGAATCACCCCTTCACTTTACCCAGACTGAAATAGACTGTTTTCATTATTTCTCAGAAGAGCAAGCTCATGGAAAATAAAGTGTCCCTAAGAAATCATTAGGACAGAAAATTAGGACAGATAGATTTGAGCACCTCTATGGAAAGCTACATTCTTAGATTTTTAATTTTCTTCATATGCCCAAAGAATTTTGCTTAAGTTTCAGGACACTATGAAACAAACAAAAGTAAGTTGTTTTGTATTAATACATCACCAAACTCTTTATACCTGCATGGAAGGCAAGGTGACCCACTACATTGAGGCCATGTTTTCCTGTTTTTTTTTTTTTTATGTTTAATGTGTATATATTTTTTTCTTGCATCTATGTATGTGTATTACCTGTTGCAGTGTCCACACAGGAGAGTAAACTACTGAAGATCCTCTGGAACTGGGGTTACAGAGGGTTTCGAGTCCCACGTGTGTGTTGGGAGCTTAACCTAGATCCTCTATGATTACAGTATGTGCTCTTAACTAATGATCCATCTCACATCCACCTTTATATTGTTAAATCCCATTGACTCTTTGTCCATTCTTACAAACTTTAACTATAATCAAATTAAAAGAGAGGTGTGGTGAGCTTCTGTAAGGGGTTATCTTCTCCACACCATAATCTGGTGCATTGTCATGAATTAAGATGCACACAACACTTACATTTAGAAAAAAATATTTCAGAGAATGCCATCCAGTTGCATTAGGATTTTTCTTTAGATTAAATCTACAGAGATACCAGTCTCCATGGAGAGCTCCAGGACACATTAACCAACTTCCATTAACCATTCAAAATGGACTAGCCAGAGCTTTGAGTGTGTCATTGAATGTTTAATCCCCAAATGATAGTCTGTAACCCCCATGAAAACCATTTTCCAATCCTGAATTTTAAGTAAAATGAAGTTAGTTAACTTGAAAGGTTGACTGGCTTCCCCAGCCTGAGTCTATTACTCTTCCACAACAAGTAGAAGAGTGTTGATGTGAGCCCAAATGATAAAGCACTAAAGTCCATACTATTGATCATATCCTGTGCCTGAATTGTCACTTCTTGTGTTTGTATTGTAATGACTATAGAAAGGATTGGTTCAAGAACCTGAAAAGTTTGATGAGCATTGTATAATAATAAGCACTGTTCTCTCTTAGATACGTGCTTTAAGAATTTTCCCCTTTCCTTAGCTTAATTTATGCTTCTATATGCAACATGTATTTTTCTAGTTTTGGGAAAATATACTCCTTTTATAGATGGCTACTAATTTTATTTGAACTGCTTGAACTTTCAGGTAGTCTAGGTCATTCTTGCATCTATCATTTTAGGAGCTGATTGGTTTCCAGTATGAAAATGAGCTTACTACTGTGCTTTTTATGTACTACCACTGTATACTGTCACTTGGGTATTTTGATATTCAAACCGTTGCTTTCTTGACTTCCACCCATCATGGTTCTGTTTACCCTTAAAACAGAGGTAGATTATGTGTTCATCTCCTGTTCAAAACTGTGAAATTTCTAGATCTCTACAAACTAAGCAATTCCTGTTTCTCAGATGGGAGATGTTATTCTGTAAATGTTTCTTGTATTGCTTAATGAATAAAGCACTGTTGGCCAATAGGAAAGCAAGATAGATGGGACTAGGAGACAAGGAAGAGAGAGGAAGGAGTAGGGAGGAGATCCAAGATGGTGCTCCTCCAAAACAAGCAGAGATTTGTGCTGCTCCTTTAAGGGAGGTTTCCTGACTTAGCATAAGTGGCAAAAAAACCTCAAGGCTTTTAAAGAGCTCTGCTAACAACTGAATGGTGTGCAGGAGAGCTGGCAATGACAGTGACCACATCTCCAAGCCAGCAGCATGCTCCTGGGTACAGCATAGACCAAGGCAGTGCGCACAGCTCTCAGTGCTGGCAGTAAAAGTAGCCGCCTCCATCTTGGATAGACCTTGGCTAAAACAGCTGTGGCTTTCATTTTAGCAATGTTGCTGTTTACCAGATAAAAGACCTCTGGCCAGAAAAAGATAAAAGATTTACAGTAAAGACAGATTCAGGTTAAGAAAAACTGTTAAAGGTTTAGAGTGTGCTTTAAAATATACATATGCTTTGGAGAGAAAAGGAATAAAATGTTTTTAAAAAGACAGAGAGGAGCTGGGTGTGATGGCACATGCCTTCAATTCCAGTACTCGGGAGATAGAGGCAAGCAGATCTCTGTGATTTCAAAGTAAACCTGGTATACGGAGTTATTTCCAGGACAGACATAAGTTATACAGAGAAACCCTGTTTCAAAAAATGAAAATATAGAAGTAGAAGAAATAAAGTAATAAAAAAAAAAAAACCACATAAAGATGGAAAGCACAGAAAAACTTTGGATACTAAACACTATTCTGTTTTCTTTAAATTATTTGACTGCTGAGGAAATAAAACTTAAAATAAATACTGCTGGATTAATTAAATTTATATAATTTAAAAATGCTTTGACTTCAAATTTAAGTCTAAGGACAGGTTACTGGGGAAAAGGATTTATATTTTTTTTTTCCACAGAAAATGAAAAGTTGTGGATCCCTTCCAGACTAATGTGGTTTGATCAAGTCAGACCTTCTGAAAAAGAGTCCCAGGTGATCCAACATTCAAAACAGCTGGGACAAGGCAGTCTTGCAGACTACAGCCATCTTAGGATCCCCATGACAGCACCTCCTACTAGCAGGAAGAAGTTTGGAAGGTACGATGCCCAAAAGCCCAAATATTGTTTATAAATGTTTGTTTTTATTTAAATGGGGTTATTATAAATAGCTAAAGACAACAACCAATCTCTTTAAAGGTAAAAATTACGGTATAGATATGAATAATTTGTTTTGGAATGGATTTTCATTTATTGATACAAATTTAAGGTCAATTTTGATATGTATCCTTTTGTTTAGGTAGTGTGTTTATAAAGCTCATTTAGAAATGTAAATTATTACAGTGCTTAGATAGTTACCTATGATAATCAAAACTTAAGTTAAGTTACTTAGGTTTTCAAGATGTATTTGAGATGGAAAGGAATTTTTCAAACCTTTCAAAGACCTACAGAATATGGCATTTAAAATGGTTTAGGTTTTTCCTTATCATTGAGGCACAACTGCTCCTGGCAACACCACCTGTTTCAGAAAGGAAGATGGACATCGAAGAAACTTGTTATGGAGTTTGCTTCCAATATGACAAGACAAGCCATTTGGGCAAGAAAGTTCTCTTGCCTGGACTGTTCAACTTTATGCTATATAATTGGACATGCAGGACTCACAGGAAAATGACTGCTGATAAAAGATTGGCATTTGCTACAGGGTTCCTGCTTTATGGAAGAGTCTGCCAGACAGATATTCTGCAGGACACAGAGAAAAGTGACTGACAAAATGCCAATACAGTTGGACAGTTTAAAGTTTCCTGCTTTGCTGAGGTGTCTGCTAGACACATTATGGCTTGTGGGCTGAAGATAGAACATTACAGAAAAACTTTGTGTGACTGACCATGTGAGGTCTCTCTGTCATTTCTAGAGTTTATATATTATTCTTCTGTGGTCTTTGATGGAGTTGAAGACAGATACAGTTATAGTTGTCCTTAGTTAGGATTAAAGATAAGTTACATATAGGACTTTAGATTCTCAAAGATAAGATAGATGATGCAATATTTTCTTTAAATCTTGCTAAATGCTAATGGACTAAATATTGTTAACTGTGATTCTTATTTGATAACTGTTGTCTGATATATTTTGCTATGCTAAGGTTAAAACCCTTTTTTATTTTAGACAGAAAAGAGGTGTCATTCTGTAAATATGTTTCTCGTATTGGTTAATGAATAAAGCACTGTTGGACAATAGAAAAGCAAGACAGGCGGGACTAGGAGACAAGGAAGAGAGAGGAAAGATAAGGAGGAGATCCAAGATGGAATTATGGAGAGAGAAGAACGCCAGCCCCTCTCTCCGGTAAGATAAAACCATGTGGAAATACTTAGATTAATAGAAATGGGTTAATATTTAAGACAGAGCTAGACAATAAGTAACTAGTAACTGGCCAACAACATTTATATCTAATACAGTGTCTCAGTTGGTTATTTGGGGCTGGCGGGGCAGTGGGCTCAGACCGGTGGTGGAAAAACCTACACATAACATAAACTACTCATAACAGTTCTCTTCTCTTAGGTATCCTATTCTTGTGAAGGAATTCTTGCTCACTTATCCCTTGTTTCACCTTACTTGAAAGAGTTCCAGTTCAGGGCTCATTTCTACACTGTCTGAGTGAACTATCTGTTCTCAAAACCTACGGCAGCTACAATGTCATCATCAAGGCAGGTGCAATTAGCTAAATGTGTAATGGTATAGACATTTTAATTAATTGCTTTAATTATAGAATATGTCTAATATTTTATTGCACTTATATAATAGATAGAACAACAATCTCTTGGTATTCCTCAGATACTGTTGAAGTCAATACCATTCCAGTAAAGCTGTCTCATCTTTTAAATATCGAGAATCAAGAGATAAATTATTTGAATTGATATTCTTATATACTAGAATTGAAAGAAATGATAAATTTTTCTTTACATTTTACATGTTTTCTTACTTAAATATTTGTCAGTACAAAATAAACCCTTATTGTGCAGATTTCAAATTATCTGTTAGTATTTTTAGTCAGATTATACATACCCAGTTATCATATGCAAAAATAAATATGCCATAGCCTTGCTCAGGTATCTCTCAGCCAAGGAGCTGCTGAACTAAGTTATTAAGAAAGTAATATTCAGACATGTCACATACCCCAAAGCATGAAAGTCATCTTTATTTAGGAAAAATAAGGGATAAATATTTCCAGTGTGGAGTTTCTCTTAAGGAGGAAAAAAAAATCTCTATTTTCTCTGTCTACCGATAAATCATGTGTGGATAAATTGTGAATCAGATTATTCTTTTGAAACTTACTGCTTAGGAGTGTAGGGAAAAATCAATGTGACATTTTAATACACTTTGAAGTTGTTGCACATCCCACACTTCACAACTTTTATCTTCCTTTTGCATCAGCTGCTTTTTAAATTGTATTTCTCTGTAAATAGCATTTGCATTCAAAGCCACCTTCCCCACTTCTTGCTTTATGTCTTCCTCCATTGTGTTCTCTTCTGTCACTTTGACTTTTCAGAAAGACTGATATTTTCTGTCAAAGGTAACAAGACACCATTATACTAAATCCCTGGCATCCCTGGCCTCTGAAAGTGTGTTAATAACTTTGATCACTGTATTTTTATAATTAAGGTGCAGGGTCTGGTTCTAAAGGAGATCATCTTTGGCTTTGAGTCAGGGAGGATGATGTGTTTCCAAAGATGAGTACTCTGTTGGAAAGGCCCGGGTCTCCTTTGGTGTCGCATCTATCTATGTCTCCAGACTGCTCATCCAATGTTCCAATGACAATGATTAGAGGGACCCCCTAGGAGCTGCAGATGGAATGAGGCAGAGCGATAAGGCATGCTGCCTTTCAGCTCCCAGAGACAGAGGCTGTCCTTACAGGATGCCCAAGAGGAAGCCATTTAAACAAGTGTGCAGAAAATATTGGGGTAATTACCAAGCACCAGGAGGGGGTCTCAGCACTGAGAAGAGATTCAAAAATTCATTCAGCAGATTAATTGATGCTTTCCCTGCAGCTTGTCTTTGGAAATAATTCCCATGGAAATTCACAGCTGAGAGAGGGGAAATGTATTGGGGAAAAAAAGTATTTTTATTCCTGCTTACATATTTCCTGATGTTTGAACAGCATTTATTTCTTGCCAGAGAAGCTCGAATTCTTTTGATAGCTTAAAATAAGACTTTTCTGCATACAAAGGCCAAAAAGCCTTGATGTGTGCAGATACAGCCTACGAAGCTTTTTAAAGTATTCTGATTGTTGGAAATAACTGGGAAAAGCTCTTTTGTGGTTTCAATTCTTTCCTGGCTTAATAGCCTTGTTTGCCATTCTGTCATCAGATCCACTTCATCTAGAACAAAATCTTCTGTGGATGTATTTGTGCAAGGAGTGCCCTGAAGGGAGAATGGGCAGCTGTCAGTCCCATAAGGCTACTACAGTGGATCTTCAATGGTATGACAGATTTGCTTTTTGGGGAAAAGCAAATCGACCTTTGCCTCCCCCTTTTCTAACCAGCTGGCAATAAAGAACCTAGACAGCAAAGATACAGAGATAACTACTTATCAAATAGACCAGTTTGGAAAATGTGTCAAAAACCAGAAAATATATATAAGTGTGTTATAGACACATATGTATGCCTCAGTGTGTATGCCTCTTACAAAAGACACATCTATAATTTAAAAACACTTGTGTATTATTTTGATAAGAAGGAACACAATTTGTTACTAGTCATGTTGCTGTATTATTTTTATACCCTCGGGACTTGCACTTATTATGGCCAGTTCAATTAGAAATGGGTTTGGGCATAGCAACACTGATGTTCTCAGGGCAGATGTGGCTTATGCACATACTTGTTCTAGGATCACCAAAGAATTTGAGAGTTAGGAAGTCCAGGACTCTGAAATGGAATTAGCATATTAAGTGGTTCTCCTCTCATACGAAATGCTTAAGAATCTCTACTAATCTTCAATGCAGAGCCCTCTTGAGCTTCCAGCACACTAGACTCGTGCAGGTAATAAGTTAGAATCTCTATCAAGCCCTGATTTTGTAGAAATATAGAATTGTAGATTCTAGTTTCACCATTATAAAGGCCAATATATACATTCTATATACTAAAATATTTGTCTTGCCTTAATTTTTTTATCCTGAACTAAATCAAAGTGTTTATTGGTCCCACACATATTTCAAAGTGACAGGCATTGAACACATTTTAAGTAATGGATTAGTCATTCCTGAATTAAACAAATGTTCACCTGCAGTTCTACATAAGTGTTTATGGTAGACCATTTTGAAGGCCTCTCATCATTCTTTTTTTTTTATTTTTTTCTTTCCTAGCCCAGAGATCCTCAGTTTCATTCATTGCTCAAGGAATAAACTGCTCTAGTTCACCAAATTGATTGACAGAAAAAAGCCACCAGTTTCCACTACACATTTTGGTTATAGGTTACCTTTTGATCACCATTAGGAGACCAAAATTAGCTAACATTGCTGAACCTCTGGGTTAATATGGAACTACCCAAATTATTTGATAAACTTCTTCACATTAAGGGCTTCCTGTATTCAGTGAGCTATTAGTGGCATCTTGATTAATACAGTATTTCTCAGTTCCCAGGGATTGTGGCAGCTGTGTGTTTTAGCCCTATGTATGCTTTTCTGTCTGGGTGTTATTTAATTAGACAGTGAGCTTATTTTTCTCAGTTAATGGAATTTAGTTACTAATAATTAGGTTTGAGGTGTTGCTGATGCTTGGTATGTTTGATGTGGGGTCTCAAGTAGTCCAGACTGGTGTTGAAATTGTTACAGCTGAGGATGACCTTGAACTTCTGATCCTCCAGCCTCTGTATCCTGAATGTCGGGCATGCAGGTATTTGCCACCAGACTACCACCTGGTTATAGGCTTATGCTGTGTTGAGGATCAAAACAAAGCTGGTAGCTCATAGGCTATAACTCTGCCAACTGTGATACCAACACAAGCTCTACCAATCAGTAAATAATGACTTTTTTCACTTCATTTTATTAAAAATTAGCATGGTCACGTTTTGGTGTTTCATTCTCCATTTAAAAAAGTTCTGGTTCACTCAGGTGTTTGGGACACTTGAAGTAAGCTTTGAATTCTAGAAAATACTAAATGTAGTTAAGAAGCAACACATTGGCCTGTAGCTCAGGAAAGGACACCATGTAACTCCCATTCCATTGACTAGGAATTCCCAAAATTAGAGGTGTACCAAACTGTACTGATCTTCAAGATATACATGAAGGAATTTTGTTTTGTAAATTGTTCTAGTCCTAAGGAAGAATAGGGTTTGTAGCACACTGATTCACTGAACACTTCCCCTAGAAATTTCCTGCTTTCATATTCCTGTCTGTGCTTGCAACCCCGGAAGCACTGTGCTTCATAGCATATCCGGTAGGCTAGGATATCAGTTCCTGCTTTCCTCCTGCTAATTGACATGGGTTCTTGATGAAAATCTTTGATTTCTTTTTGTATAAAATCTTAGCAACACAACTTGAATTTAAATGGTTTGACCCACAAAATTCTTTGTTTATTTCATTTTTACTGTTAGCACGCCTGAGCAAGAAACTAAGCATGGCTTGGTAGTTGAAGGAAGATTACCTGCTTTAAAATTTATGACTTCTCTTGCAGCAAGACCAGACATGAAATGAAGATTTGGGCAGGTCTATGTTTTCTAATCAATGCATGGATGTTTATACACAATAGATACCCTGAGAGTACAAGATCAGGTAGAAAGTAGAAAACTTGGAAAAATAAAGTGATTTGGGGGGAGATGTATAGATTTTTGTCTCTACATCCAGACTTACTTGCAAAAGGTAGTATCCAAACTAAACAAACAAAATTAATTATAACCAAAACCTCTGATTCACTGTGCTTTGACTTTCTCTGATAGGTAAGTGCTGAGAGGGAAATTATGATTCATTTACTAGCAATATTGTAATTTTCACTGGGAACAATTGTACAGATGTTTGATGTAATCTTTTGTTTCATCTTCATTTTTCTTTAGAAACTTCTTGAATATTAAGATTAAAATGAAATTCAGTGATTTTTCTGACTAATCCACACCCTTTAAATAACTTCTGTTTTCCAATCAGAATATCAATATATAAGAACATAATAAAATAAATGAATACTGGAAGATCCTAATTTGTTGAATGTATGAAGCAAGAAGACACAAACAAGTAAAGGACAAAGGTATGATTGCAGTGGAACAATTCCATAACTTCATATAAATATTATTTCAGTGTTTCTTATAGTGTCTACCTATATGGAACAAAGTCTTTAAAGAACCTAAATACTTCAAACAGCTAAAGAAGTTGTAAAGATTAAAAAACTCAGAAAATATTTGCATATTTGATATCTGTATCAAAATTGCACAAATGAAAGCATACTTATAGATTAGACTTGTTTAAATGATCCTTAAAATTTTATTTAAAATGTCACTGGTTTCAAAGTAGTATGGCATCTACAAAATCATTATGTCAGGAAGTAGCTCCCCAAACACAAGATACTGAATTTGGTTAATGAGTCTTTCCTGAGAGTCTATGATATCAGAGTGTAGGTCACTGTTTTGTATACTGGTTACTTACCTAGGCAGCTAATTCTTTCATTCTCTGAGTACTTCAATAGGTAGTGCCTTCAAGACATAGCAGTTTGTAACCTGGACCTCATTATGCATATGAGTGTGAATCATCTTATCTGGTAGATAGGATGGAGAGTGTACTAGGCACACTGGATTCTGTTGTCTTCAAGGATTAGCATTTCCTTGCCCAGGACACACTCACTCTCTTAGCATTTTATCAACTTCCTCAGCTAAAGCACATATGATTTTTGTTGATTTTCTTTTGAATTCAAAGACAAACAGTTTAGCACCTCTGGGTTCTTTCCTTATGGAGTATCCCAAACAATAATTCAATCACGCAATGCTTTAGTGTAACTATTTTCTTCCTGGTCTTGTTCGCTGCAGACATGACTCCACTGACATTGTACATGTGACAATACAATCCTGGTGCTATGATTTTGCATGTGATTTGTCCTCTCATTTCTTCAAACTTGTGTTGAAATGAAATGTGTTCCTCAGTGTGAGCTTATTCAGAAAAGGAACAGTAAGTCCAATTGTTGGGGTTAGAAGAATGGATTGTGGAAAGCATGAGATTTAGACAATATTCAGAGTTAAGCTCTATTACTGAGTAGTGAGGCTTTTTGTAAGAAGAAGCCAGAGCATCTCCCTCTACCTTTCTCTTCCATTTCCATATTCATTATGCTCACTCAATAGTTGCTTTATCTACAAATTAAGTATTACATACAGTTCACAGAGTAAGTATAGACATTTTTGTCCTAACCAGTGCATTTAAAATTCATCATTCAACACCAGTAAAATTACATAAATTAGTTAAAAATTAACTTTAGGTATAAATTTTAATTGGTTCAAAACAAGAAATAACTAAAATTGCCTAGAGTATCTCAAAACCTGGAAATTTTAAAAATTCATTAATTTTCATTGTTTTATAAAATGAAAATTTTTAATTAAAATTAAAATGTGTGCTTGTTATAAATAGCCTAAGAAGAAATATATACTTGCATAAGAAGTAAATTTATTACTGTCAATTTTTTTACTAACTTGTTGGTAATTATTCTGTTTTGTTAGTTAGTCTTAATTTGCTAAAATCGACTAGAAAATATATATATATATATCATTAGTTCCCTGCCAAACATGGTTTGTAAGTTTTCAAAACCAAAATGGAAAGTAATCTCTTTATCTTATATTTTTGAAAGAATTCCTTCTAATACAATTTAATTCTTAAGGATTTTGATTCCCTTGAAATTTCTATCTAATGATATTAACTTTTAAATAATTTAGTAGAATCAGAAAGTTATCTCCATGTACCCCACAATATTGCATCAGTCTAATGTGGAAAAATGGGGACAGAATACATTCTTAAGTCTAATATTCTATATATATATCATACTGAATGTATATCTTTTAGTTCATGAGATTTTCCATTTTTTTACTTAATAAGATGATGATTTGCTTTTTCTACAAATTTTCTATAAAAATCTGTAAATTTTTATTCTATGTAGATATTTATGTTGCCTAAAATATTGCATAAGATATAGAACATAGAATCAGAATTAATTTTAATTTGTTTATATTTTTTCAAAATTTATTTCACTCTGTCACCCAGGCTAGGCTGATCAGGAGACAGCAGAACTGACCTTTAAATTTATGGTAAACTTGCTTCATTATCCTAAGTTCCAGAATCACATGCATGAACTATCATACCTGGATAAATACTGACATTACTTTAAAAAAAAAAACACTACTTTGATATGATGTTATAGTTAATAAAGATGTGAAAAACACAAGTCATTAATTAAAATTGAAAGAAGCTTTTTGACTTGTAAAGCTAAGAATGATATTGATCCTTCATTTAAAAAACCAAAGTTCTTGATCACTTAAAACAGATCACTGAGTTGTCTGTAATTAGGTGTCCATGAATGCACACACACACACACAAACACACAGACACACACACACACACACACACACACACACACACACAGAGAGAGAGAAAGAGAGAGAGAGAGAATACAATACCAATAATAATAAAATCCTTCTTAAACTTTGGAAAGTCAAAGGGTCCTTGTTTTAATTAATTGTTATTATCTTATGATCCAGAGTTTATGGAAAAGTATGTTGGTATCCCTAGCTGAGGGTTATAAATATGTTGTTGGAGTGGTTTGAATGAGAACCACTCCCATATGCTCATATGTTTAAAAACTTGGTTCCAAGTCAGTGGAACTGTGTAGGAAGGATTAGGGAGCTGTATGTTGGAAGGAGGAAGTATGTCAGTATGGATGGGCTTTGAGGTTTCAAAAGTTTATGCAATTCCCAATTTTCTTCTTGCCTTGATTTGTCTTATGATGTAAGCTTTCAGCTACTAATATAGCACCATACCTGCCTGCCTGTAACCATGTTTTCTACCTTGATTATGTTGTCTTATCAAAACAACCAAAACCCAAGAACATTGTCAAGTTATCCTGTCCAATAAGGATATGGATAGGTTCTAAAATCAAAATGTACACATGCTTCATGTGTGTGCACATGCAAAAGTATACCCCCCCCCCACACACACAAAGGGCTTGTTGTGAAAACCTGAAAACCAACCTAGTTCTTTGAGTGTAGAGCCTGTGAATGAAATTTATAAAGGAATCCCATTCATTGGTCATTCCCAGGATAATAGAACAAACAGCTTTGTATATAGTAACAATATTTACAATAACAGTCTGCAGAGTATAGCTGGGGTTTTCCTCAGTACACTATTATCCTGTCATTCATGAGAATCACTCATTAAGAATAATTTAAATCTGTATTCAAAATTCAAGTTCCGACAGTCTGCCAAATTTTATACAGATTCATTTTTTGGAAGTAGGTGAACAATGAAAGGATTAATTGTAATCTAGAAAATGAAATATCTTCAGAGAAATAAAATCATGGGAATGTAGATTTCTATGAACATTCCAAAGAGGACTGGAGGTGTATGAATACTACTAAATGGCTCTGTATAATCAAAACTGTGCACATCTCTGGTGAGACATCAGAATCTGTCTGTGTTAGTCAAAGTGTTTATATCTCAGCAATGATCTATAACATCAACAGTCCACAATACCTATAGGAAACATGGTAGTTATTGCTCTTCCTTCCAGGATGAATATATATATATATATATATATATATATATATATATATATATATATGGTGCGGGTGTGTGTGGGGGATTTTTTTTTTTTTTTTTTTATATAGTGATAGGCTAGGGCCTATGTTAGTTCTCATATTCAAGGGACTGTCTTGGCCATCAGGTTTTAACACCTAGATATATTCTGGATACATGAATTGAAAATAAGAATTGCAACCAATTTTCTCTATTCTTCTGAGCATTCATAAATCATTTCTCATGACAAATGGATTGTTACAGTATTTCTCTACTGTGGTATGCTTTTCTGTAGATAGCATACCAAAATGTGCCTTCTCTGGCTCATTTGAGAAGAAAGTGGAAATACAGGTTAACATTATGATATAAATGTGTGAGGATTTAATCATATAAATTTCATGTGATATGTACTATAATAATAGAGAAATAAATAGAGAAACAGGTTATTAGAAAACAAAAGACACTAACCTTCATGAATGTGAGACAGCTTCTATTAAATTAAGAAAATACATCAGGTTTTATTTTTGGCCTCTTATTTTGTAACAGAAGCAATGTGTATGACCTTAGGTTCCCTTTGAAAGAAATCCTGTTGTTATGAGAATGCAGAAATACAAAAAGATGACTCTCAAGAGGCCATTCCTTTCAGTAATCAAGAATTTTGGTTAGGAAACAGAATATCAGAATACTTTATTTAAGAATTCCAGCTTTGAAAATTGTTCTTGTTTTCTTTCATATTAGTGGGGGAGCATTTCTGCATTTTAGTTATTGATAATTTCATTTGATATGTTCTAAGGAACCAGAAAAGGCTTTTATAGAATCCACGTCCTTCAGTAAATACAAATGTTATTAAATGCTCCTTTAGCTATAGAAGCAAACGCAAATGTATTTTTAATTGAAACTCTAGAACAGTTGTAGGAGGGGTCAGTGAAATTATGCTTTCCTTTTCCTCATGTGCTTTAAAATATAAAAACTATAAAAATCTAGGTAACTTTTAATAGTAATTACTGTGAATATGTCTACTTAGGATATACCATAGAAAATGGCTACTGAAAAAGATTTTGCTATGAATTGTATCTGAGATATAAATGTACAGGATAGCATTCTGTTTTTGAAGCTTCCTTTTATAGGTAAGTTTAGTGAAAACATTTATGTATTAATTTTTGTCATTATCTAGTCAAATATAAGATACTCTACATTGAAGTGCTCAAAAAGTATTGAATCAAGTTCTCAAGTAGGAGTGTAGAGAACTGATTAAAAGTTTAAATTCACTTTGTAAAGAGATTTAGAAACTCCAGCCACAGCTCTCTCATAGTTATCTTACATTTCTGCAATAAATGAAATACATGTGTTCTTACTGTCTGAATACAGAAGTATATTTTAGCTTCAAGCAACACATTTTTGTTGAAATATATTACATCTTAACATTATAAAATGTTTAAAGTTGCATTAGGAATTAAAATTTTCCATCTACCATTACTATTTCCTCAGAGTAAGGAACGTGAAAGGGGTAGTCTAAATATTTCCTTGGATGTATGTCTTTCTATTTATAACTTCAAAATGTGCCAGGCAGCACTGAGAAAATGTGCAGAAAAATAACAAATGTGTTTATCATTAGCTGAAAGCCTGGTCTGAAGCAGGTGTCAGGTCTCCGTATCTCGTTAGTTCATTTTCTCGGATTTCTTGGGAGAATCCATCATAGAATTCTAAGTGTTGTGTCCACTGGGATTCACACCACTTGTTCAATCTATTTATACCAAGTTAATTAAGTGATAATCCCAAAGTATCAGAGGACATATGAAGTAATAAATGCCTGCTTCATTCTCAAACATACTGAGACCACATGGTGAGGAGTCACAGACGGAAAGACTGTTTTATTACCTAATGGCATATTCTTCTGCATAGGGAATATTGCTATTAAACAATCTGTTCTCATGTTTTTGGAGGTATTATAGCCTCTATTTGATAAATATTCTTTTGACAGCTGATGTAATGTTTTTTAAGGAAATTCAAGCCAAAATATATCAACATAAAATTAAAAATTTAACTAAGGTTTTGGCCCCTGTTTGGCAACCTTAGTCAAATACACTGCCAAAATAGATAAAAATATAACCTCACTTCTGAGATGCTTTCATGAGTTTATAAAGACAAACATTCAAGATTAACCTACTTATCCTGTCAAACACATACACATATAGATACAAATTACCCAGCCACTAGTTTAATACTCAATATGTAAATATTTGTAAATTTTGTCTTTGTTGCTAAATATAAAGAAGGTAGCAAAAATCATTACTATTTTTAAAGAACATTGAGAATTTTAATAAATAGGTACCTTATATTAATTTATGTATTTTCTTAGAAATAATATGAGTGAATTTATTTTATTTTAACCATTCACTGGTTATAAAATCTGCGGGAAGTTTCCGTAATTTAAAAAGTTACAAATAAAGATTCCTGAACTTTTAGTAGTCACTGTTGAATTATGAGCTTTCTTTTATCTTGGCAAAACAAAGAACTAGGATGAGAGGCATGCAAAGCACCCATACGTACCTTCTCTGAGATGAAGGCCTTCAGTTATACCAATTTAAAATGTTTAACTATTTTTCAGATTTTATGTGTACTTTTACCTGTGTGTGTTTGTGTATCCTGTGTGCATGGTGGCTACAAAAGCTACAGGAAGCTATCAGACCCCCTGTATCAACAGTGACAGAAGGATATCAGTCACTAGGTGGGTGGCAAGAACCCAACCCTGCTCTTCTTTAAGATCACCGAGGACTCTCAGCTTCTGAAACATCTCCCCACCTTTCCAATTTATAGGGATTTTGACAGCTAGGGTACCTTCATAAGACTGAACAAGGTCCTCTGAATGTGGGTGTCAGTTGAGGGACTTGGACAGTCTTATGTGGCTGCTTATAATGGAACCATTATTTATCCATAGAGCATGAACAGGCACTTTGGGGCACATTCTCTATAGAGGGATACTCTCTCAGCCTAGATACATTGGGGAACACCTAGGTCCTGCCCCAGATGATGTGACAGACTTTGATGATCCTCCATGGGAGGCCTCACCCTCTCTGAAGAGTGGATGGGGTTTTTGAGACATGGTTTTTCTGTGTAGCTTTGGAGCATGTCCTGGAACTCACTTTGTAGACCAGGCTGGCCTCAAACTCCCAGAGATCCGCCAGCCTCTGGGATTAAAGTTGTGCACAACCAATACCCAGCCTATGTTGGTATTCTTTTGTGCACCAAAATCATCTTGATTTTACTATATTTCTAAGAACAAAGCCTAATATGCTCTGTGCTTCATTGAAGGAAAATAGCATTCCCATGATTAAACCTTGCATCAGTGTTATGCAGCACCAAGTTTACAAAGAAAGACGTAGGATCGGGGTTGTGGGAATTCCATCTTAGCATAATTTAATTATTAAAAAGAACAAACCTTTGAAACCTATCATTTACAATTAAAACATTCAGGGTTCAAAAGTCCTTACTTTATCTTGATTATAGGCATATAGATGCCCATTTTCCACAGTGCATATGTGCAGCAGGAGGACAATGAATGAGCCTTGGTTATGTCACCTTGGAAATAGACCCCTGAGGCTTAAGCTGGGTGTCAAGCTTGGCAGCAGGGGCCTTTACCTATGGAACCATCTTACTGGCTGGTGAACATCTAATCTCTCTATCACAAGCTGAAAATAGAAGCTAGAACATTGATATAGTTTTTGAGTTTTTTTTTCTTTTTCTTAATGGTGACAAAATTAAGAATTAAAGAAAAATGAGTCTTTTTTTGTTACTGACTTTCAAAATGCTGAAATTAGGGTCAAAATCTGCCACAAAAAATATGTTGCTTGTGTTTCAATAACTCTGTCCAAAATGATTAAATGACCTAGAGAAAAGGAGTCAGAATAGCACCATGACCAGCAGGTCATATCTAAATTTAGTGATTTCACATATGATTAAAAAAGTATTTGTGCTTAAAAAATAGAAGGGAAGTTTTTGGAGGACTACAATATTTGCATTTTGAAAAATATGTCAAATTGCAGAAAAATATGTCTCAAGTGCAGAGAGATGGATGTGGCACATCCCTACTCTACGGAAAACAGAGCTGCATGCTCACTCTATGGAAAACAGCGCTGCATGCTCATCTATGGAGAACACAGGTGCATGCTCACTCTACAGAGAACAGAGCTGTACACTCAAACTGGGATTGTTACCCTGCATTTACAGGTATTAATATGAATTATAGAGACTTCCAGCCATTTGTGGGTACTCAATAAATGAATAAAAACCATTCAATAAATCATTTATTTCCCCTAAATTCTCCTCTTTGACTCAAATGATAAGAATGAATCATCAATGGTAAATTACAAGTTCATATTTCCTATTGTGTTTAACATCAAGAATGTCTCTCAAACAATGCTTTGTAACAATACATAAAGTTGTAACAATACATTATAAACTTCAGATAATTCATTTTTAAATCTTGATATTTTTTATTAAAGTAAAACTATAATCAGGAATCATTACTTCCATACCCAAAGAAAAATTTTGTTGATTTAAATTCATACCCACAAAGCATTTGTTAATATTTAACCATTTACTTAAAAGGTCATGAGCACAAATATCTTGACTCTTTTATTCTTCCATCTTTGTGTTAAAACAAGAAAGAAACCATGTTTATATGGATATACTTACTATTTGTTTGTTAAACATCTCACTTAAAATTGTTATGTCTTTTGGCTTGTGGCAGAACTTTTATTTCATCACATGTAATATTCTCATTTTTAACAGAATATCCATATAACTATGTGATTTTTCACATGCTTTGTGTCCATTCTGTGTTTTGTATAAATGGATTTAAATGTGTTATTGGGAATTAAGGGTTTGACAGTTATGCCTATTCAGAATATAGTTGAACCATAAACACTAAGTTCAAATTTTCATCTACTCTGTTGAATTCTACTTCTAATCAATGTAAACAGTTTATTTAAGGCAATATTTTACCTCACAGAGCTGACTAAAAATTGTTTTTCTGGTAGTAGGCCCAGGAATATATTCTTGGAAAACGAACAAATAAACAAATAAACAAAACCTGAGGTATTAATTTGAATGGTTAGAAATTTTATTTATTACCACTAATGGAAAAGTTGCTCCTGTTTTGATAGGGATAAGAATGGTTAAATATGATGGGATGTACTGAATTTATATAATAGTAAGGAATAATAAACATTAATATGGCATGACCCTAATTCTGTAGGGAAAAATGCCTGGAAATTACTTTTGGTGTGATTATCATTCAGAAAAATAAGTGTTATATTTATAAAGAAACTTGGAGTAATCCAATTATTATCTTAAAAAATTATTTCTATGTTCTTGCAATTTGTTTTGACTTGAAAACTCATAGGTAATTTCATACCATACACATTCTTATCCTAGTTAACTCTAATCATCTTTTAGCTCCTCAAAGTAAAGCAGCTAATAATTTTGAGGGATCAGTAGATGCCCTACATTCTGACTCTGTTACCATACCCATTCTTGTTGGTAGTTTTTCATGGAAAATGAGATGTAGGCCCTCTTCTTTTGTATTTTACATTTAACACATGGGCACATTTGCTGAGATATGACAGCAGATCAAGTACAAATGATGCCACAAGTGCAACAGAAAAATACTGACTAGAACTACCACCTGTGGACCATCCAACACTTATGGCTATAAAATATTAAATATAGTACTAAAATGAGATTCAATCAACATTGGAGCATGCCTTAAACACATATTAACTCATGTGGGGATTATAACTGTACAATTATACTGAGAACTATAATTTTACAAATTGGAAACTAATGCATGTGGAAATTTAAAAATTAAATGTACCTTCAATTTGAACCTTGAAACTAGAAGCATAACCTACTTGTAAGTATCAATTTCTTTAATAGGGTCTCTAATACATGAGTTATATGCATGGTTAATAGAAAAAATGTGTATTTTTTGCAATTCATTTTTCAGAGTATAATACATGTGTGCTATATTTATACCATTTCTACCTCTCACACTCCAATTTCAACACCTTTTCTGTTTATCAATCCCAACATATCCTATGATCTATTTGTCTTTAAATACATATATCTTACACCTGTAGCTTACAAGATATTTACTATCTGTGTATATGAACACACATATTTTGCTGAGTTAATTTATTGGTGTGTGTGTGTGTGTGTGTGTGTGTGTGTGTGTGTGTGTGTGTGTGTGTGTGTTTTCCTGGCTGACCTCTTGGGGCTGGACAATTTTTCAAGTTGGAGCTCATCCTTGAAGACTTAACACATTTCTCTCAACAGCTATCATTTGCCTGCAATTGTTCACCCATGGCTGGGATCCTGTGAGATTTCCATGTCCAAGTTGCCATTTCTGCTAGTATTGTCATTTTGCTGGTCTTATTCAGGAAAGCATATTATTGAAAGTTTGTGTATGTACCTTCACTGCCATGTCTAAAAGACACCATCTAGCGTCAGATGTCCCAGTCCTCTGACTCTTACAATCTTTTTCCCTTTCTTATATATGTTCTTTCACTTTGGCTGGAGACTTGTATTGTGAATGAAATATTTAAGGTTATGCATCACACAGTATGCAGTTTGACCACCTGTGGATTTCTTTAATCTCTGTCTGCTGCACAAAAAATGTCTTCAATGAGGAGTAAAAGATATTACCACTGTGTGCATAAGGATAAGTATATAGAATGCAGATAGAATGTATACTGGTTTAGGAAAATGGCAACAATACGTTCTCCTCTTGGGTCCAATATATCTATAATTAAGCACAAAAATCAGTACCAAAGACTCAATATTAGATATAGAGCAAAGGGTTATGAGACTGCAATTCACACTTCCAAAGAAGCTAGGAAACAAGGAGGACATTAAAAGAGACATATATGGTCCTTCAGTGAAGGATAAAGGAACAAGTGCCCCTGAACAAATTGGGAGCAAAAGGAAAGGGGGCAGGGAGGTAGGAAAAGGAGGAGAGGAGGAGAGGGAAACATGAGAGATCAGGAAGATTGAATAGTGAGATGAATAAAGGAGAGTAAAAAAAAAAAGACATATCAATAAAGATTTAAAGAGAAATCAGGCAATAGGGAATTGTACAGAGATCCACAAGGATGACTCTAACTGGGATTCTAAGGAACAGTGGAGAGGCTACCTTAAACGTCCTTCCCCCATAATAAGAATGAGGACTACATTTATTGTTTTTTGTATTTTGGGGGGTTGGATAATTTTTCTTATTTACATTTGAAATAAGTTCGTTTTACATGCTAATTAAGTTCCCCCATACTCCCACTGTTCCCCCATCAACCCACATCCCATCTGCTTTCTGCTCCCCAGGGAGCAAACATACACAGGGAGTCTTCAAAGTCATATCTTTTGGAGAAGGGCCTAGGCCCTCCCCCATGTGTGTAGGCTGAGAGAGTATCCCTCTATGTGGAGTGGGCTCCCAAGGTCCATTCATATACTGGGGATAAATGTTAAAGGAGTCAGGGCCAGTCCTATGCTAGTTTCCCAGCTGTCAGACTGGAGTCCATGAGCTCCCCCTTGTTCAGGTTAGCTGTCTATGGGTTTCTCCAGCCTGATCCTGACCTCTTTGCTCATCACTCCTACCTCTTTGCAATTGGATTCCATGAATTCACCTGTGGGTGTCTGCTTCTGCTTCCATCATTTACTAAATGAAAAATCTAGGATGACATATAAAGTAGTCATCAATCTCATTATCAGGGAAAGACATTTAAGGTAGCCTCTCCACTATTGCTTACATTGGGAGTTGGAGTCATGATTTTAGATCTGTGGTTATTTCCCTAGCGTGAGATTTCTCTTTAAATCTCTTTAAATAGCTCCCTCTATTATGGTATCCTTTTTTTTTTTTTTTTTTTTTTGTTCTCCTCTATTATTTCCCTGACTCAATCTTCCTGGTTTCTCATGCCCACCTTTCCCCTCCACTTCCCACTAACTTCCTTTCCTCTCCCCCATGTTCCAAATTTTCTAGGGACATCTTGTCCCTTTCCTGTTCCCCAAGGGAACATGTATGTTTCTCTCAGGGTACTCCTTGTTTCCTAGCTTTTCTCAGTGTGGATTATAGGCTGGTAATCCTTTGTTCTATGTCTAAAAATCATATATGAGTGAGTAAATACCATGTTTGTCTTTTTGTTACTGGATTAACCCATTCAGGTTGGTTTCTTCTAGTTCCATCCATTTGCCTGTAAAGTTCAAGATTCTATTGTTTTGATTGTTTCTTTGTTTGTTTTCCCACAGATTCCTGCTCACATTTTCTTCATCCATTTTTCCATTGAGAGGCATTTAGGTTGCTTCTAGGTTCTGGCTATTAAAAATAATGCTATTATGAACACAGTTGAACAAATGTACTTGTATGAATGTGCAATTTTTGAGTATACGCCTAAGAGTAGAATTACTGGATCTTGAGGTAGACTAATTCCCATTTTCCCGAGGAACCACCATAGTGATTTTCAAAATGGCTGTACATGTTTGTACTCCCACCAGCAGTGGAGGAGTGTTCCCCTTTCTCCACATCCTCTCTAACATAAACTGTCTTTGATTTTTTTGGTGTTAGCCATTCTGACAGTAATAAGATGGTATCTCAGAGTTGTTTTGATTTGCATTTCCTGATAGCTAAGGATGCTGAGCACTTTCTTAAGTGTCTTTCAGCCAGTTTAGATTCCTCTATTGAGAATTCTCTACTTAGTTCTGTACACCAATTATTAATTGGATTACTTGGTGTTTTGCTAACTAGCTTCTTAAGTTCTTTGTATATTTTGGAGATCAGCCCTCTGCCAGATGTGTGGTTGATGAATATTCCCAATTTGTGGGCTGCCGTTTTATCTTGTTGACTGTGTCCTTTATCTTACAGAGGATTTTTAGTTTCAGGAGGTCCCATTTATTAATTGTTGATCTCAGTGTGTCTGTACTACTAGTGTCATGTTTAGGAGTCTCCTGTACTGCCAATAACAAGTTGTTTTCATGACTATATCTCTAAAATAGAGCTTGAAGTCAGAGATGGGGATGCCTCTAGAAGTTTCTTTATTTTACAGGGTTGTTTTTGCTATCCTTGATCTTTTGTTTTTTCCATATAAAGTTGAGTATTGTTCTTTCAAGGTGTGTGAATAATTGTGCTAGAATTTTGATGGGGATTGTATTAAATCTATAGATTTCTTTTGGCAATATTTCCATTTTTACCCTGTTATTCCTACTTATGCAAGTGCATGGGAGACCTTTCCATTTTCTGGTATCTTCTTTAATATTTTTCTTTAAAGACTCAAAGTTCTTATTGTATAGGTCTTTCACTTGTTTGGTTAGCATTACTCCAAGATATTTTATATTGTTTGTGGCTATTGTAAATGTTAATGTTTCTCTCATTTCTTTATCAGCCCCTTTATTATCTATAAAATGTAGGGCTACTGTTTTTTTTTTTTTTTTTTGAGTTAATATTGTACCCTGCTACTTTGCTGAAACTGTTTATCAGCTGTAGGATTACCCTGGAATAGGTTATGGGGCCACTTATGTAAACTATTCTATGTAAACTCTCATGTCATATGCAAATAGTGAGAGTTTGACTTCTTCCTTTCCAATTTGCATCCCCTTGATCTCCTTTTCTTTTCTTACTGCTCTAGCTAGAACTTCCAGTACAATATTGAAGAGATACAGAGAGAGTAGAAAGCCATGTCTTGTTCCTGATTTTAGAGGAATCACATTGGGCTTCTCTCCATTTAGTTTGATGTTGGCTTTTGATTTTCTCTCTGCTGCTTTTATTATATTTAGGTTATGTTCCTATTATCCTGATCTCTCTAAACCTTTATCATGAATGAGTGCTAGATTTTGTCAACAGGTTTTTCAGCATCTAATGAAATGATTAAGTGGTTTTTTTTTTTATTCAGTTTGTTTATATGGTGGACCCTGCATTACTGGGGCAAATCCTACTTTGTCATGGTAGATGCTTTCTGTGATGTGTTCTTGAATTCAATTTTCCAGTGTTTTATTGAGTATTTTTGCATCAATGTTCATGAGGGATATTGTGTGTTGTTCTCTTTCTTAGCTCTGTCTTTGTGTGGCTTGGGTACCAAGGTAATTTTAGCATCATAAAAAGATTTTGACAATGACCCTTCTGCTGCTATTGAGTGAAACACTTTGAGAAGTATAGGAATTAGCATTTATTTGAATTTCTGGCCTTTTTTTTTTTTTTTTTTTGAGAGACTTTTGTTGACTGCTTCTATTTCCTTAGGGGTTATAAGTCTATTTAAATTGCTTATTTGTTCTTGATTTGGTAAGTGATATCTACCCAAAAAAATTATCAATATCCTTTATGTTTTCAAATTTTGCAGAGTACATGTTTTCAAGTATGACGTGAAGATTCTCTGGATTTCCTCCATATCTGTTGTTATGTCCCACTTTTCATTTCTGATCTTGTTAATTCTCATGTTCACTCTCTGCCTTTTGGTTAGTTTGGACAAAGTGTTATCTATCTCATTTATTTCTCGAAGAACCAACCCTTTGTTACATTGATTTTTTGTATTGTTTTCCTCGGTTCTACTTTATTTATTTCAGCCTTCAATTTGATTATTACCTTGCAACTACCCTTCTGGGATGAGTTTGCTTCATTTTGTTCTAGAGCTTTCAATTGTGCTGTAAATTCTCTAATGTGACTATTCTCCAGTTTCTTCATGTGGACACTTAGTTCTATGAACTGTCCTCTAGCACTGCTTTCAAAGTGTCCTATAAGTTCGGGTATGTTGTGTCTTCATTCTCATTGAGTTCTAGGAATGATTTAATATTGTTCTTTATTTCTTCCTTGACCCAGGAATGATACAATTATACTTTGTTCAGGTTCCATGACTGTATTGGGTTTCTGCAATTTGTGTTGCTCTTAAATTCTAACTTTAAAGCATGGTGGTCTGATAAGTTACAGGGGATATTCCCATTTTTTTTCTTTGTATTAAGGTTTTTAATGTTGCTGACTATGTGGTAGATTTTGAGAAGGTTGCATATGATACTGAGAAGAAGATATATTCTTTTGTCTTTGGACATAATGTTCTATAAATGTCTTTTAAGCCCAGTGGTTCATAACTTCTGTTGTTTCTTTTGTTTCTTTGTTAAGTTTCTGTTTGGTGGACCTATCTAGTGTTGAGAGTGGGGTGTTGAGATCTCTCACTATAAGTGTATGAGGTTTTATGTGTGATTTGTGTTTTAGTTATGTTTCTTCTTTGTGAATGTGAGTGCCTTTGTATTTGGGGCACAGATGTTGTAAATTGAGACTTCATCTTGATGGATGTCTCCTATGATGAATAAGAAATTATCTTCTTCATCTCTGTTGACTGATTTTAGTTTAAAGTCTAATTTGTTAGATATTAGGATTGCTACAACCACTTGTTTCTTGGGTTCATTGCTTGGAAAACCTTTATCAACCTTTAACTCTGAGGTAGTATCTGTTTTTGAAGTTGAGGTATATTTCTTCTGTATAGCAGAAGGATGAATTCCTTGGGTTGGAGTTTTCCTTCCAGAACTTTCTGTAGGGATGGATTAGTTAATTAGTATTGTTTAAATCTATTCTTTTCATGGCATATCTTGGTTTCTCCATCTATAGTGACTGAAAGCTTTGTTGTGTTTAGTAGTCTAAGCTGGCATCATGGTCTCGTAGTGTTAGTAGAATATCTATTCCATACCTTTTGGCCTTCAGAGTTTCCATGTAGAAGTCAGGTGTAATTCTTTTAGGCTTGCCTTTATTTGTAATTGGCCTTTTTTCTTTTGCTGCCCTTAATACTCTTTCTTTATTCTATACATTTGTTGTTTTGATTATTATGTGGCAAGGGGACTTTTTATGGGTGGTTCACTTTATTTTGTGTTCTGTAAGCTTCTAGTACCTTTATTAGCATGTGTTTCTTTAGGATGGGAATGTTTTCTTCTGTGATTTTGTTGAACATATTTTCTGCACCTTAGAGTTGGGTTTCTTCATCTTCTTCTCTACTTATTATTCTTAGGTTTGGTAAAGCACAATTAAGTCTGTAGTATCTAATAAAGAAACAATGCCCTCTGTGTAAGTGATCTAAAGATATGCAGCCATCTGACTTGTTAGTACCTTAACCCACTGAAAAGGATAAGAACAGTGCTAAAATAAATGGTGGATGAATATGTCGACTCCACTATCCTGGACAAGTCACTCTCAGTTAAGATGGAACTCTACTGAGGAAAGCAGCATATTGCTATCTTCTACTCCTTAAAGAGGTAAATTTTTACAAGAGCAATGTGTGTACAGCCAAGTATGGTAGACTGAGAAAAACCTATAAATAATCTGTAATGGCATATTTTCTCTACAGACACTTTGTTAAATCTCTACATAACCAACATTGTTTATGACCTTTATACTTTCTTAGCAAACACATATAGTTTTTAAACCACATATCCATTTCACAGGCAAAAACGGCCCCTCTAAAATTACATACATAAGGTTTCATATGTTCCTTTAAAGAAAGATAAAGTTTTAGGCTGGATTAAGTAGGATATGAATGAGCAAGCAGAATAAACCAGTAAAATTTAATTAAGCAATTTAGTGCCTCATAAAAGCAAGAACACATAAAATTGAGATGTAAACGACAGGGGAGAGGTGTACAACAATATAAGCTTTTAGGGACTCAGAAAGGGCATTGAGTGTAATAAACGGACATGCTTGTTTTATACATGCTGGCTTTAAGCACCAGTATCATAGAAACAGTGTGTCTGTAAGGAAACTCTGTCCACTCTATTTTAACTTTTGCCTTGAGCAAATGAGGAGATTAGAATATGCAGAAGAAATAACTTCATGAGAACAAAGAAATGGTTGTAAGATTGAACCTACTACATTGGTACAACAAGACATGAAATTTGAGGTAAGCACCTTTGTTAATAAGTGAGTTTTTAAAGCTGTATGCCTACCACATATTCTTATTAACTAGATGAGATGTTGGAGGAAAAACTCTCAAATGAGATCCAAAGAGCAAAAGATAAAAGATTCCTCTAAAAGGACTGAAAGCATGAACAGTGCAGTATCCTTGCTTCCATAGCAACCATTTCAGGACTCTAACTTGTATTTTTGTATCTTAGAGATATTGTGACATCTATTTCTTTAAAATAATATCTCATTATTGCTATGCCTGAAGATTGGGAATTCATAATATAATTTTCTACCAAAAGTTTCTCAATAATTACTTCAGACAGAAGTAATTTAAATGTTAAGATACTTATGAATTTGAGTCCATTTGTATTTAACTGTGAAATTTAATCACAGGTTTGTCTAAGTTCCAAAGTTCCATAGTCCTAGGATAAACAAAACACATTTCATTTCTGTGATGTTCATTGACGTGGTGTTCACCTTGAATCATATTTAAATTTCTAATTTATTTTGTATAAAGCTATGCAAAAATTATGCTGATCAGTATTTGATTAATAATTCATTTCATATTATTTTTATCACATATTTTTACAAGTAACTTTATTAAAATGAAGAATTAAGGAAGATGGCAAGAAATAATTATATAATACAACGTATAACAATTAATATCCAATTAATGTTTTTCCTAGGGTTGGTGGTAGTGGAGACTATAAACAGTCTTCCATTGTTTTATGTTTGGTCACTAGCTCTCTAGATGATGGCACTGCTTTATAAAATATTGAAACCTTGGGAAGGTTGAGTCTCATTGGGGAAAGTGAAACCTGCCAGAGGAGAGCTTGAGGTTTTATGGCTAGATGTGATTTCCTATCTATGCTCTGCTTCCTGAGTATAGTTACCATGTGACCAGTTGCCTCACACTCTTACAGCATGCCTTCCTGCTGTAATGAAGTATTTCCCTTCTTAAACAGAGAGCAGAAAATACCTTTATCAAGTGTTTTGTCATAGCAATAAGAAAAATTAAAAATATGTAAAATTGGTCTGGGGATGTGTTTTAGCTACCACTGTGATAAATAAGTGTTCTTTGACTTTTTGAACTATTTTGAAGGAGAAATGTGGAAAAGTTGGGAGACACAGATGATAGAAGCTCTAGAATGTTGTAAGCAGAGCTTGCTTTGTCATTCTGTTTGTTGTCTGGAAGGTTTGAATTACATGAAAATGGTGACAGTAGATGCTCAGCTCAAGAGATTTGAGAGAGGACTAAGGAGTCTGTCAGAGTTTGTACTATTGGCCACTCACATGACATCATGTCAAATGATCTGGCTCCATCATGTCCATGTCCTGAGAACTTAAGTGAGACTGAACTCAATAATATGGGCCTATTTGTTTAGTGGAGGTAATTATAAGACAGATGGTGAACCTGAATGGGACAGAACTAGACCCTCTGAATGTGGCTACCAGTTATGTGACTTGATGTATCGGGGAGGGGACCTAACAATGCCAATCGTGACCTCTCCCAGGACATTGAATTTGCTTTTTAGAGCCCATTTCCTTTGGTGGGATACCTTGCTCAGCCTTGATACAGGGGAAGAGCTTAGTCCTGCCACACTTTGTTGCCTCCCTAAAGAAGGCCTTATAGAGGGATGAATGCAGCAGGAGAAGGGGAGAGAGGAGGAACTAGGGTTGTTATATAAACTGAAAAACAATTCTTTTAAATAAAAGAAATGAACTAAAATAAAGTATCATTTGATCTGTGGGACAGTAACTGCTCTCTTCTCTCAACAATTCCTGAAATGAGAGTACAACAATGTGTGAAAGATATTTAGAGTGTCCAACTAGAAGGAAAGTTTTAGATGCCAGAAAGAATGGGTAGGGAGAAAGCAACTCTGTTAAAGAAATAAGCATAATTACAGAGGAACATTTTCCTTGACTCTGGGGCAGTAGGAATGGCTCCTATCAGAGTGAAAGACCTAAAAAGTAATGTTAATGATGGACTAACCTAGAAACCAATATCTGTTCCTTGGAATTTGCTAGCTTCCTCTCACAAAGCCCTGAGACAAGAAGAATTCACACTGCCCCTCCTTTCCTGTGAGTCAACAGGTGGTAAATAGGGTCAAGAGATAGCTGTAACTCTGGTTTGCCCAGACAAGATTAATTAGCACACCTGAGGCCCTAAGGTCTGCTGACCCTAATAGCAGACCATCCGGCCTCCAAGGGTCACATACTCAATGGACAGAGGGTCCCACCCCCTCCCTAAGCTTGTGGGTTTGCCTTTAAAAACACCTGGGCCCAGGGGAGGGGGCTTCTCCCTAGCCTGCATGCTGGAGGAGCCCGTTTGCACAAACGTTTCCTGTTCATTAAAGCCTCTTGCGTTTTGCAGCAACTGGACTGGGTTCTTGGGGTATCGACCGAACCTGGAAGACTCCTCATTCTGAGGGTCTTACAGTACAAATCAATTGCTAGAAGCGAGCTTTAAGCAAGAACTGACAGAGCATTCCTATCAGGGAGATGGCCTAGGGAATATTTTCACCAAAATTAGTACAAAGAGACCAATGCAGCTGGTGCTGATTTTACAGGCACTGGAGATGAAGAAAAAAAGTGTCACACACAATTATTCCAGGGTTTCAAAACCCACTGAGCCCAGGAAATGTGTGGCAGGTATGGGATCCAGAAAGGAGGCCCTGAATAAACTCAGTGAAGCTGGGATAGCGAAGGATAAGTTTCAGTGTAAATCTAGAGATATCAGAAGTTCCAGAAGTATCTTGGAATGTCCACTAAGGCAAACTGATGGTGAAACATAGTCAAATTAGCTGGAAACTGGGTGTAGGCAAATCACCAGGACAGTGGATGTGCTGTAGATAGCAGAGTGGATGGGCAGGTTTTTTTCCTCTGTCATAGAGATCCAGATGCTTGCCCTATAAGCTCTGAAAATAGAGAACTGTAGAATGCAGTGCTTTCTTTACTTGGCTTTTCCATTTTGTTTTGCTTTCTCTTGGAAGTGTTTACTCTGTCCTGCCATTTCTTGGTATTATGCAACATATTCATTTTACAAGTGCCCAGGAAATCCCAAAAGAGACTTGAGATTTGAATTTTGACTTTTTTATGAAAAAGTTGTACAATATATTCATATCAGCTTTCTTCCCTCATTTCCTCCCACAATTCTCTCACCTCTCCAACCATCTAATTCCATGTCTTTCTCTTTCTCTTTAGGAAAGAAAAAAAAAAAAAAAGCAGGCAACTACAAGCAAACCAAGAAACAAAAAGACAATTTAGGATTTTAACTATAAAACACACACAAGAGAGAGAGAAAAAAAAACCACAATAAAGCAAAATGACAGGAAAATATATATATATATATATATATATATATATATATATATATATAAAGCAATATAAGACAAAAATATATACAAAAACACCATTGGGTTACTTTTGTGTTGGCTGTCTATATGTGTATATCTGGGCATAGGGCCTACCCTTAAGTGGGACTTGCATATCCAATGAGACTCCATTGGAAAAAAAAACTAATTTTTTCTTTGGAAGAAGTTGACAATTGGAAATAGTCTCTTGCTTAGGGATTGGAGATCATAACCACTTCACCTTCTCAGTGCTGGACCTTGTCTGACAAACTTGTACAGACCCTGTGAATCCTGTCACAGTCTCTGTAAGTTCATATGTGCATCATTCCTGTTGTATCTGGAAGATAATCATACCCCATGGGGGGCTTGGACTTTTGAGTGGTATTTGGTTCATTAGAGATTTTTATATTGAAGGATGGAGATATGCTCATTTGTTAAGAGTACTGGAGACTTGTTTGGATGATCTGAGGACCTGAGTTCAATCCCAGCCATTGTATGTTGGCTCATAAGCATCTATAATAGGATCTGATACCCTCTTCTAGGCATGTAGGCACCAATGCAGAGCACTCATACATAAAATATAAGTAAACTAAAAACAAATATTTCTAGGATTGGAATGGATAGATTCACATTATGTGATGACCACAAGATCATGGGTGTTAGGAATAGTTTTTTTCCTTCCGACCTGGACCCAGACTGCCACACCAGCCCCAAATAACACCGAGACTAGTATTTGATGTAATGCTGTTAGCCAGATACTAATTTCTTCATGGCTAGCTCTGTCTTAATGATTAACCCATTTTTATTCATCTAAATAGTTTCACCTGGTCTCATTTTACTGGAGAGAGGGGCCAGTGTTCTGCTCTCTCCAGTCTCTCCATGCTGATTCCTCTTTAATACTTCCTCAAATCCTCCTTGTCTCCTATCTTGCTTCCCTATTGGCCAACAGTGCTTTATTCATTAACCAGTATGAGAAACATATTTACAGAATGGCATCTCCCATCACATGGGATCAAACATAAAATTCTGTAGTTGTGTAAATTTGTCTTCAGTAGGTCAACACTTGGGCCCTAAGTAGAATGCTGTTTGGAGGGTTGGGTAATCTTTTGAATGTGGTGCTTTGCTGAATGAAGACAATCATGGGAGACAGGAATCAGACTTTCATAGCCCAGCTCCACTTGCTGACTAGGCTCAGTTTCCTCTCTTTGGTCATTGTGAGCAGTCACCTCATGACTTTAAATGATGCCTTCACTGTTGTTTGGGACTGTACCATTTCTTATACCACAAGTTAAAATAAATTTTTCTTTAAGTTCTTTTTCAGAGATTTTTTTTCACCAAAGAAATGAGAAGCGAAACTAAAATAGGGAGTGGAATTTTTACCAGATTATGTATTCTTCTGTCTTACAGGTCTTACCATAATCACAGTAAATAGTAATTTATCTTATTATAGGGATATCTCAATTATTTTTCTTATATTCATACATTTCATTTCCTCTAACTTGTCTTTTAAATAATATTCTATATTGAAGCAATACTTCATTGGTCATTTCAATTTGACACTATGCACAGAATAGTTTCTGAAATAGTGCAAAGAGCTCATAAGGTTTCATATTATATCTCATTCACATGCCTGAATCTTAGCATTTTATTATTATTCTCAACCAACCTTGTATCATGTTTAGGAGACAAATATTTTCCTACTTGACTAAAAAGTGGCAATTCAATGAAAAAAAAAATCATATATCACCATCCAATTCATTACCAGTTGTCTCTAATGTTAACATTCTCTCCTTGTTTAAGAATATTGGATGAGGCAAGACATGCTGTCTTTATATTTCAACTTGCTTTCTGGTTTTTATTGTACGTATTGTGACTTTGATAGCTAGTTGAAACTCTATGCTATTTCATTTCTCAATGACTTGATAATATCTGTATGGAGAGATACCGTGAATTAAACCCAATCATTGTTTTCAAGTGCAACACCAGTTTCTTCTCATCATATTCCCACCCACCAGGTTCCACATCCACTCATGAATTGTTCCTGAGTCACACAGCAAAGACAAAGTGGCTAGATGATAGCATTCTATCTTCATTCTTTCTTCTAAATGTTTCAGTTGATGTTTTATTCTAAGGAAGTGTTTTGTTTTCTTTCACCCAATTTATTCATATGCTGACTTATTTACTTTAGTCTGGACTCCTAAAGGTATATTTTATTCATTGCATGTTAATGATTGTTCAGTTTTCATTTTATAGCCATATTTGCCCAAATTTATCTAGGAAGAAACACTTTTAGAGTGGATCAGGGCATCTCCTTATTACATGCTCATATCGTCTTTACTCTCTGGCCTAATAAGATGTGGCGCATTACTCTTGCTTTTTCTTTCTTAAACTGAATGTCAATTCCTTTTTCAATGACTTCTGATTTATTTGTTTAATATTTTGATAATGACATCAACCATTGAAAAAGAAAACCTAAAATGATACCTATAAATCAAGTTCTGTTGCTTAAAATTTCATCTTATAATCTTGCTTGTGTGGTCATTACTTTCATGTGCATGGAGAAGAGGAGGAAAGGAGGATGGGAGGAAGAGAGAGGATAGCGATTTATATTATTATGTATATTTACACTTATTTTTTAATATATTCAGAAAAATATATTCTTACAAATATGAATATGTTTTTAATCTAAAAGCTTAGTCACTGTTATTTTCTTTTTGTATCTGCACATCTTTTCCAAACAATGAGAGTGCTGATCCATTGCCCCCAGTTGTTTGGTATACAGCTCATGCTCCTAGATGTGGCTACCTGCCAAACCCATGTAGCCTCTGTTCTGTCCCAATCTTGACTGGAACTTGAAAAGTTTGAGAGGATAGAAGATAAAATATGCTAATTTATTAAAGAGGCAGGCTTCTCTTCCATGATCATTGTGTCTTAGTCTTTATCAAAGCCCAAAATTTATACATTCCCTTGAATCATAGATAAGCACATGTCTTGTATTTATTACTGTTTTTTATTTAATATTTTTTCTTATTTTACATATCAAGCCAGTTCCCTCTCTCTCCCATCCTCCCATGGCCCCCACAAAACCCTCATCCCATCCCCTATCCACTCCCCAGCAAGGATGAGGACTTCTATGAGGAATCGTCAAAGTCTGTCAAGTCATTTGGAGTAGGACATAGGCCCTCCCCCATTTCTAGGCTAAGGGAGTATCCTTCCATGGGCAATGGGCTACTGAATCCCATCATGCACTAAGGATATATCCTGGATCAATTATCAGAGTTATCTTAGACTTCTCAATCCTCCTAACTGAGACCCACGTTCAGGGCATCTGGGTTGGTCTTATGCTGGTTTCCCAGCTATCAGTCTGGAATCCATGAGCTCCCCCCTTGTTCAGGCCAGCTGTTTCTGTGGGTTTCTCCAGCGTGGTCTTGACCCATTTGCTCATCACTTCTTCCTCTCTGCAACTGAAGAATAGAGGAGAACAAGAAAAGAGATACCAAGGGAGTCATTATAGGTTTAAAGAGAAACCTCGCACTAGGGAAATGTCCAGAGACCTACAAGGATGGCCCAAACCAATAATATAAGCAATAGTGTAGAAGCTACCTTAAATTTCCTGCTCCAATAATGAGATTGTTGGCTACCTTATATGCCATCATAGAGCCTTTATCTAGTATTTGATGGAAAAAGAAGTGAAGCAGACACCTACAGCTAAACACCAAACAAAACTCCTGGAATTAATTACGGTGTTAACCTGAGGGGTTAAGCAATGAGATAATCACTTTATCATAGAAAACAGGGAGAAAACAACAGTACATTTCCTGTAAAATCTTCATTATGTCAGTCCCCTCAAATCCTTTTCCATACCAAGGTCTTATGGTTTGCTTATTGTTCTATTTATATTTTTGATGTTTTTTTATTGTTTTCTTATTTTACATATCGATCCCAGTTCCCCCTTCCTCTCACCCTCTCTTCAATCTTCCCTCATTCTGTCCCTCCCTCTCATGTCACCCGAACACCCACCCATCCCATTCACCCCCACTACTCCACAGGGTGGGTGGTGCCTTCCAGAAGGGGTCAACAAAATCTGTCAAGTCATTTGGAGTAGGCACTAGGCCCTCCTTCCTACCTCTAAGTTAAGGGAATATCCCTCCATGGGGTATGAAGGGAATATCCCTCCATGGGGTATGTGCTCCCAAAGTCCTTTCGTGCACCAGGGATACATCGTGGTTCTACTGTCAGAGGTCCCTTAGATTACCCAAGCCTTCTAACTGAGACCCATGTTCAGAGGGTCTGAGTCGGTCCAATTCTGGATTCCCAGGTATCAGTCTTCCGGCCCATGAGCTCTTCCTTGCTCAGTTCATCAGTCTCTGTGGCTTTCTGTAGCCTGGTGTTGTCCTCCCTCTCTTCATCTGGATTCCAATTCAGTTCAGTGGGTGTCTGCTTCTGATGAACATCTCTGATAATGAGATTGATCACTAACTTATCCAACATTATAGATCCCTTATCTAGTAGCTGATGGAAACAGAAACAGACATCTATTTATATTTTTAAAAATTACAAGTCAAATAGCATCAAATCATTTTGAACTTTTTTTTAAAGTAACAGTGTGTTGTGTGTTGATTATTTGAGTAGAACTAACAAATTCACAATTTTAATTTTTATCATAAATAAACATTTTTATAAATTTTTCTTTATTAAGTTTTATGAATTTCAATATTGTTTTTTCTCCTGGCTATCAAATTTAATATTTTATAATTTTTCATTTTTTAAATTTTCTCTCTAAATATTTTAACTCTGCAAATCATTTTTGTATTAAATTTTGTTTTAACTCATGATTTATAGAATCATACTGAATTTTTTTATGTAATGTCTTACAATTAACACATACACAAGATCCTCCTTTTTCATTGTTTTATAGAATATTGGTATAAGAATTCAGCAACAAATGTTACATATTACTTGAAATATTCTCATCTCTAAATCCATTGTTTTTTTTATTGAACTGGCTAACACTTGCTCTCAGTTAAGAAGTGTTACAGTGGGCATCCTCTGATTTGTACTTTAATAGAGTTACTATATTGTAAGTGACTCATGTATTAATATTTTCCAATGTTAAATTTTTTCCATCAATAATTTGTTTTGCCTTGTATTGATTACAATATTAATGATATTATTCCTCCTTTCTTCTTTTGCAGATAGGGTTTTACTGACAAACCCTTTTCAACAGCACTATCTTCCCATCACTGTGAATGTCTCATTGGCAGAACTTCATCTTTAACAAAATGTGTTTACATCACATTATTTTAGTCCTAATTAAATAGCTATAGAAATACTTGATAGTTCTCTAATGTATTTTCCATAGAATTTTTCCTGAGTATTTTTTTTCTATTGTAAGTTTTCAAATAATATGCAACTGCTTGTTTTTACCTTAAAAAACAAAATCACATGTTCAATTATGTGATTGCAGTCACGCTATTTTTCTCCCCTTATTGTACATTACAGTTATGAGTTTTTTAAGGCAATATATTTGTTATATCTGGAATGCCTAGATTCATATTTTTATCACTCAATTAATTAAACTTCGGGCATCCTTTGATTTTCACTTCCCCTTGAACTAGTTCATGTCTTTACAATATCACACACAGTTGATAATACCTAACCACATGTGTTCAGAACTAGTGATATTCATGACACTTTCTGCTGGTTGACACTGATAGTAGCAGAAACAATAAAGTCCATGCATTGACATAGTAACTGGAAGTTTTAATTAAAAATGTTATCCATTTTGGTAGTATATATCGTACTCTTAAATGTGTCCAAAGATTTGTTTCTGTTTCCATTTGTTCTTGATTTATCACAGTTTGGGAAAAGAAATGTATTGATATACTAGATTGGGTTCATTTTTATCTCTTATTTATAATATCAAGTGTTCCGTTTTTATAGTAATCAGAGGTGAAATACAACTCTGTATATGTGATTTTTAAAAATTGAGTTATCCTGTTAAAATCCATGATGGAGTAATATTTTAATAACTAGGGATCTAGGTGTTGGGAATTGAACCAGGGTCCTCTGGAAGGGCAGTCACTGCTCTTAGCATCTGAGCCATCTCTCCAGTCCCGTATTTTAATAACTTCTAGGAGGAAATAATTACTATAAAAATTATTAGAGTACATGTTTCATTTTCATATAACTTAAATAAGTAGAACATGCAAAATTAAAATAAAACATTAAAGCGATAGAAAGGAAATGTAACCCATTTATTGTCAAATATTTTGAAGTCCATTTTCAATATCAATATAAGCAAACACATATTTAAATATCAATTACTAAAGAATTGTGCTAATTATTTTCTTATTTCATGGAACGAGTAAAATTACATATAATATGTAAGCCATTTTAAAATGTAATCACAAAATCTGAGCAAGATGTGTAAACATGTGTATTGGTAGCAAAGATTCTGATCAAATGAAGTACCAATATATAAATTCCCCGAGACATGTAAGAATGCTGGTATATGTTTAATATGCAGTTTCTGAGAATAAAATATATTTTATACATTGTAATACATATATGTTTAAAAAAGAAACAAAAGATTATAGAGAGTGGCAGTTATAACTGTTTATGTTGAGAACCATATCCTCAGAACCGACATAAATGACACATGTAATATGTGTACACCCTAATCAATCCAGTATTTACTAAGCTAGTTACCCCAAAGTTATAGTTCAGGAAACACATGTCACACATATTATTTACACCTATGGGATGGAACAATAAATAACAATGCTGGGAACATGGACAGACACCTAATAAGTCTCTAATAATTTGTTTCTTGTACTTGTTTTTTTTAACATTTTCCTCATTTTATTTTGCACTGCACAGTGAGTATTGCTCAAGAGTCAAACTTTTAGCTTAATACTTTTAATGGGAGACATTATACTTTCATATAGTCAAGCAACTGCAATTGCACATTAACTGCAGCTTGGAAAAAAAATTTTAAAAAGTTAAAAGCCAGCTAGTAAGATCACATGACTTTTCTATGAAAATACCTACATTTTTTTCAGAATCTGCAGAATAACTCCAACTTTAACATTTTTATTCTTCACACTTTTGTCATCAGCTTTTTAAAATTAAGCTACTCATAAGGCAGCTAATAGTCTGAACATTAATATGCAAATATTCTGAGCATCAATATAATTAATTGACTGCCACTTTTTAATTGGAATCATGAATCATATCTTTACTTATATGAGAGTCAGGAAAAGAAATGGGTTTATCATATTTCAAATATATTTTTCATTTCATCTGATGTATTTTAGCTCCAAAATTCCATTAGGATTTATTAAAATTAAATGTGAAAATTAAGAAATCTGATTGGCTTATATAACTCCATTTCCATACTGTAATAGCAATAGAATTGCTTCACAGAATTAGCTATTGCTCTACTCATATTGTGGGATTCCTGTCATTAGTCCCATGTAAATCCCTCTCCCATGAAAAGAAAAAAAGTAAACGGTGAGTGATTATGTCTTTGTCTTCTAACATCATTTTTCTGGTACATTGTTTTAGAACATGAATGAAGTTTATCTTCTATTGATATGCGAGGACAATGCTAATATAGGTAGAATTAAGTCTTTATACATGAGAGCTCTCATGATTTACTGAAGATTTTTGAGAAAAGAAAAACAATAGAGTTCATTGTCCCAAAAGAGAAAAAACTTAATTGAACAGTAATACACATAGACTCTTTGGTTGGGCAGGATGTTGTGGTTTGCTCCTTTCAGGTATCAGTTGACAAGTTGATTGGTTTCAGACGTTTTGAACATCTGAAATATGTCTGAAACACAAATTCTGAAAATATATCTTGCCAATCCTTAGAGCTTATAGAGTAGATACTTTTTAATTTTTGGTTTATCTTAAATATTTGAATTCCTGAGAAAACTGCTTTGTACATACTATGTATATGTGAAAATAAAATTAAATGTAAATTAGTGAAGATTTTTTTTTAAAAAGCATATAATAAAGAAAACTCATGTCTCAAATTAACAATCGTTACCTCCATGATGGTAATCTGCTTACATAGTTACTTTTTAAATTTTATATTATCAGAGATCATTTGTTTTTACTAATACACAAAAGGTCTTAATACATTGTTTTCCTTTAAAATGATGTATAGGGTTGGGAAACTTCCGTCAGGATATAAAATAAATTAATTAATTAAAACAAAAAAACATAAACAAAAAAACTTCAAAAATGGGAACCATAATATAAAAGACCGGTAAGGTTTTTAAAAATGCCAAAGCAATGCTATATAAGACATAAAATCTCCAAAATACCATTGAATTTGTTTCATATTGATCATATACTATGACTACTGTGTTTCGGTATGGTGTATATACCCAGTGAGACTTCTTCGGAGAAAACTGATTTTTCCTTTGTAAGATGTTGTCTGTTGGAGATTGCTTTGTCAGGGGTGGGAGCTGTTGGCCACTTAGCCCTCTCAGTGCTGTGACCTCATCTGGCTTGAGCTAATGAGGCCCTATGCAGGCTGCCACAGTCTCTGGGAGTTCATATTGGCTTCAGTCCCTTTGTACCTGGACAACAGTGTTTGCTTAGTGTCGCATATCCTCTCTGGTTCTTACAATCTTCATACTTCTTAATCTGAACTTTTTCCTAAATGCTGACAGTTGATTTTATGAGGCCATCTCATCTAGGACTAAGTCTTCCAAGGTTTTGCACTGTCTCTACATTGTCCATTGTGGGCCTCTGTATTTGTTCCTGTCTACTGTAGGATAAAGCTTTCTACTGGTGGATGAGCAAGGCACTGGTCTATGGATAAACCAGAATGTTGTTAGGAGTCATTTTATTGTTATGTTCCTTTAGTACGTTGGTTCTAAAACTTCCTAAACCTGGGACCTTCTTACAGAGTTCCTTATATTGTGACCATCAACAATAAAATTATTTCATTGCTACTTTATAACTGTACTTTTGTTACTCTTATGAATTATAATTGTAAATATCTGCTATACAGAATATCTGATATTTAAACCCAAATGCCAAAAGGGTCATGACCCAGAAGTTGAGAACCACTGCTTTATTAGAATAGTAATATTTGGTTTTCCTTTTGGACTATGGCTATCTGGACTTAGGTTCTTGGCCACCTAAGCAGTGACAGAGTACCAATTTATGGAGCAGATCTTAAATTCATTCAGATATTGGATTTTACTCCCACAATGTTTGTGCCACTATCACACCAGCAAATCATGCAGGATGGCTGGCTGATGGTTATATTTCTCTTCCAGTAATATGAAGATTACCTTCCAGTACCACAAACAAATATCAATAAAAAAGAGTGGAATTATTTTATATTTTGTAATTATTTTAAACACCTCTTTTAAAGGATGGAAGCAGGGATTTCATAACTCCTTTATCATTCAATCAGATACAAAATCTTATATCACAAAGTTTCTGGGAACTCCAATGAAGGCAGGATTTAAGTGAGTACACAAGACCCAAGATAGATGATAAATAGGTATTTACTAGTGAAGCACTTATACATATAAAATTAAATAACCAGTGTGGTCTTCATGCTCCAGAAGATGCAGTCTCTACCCTTTTGATGCTCTCAGCAACCCAGGAGAGCTCAAGCCAGCCCCTCTTCTATCTTATAATGGGACCTGTCTGTACCTGAAACCATGCCCAAAATGTGTGGTCACCTCTTTAAGTTCACTGGCAAGGAAAGATGCCACTCCACTCTATAGTGAGAAGATGATAGTATAAATGTGTCTTAATATCATAGGATTATTAAAAACAAACATATATATATATATATATATATATATATATATATATATATATATATCTTGGGATTCTCTCTATTCTCCTTAAATATCTGTACATGTTTTTCACTCTTGATCAGAATACCATTCAATACATTTTAATTAGAGAATTGCTACAATTACTGCTATTATGCAGAAGACCTGGCCCTGCGCCTTGCCTGGGCAATAAGGTAGAGATGGGCATGGTGCAAGGGAGGAAGAGAGCTGACCTGATGGTGTGAGCTTTGGAGGGAGGCTCTGCAGGAGGGGACAGTGCAGGAGAGCTGGCCGTGGTGACATGAGAGAACAGATGGACTGACCAACTCAGCCACCACCCAGGCCAAAGCCCAGGTTTTGAGTTTATTCACCCCAACACCCACCCCATTTTGAGCTACTAGAGCCCATAAAGGGGCCAATCCTGAACATTAATTACTGCAGTATCTCCATGACTCAAGGAAACAGCAAGATATCCGATAGTCTTGATGAGGTTCTAGCATAGATGCGGCAGAAGCTTGAACTAGACTAATGACTCACAGCAATGACATTTTCAAGTAAAGTTGTTTGGACAAAAGAGTATGCTGTGTGCCACACCACAACTTCCAATGCCACCAGGATAAACAAATATATGATGGATATATGGAAATACGGAGGAGTGGAATGGTATGTGAACAGAAGCCTGAAATTGACAGAGGAGCAGGCCATTGCCCAGAGAGGTCCATTGAGATGTTTTATTTTATTTGAGGGGCAGGCTACAAGGGGGGAGGGCACACATGAAATGACTGAGAAATGAGTGGGATCGAGTTCAAATATTCAATACAATTATGCTAAATGGGAGTCTTCTACTCACCTACGGTTCATTGGTCATTGGGCCATGTGGAGAAAGGAAGCAAAATGGGAAGCAGGGCCTTGTCTAGCCTTGAGTAAAGTGGAGATAAACCTCTGGGATTTACTTCAATAAATCAACTCAGCATTATTCTAGAGTATATGGAATATATAACAGGGGAATCACCTAATTTACTTTAAATAGCACACTCTTATTATAAACTTCTTAGAACATGTCTTAGTTATCACCTATTCAAACACAATCCTATTTAATGTTCCTAACACAATATCTAGTTACCATATGGACTGCAGGGGGAAAGCTGCAGGGAACTGTGTCCAGGGTCACACTAGAGATTAGTCAGTCTCCTAAGCCTAGAGACAGTCTCCAAAAAAGTCTGGTAGATAACAAGGCATTTTCCACCAGGGAAGGGTGAAGTCCATGTGTTGCTAATCTTCCAGACCATGGTAGACTGCAACCTCCAACCAGTAGGGCCTGCCAGGAGTTAAAGAATGATGTATAGAATTCAGTGGATAAGTAGTTAGTGTGAAATCATGGAGACTCTTACTCAGATTCCAAGAATTCATGCAAATGTTTAATGGGCATGATAACCTATTTGTTATTCAGGTGCTTAGAAGGCAGAAATGGAATTACTGGAGGAGGCAGCATGACTGCTTAAGATTTATCTATTGAGATCTGCATCTGTCTCACTGAATTGGGGAGAAAGAAAATTACAAAGAGCATGCTAAGGCCTTCACTTATGTAAACACATGAATATGTACATGTTCACCTGTAAACATATATATACCCACACACCTGAGAAATGCTTGCATATGCACACACAAAACTCACACAATAAGGTTTGTTTGAAATAAAGAAAGTAGTATCAATATAAAATTAGAGAAAGTATGAGACATGACTCCTAGATACAGGGAATCTTCAAACTACCTGATTTATATGTGCTGTTTGAAAAGCCCTTTTCAATTCTTGTATATTTGAAAGGCAGCCACTGTTCATCTCTGCAGGTTAATCTATGAGGGATTAACAAGATATTTAATGTATACTTATGTTAAATCATTAATTCCATTCAACTAATACCTAGAAAGCCCAGCATAACTAACTGGTATCACAGATAGTTTATTTTCAGTTCTTGTCTTAAAATTCAAAAATGGAATGCCTCAATGGCAGGAACCATTCCTCTTAGAATAAGACACTAAACTTCACATTTATTAATTTCTCTCATACCAATGTTGCAAGGAGTTTTCCTTTGAGTTTTCACATTACAACTAATAGTGAGCAATATTGATCAGATATGTAACTTTAAAGATGATTGTACATGTTAAGTTTCTTTTCATAATAGTTTATAAGTCTGTGAATGTTTTTAACTTCAAATCAGAACAATGTTATTAAAATATAATTATATTACTAAATGTATGATAAAGTAATTATTCATTAAAATTCTCTCTATAAAGCAAACTTCTATGAGCATTACAAATTTCCCATTTCTATATAACATTCAGTTAATATAATAAATGTCAGAATTTCTGGCAAAAATAATTAATTTAAGAAGAAACCCAAAATTTCTAAGCAGAAGCAAACTTTAATACACATACATGATACTTTTACTTATTATAGATATATTTTTGGAGTATTGATATATCTTAGTTTTAACTTTCAAACTGCAATCATTAAGGAGACAATTATTCTACATAGAACAAAATCAATAGTTTATATTTTTTTCTAAATATAACAACTATATTTCCTTATTGTTAGTTCTTTTGAGATAAGTAACATCCTGATGATATCCTAGTAATTCAAAGTAAATTTTCTTAAATTAATTTTTATTTCTTATCTTTTAGAAAGGGTCTCCACTGAACATTCAAATGAATTACATCAATTTACAGAGGAAGTAATTTCACAAAATCTAAAATAACTAATATCAGTTGCAAGTAAGTGTTATAAGAGTTAATTTTAATATTGTAGAATGAAGTATATTTAGAGAATAGTCTTCGCTGTATTTATCATTAGGTAAGTTTATATCGTCAAAATCCTAAATGACCAACAGACTACATATTGCTATACTTATTTTTCCCATGTTTTAATTGATGAAATGTCAAAAAATTTTCCATGTAATAGCTGAATAGCTTTAAACAAAATAAAAGACTATGTAATTAACTTATTCATTTAGTTATTCAGTTAATGAAGACAATGATATTTTGGTTTGAACATCTGGCAAACTCCTTAAGTCTACTGCTTCATGGTGAAAGTTGTTATGATAGAAACACATAAATATGATTCTGACACAGAGGTAGACCCTACCCATAATTACAGTATTTCCCAGCACCACCATCACCCCCCACCAAAAAAACAGGGAACTAAGACTGGTATTGAATTAATATATGTACAGAAAAAAGTAAGTAGGTTCAGAAGTTTTAGGCTAAGTCTTGATAAACCATATTCTCATACTTTATAATCCTAAACATTTTTGATATTCAGCAGCTTCAAAGACTCTTGACAGTCTCTGGATAGCTCCTGCTGTTTAAAATGTGCAAGGGAAAGAAACATGACATTTTATCTTATTGTTCCATTTCAGTAAGTTTACTTCAGGATCCTAAAAATAGGAGATTATGACAGGGATCACATATAACTTCTAAATATTATCTATTTCTTATTTCTTTTGCAATTATTTTATCATATTTTCAACTGATTATTGGCTATTTATATAAAAAGCTCTGCTAATAATCATACAGAAAACACACAACTGTGTCATAAGTAAGCAGAACAACCTACTATTTATTATGTTTATACTAAATTTTGCAGGTCTCTGGACATTTTCCTAGTGCCAGAATTCTCTTTAAACCTATAATGGTTCCTGCTATTATAGTATCTCTTTTTTGTCTCCTTTATTCTTTCTGTGACTCAATCTTCCTGCTCCCTCATGTTCTCTTCTCCCCTCATCTTCTCCCCCTACTCTTTCTCTTAACTCCCTTTGTGTCCTTGTCCCCTGCTTCCAATTTGCTCAGGAGATCTTGTCCCTTTCCCCTTCTCTAGGGGACCACATATGTCTCTCTTAGGGTCCTCCTTATTTCTTAACTTTTCTGGCAGTGTGGATTATATGCTGATGATCCTTTGCTTTATGTCTAAAAAACATATATGGGGGAGTACATACCATGTTCCTCTTTTTTGTGGCTGGGTCACCTCCTCACTGAGAATGATTTCTTCCAGTTTCATCCATTTACCTGTGAATTTCAAGATTCCATTGATTTTTTTTTTCCTCTGAGTAGTACTCCATTGTGTAAATGTACCATATTTTCTCCATCCATTTTTCAGTTGAGGGGTATTTAGGTTGCTTCCAGGTTCTGGCTATTACAAATAATGCTGCTATGAACATAGCTGAACAGATATCTTTGTTGCATGAATTTGAATCTTTTGGGTATATGCCTAAGAGTGGAATTGCTAGATCTTGTAGTAGACTGATTCCCATTTTCCTGATGAACTGCCATACTGATTTCCAAAATGGTTGTAGAAGTTTGCATTCCTACAAGCAGAGAGGGAATATGCCCCTTCATCCACATCATCTCCAGCATAAAATGTCTTTGGTATTTTTGATTTTAGCCATTATGACAGGAGTAAGATGGTTTCTCAGGGTTGTTTTGATTTCCCGGATGGCTAAGGATTTTGAGCACTTTCTTAAGTGTCTTTCAGCCCCCTTAGATTCCAATATTTAGAATTCTTTATTTAGTTCTGTACCCCAATTTTTAATTGGATTATTTGGTGTTTTCATGACTAGTTTCTTGAGTTCTTTGTATATTATGATATCAGCACTCTATCAGATGTGGGGTTGGTGAAGATCTTTCCCCAATTTGTGGGCTGCTGTTTTGTCTTGTTGACTTTGTCATTTGCCTTACAGAAGCTTCTCAGTTTGAGGAGGAACATTTATTAATTGTCAATCTCAGTGTCTGTGCTACTGGTGTTATGTTCAGGAAGCAGTCTCCTTCCTGAAGCATTCAAGGGTACTTCCCACTTTCTCTTCTAAAAGTTTCCATGTGACTGGATTTATGTTGAGGTCTTTGATGCATTTGGACTTAAGTTTTGTGTGTAGGGATAGACATGGATCTAGCTGCAGTCTTCTATAAGCCAGCATTCAGTTATTATCTATGGTAAATGGTCACTAGCTCCTGGTTTTTATTTTGCTCCAAATGATGTTTCTTTATGGTGTGATACAACTTCATAGTACTGTTCACATGAAAATATAGACATTGAATTGAATTTAACTGTTACAGCCCTGAAACACATGAGGTAATGTAGAAAGTCAATTTATAGTCATTTTTTTAAAAAAATGGAAATAATTTTTGCCTTTTTAAATTGAGTTTTACTATTTTTATACATAGTAAGTGCCCAAAAGAGGCCATGTCAAGTCTCTTTGTGCCTGAACCAAAAGTGGTTGTGAACCTCTTGATGTGGGTACTGATCATTGAGTAGGGCCAGGTGGAAGTGCAATATGTATGCTTAACCACTATGCCATACCTCCAGTGTCAGGAGAAATTTTAAATAGCCTAGGTTTGGTCATATTAACTAAAACTGAATGAAGAAGCCTATGAGACATGCACAATAATGAGATGGATCAGCATTTCATTATGTTGCTACAGCTAGCCTTAGGGCCCCATTCATTCAAAACATTGGTTTTATTTTCAGAAAAATTAGAAATCATCTACACAGCCTTTCAAATGACAATGAAACTTCTTCTTATTTTTTTTCTGTTCCTAGCTCTTTTAGCACTTCAGCATTCTTGACTTTCACTGCACATTAGACACACTGTGGAAATTTCAATCCAGATCCCTGCCTAAATACATGAGATTAAAACAAGGAAGGGGAAGGGGGCTGATGACAGAGCCTGATGTATTTTGAAAACTCTCAAGTTAACGCCATTGTGCTGAAAGCTGAGAAACATACCATAGCTCTATATGGAAAGGTAGGCATTGACTGAGTGCACTAATAGTAACCCTAAAACAAAGAACAATATAAAATAGAAATATGTTCCATCTCTGGCCAAATTGTTTTGTGAGTCAACTTCACATCCCAGGCTAATGTGGAAGATTTAGTATGTTCACTATGCTGAAAATACAAAAGGTGGGAGCAGAAGTTATGTGGAGGGGAATGTGTTGTTTTGAGTTGTTTTTATCAATGGTGGGATGGAAAATGCAGAAATATTGGTGAACATTTTTCAATAATAAGGGAAGTAGTTATAAAATAATCACTAATGGATTGACATAGGTACCAGGAGAATCATTTCTCCTTACCCAAACATATCCAAAAAAGAAAAAAAAAAAAAAAAAACCAACAACAACAAAACCCTAATCATTTTGTACAAGGAAGTGCTAATGAAGGAAGGAATTCTTTTTTTAATAAAGACCTCTGTGATCATGAGGCAAATGACCTAGACAGTGTAAGTCAAGAAATAGGAAATACTAAGCAACAGTACAGTGAAAATCTTATTTTTCCCTTGAAGTAAAAGCTTTAAAAAGAAATATTTTTAAAAAGTTGAACACATGAGAAGAAACTAAAATAAATACTGAGTAGCCTTACACTGAAGGAAATCTGGAAATTATTTGAAAAATTTCAGATAGAGATTACAACTTTAATTCATGTTATAATGCACTACATGTATGGGAAGTGTAAGGCATGACAATTGGGAGCAGATATGCTTGTAATTATGTTCGAAAAACAAAACACATGAGAACAATTGGGCTAGGGATAACTATTTTTCCCTACCTGTTTGATTGGATCTAGTGTGTACTAGAACAGAAAATATGGGTACCCCTGTTAAAGACCTCCTTGACCATGTTATTTGAAGTGGACAGTTATTTGACGTGAAACTGGAATAATACCTTGTATTTTATCAGACAACCATTTCTAAAAGTTAGAATAAAACAACACAAATTACAGAAAGCACACCAACTTATGGAAAATGGATAATGCTCAACATCTCCATTAACAATAACCACAAATAATGTAAAACATCCTGGTGTAGCTCTAACCAATGAAGTGAAAGACCTGTATGACAAGAACTTTAAGTCTCTGAAGAAAGAATATATCAGAAACTGGAAAGATCTCTCATACTCATAGACTGGTAGGATCAACATAGTCAACAGCAATCTTCAGGTTCAATGCTATTCCCATGAAAATGTCAATGCAATTCTTCATAGATGTCAAAAGAAATATATCTCAACTTCATATGATAAAACAAAAAACCAAGGATATATAAAACATTCTTGTACAATAAAGAAACTTCTGAAGTAATGACCATCCTTGATTTCCAGCTGTACTATATAACCATAATAATAAAAACAGCTTGGTATTGGCATAAAAACAGGCACATGGGTAAGAAGAATCAAAATGAAGACTCCAAATTATCCCACACACATATGAACATTCAAATTTGGAATTATTGTTAATGAGGAATGGATGGGGGATGAAAGGCATGTTGGGGAGAGAGGGAATAGTTGAGGGATAGGAAACTGTGGTTGGTATTTAAAATGAAATAAAAAATTAAACTAAAAAACCTGTGGAACTTTTCATGTAAATAGTGAAACATAATGAATGTAGATTTAGCTCTAAAACAAAATCAAATGGTCTCTTAATGGAAAACAAATTATAACATGGTATTTTAATTGCATTACATATACATGATAAAAGTAGAGGATTGTGGGAGAAGTGCTAATCAAATGAGTTTGTAAATAAATGGATAATGTGTGGAATAAATTCCAATCCTTGGATGTGAAACTTTTCCTCAAAAATCTGTGTTTGTAAATATGAATCAGCTTTACGTGTATAACAGAACTTAAAGCCATTAAAAATTTTAGGATATCAGAAGCTAGATGTGTTTCCTCATTAACTGTATGTAAAACTATGATCTCAATTCTCTTCTACTTCATGGCCCTATATAAAATATAGTTTAACTACTTTTTTCTGATATTGTCATAATCCTTAAAGAAAGGAGAAATGTTTGTATAAGCAATTACATCATGAAAAGATCAATTTGTTGATATGAAGAAAGTAATAACATTATTATATATGATTACATGGAAACATTTAACAGTTTTCAACTCTGTGACATTTTTATACTTTGTTAATTATAGCATCAGCAATTATTTATTTTTTAATTTCTATACCAGCAAAGATAAACAGTTATCTTCTGATAATATCTTATTTTCTTACCAAATTTGTTGCTTGCTTTGCAGTCACTTCTTTTCCACATTGCTGGATTGCAGTGCTTGTTAGAAAGTTCATTTGTATTTCCAACATGCTGTACATAGTCAGGTCTGGAAGGTAATGAAGGCTGTGTTCTTCACATCAAACACTATACTTGTATTCCCAACTCTGATCTCTTTCCAAGTATCTAGCTGTACTTTTTCTGGCAGGGCCTTTGTACGTCGCTTGAGGGGGGTAGTTCAGCTTTTACATAAACATTGCAGACCTTCTGTGGTTGATTGTAACAGGCAGTGGGAAAGGAGAAAAACTGAATTTTTCCAAATGTTATAGCTGAGAAAAGTAGCACAGTCACCGTGAGACTCATACTAAATTAACCATTTTGCCTTCCAACATTGTTGTGGCAAAACCATTCACTTCCAACAGGGTAAAGGCTTGTACAAGAAATACTTATAGAGCACTTGCAGCAGGTTTGAAGGAAAGATGAACACTTTACTAAATCCAAATGGGTAGGAGAGGAGGGAAGAATGTGACTAAAGTGGTACCTATGGGTCTAAAAGATTGAACTTTTGTGTAAAATTGTTCTGAGAAAATTTACTCTTTTCATCATCATTAGTGGAAAGAAGAGTAAGTTTGATTCTTTATTTAGTTTTTCTTATGAACTACGTTAAAGGTACTTACATAAAACTTAACTTAAAAGTGTACAATTACTTTTATATTCCAGGTATATTGACAACCATATTATAATTATAAAGTTTCAAGATGGATAATATCTTAAACCTCTTGTACACTTCCTCAAGATTGAAAATGAAAGCCTAATCAAGCTAGTTCTGAGAAGTAAAATAGAGTTCACAAAGTTTATAAAATTTCCAAGAGAAGAAAAATCATATTAGTTGAGCTTAATAGGGATCAAGATTCCCAGTAGTTTTTTGCATTTGAACATACACACTGTGGGCCTCTACACTCAATTATTACATAGAACATTATAAAACAATATAGCATTAAGGAGAAAGTAACAAGAGACACAAATCCCAAAAGAGAGGAGGGATAACTTCTAGATATTGGAGGACTAATAAGGGAAATTTATATAGAGGATGTAGCATCATGCTGAGTCTTAGAGAGAACAGTGATACCTAAGGCAAGAAATATGACTAAACTCAACTATATGAAGGTATGAGAAGTATTAAAGTCAACAAAAGTACTAAGAAAATGAAGGCTGCATTGGAAGCTATGGGTTGGGAATATAATTAGAAATTAATTCATTCATACAAAGGGAATGATATATGCAGCGGTGAACTAGGGAGAAAGTTTAGGTGATGGAAAGACTGAAACCTAAAGACATAGAACTACTATCATATAAACAAAGGAAATTTGAAACAAGCAAGACAAAGGACAAAGAAGAGGAGGGATCCAAAGTGAAATAAGTACTATAACGCAGGAACTAAAAAGGAACAGAGATTAACTCAAGAGTAAAAATCCATCACTTTGTCAAATTCTGCTGAAATTTAACATACAATGAGGCATATAGCTAATAGGTGAAGAATTTAAAATGGATACTGTTGGTGATTCAGAAAAATATTTTAATCGGTATTCATCTGTGATTAAAAAAAATTGTGGTTAAAAATTAAATTTTGATCAAGCTAGTTCTGAAAAGAAAATAGAGTTTACAAAGTTGATAAAATATCCAAGAGAAGACAAGTCATATTAGTTGAGGTTAATTGGGAAGAAAAGTGTGAGAGGGATAAAAATGTGGGCTCATTGAAAGCACGGAATGTAACAAAGCCAAATAGATTTTGTTGTGGGGTTGTATTATATTCTTTTATTCTAAAAGTAATGGAGAGTTTTATACATGAAGAGTGCAGAGGAGGGGTAGACTTGACATTAGTTGGATACATGACAATGGGTGGAGCTGACTTGAAATTAGACTACATTGAGAATAGCATATTAATAACATTAAAGATTGATATCAGAAACTCATACAGAAATGATCTACAGAAGCTGTGATGCCAGCACTTAATATAAGTAGTAGCACTGAGAAATTAGAATCTATGAAAGACAATGGAGACATAGAATGCTTTGAGCTTTGGGGAGGAATGATAGACATGACTTTGGGATTGAGTGTGTTTGATACCTAGGGTACCATAATTGAGAAAGAAAACTCAAGATGAGTAGAATTGGTTGCTGGTGATAATGAAAGGTAAGGTAATCTTATAATCCCTTACTCCACATAATTGATGTTAAATGGTCAGGTGACACCCAACTGGCCAAAATTGAAGGAACAAAGAACTCCCAGTGATTTTTGAAGGCAATAAGGGAAAAGCCAAATAGGCCAAATCTTGAGAGATATTTTCCAAACTTCAGACTGTGAGAAATGACTCTCCAATATTTATTTTTTAATAGATGAATAAATAACTTGTTATTCTGCCTGAGGATACTTTTATAACATATACCTAAATTGTTAAGTCAGATTGGGAATTTAGTAATAGTAATTTAGAAGAGTTTGGGAGTACATTTACAGACTAGTTCATGCTACTGGAAGGTATTCTGCATCCTACCAAATGAGAAAGGTAAGCATCAACCCTGCTATAAACCCTATGAACAAGAACCATGACCTAACATCAAGATGTGAAATAGTGGCGAAAATGTAGGTGCAAACAACTACTAACCAATTGGATGAAAGACCCACTCAGTGAGCCTAAAACCATCCTCAACATGGCTTGGCAGGCCAAGAACCTGAAACTGGTTTAGGCCAGACACTTAAGGGAAAACAAAATTCTCATGCTAAAGGAATATAGCAATAGACTCCTAAAGACATTCTGCAATAGTCATATACAGGGACCTTGATGAGCTATCACCAGAGAAGCTTCTCCCTGTGGTAGATGAAAACAAATGTAGAGATCCAGATCCAAACAATGTGCAAAGAATAAGGGACTTTGGAATATTGAGTCTTAAATGTAAATTCTCCATCAAATCATGCCTCCCAGAACTCAGAGAATCTTGTGTAAGAAGAGGCACAAAGATTGCAGGAAGGAGAGGCAGTTGAGTACACAAAGGCAACAATGACTTCTGAACACAGATCAATACACATATTAACTGAAATATTGTGGAAAGAATGCACAGGACCTGCAATAATTGGCAGTACATTTGGTTACAACAGTGAGAGAAGAGGTGAATACAAGCCCTATGCCTAGCCCAGAAGCCATCTCTAATTGTTAAGTTCACAAATGCATAACTAGTTTTTTCAAAGAGAGTCTCACTATGGATACTATTTTCAAAGGTAAGCCCTGAGGCCAAAAGTTGATGGTCAACACAAATTCAACAGCATCTTTGGAAGTTCTTAGTTTCATAACGTTTAATCGGGAATTTTCTTACCTTATTCTTTTTCTTTTACGATTTTTGTGTCTATTTGTTACTTTATTTATTGTGGTACATGTCATTTGCGTATATATTATGGCTTCAATTTTTGTGTTTTTATTTTATTCACGTGTGTGGGAAACAGTGGGCCACTGTAATCTATGCTTCTTGTGTTTTTATTTGTTTCATTTTTTTTTCTTTTCCTACTCTGATGATAGCTTTTGTGTTATTTTCTCATTATTATTTAGATGCCTGCTTGTTTACTAAGGAAACACAGAACAAAATGACCTACATATCTAGTCCTAGGGTGAAGGCAATTTTTTCTTTATCTATGTCTGCTACCTCTAATTGTACTGCCCTAGATAATCTTTCTAGAAAGACACTAAAGCGTTCTCTAGGTCCTTGACTTATCTTGGTATAGGGTTCTATCCTCTCTCCCAATTGATGAAACTTATCCCAAGCATTCAAAGCTGCTGTACTGCACAGAGACAAGATATGTTCATCATAGGCAGCTTGGGTTTCTGGGTCAGCATAGAGACCCTCACCAAGAATTTTATCTTGGGGAGCTTTATAACCTTTCTTTAAGCCCTGAAGTTCAAGAGCTTTTGCTTCCTCTCTCCATAAAGCCCTCCATTCTAAGAGGACTTTTCAAGGATAGCTGATATTAATTGATCCCAATCCTTAGGGGTTACCTTGTTATTCCATGCCCATGATTCTAATTGCTTCACATAAGGTGAGTGCATGCCATAAGAGACTACTGCTTCCTTTATATCTTTTAAATCTTTCATATGTATTGGTTCCCACTGATATGCAAGGACACCTTTTGGGTGTTTTTTCGTTGCTGGTTTTTCATTAATAGATACAGGGAAAGCTCCCCTGACCCTAAATGGTGTGGAAAATTTTAAATCTTTTTCATGCCCTGTTACCTGTAGTTCTTCTTCTGATGTATCAGACTGAAGGTTTTCTAAAGCCTGAAATCTATTCACCATTGTTTCTTTGAGTGTCTGAACTTCTTGTATCAAATAACTTTCTAGAGACTTCATTGCATCAGTCAGTTTCTTACTTTCTCCAACTACAAATGATTCCATGTTTTTAATCTTCTCATCCTTAGATATTATCTGAATGGCATGTAAACTGCCTTCCAGAAAAAAATGTTCTATCTGCTAGCTTGCCATTATCCTCAGACATGGAAGAGATTCTATCATCTTGTCTTTCTATCTGATGTTCCAGTTTTTTAAACTTATTAGTAGCTTCCTCCGACCAGGAACGAGCTGTTTCTGCTAGCATGTTAATGCATTGCATTGTTTCTGTTCTGGTTATTGAGGTATCTGACATGAAACAAATTCTACCTGTCACCTCTCCAACACCATCTTCAATATTCTGAACCTTTCTTTCTGTACTTTCAATGCTTTGATTTCTATCATTTTCAACGTTTCGAATCCTTGTTACTAAGTCTCCTATGGTTTGTACAAGTTCCTTATTGTTTGCTGTAATCTCAAACCATTTCTTTAAGAATATCATGTTAATGATGAAACCCATTGCTATTACAAAATAAAAGGACATATTGGTCCAGTCATAAGTTTTGTCTATATATGAAGTAAAATAATTCCTAAAGTCCTGTATTGTAAAATTATCTGCCATAGTTATGAAACAATTGATCTCAGATTTTATATCAGCTTAAACTGCAAAGGATGTTACAATTACCTTAGGTGTCATTCTGCTGTCCTGGAACTTTGATGCTTTTAGTTGTAGGTCTCAGCTTGTTGTAATTACACCTGAGGTGTACCACCAAATGGCGCCTAGCTGCCAAGGCCCGTCTGATTCTGGTTCTGCCTGGAAGTGTACCGCCAAATATCGTCTGGCAGCAGAAGATCCTTCTGCTTCCGGTCCCTGTAGAATAGCTCGTAACAAACTATGGCAAACAAAATTTTGTTAAAAGGAGACTTGTGGAATTGCTGGGACCACAAGACTAAGGGCGGGAAAAGGCACAAGCAGGGCAGGTGCCGAGCGGCTCTGCGGGAATGCAAAGTGCAGTGCGGAAATGGGCAAAAAATGAGAAGCGGTGAGTGCCTTCTCAGGTCTGCTTTGGTGGCAAAGATCTCCTTTGCTGTAAGGAAGAGGCAAATGTCCCAAAGCTGTGGTGAGTCCACCTGGTTAAACCCTGCCCATTGGGGAAGGTGGGGCAGGGGAGTGGGGTCTGCTGCCTGGGTGAAACCCGGGTCCTGTGAAAAATCCTAATCCCACTTCTGACACCAGATATTGCAGTTAAATAAGGATAAAGAGAAACAAATAGGCTGAATAGATGTTTATTCAGGGAGACATACCTTACAACCTAGACAGATGAACACCAGGAAATTCTACCCGATGCTATCCTGTCCAAGTCATGCCAGCAAGAGAGCTTTTCCTGGCTCTCTCTCCGATCTTCTTCCTCAGGTCACTTCCGCCCATGGCTCCACCCCCAAATGGGCTTGGTCAGTGCCACAGAAGGACTATCTCACTACATCAGCTGTCTCTATGTGTTTCTGCATCATGGTCTTGTACTCTTCCCCTGCACCTGGATTCTACTTTGACTCAGTGTTTAGGTATGGGTGTTTGCTTCTGTTTCCAACAGATACTAGATGAGGGCTCCATGATGGTGGATATGTTAGTTGTTGATCTCACTATCCATGAAAGGCATTCATGGTAGCCGTTCCAAGGTTGCTCAAATTGTTAGTTGGCAGCAGTCTTGTAGGTCTCTAAACCTTTCTTTAGGTTCAGATTACTTTTTAAACCATTAATGGTTCCCTCGTTTATGTTTCTCTCTCTCTCTCTCTCTCTCTCTCTCTCTCTCTCTCTCTCTCTCTCTCTCTCTGTGTGTGTGTGTGTGTTTGTGTCTTCTGTCTTCTATTCCTATCCTGACTCCATCTTCCTAGTTGCATGTGCTTTCCTCTTCTCCCCTTCTCTTTCTCCTACTTCTCTCTCCATTCACTGCCCCCCAACTTACCATGTGCTCTGGGGGACTTGTCCCTTTCCCCTTCTGTGAGGGACTTTATATGAATCTCTTAGACTATACCTTGTATCCTAGTTCCTCTGGTGGTTTGAATTTTAGCTTGGTGATCCTTTGCTCTTGGTCTAAAATCCATATATGAGCGAGTACATACTATGTACCTCTTTTTGCGACTGGATTACCTCATTCAGGATGGTTTCTTCAAGTGCCATCCACTTGCCTTCTAATTTCAAGATTCCATTTATTTTTCCCTGCGCAGTAGTATTCCATTGTGTAGATGTGCCACATCTTCTTTATCCATTCTTCAATTGAGGGGCATCTAGGTTGCTTCCAGGTTATTGCTATTGCAAATAGTGCTTCTATGAACATAGTTACACAGATGTCTTTGTTGCATGGATGTGGATCATTTGGGTATATGCCTAAGAGGGGGATCTCTAGGGCCTGTGGTAAACTAATTCCCATTTTCCTGAGGAACCGCCATACTGATCTCTAAATGGCTGTAGGAGTTTGCACTCCCACCAGCAGTAGAAGAGTGTTCCCCTGTCTCCACATCCTCTCCAGGATAAGTTGTCATTGGTGTTTTTAATTTTAGCCATTCTGGCAGGAGAAAGATGGTATCTTAAGGTTGTTTTGATTTGCATTTTCGTGATAGCAAAGGATGTTGAGCACTTTCTTAAGTGTATTTCAGCCTTTTTTATTTCCTCTATTGAGAATTCTCTCTTCAGTTCTGAACCCCATTTATAATAGGGTTATGTTTTGTTGACTAGTTTCTTGAGTTCTTTGTATATTTTGGAAATCAGCCCTTTGTCTGATGTAGGATTGGTGAAAATCTTTTCCCAGTCTGTCAGTTGCCCTTTGGTCTTGTCCATTGCCTTACAGAAGTTTCTAAGTTTGAAGAGGTCCCATTTATTATTTGATAATCTCAGTGAACTCAAAAATATCAGTAGCCCTACTTTATTCAGATAAAAAAGAGGCTGAGAAAGAAATCAGAGAATCATCATCCTTTACAATAGCCACAAACAACATAAAGTTTCTTGGGGTAATGGTTATTAAACACGTAAATGACTTTTATAATAAGAACTTTGTGGCTCCAAAGAAAGAAATTATAGACGATGCCAGAAAATGGAAAGATCTCCCATGTTCTTGGATAGTTAGGGTAAATATAGTAAAAATGGCAATCTTGCCAAAAGCAATCTACAAATTCTATACTATCCTCATTAAAATCGCACAACAATTCTTCACTGATCTTGAAAGGATAATAATCATCTTTATATGGAAAAACAAAAGACCCAGGATAGCCTAAACAACCCTGTACAATAAAAGAACTTCAGGAGGCATCACCATCCCTGAGTTTAAGCTCCACTACAGAGCTATAATTCTGAAAACAGTCTAGTATTGGCACAAAAATAGACAAGTAGACCAATGGAATCTAATTGAAAATCCTGATATTAACCCACACACTTAAGAACACCTGATTTTGACAAAAAGACTAAAAGAATACAATGGGGCAAGGACAGCATCTTTAACAAATGGTGCTGGCACAATTGGATGATAGTGTGTAGAAGACTGAAGATAGACCCATGTCTGTTGCCATACACAAAACTCAAGTCCAAATGGAACATAGACCTCAACATCAATCCAGCCACACTGAATCTCTTAGAAGACAATATAGGAGGTACCCTTGAACAAATTGGTATAGGAGACCACTTCCTGAACATAACTCCAGGGGCACAGACACTGAGAGGATTGCTTTCTTAAATGGAAAGTACAATGACCTAAGACAATAGAGTAGTATTAAGAGTTTGGAAATACCAGAAATATTTGCTGCAGAGCATTTCACAGGAATGCATTTATACCTAAAATACCATCCATTCATGTTACAGATGACTCTCGTTACCCTGAATCAACAAAAAAAGCACATTTACTCCACTCTGTGACTTGGGTACTGGAGAGATTGTAATGGCTCCACATTCCTGAGTAATCATTTTCTGATGGGTTTATTGCCACCTCGGCCTTATCAGGGCATGGCAGTCTTATGGACCCTGATGATAAATTACTCTTGCAAGAGGGATGAGACAGTACCACTTTAACAAGTGCACTAAAGTACTTTTTATACTGGGGAGAGTTCAGTGCATTTCCCATTCATCATGCACCCTCCTTGATTTTACACAGATTTTACACTGTTGATTAGCTCATTAGTGAGGTTAATTGGATACATTAACTGGCAGAATTACAGCCCAACTATGAACCAGAGCCTGCCGTGTTATAAATGACAGACAAACCACGGACATGCATGGCCAGCCTGAAGGAAGCTGTACTCTTTGATTAACTTTCATTAGAGTTTAATTCTTTCCTCTTCCCCACTACTGCTATTGACTCCATACAGATGTTTACTATGGACTTGATAACAAACTGGGTAACAGGGATAGACATTTTCAAACCTTCACTCATTTCCTGAGTAATAAGAAGGGGCAATTTGCTAATGTAATTAATAAATGACAAAAGATTATAAGATATAATTATTGTCATAAAGTTCCATAAAATAACCTGTTATGAAAAATTCACATCTTATTGAACCTTGTAATGGTTAGAAATGACAAATTCTCTCACAAGTTACAACTTAAAATAATGTGAACAACATTTAAGAGCAGAATATTCTAGATTCTATTAAAAATGACTAAATACTATTTTCCAGAGATAAGACCAGGAATCCCCCCATTTAATTTTCATCTATTGAATTTGACACTACACTGTATCAATTTACCATTAACGTGGTATATTGCTGAATTGATTCACATTAAAGAGATATAATAACATTTAGAGAAAAAGAATTTTTAGAGAAGATAAAATTTTCTTCATAGAATTTTCTTTTCTATTTCTTTACAGGGTCTAAAGTGTAAGTTGATTGTGTCATGCGATTCCTCTTCTATGGTGCCTTATTTTCTAACCTGATATTTTCTTTGTCCTAAGTTATCTTTTTTATCATTATTAATTATTTTTTAAATTTATTTTACATCCCTATCACAGTTGACCCTCAATCCTCTCTTCCCATTCCCCAATCCCCAGCCTCAACTCCCCTCCTATTCCCCCTATCTACTCCTTCTGCATTCTACCCTGAATGCTGCAGATTACCTCTGATCTACGAAGTTAAGCTGACTCAGGCCTAGTTAGTATTTGGAGGGGAGTTCTCATAATGGAAACTCTGAAGTCAGTTATATCTGAAACCTAGCTTACATAGTTAGGTGTTACTTGTTGGGCAAGTTAGAAGCCTCCGAATTCTCTAGACTTCCACTAATTATCTATGAGTTGTTTTAACATCCATTCATACCTCGGTCCTGCCCCTTGGGCCAAGGGTGTGTCACCCCTCTGAGCATGGCAAGCAGTACCCTATCTCTCTGTATGAAGGTACAAAGGTCTGTTTGTCCAAGTACAAGTACTTCTTTCTTCAGTGTCTCCGAGCAGTAAGCTCATTGTCTCTCTGTCTGTGTTTCTCTTTTTTCTCTCTCCCTCTCTCCTCCCTTCCCCCCAATAAACTTTCCACATAAGTCCTGCCTGATGGCTTATTTATCTCTCACACTCCACAGGACTCACTAAAGGTCCCACTTTGTGCCATATCTATAATAAGTTGGACATGTCATCTCTAATGTGTAAGGCTACTAGAGAGCTTCAGTCACATTTATGGGATTCTATATGCAGATATGTAAGAATCACTCAATTTGGAGAAGGTCATTTGAAAGGAAGGCTTCCTTCACCAATCAGGTGTCCATCTAATCCACAGAGAGCACCTACAAATTTATTGGAAAGATTGAGGAAGCTGGCATGAAAGAATACCTATGGACTGCCTGGCTACAGCAGATCCAGGTGTGCTTGAATCTTTAAGAGAGAAACAGCATGCAATGAATTGTCTGTGGTAAAAATGACCAGTGAATGAAAACACACACACACCAAAAAAACAAAACATAGGATTGCTTAACAAAAGTTCATTAATACAAAAAGAAGGAACAAAAAAGAAAATGAAATGACTTTATATAATTTTTCAGACAGACATAAATGAGAAATAGTCAAGGGGATAGCAGGAAAAGAAAGGAAAAACTAGTATTAGTGAACAAAGGAAAGAAAAATTAAGGGAAAATCTATTTTAAATTGATGGAAATAGTTACCCACAAGTTCTGATGGAACAGGGATGTACCCTTCAACAAAGATGAAATCAGATCAGGTTTGCATAAATTCTGATTTCTATAATTTTGTGCTTAATTTCACTCTAGATCACAGTAAACATTTTATTTGTCTAAATAAAGACATGTATCACAAGACTGAAGATTTCTTCTTGAGTTCTAAGCAAGTCTAGGCTCAGTTACTTTCTCCATCACCCTTGTAAGAGTGATGTAAATGTTTAGATGTTATGACTGTGTCTAATTCCTGTGCTTTTAGCAAAGGATTACAGAAAATATAAACTCCAGTCCTGTACATGAGTAACTAATTTTTTAAAAGTTTAGATATTTGCCCTGTAATACTTATCCAGAAAAAATTTCTGTCTACTGTTTGTGGGGTAATTTCTGAAGACCTTTCCTTCTGGGTTACGTAGTTTTGTTATTGTTATTTTTAAATACATACATGAAGATTTGGAGGCAATTATGTCCAAAAAACAGGATAATGATGTTCTTAGTATTTATGAGCTAAAATTTCCTAGTAAGGCCATTAAAAATCCCCCCCCCCAAGGAGTTTGGTTTTTCCTCCCACCGCCTGGTCTTGTCCTGCCACTGCACCAGCTCCGATTAACACAATGAGACTCTGTATTTGATATAATTCTGTTGGCCTGTTACTAGTTTCTTATCGGCTAGCTCTGTCTTAATTATTAACCCAGTTCTATGCATTTCCACGTGGTCTTACCAGGGAGAGGCGGCTGGCGGTTCTGCCTCCTCCAGACTCTCCATCTTGACCCCTCCTTCCTACTTCCTTTTTCCTCCTTCTCTCCTAGTCCCTACTATCTCCTTTCCTATTGGCCAACAGTTCTTTATTCATTATCCAGTATGAGAAACATATATATATAATGGCATCTTCCATCACCCACCTCTGTCTCTTTTTACTTTGTTTTGAATATGTCCTGTCTGAGAGACAACTTTACCAACTCAGGCTGTTTGGATGTAAACAATGTGAGCAATTTAGGGACAAGCTATTGAAATGGTCTAGCATCTTCACTAACATCACTGTAATTTTTTCTTGATGTCATTGGCGTTACTTAATGTGTTTCTCTTGCTCCCTTTCAGAGAGGGTTTTGTTTTCAGAGCTATTTTGAAAGTGAGCCTCAGAGATTATTTTAATGAGAACACTTGGCTACTGTGCTGACTAGTTTGATTTCAACTTGACAGAGGCTAGAGTTATTTGAGAGGATGGTACTGCAACTGAGAAAATGCTTCCATAAAGTCAAATTGTAGGCAGGCTTATAAAGCATTTTCTTAGTAAGTGATTGAAGTAGGAGAGCACACTCCATTGTGGGCAACACTTCCCTTGTGCTGGTAATCTTGGATTCTAGAAGAAAGTAGGCAGAGAAATCCTTGGGGAACCAGCTAGTAAGCAGCAACCCTCTGTGGCCTCAGCATCAGCTCCTGCCTCCAGGTGGTTTCCCTCTTTGAGTTTCTTCAATAATGAATTATGATATGGAAGTATAAATCATATAGATACATCCCTGCCAATATTCTCTGTGTTATGACAGCCAAACAAAGGGTAACCAATTGTGTACAATTCCTCTTCTCATGCTATTTGTGGACATTATGATGAACTTGACTTATTTTTCCTAATGACAGTTATTTGCATGTAAACTTGTGAACATTATCTCTCTGGGTGGTACATTTCAAAAGAGCAAAGACACCATCTAATGAAATTAAAATAGTCATATTAACCAATTATAGTTATTCTCATAACATAATACACATGAAAATTACATAGAGAACCCAGAAGAACACAGATTAATATAGACAATGAATACACCTGCTTTCAGTATCATACAAGGAAATCACCAGATCCCCAGGCTTAGAGAAAAATTTTAAAATAAACAGTAGAATAACAATTTTTATATTTTAGATGGGTCAAAAATGACTGGAAATAAGAATCAACAAATGTATATTGCAAAGGGTATTGAAACAGGAAAATGAGATAGTTTGTTGCATATATTGGAGGGTTATTTGGGGCTATGATAAGGAATGAAAATAACTTGAAGAAAAATAGACTAGACACAAATTGAGCAATGTATTGAAATGAAATCATAAAGGAAAACAAGATATATGTGTAAATATGCAAAGTATAGTCAAGAATATTGCTTTAATATTGTTCTGAAAAGCAACTGAGACTCAATAAAGAATGCTAAAAAGAGGGTGAAATGCGCTTAGAATGTAAGGAATCTTACCTTTCTATTTCCCTAGCTAGTTGCTAAGCAGCCTTATTATTGCACTTTTGCCATTGAGGCTCAGACTTCACATCTCTACTTTTGCTGATAAAGCACCAAAAACCCAGGGGATAAAGAAGTAGGGAGGGAATCTCAAGCATCATTGAAGCTTGGGATACAGTTAATTCCTTTCACCTGCCTTAGGGCAAGGAACTTTTGACAAATGCACAGTTTTGTTGTGTCAATGAGGTTTTTTTTTGTTTTGTTTTTTTTTTTTTCCTTACTTGCTTTCTTTCACTACAAAGTATCAACACCAAGTTTCTCACATATACTTTATCTCTGAGCCATGTCCACATCCCTTTAAATAACATTTCTCATATGTTTTAAAGAAGTGCAAGTTCCTTGGATTCTTGATTTCTACAGTCATTACCTAGTGGTTTTGGGCTAAATTACAATCTGGGATTAGTCTAAATTAATTATTAGTCAATTATTTATTAGCCTAAATAACTATCACTGATCCTCCTCTTCTAAACACACAAGTGTCCATTCCTCACTGCCAGAAGTTGGAAAGAAAATGTCTCCATAAAGTCAGGGAGTGCATGTGTAACTCAATATTGCCATGTCTCGAGTCAGACTTTCAAATGGGTTCCACTGAAATCAGCATCAAAGTGGAATGCAAACCATCACATTCACTTGAATACCACAATCTAAAGAAAGAATGAGAGCACTGAGCATAACATCTTCAAACTTAAAGTATTCATTCATGAATCATTCATTTCATTTGCTTATTCCATTGGGCATAAACATCTGCAAATTAACCTAAAACAGTAATAAATAGAAACATAGCAAATGGAGTTGCCATTGCTTCTTAATATTTATAAACATAAACATGAACATTTGCATGTCTCTGACAGCAGCAAAATAGATGCTTGCTAATTGCCATTTAGATTCTGAAGCATTTCCTCATTTTGTTTTTTTTTTTTTTTAAGTGAGGTCTTTTGTAGACAGTTCGGACTTCAGCTTACTATATAGTTGAGGATAGGCATGGACTCTTTCTCTTCCTGCCTTCTTCAGCTCTCTAATGCTGGAATTAAAGCCATGTACCACAACTCTTGTTTTAGTTTGTTTAAGCCACTGCCTGTGGAACCCTGGGGCCTTGTACACAGGTAATGTCCTTCAACTGAGTAAGCAGTTGCCAACAAGTCCAGACACAGAGACACTCCATGCTGATAATGAGATTGTGTGGATTTCTTTTTGACTACCGAAAATACTTCTGTTATTGAATAGTTCAGAGTCTGGTTCAGTTAATTGTAGCATAGAGATTCACCAGAATGTAGGAGTGTTTCAGAGAATACACTTAGTAGAGAATATATAAATGCATGCACGATCTTGCTTGTGTTTTCCCTTTATATTGTCTATTTCTAAACTCAGCACAACAATCAAGCTCCAGATGAATAAAAATTAATTTTCCCTGGATGTGCATTCTGAAACATACTGTCAAAGGTATCTCAAGATTAGAACTAAGTGAAAAGGTCCATGCTAAACTCCTGTATTGTGACTATGTTACAATGGATAGTGAGTTGCTACAGTAAAGGCAGTTTACCTTGCTTTGTTCAAACTGCATATTAGTTCTCTCTAGTTTTGGAAAAAGTAAGGTGGATCTAAGAAACAACACACAAGTAAATAGATACACAGATAAGTAGGAGGCAGAAAAATAGATATATGGTAGATAACTAGACCTACAAATAAGTATTTCATTTTTCACATTAAATTTATTTGAAACATAAATGGAAAAAAGACAACATGTAAAGTATTGATGACGTCTTGCATTTAGCACTGCTGTAACTGTCTATGTGTCTGTGAGTCAGCATATATGTGTCCTCACAGTTATCTGAGATGCTGAAGTTAGAACATTAGAGGAGGAAGATAATAATTCAGGCAGTCTTCAAGAGTAAATAGCCATTTGATGTATTTTCCATCTCAATGTTTGCACCTTGAATTCTGAATGTCTCTGTCTTTTATTGCTGGCACATTGCTGCCCCAGATCACAGCGATTCTTGAAAACTGCTCATGAATGAATATATTTTTTCCCTACTCCCAGGATAACATCTGTAGGAAAACAACTCGGCAGATATGTTCAGCTATGCAAGCAAATACTCTCTTTTTATCTCCAGAAAGCCATGTGAGGCGATTATGTTGCACCTGCTAAGATGTTATGGGGCATGTCTATGTCTCTTAGGAGGGTGAGATTCTGATGACCCTGATTGTATTGGGAGAGAAAGGGGAGTGATTAGGTGGTTATGATCTGTCATTGAAAGTCAGATTTCTGGCTGAGACTCATTTTCCTACATTTTTTTTATATAAATGAGAAAAGTGTTATACTTAGACAAATCCTTGAAAGAAAATGACACATACTCATATCCAACTAAATGTTCTCTTCCCCACAAGAGATTTATCTCCACAAAATATCCCATCAAGCTTTCCAAATTCTCCACTATCCCTTTTCTGCATTAAACACCTTTTCAGTGTAAAATACCATAATGTGCTGTGCCAATTATACTTGATTTTGTTCTGTCATGTCATTGTGAGAAACACTTTTCCATTAAAACTATAGCTGAGTGTAGCATATTTCAAGCCTTGTCATAACAACTTTGTTACTCCTGTCCATGATTTCAGCCCATCATAGGAATTTATAGCATATTTACATTTGATGATTTTACTCTAATCCTATCATGTGTCTTAGTTTGGATTTCTTTTCCTGTCATGAATGTAGTCTCTTTTTAATGTAAAATTTCTTTCAAATTTGTGTGCTTTTCTCAACAAATTAACCTATTCCCTCATGTTCAAATGGGCTTAATTTAGTCCTCTTGTTACTCTACCCTACAAGTCAATGAGTTTGCAGCTGGCTCTTGAGATTCACTCTTCACCTGTCCTTACCATTCCTTTTTAGTAGTAGTGTATTTGCCCTTGTTGGCTGTATCACTTAGTCTTCTTTCCTTTACATCTTGTATTATGTTGCTCTGTAAAAACTTCAAATAAGAAGCTGTTAGCAAATTGACATTCTAGGTTGCCCATCCTTTAGATTCAGAGAATTACAGTGACTATTTCCTTTACTGCAGCCCCAAGCTCCAAGCTAACACTACTCTGCTGCTGACCATTCTGCCCTATTCATTCCCAGGAGAGCCAGCATCACCAATCTTGCTTATAGTATAGATGCCTGTACATCTCCCTCCTGAAAATCCTGTACATATGTCCAAATAGTTATAAAAAACATCCTTTGTTAAACTCCAAACTTCTTTTTCACTACATATATTTTTCCTTGCGAATTGCTGCTACATATATATCCTCTGTCCTATCTCACGTACAAAGGCTTAATGTATATCAAAGGGAAAAACACAATATTCCAGTGAAGAAATAGGCAATAAAATGAAAAAGATAAAGGAGAATTCTAAAATGGAAAAATACAGTAATCTCTGGGGAAACTTGGTAATTAATGGATGGGGCATACCTCCACTATTTCTAAGAACAACATATGAATTTATAATAGCAAAATAAAATCCATATGTAAGAATATTTGTTGAGATGATGATTATGATTTTACTCTGATAATATCATTATTCACAATAACAAAAACAGTGTTCTCAGTCATCTGGCATCCTGCCATTAAACTCCATATTAGAGAATTAAGAGTAGGCTCAAATATCAATAGCTGTTGATTATTGATGATGAAATGTTGTGCCTCTCATTAACTATATTTGGTGAATTGTGTTTTTGGTAAAGGAACTTTCTCCTAGAAGAGGTCTGTCTTTAGTACTTAATTATGAAGAAATTAAGAATAATGATTTAGAATATTAGTATTAACAAGGAACCAAGAACAGGCTGAAGAGTACTGAGGAACACCTGGAAGAAATTTGATTATAATTATTAATTTGAAATTGAGAGCAAAATATAAGTTAGAATTAGCCTTTATCTTTCTCAATATTATTTTTCCCCAAATAATACTTCCATATTACATAACTGATTCTGTAAGAATTTTCATTCATTGTCTGAACCTACTTAATGTTAAATTAATTTTTTTACTTGTATATTGTATTAGTCTCAAGCTTCTTCCAGTATGGTTTTAAGATTTTATTGATAACTTCCTTAAATGTCTTTTGGTTTTATGAGATTCTTAGGGTGAAAGTTCTCTGCTAAGGATTGAGTTCTTTTGCTTTTTTATGTCTAGTTTCTTGAGTTCTTTATAAATGTTGAGATTAGCACTCTGTCAGATGAGGAGATGGTGAAGATCTTCTCCCAATCTGTAGGCTGATGAGGATATCAGAAAACAGAAAGATCTCCCATGCTCTTGTATAGGAAGAGTCAACATAATAAAAATGGCAATGCTATCAAAAGCAATCTACAGATTCAATGCAATCCCCACCGAAATCCCAACACAATTCTTCACAAAACTTGAAAGAACAATACTCAAGTTCATATGGAAAAACAAAAAACCCAGAATAGTGAAAACAGTCCTATATAATAGAAGAACTTCCATAGGCATCAGCATTCCTGACTTCAAACTGTACTTTAGAGCTATAGTAATGAAAAGAGCTTGATATGGGTATTAAAAAAGATAGGTGGATTGATGGAATCAAATCAAAGGCTCTGATATCAATCCATATGTCTATGAACACCCTCACAAGTGATGAGGGGTGGAGTGGAGGTGGGCTAGGGAGAAGGTAAGAAGGGTAGTAGGAGTTAAAAAGGTGGGAAGAGAGGTTTGAGGGAGAACTATGGTTGGAATGTAAAAGAAAAAAAAGATTTTATTGACATTCATTTAATTTTGTATTGTGTGTGTGTGTGTTGTGTGTGTATTTGTGTGCACAACATGTACATGAGTGCCTTTGGAATCTAAGAGCAAACATCTAGTCTCCTGGAGCTGAATTTAGAGTCAGTTTTGAGCTGTCTAACATGAGTACTAGGAACCCAACTTAAGTCCTCTGGAAAAGCATCAAGTGTTTTAACCACTGAGTCTTCTTTCCCACCCTTAAATCATCTCTGATGCTTCAATTATTCAGTTATATTTCTACTTTTAGAAATAAATAATAACACCTATAGTTTATATCATGTCTCCGAAAGGAAAATAATTTAAGCAAATAAGAGAAATCATTCATCAGATATAAGTTATATTGCCTCAGAATCTCTTCTTAATTTACAGATAATTTCCATTTTTCAATTTGGCTTATATAATTTTAAGTTTATTTTGTTTTTATTCTGGTTTTACGAAAATAGATTTAAAGGGCATGACTTCTAAATATTCATTATTAACATTTATAAGAATTTTATTTTATTTTGTGTTTGAGTTTATGTCCAAGTTTTCAAGTTGCTTCTTCTACTTCTGAAAGAGTAATATAAACCGGGGAGGTAAAGTGGCTGCGCATGGCCAACACAGTCTACAATAGATACTTCACAAGACCATGTTATGTCTTTTTCACAGGGGTACTGCATCTAGTCTGGGATTCTGCCTGGATAATGTGCTTTTAGCCATTTGTTCCATTCTGGTTGAGGGTGATATCTTTTATTATTATTATTATTATTATTATTATTATTATTACTACTATTATTATTATTATTATTAGTGCTGTTGTCAAAGTGTTATTTAAATTCAAGTTTTTTTTTTCTTTACTGTTCCATATCAAACCCTATTAACAATATTGGTTCCTACTCTTTTCATTGTTGGCACTGTTAATGTATTACATGCAGCCTTCACTCTCTTCAAGAGTAGAAAAGCATGCAGTTAGTTTACCAAGAGCTTACACCCCAAAGAAATAATATGAAAATATGTATAAATAAAACTCATTAAATACATTAACATTTTTAAGTAAACCTGTCCTCAATGACATAAAAGGCCATAAATATGGGCTTTATATTCCAATGTCTCATATCATTTCTTTTTCTGTGTGGTAGTATGACAAGGGGCAACCATGCCAATATGGACCTACTTTAGAAAAGCCATTTAAAAGAACTAATATGAGAAAAATAAATTTGAACTTGCAATCCATTTCAAGTACTATTAAGTAGAATGCCTGTCTTCATATGACTGATGTGCCCTTGGTTAAGATGCTTAACAAAATGTACTACATTCAAAAGGAAAAAAGTTGATATAAAAGTATTGATCTTACAAGATGTAAGTGGTACACAGAATATTACACAGTCAATTTAATTTCAAAGATTAATTTATGAAAACTAAATAAAATATTTTTCATGTTCTTTCATTTGTAGTATGAGACATTTTTCTAATAGCAATTTCTAACAATATTAAAAACAAAAATACAGACACAAAAATCTAATATGTGATTGAATATACAAAATATGTGAACATATTACACAACATTTTTATCTATTCTCTTACATTCATAAACTGACTTAGAAGATGGTGAAAAAAACTTAAAAAATTAAAATCTATATTCACCTGTTTGTGGTGAAGTAATCATGTTATTCAAGCTCTTGTACACTCAAGAGAGGATGATTACCTCCAGTTTCAGGCTGTCCACAGCTACATAGTATATTCCAGGCCAGCTTGTGCTATAGTAAGAGATACTTTCTCAAATCAAAAATTAATGTAACATGAAAATAAACAAATACATGCCTATAGTGATAGTTATCCATTGTGATTCATGACAATATATACATATTGACAATACAATATATGGCAATACTTGGGAATCAGATGGGTCTCTGTGGTGTTGAGGATAATTGCATTTATATAGTGATTTCTAGGTATGTCAGTGCTACACATTGAAATGATGTCTATAAAGAAAAACAGAAACAGAACAAAAATTCCATAATATTATATTCAATCTCTTCATTCCAAAGGTCAAAAAGATACAAATTGCAACTCACTTATTAAAAGCCTAATACAGATATTTTTCAGTAAAAAATGACAAGCATATTGTGACACACACTACACTAATAATGATGAATATAGTTTCCCTTATATCCTGTCTTTACTTCAAAATTGAACTGGACCAATTAACCTTGTCAAAAAGTCAGAATTTTAGTTGGTTTCAAACTAAATTTCTTTCTATGCCAATAATCTCATGTCTCTATTTATATCTATAAAATTTTGGACTAAGGAGTGAGCAGACAGACTGTCTCCTTGATAAAACAGCCATTAACTGCTGCAAACTTTCCTGATACTCTGCAATAAGAAAAAACAGCTATGTTTAATTTTAGTATTTCTGTTTGCTTCTGGTAATTATGGATTTGTTTGTATTAAATTTCACAGAGATTTTTGAAATCATTAAAATCATACTGCATTTGACTTACATACTGATTTCTAATGTTTCTCTTATGGGATAGATTCTACATTCCCCATACCTGGCTGCTGGACAGGACATGTGCTTGCCCAGTATTAACAAGAGAATTCAATGGGCAAAGAGCTAGTCATGTGATGTGTTCCTGTAGTCATGGTGCTTAAAAAGCTTAATCAGGTTAAGGATAAAGAGGTCAAGGATGACATGCACAACTACCAATATTCCATCTCAAAAAAATTAACATAAACATAATCTACCTAGATATTAACAGAGAACAGGCTCATTCTAATATTTAGATTTCAACAAAGGTACTAGGAAATAAACTGAATTATTATCGGTGAAGGAAAGAAGGTAACTTGAAAGACTTAAGTGACTGTTATACTTACTAGGAGACTAAAATAAACAGATTCTTCTTAGGAAAGTGTTTCTGACAATCTTAAATACATTTGATATCTTACAAGAAAACAATATTTTAGAAGAAATTAACTTATTAAATCTTTTTGACTTGTAAATGTTGTTCCTCTAAGTTCCATGCTCCATTAAGTCAGAAATTACTTTCATTAACTTCAGAAACTATAATAATTGTAAAAAATCTTGAACGTTTTGTTTGTAGAGGTGCATTTTTGAATCGCGATTAACAGCATTGTTTACCAGCCTACCCTTAGAAATAAACTGACTAAACCTGAGTCACCTTACCCATGCTTTATACTGGAGCTAGAATTGTAAGAAGAGTGACTTTGTCAGAATAATATGGAGCAGCTATAATTTCAAGATAATTGCTCATAATTTATCTTTATCATTTACTTTGTGTTCTTTCATTGATATAAACACCCATAAATTTTCCCCATGTATATATATTCACATTGCCAAGTATAGTTTTTTATGAAAATTATTCAGTTTTAGTTTAAAAATTCCGTACCGACTTGTCAAAATGATGTGATCTGAAGCAAAGTGCGGCCAAAGGCTACAAAGGCCAGAGACATCAGGCTTCTTGACATGCAGTGTCTTCAGGGTACCATGGATTTATGAGGGCTCAGAGTTAAAACAACTAACTCCCCAAAATCACATGTGATGAAATAAAGAGGAAGGACTAAAAGTCTTGTCCAGTCTGCCAATCTGAAGCCTTCTGAGAAACTAATTTTATAGTCCATTAGTCACAACGTATGAATTAGTATAAATCCTGACCTGGGGCCATCATCCCTTTTAAGCAGAATGGAAAAGAAAAGGTAATGGTTGGAATTTTTGCCTAACAGAGATTTTTTTTTTTTACCCTTAGGGACTTGCTATTAATGAGGCTATAATATTCCAGTTGCATTCTTATTGCTGTGCTCTGCATATTTTAAATCATTGGTAATTTGAACAAGAGCGTTTCCTTTTCTTTGTTAATTGATCTGAGGCAGTCCCTTGATTTCGATGGTTGGCAGCATGTAAACAGAATGCATGGGTAGCATGCAAGAAATGGTACATCAGAGATGTGATAGACACACTTCCTCTGTCATTGCTCGGCTCTCTTCACATGTGCCATGCATACCTGATACTGCAGAGGAGTTATGTTTCCTCCAGAGTCAGATGAATGAGAAATGTGATTCATATTGCCATCTTCGAGCACACCTGCTAGACTAGGGCTCCATCTACTATTACTCTCAACAATAACAGAACAGAATTTGTACTTCAAACTGTCTGCCTGGTTTTCTGAACACACACTGTTAAGGCCATCCTTCCTAGTTAAGATTCCCTTCAATGCATATGAGTGTCACTTGTAAACAGTACAATAAGGATAAAGTATAGAAGTTAACTTTCTTCTATAAGGGAAGCATGTTACTTTCTGTCAGACAATTTCCTAGAGTTTTGAGAATATGTGGGTCTCCAGATATCCACAACACCCCTCTATAATATCTCCTTTTTACTCCCCAATCCCTGGGCAATGAAAGCTGCAATCCCTACAAGTAGCTTGTCCATATGGTTTTTTCCTATTGCAGCTTACCTGATTGTGATTGCAGCTTGCTGTAATCACAAGAAGTCTCTAAGTGAGGCAAGAAATTAAAATAGTTGTTCACTGTTACTTTTTAACATTCAGTTACTAGAGATCTTCTTTACCTTATTTTTTTTTAACAATGTCTCATCTCCTATATATTTGTAAATGTGTCTATTGGAAGCTACTGACTTACAAAATTATCATTATGTAGTTATTAGTTTCAAGACTACTACTTAAATACACAGAGCAACTCTGTAGATCTGTCGCATCTAGAAAATCAGGGAAGTCTGCAGCTGCATGAGTCAGCTTGTTTGGTACCTTGATATCAATTGTCATGAACCTAAAATATATCTCTCCCAGCATCTGTGGTGAGAGTCTATTGGAGCAGGGAATTTGATTATCAACAATACTCACAGTGCTACATAATTTAACATAAAGGGCCACGAAGCAAAGTTAGATGAAGTTTAGGAATTGTATTTAGGAAGCAAATATTACATTTTATGTTTCAAGAATGACATAAATCAGGGAGTTTTGATAACTTCAGATGTGGGAAATTTTGGAACATCAGTTCCCAAAAATGGAACAAAAGATCAGGCAAAATTTTCCTTATTTGAAGTATAACCATGTCTGCAAGGCGATAGGTTGCCCTTGGATTGGTAGGATCCTCAAAGACATTGAGAAATTAAATGTTTTCCTACATAATTACAGTCAAAACACTAGATAATTCTGTTTTTACTCAGATGTGGCTAGAATTAAATTTTTAATTTAAAAATTATATTTGTTTATTTATTTATGTTTATTTGTTTGTCTATGGAATAGACCCAATACCAGGCTGTCAAAAGACATGTGGGAGGTGATATTTTCCTTTCATCTTTATGGGTACAGGGAATTAAACTCAGGTTATCAGGCTTTGTGGCAAGCGCCTTTAATCACTGTGACATCTCACTGTCACTAACCATAATTTTTCAAATGTAATTTTCAAATATATTATAGTGTGCATTGAATCATTAGTAAAGAAATATTTGAGAGGAAACTAAAGTTTATGGACATGATGGTGTCCATAATATAAACAAAAAATATTTTTTCAGGCACATGGATCGCTGGACATTACTATTAAAATAATTTTCTTCATTATTTAGTTGAACTGGCTTATTTATAAATATATAAGCTGTAGGTAAACAGTCTAATCTTAATCAGCATTCCACATAATAACAAAATGTATTACCACACTAGACAGTGTGTTATGAAACTACTGAATCAAGGAATTCTTAAAAGGCCAAGAAGTCCAAATTAATTATAATAAATGGCATGCTGTATATAAATTTGTGTTTCCCAAAGTTATCCTCAGTAACAACAGCATTTATCATTTATGCAGAAATACTTATATTCAAGCATCCTATGGTCAAGACTGCTGAAAAGTACTGGCAGTGTATTGCACTGGAATAAAACATTTGCCCTTTTCTGTATAGGATTATACTATCAAGAGGGATTGCATGATCACAAAGTGCAGATAGCTTCAGGTTTCATAGAGAATTTCAATCCTAGAATGTCCACAAAATAATTCATCACTTTTCTTCTTAAAGCGTAGCCATAACTAGATTTAACCAGTTGAAATTAAGGATAACAGTATTCATCTGCACTTTTAAGCCAAAACATTATAATGCCTTACTTCCTTTATAGAAAAATATATGGAATCAATTTAAGCTTATAAAACTTCCTACTAATTTAAACTTGTGTGCCTTTATCCACCATATATATATATATATATATATATATATATATATATATATATATATGATTTAGGTTTATCTATATAATTTTCTAAAAATTTTATCTCTTCCCAGGCCTGTCTGCTCTGCTGTCTGTCTCTCTCTGCATGTTATGTGTCTCTCTCTCTTTCTCTCTCTATCTCATGTGGTTGGTGTGTGTGTGCCTATGCACATGTGTAACCTTGTGTCTTTGAGGATGTCAAGATCAACTCATAAAATTCAGTTCTCTCCCTTCACTATATGGATTTAAGGGATTGTGCTCTGAACATTAAGCCTGGCAGCGGGTACATGTTCATACTGACTGTCTCACAGTCAATCCACATCAATTTAGTGCCTTTGTACACTAGATACTCATACATATATTGCATATTTACACACAAACATGGACACATGAGCACACGCATTTACACATATGCTTGCTATATTTTCACTTATTCTTTTGATCACTCTCTTAGTGTATCTTCTGAATGAAAGATTTCTTTTTGTGGTTTCACTGTTGTCTTGATTACTAGAAAATACTCAAATATGGTATAGGGTATAGAATGGCAAGTAGTTTGTTTTCAGTGTCTCTCTTTTATTTCATAAGCAGTCTCTTTCTTCACATTTTGTTCAAATTTTCAGCGACTCCAAATGTCAGCTTGGGTAACTTTCGGTGTTATCATCTCCACTGAAGGTATTTTCTCCATTAGTTCTTGGCAAATTTGTATTCACTATTCACAAGTATGTCTTTCTCTGTGAACTGTTTCTTCCCTACCACACTCAACTTGGCTGCAACTCATCTGTAGAAGAACTGATGGGAGATGTCATTCTGTATATGTTTCTCATACTGGTTAATAATAAAGCACTGTTGGCCAATAGGAAAGGAAGATAGGAGGGACTAGGAGACAAGGAGGAAATAGGAAGTAGGAAGGAGGAGTCAACTAAGAAAAGCATATATGAACTCAGAGAGTGAAGCAGCAAGCAGACGACCTTCAGTGGTCTATACCAGATCGTCTGTGTGTATACTATGGGTTTCAGTTCAATGTTTTTATGGGACTTCTGTGTGTGAAATAGTAGGTCTCAGATTCTTGACCTTCTCTTGAACTCTTTTTCTTCTTTGGTTTGCCTTGTCCAACCTCAGTGCGATTTTGATTTTATCTTATGTCTTAGTTGGAGTTTCAGTTACAGGGAAGACACTTAATTGGGTGCTGCAGTTCAGATATTTAATCTACTATCATATGAGATTTGGCAGCCTGCAGGCAGATATTGTGCTGAAAAAAAGGATCTGAGAGTTCTACATCATCCAGGACACTGAGCATGGCTTGAGCATATATGAGACCTCAAATCCCATATCCACAGTGACACATTTCTTCCAACAAGGCTGTACCTACATCAACAAAATCACATCTCCTAATAGTGCCATTCCCTTTGGAGGATATTTTCTTTCAAACCACTACATCTTATTATATTTTATTTTGTGGTCTCTAAGCAGCCTCTTTTATCCTAATGAGAGAGAAAAAGAGTGAATCCCAAAGGGAGGGAGACATGTGGTGGAATGGAGAAGAGTAGAAGCAGAGGAAACAGTAATCTAGATATATTGTATGAGAAAAGAATGCATTTTCAATAATGGGGGAAGTAAATAATTAAATTAATGCCAGTCTTCAAAGTGAGTACCAAAGCAACCATGAATTCAAAGCTTCAGAGGAAAGATTATAAATACTCAGCCTTCTCCCAAATATCAGTTGTGACAGATGAGGAAAACGGCACAATGAGATTTAATTTACTGAAAAAAAAAAAAAAAACAAAACTCTATGACATTAAAAAGAATACATAAACCACAAGTCATTCTGATTTCTGTCATTCTCTACTCCAGCAATCTGTTGCAAATATACAATATGTACATTTTCTCCCATAGATTACTCAAGGAAACAAGTGGTTTGCCCTTGGATTTATTTTACTTACATTAAGGACATCTAAACCTATGTCACACAGAAGAAGATGACCTTGGCTTATCCTCCAAAAATTAGCAGTAAAATGAATGAATATAAAATAGTGCACTTATTTTGAAACATGTTCTTATTCATGAAGATAAAAAGGACACATTAACAGTTTGGTAGAAGATATATTCAGCCATCAAGTATACTTTTATGTATCCTTAAACATTCATCTTACAAAAATGAAAGGGAAACTTCCAATCAAAAGGGATCCATCTGAAGTCAGCCCCAGCAGGAGTTGGTAAGTGCTTTGACTGAACAAAGGGCAGTGTACCAAGCAGCTTACATCCCAGCTCTTGTCCACATACAACAGAAATGAACTTTCAGCCGTGATTTCAAACATAATTTATTTCTTTTGTGAAATATTTTCTTCATACAAACTTAAGAAATATAAAAGTCATAACTCCAATGGCCTTAAGGAGATAAGCATATGATAAATTTTTGATCTTTTAATTTTTTTTTTTAAGGAAAACTTGTAAGGGACAAATAAAAGTAAAGTGAAAGACAGATTAGATCCTTGTAAATGCCATTCTGTTCTTCTCATATACTCAGCAGTGTGGATGTCAAGATGGAATATATTTTAATGCTAAAGATTAGCATTTCTTTCAAAGTCACCAGTAAGAGTCACCAGACATCTCTGTGGTGTCAGACAGTGACTCCACATATAAGCTCATTAAGTAAACATAGACAGGCAAGGTCTGAGATACTTTCATAAAAGTATAATCTTTACACTTAATAAGGGATTACCCTGCTAATAGATGAAAGTATTATTTCAACCAAAGCTTTATTACAGAGGTTTACAGTATTTTTTTTTTACCCCAAAAGGCATCATGATATTGGGAAAAAACTTCCATGCTGATGTCACCTTACCATCAAAATATTCCCATCTCTTTGCTGTACCTAAGAAATAACCAATCCTTGAAGGTTGCGGTTTATTTGTTTGGATTTAAGTTAAAAACAGTTGAAGATGTGCCTTGGAATAAAGTAAAACAATGTATTACATTTGAAAATTTTATGATACACACAAGAAAAAAATTATTGCAGCAAAATCCTTGGGGGGCAGATGGAGACAATTCCCTGAACAATATAATATGATAGAGGAATGGCAAATTTCACAGAAATGTATATGGTCTAGTTATTAGCATTGTTAGCAGGAAGTTGAACTCATTCTAGTCTGATGACTCCTGTTATTTGCATTGATCTTCTCTAAAATAATACAAGGTCTTTTGCTGATATTGTATTTTCTGAAATATTTACATTAAAGTTTTAAAATATACAGGAAAAGTACATTCCTGATGTAGATTTCACCTGGGCTTATTACCTTGATGCTGTTTGGATTTATTCCTCAGTTTTAAATGTGTGATGCCTTATTGATCCCCATAAAGGTTAAGGATTTCACTAAGAAGATATAAAATAGTTTTTTTTTTTTTCAGGAATTCATTTCTATTTTTTTCTATTTTTTTAAATTTATTTATTTTATATAACCAAGTCCATTTAAATGAAAACAAACATTTATAGACAATATTTGGGAAATTGGGCGTCGTTCTCTACAAACTACTTCCTGCTGGTAAGGGGCACTGTCAAGGGGATTCGAAAAAGATGCAGAAATCCTGGCTGTAGTCTGTAAGGCTGCTTTCTCCAGCTGTATTGAATGTAGGATCACCTGGTACTGTTTCAGGCGGTCTGGATTGATCAAACCACATTAGTCTGGAAGGAATCCACATCTTTTCATTTTCTGTGGAAGCAAAAATAGAAATCATTTTCCCCAGTAACCTGTCCTTGAACTTAAATTTTGGAGTCAAAGCATTTTTTTATTCAATTTTTTTATTTTACATGTCGATTCCTGTTCCCTCTCCCTCTCTCTCTTCCCTCCCTCCCTTCCTTCCTCCCTTCCTCCTTCCCTCCCTTTTACCCTCTCTGCCCTCTCACATGCACTCTAACAAGACTGCTGCCAGCTAACAATCTGAGCTTCGGTGGAAAGGCTACCATAAATGCCCCTTCCCAGATAGTGAGATCAACAACTAACTTATCCATGGAGCCCTCAACTAATGTCTGTTGGAAACAGGAGCAAACACCCATACATAAACACTGAGTCGAAGTAGAACCCAGATGCAAATGGAGAGGACAAGACCATGTGGCAGTAACACATACAGACAGCTTACCTAAACAAGTAGGAGCTAACGGGCCACCAGACTGATAGCTAGGAAGCCAGCAGGGGCCTGACTCAGGACCCCCCTGAATATGGGTTTCAGCTAGAAGGACTGAGCAGTCTAAGGGACCTCAGAAAGTGGAGCCAGGATGTATCCCTGGTGTACAAAAGGACCTTGCAAACACATCCCCCATGGAGGGATAACTGCCTTAATCTAGAGACAGGAGAGAAGCCCTAGTCCCTACTTCACATGACTTGTCAGATCTACATGACCCCAACTGGATGGCATTCCCCTACATATGGAATTGGGGTGGGGGGACAGGAATTCATTTCCTATCCAAAAAGAATTCAAAAACTTTGAGGCAATTAAATGTACTTCAAATACTCTTCACCACAGAAGAGCATATCAATTAGTTATCCAGTACCAAATGGTCAGCCTTGGGAGAGTCACACACACACACACACACACACACACACACACACACAGATACACACATTAGAGATAGTTAATACTATCTCTATAAATACTGTACCTATATCTATACTATATCTATAAAAACTAAGTATGTTATATTTACATATTTACATGCTTGTATATCAACAATTAAAGAAAAAGTAGTCATGAACTTAAAATAGAGTGACAGTGTTATATGGGAGGGGTTGGATGGGGGAAAGAGAAAGGGAGATTGAGATAATTAAATCATAATCACAAAGTTTTAATGAAACCAAATACAAAAGTAAAGGAATTTAAATGTGCATGTTTCAGATGCCTTTGAAAAAAATAATTAAATACTAAAATATTTCTCACAATTACTTTACCTGGTTTGCAATCATGTCTCCATTAATTTTTTAATAACTTGAATTATGTGAGTTTGTTGTGATTGTCTATGTGTGTCTGTGTAGGGCGTGGAGAGGGTGTTGTGCTTGTTGGTTTGTTTACATGCAGCAGTTAGAGAATGACTCCAGGAAAAAAGTATACACTTCTACATCAAATGAGCAGGCATAAACTAGAAGTTACGGTATTGGTGATTGTTGATAGAAGTTATGGTGAGTAGATGTGAGGTGGAGAATTATCCTTTATTTCACAGTCAGGTCAGTGTGCTATAACCAAATTCTAATTTAGTTCAGGGAAACTGAAGAGGGAATGAGCCTATCACCTTCTTTTCTGTGATACATTTAGTCACATCTCCTTCAAACCCTTTATGCTACGTTCACAACTTGCTATTTTTGTAGTCCCTTTTCTGATATGTAGAGATTATATTGAAAGAGTTCAACGGGGAAGATGAGTTTAGAGATTGAAGAGAGACATACTGATTGATAAAGCATGCCTTTCCTCCAAGGTGCCCTGTAGTAGAGGAACAAACACATCTTCAGATTTTTCTGATAGAGTTAGATTTTTCCCAGAAGAGCAACCACATCATTCTACTAGCTCCATGGTAGGTATTCTAAGATGGGGAAAGTTGAGCTGGCTAGAGATATCTTTAGTCTGATAAAGGATTTTCATCTGCTGTTTGTTTGTTTGTTTGTTTGTTTTGTGTTGTTTTTTTGTTTGTTTTCTGCCACTGGATGCCAAGACAATATGCTTCATTTCTTGTGATTTTCAAAAATTAAATTACAGGCTTGACTTCTGAGAAACTGCTTGCAATTTAGGCCTGTCTTGTATTAGTGTTCATTTAAATTTATTCCTTCTGTAACCACTTATATAATGTGTTGTAGAAAGAGTTTTTTGATGTGACTCTAAACAAGATTACATAAAAGTAGAGGCTTAAGATTAATTCACTTTCTCATAATTACACCTGGCTTAGAAGATGTGGATAGCATAATCCTATTTGAAGACAGTCCATGATTTTATCAATGAAACCAATCCATGATATATTTGAAATATACTTTTTTGGTAAAAATGAAATTAGGCACTATTTTATAATTTGTTACACAGCCTCTGTCCTGCTTTCTTAAAACTCAGGGTAGCATTGCAAAGTGTAGTGACAAATTTCAAACAGAAAATATTATGAAATTTTACCTGTGGGATAATGATGATTTTTACCTGAAGGCTTATAGCTCTTCTCTGCAATGGGGATGATATTGCACTATTTGAAATGCATGTATATTGAGATGACAAAACATGGCAAAATATTGGTTCCTGAGAGAGTCTCAGTAATTGCTATGACCCCAAAGAAAAAAAATATCAGTTGCACCAGACAGCCAAAGAGCAGAAACTGTGCCTCCAAGCAAAAGCCACCCTTTCAGAAGGATGTGAACATTTCTCACTATGCCCCTTCCTATGATCACTGCAGTGGCTCAATCTCACTTCTGTGGTTCTAAATAATGTCAGTCACATCACCCTCATTTAGTTCAAAGAATGGAAGTACAATTAAGCACTGATTGACTGCCTCACTGAGTGTGCAAGAGCAGAGAATAACCTTGTGTTATTCATAATAGATGTAGTAATGTCATGCAGCTAGTGAGACTAGAAACTTAAAAGGGAAAGTAAGCTTCTTATTTTATTCAATACAATTTATTTCTTATTGGCATAAGTGACTGAGGAGTATCGAAAGACCATATTGATGCATATTTCTTAACCACAAATTTCCAGTTGTTCCTAAGTTTTGATGCCAAATGAAAACATACAGGTAGTGGATTCATTTTTAATGATCTGCACCTTGACTCAGAATATTCAACATCTTAATAGAAAATGTGCTTCATTATTTTCAAAGAATCAAATGTTTTGTCTCAATATATCCATCTACTATGTTTGTAGAGTGAAATTCTTTCAGGCCATCCTGACATGGAATATACGCTTAGAGAATAAAATGTTGTGGTAGTCTCATTGTTTGTGTGGATAAGTTAAAAAAAAAGGTAAAAGTATTTTATCAAATCCTATTCATACTGTGACCTTACTAGACATCAGTGGATACACACACACACACACACACACACACACACACACACACACACTCATAAAAAGTTTAATTTATAATTATGCCCTGTAAGAGATTAATAATCACTAAGTGTACTATTGAGCCACTATAAAAATATGTTGTAAAAAGTCAGGTGAACATGCTCCCTCACAGGAGATCTTACTATGAATTTTTCTTTCTTCTTATGGGAAGCACTAATATTACTTTAGACATATCTAAAAATCACCATCCAATGCTCCTGTTGTTGAGGGCAATTGTTGAATGGATAGATACATTTCAAAACCATGAGTGTTGACTTAGTATTTTATAGAAATTGTAAGTATGTTTAGAAAAGCAGGTCACTGTTACATGAGAGAGGAAAGGATCCATATTATCTTACAGGTTATGATTCGTCATCAAAAGAACAGGACAAGAACTTGAACCTGAATCCACAGAGAAACATGCTTTATGTGTTGATCCCTCTGGTCTACTTGGCTACATTTCCTTATCCCCAAACCTATGTGCCCAATGTGGGAAATGCCCTCTTCTACCAATCAACCATTAAGAAACTGGATGACAGACTTGGTCACATATCAGCCTCAATTGAAGTTTCTTCTTCCCAAGGTTCTTTACTTTGTATCAACTTGAGAATTATAAAAAACGGAGAAGCCATGTATGAGTGCAGTTTTTATGCAAAAATGATGAACCATATCTCAGACAGAACAAATTGTTCTCCAAACTGCAATGTTATTCAGAACTGTGTTCATTTTAAAATTTTTTTTTTTTTTCATGATTTTCTTTTTTTTTTTTTTTTTTTTTTTTTTTTTTTTTTTTATAGAGTTTTTTTTTTTTTTTTTTTTTTTAAAAAACCTATTAATTTAAAAACACAAATTTCTATACAATATTTTGGGGTTTTGGGGCGTGGTTCTTTCCAAACTACTTCCTGCTGGTAAGGGGCGCTGTCTTGGGGGATTCGAAGAAGATTCAGATATCCTAGCTGTAGTCTGTAGGGCTGTTTTGTCCAGCTGTTTGGAATGTAGGATCAGCTTGTACTCTGTTTCAGGCGGTCTGGTGTGATCAAACCACATTAGTCTGGAAGGAATCCACATCTTTTCATTTTCTGTGGAAACAAAAATAGAAATACTTTTCCCCAGTAACTTGTTCTTCAACTTAAATTTTGGAGTCAAAGCGTTTTTTTTTTTTTTTTTTTTATTATTATTATTATTTTACATGTCGATCCCAGTTCCCTCTCCCCTCCCTCCCTCCCTCCCTCCAAGCCCCTCCCCCTCCCTCCTTCCCTCCCTTTTGCCCTCTCTACCCTCTCCCATGCACTCTAAACACCCTCCCCTCCCAACCCCCCACCACAATACAATATGTAGGGGAATGCCATCCAGTTGGGGTCATGTAGATCTGACAGGTCCTGTGAAGTAGGGACTAGGGCTTCTCTCCCTATCTCTAGAATAAGGCAGTTATCCCTCCATGGGGGATATGTTTGCAAAAGTCCTTTTGTGCACCAGGGATACATCCTGGCTCCACTGTCTGAGGTCTCTTAGACTGCTCAGACCTTCTGGCTGAGACCCATATTCAGGGGAGTCCGAGTCAGACCCTCTGTTGGCTTCCCAGCTATCAGTCTAGTGGCCCTTAGCTCCTCCTTGTTCAGGTAAGCTGTCTCTATGTACTTCTACCGCATGGTCTTGTCCTCTCCATCTGCATCTGGGTTCTAGTTTGACTCAGTGTTTATGTATGGGTGTTTGCTCCTGTTTTCAACAGGCATTAGTTGAGGACTCCATGGAGAAGTTAGTTGTTGATCTCACTCTCCGGGAAGGGCATTTATGATAGCCTTTCCACGGAAGCTGAGATTGTTAGTTGGGAGCAGTCTTGTAGTTCCCTCGACCTTTCTTTGTGTTCAACTTTATCTTCAAACCAATATTGGCTCCCTCTTTTATGTTCTCTCTCTCTGTCTCTGTCTCTCTCTCTCTTTCCTATTTTCCATTCCTAACCAGGCTCAATCCTCCTAGTCACATATGCCTTCCCTCTCCTCCCTCTCATTTTCTCCTACTTCTCTCTCCATTAGCTGTCCTCCCCCACTATACCTGAGGTCTGGGGGACTTGTCCCTTCCCAGTTCTGTGAGGGACTTTATATGAATCTCTTAGAATACAACTTGTATCCTAGTTCCTCTGGTGATGTGAATTATAGGCTGGTGATCATTTGATCTAGGTCTAAAATCCATATATGAGTGAGTACATACTGTGTTCCTCTTTTTGTGACTGGGTTACCTCATTCAGGATGGTTTCTTCAAGTGCCATCCACTTGCCTGCGAATTTCAAGATACCATTATTTTTTTCTGCAGAGTAGTATTCCATTGTGTAGATGTGCCACATCTTCATTAACCATTCTTCAATTGAAGGGCATCTAGGTTGCTTCCAGGTTCTTGCTATTACAAATAGTGCTGCTATGAACATAGTTGAACATATGTCTTTGTTGCATTGATGTGAATCCTTTGGGTATATGCCTAAGAGGGGGATTGCCGGGTCCTGTGGTAAACTAATTCCCATTTTCCTGAGGAACCGCCATACTGATCTCCAAAGTGGCTGTATGAGTTTGCACTCCCACCAGCAGTGGAGGAGTGTTCCACTTTCTCCACATCCTCTCCAACATAAGTCATCACTGGTGTTTCTAATTTTAGCCATTCTGGCAGGGGTAAGATGGTATCTCAAAGTTGTTTTGATTTGCATTTCCCTGATAGCTAAGGATGTGGAGCATTTTCTTAAGTGTCTTTCAGCCTTTTTGATTTCCTCCATTGAGAATTCTTTCTTCAGTTCTGTACCCCATTTTTTAATAGGGTTATTTGGTGTTTTGTTGACTAGTTTCTTGAGTTCTTTGTATATTTTGGAGATCAGCCCTTTGTCGGATATAGGATTAGTGAAAATCTTTTCCCAGTCAGTGGGCTGCCGTTTGGTCTTGTCAACTGTGTCCTTTGCCTTACAGAAGCTTCTAAGTTTGAAGAGGTCCCATTTATTAATTGTTTCTTTCAGTGTCTGTGCCCCTGGAGTTATGTTCAAGAAGCGGTCTCCTATACCAATTTGTTCAAGGGTACCTCCTACTTTCTCTTCTAAGAGGTTCAATGTGGCTGGATTGATGTTGAGGTCTTTGATCCATTTGGACTTGAGTTTTGTGCATGGCGACAGACATGGGTCTATCTGCAGTCTTCTACACCCTCATCCAATTGTGCCAGCACCATTTGTTGAAGATGCTGTCTTTGCCCCATTGTATCATTTTAGCTGTTTTGTCGAAAATCAGGTGTTCATAGGTGCATGGATTAATATCAGGATTTTCAATTCGATTCCATTGGTCTACCTGTCTATTTTTATGCCAATACCAGGCTGTTTTCAGAACTATAGCTCTGTAGTAGAGCTTAAAGTCAGGAATGGTGATGCCTCCTGATGTTCTTTTATTGTATAGGGTTGTTTTGGCTATCCTGGGTCTTTTGTTTTTCCATATAAAGTTAATTATTATCCTTTCAAGGTCGGTGAAGAATTGTGGTGGGATTTTAATGGGGATTGCATTGAATCTGTAGATTGCTTTTGGTAAGATTGCCATTTTTACTATGTTTATCCTACCTATCCAAGAGCATGGGAGGTCTTTCCATTTCTGGTATCTTCTTTAATTTCTTTCTTTAGAGTCACAAAGTTCTTATTATATAGATCTTTTACTTGTTTGGTAAGCGTTACACCAAGATACTTTATGTTGCTTGTGGCTATTGTAAAGGGTGATGTTTCTCTGATTTCTTTCTCTGCCTCTTTGTCGTCTGAAAAGTGGGGGTTTTTGTGTGTTTTTTTTTTTTTTTTTTTAATAAAGGGGGGGGGAGGGGGGGGGGGGGGGGGGGGGGGGGGGGAGGGGGGGGAGGGGGGGGGGGGGGGGGGGCGGGGGGGGGGGCGGGGGGAGGGCCGCCGCCGCCCCCCCCGGGCGGGACGCGGAGGGGATTAAGGCGAGCGCGCCGAGAACAAGACCGGGCCGCCCCGCCCAGGCCGCGGCGTGGGGGGGGGGGGGGGGGGGGGGCGGGACGGGGGGGGGGGGGGGGGGGGGCGGGGGAAAAAGGGGGGGGGGGGGGGGGGGGGGGGGGGGGGGGGGGGGGGGGGGGGGGGCGGCGCGCGGCGCGCCCCCCGCCGCCGGGCCCCCCCCCTAGGGCTACTGATTTTTTTTGAGTTTATCTTGTATCCTGCTAGTTTGCTGAAGGTGTTTATCAGCTGTAGGAGTTCCCTGGTAGAGTTTATTGGGTCGCTTATGTAAACTATCATATCATCTGCAAATAGAGACAGTTTGACTTCTTCCTTTCCAATTTGGATGCCCTTGATCTCCTTTTGTTGTCTTATAGCATTAGCTAGAACTTCTAGTACGATATTGAAGAGATATGGAGAGAGAGGACAGCCTTGTCTTGTTCCTGATTTTAGAGAAATTGGCTTAAGTTTCTCTCCATTCAGTTTGATGTTGGCAGTTGGTTTGCTGTATATTGCTCTTATTATGTTTAGGTATGTTCCTGTTATCCCTGACCTCTCTAATACCTTTATCATGAAAGGGTGTTGAATTTTATCGAAGGCTTTTTCTGCATCTAGGGAGATAATCATATGGTTTTTCTTTTTCAGTTTGTTTATATGGTGGATCACGTTGATAGATTTTCGTATGTTAAACCATCCCTGCAATCCAGGTATGAAGCCTACTTGATCATGGTGGATGATTTCTCTGATGTATTTTTGAATTCGGTTTGCCATTATTTTATTGAGTATTTTTTGCATCGATGTTCATCAGGGATATTGGTCTGTAGTTTTCTTTCTTAGTTGTGTCTTTGTGAGGTTTGGGTACCAAAGTTATTGTGGCCTCATAAAAAGAGATTGGCAATAAACCTTCTGTTTCTATCTTGTGGAACAGTTTGAGGAGTAGTGGTATTAGTTCTTCCTTGAATGTCTGGTAGAATTCTGCACTGAATCCATCTGGCCCTGGACTTTTTTCGTTGGAAGGCTTTCGATGACTGCTTCTATTTCATTTCGGGTTATAGGTCTATTTAAGTTGTTTGTCTGTTCTTGATTTAATTTTGGTAAGTGATAGTTATCCAGAAACTTGTCCATTTCCTTTGAATTTTCAATTTTTGTGGAATACAGATTTTCAAGTATGACCTGAAAATTGTCTGGATTTCCTCTGTGTCTGTTGTTATGTTCCCCATTTCATTTCTGATTTTGTTAATTTGCATGTTCTGTCTCTGCTTTTTCGTTAATTTGGATAAAGGTTTATCAATCTTGTTGATTTTCTCAAAAAACCAACTCTTTGTTGCATTGATTTTTTGTATTGTTTTCCTGGTTTCTATTTTGTTGATTTCAGCCCTCAAGTTGATTATTTCCCTGGCGTCTGCTCCTGCGGGGTGAATTCGCTTCTCTCTGTTCTAAGGTTTTCAGTTGCGCTGTTAATTCATTTATGTGACTATCCTCTGTTTTCTTCATATGGGCACTTAGTGCAATGAACTTCCCTCGTAGCACTGCTTTCAAGGTGTCCCATAAGTTCGGGTATGTTGTATCCTCATTCTCGTTGAATATTAGAAAGTCTTTAATTTCTTTCTTTATTTCTTCTTTGACCCAGGAGTGGTGCAATTGCACATTGTTCAGTTTCCATGAGTTTGCAGGTTTTCTGCTATTTGTATTGTTGTTGAATTCCAATTTTAAAGCATGGTGGTCCGATAAGATACAGGGGACTATTTCTATTCTCTTGTATCTGTTGAGGTTTGTTATGTCTCCTAGTATGTGGTCGAATTTTAGAGAAGGTTCCATGTGGAGCAGAGAAGAAGGTATATTCTTTTGTCTTTGGATGGAATGTTCTATAGATGTCTGTTAGCCCCAGTTGAGACATAACTTCTGTTAATTCTTTTGTTTCTTTGTTGAGTTTCTGATTTGTGGTCCTGTCTAGTGTTGAGAGTGGTGTATTGAAGTCTCCCACTATAAGTGTGTGAGGTTTTATATGAGCTTTGAGTTTTAGTAGTGTTTCTTTTACTAATGTGGGTGGCTTTGTATTAGGGGCATAGATGTTCAGAATTGAGACTTTGTGTTGATGGATTTCTCCTGAGATGAATATGAAATGACCATCTTCATCTCTTTTGACTAGTTTTGGTTTGAAGTCTAGCTTGTTAGATATTAGGATAGCTACGCCTGCTTGCTTCTTATTTCCATTTGATTGGAAAATCTTTTCCCAACCCTTTACCCTGAGGTAATGTCTATCTTTGGAGCTAAGATGTGTTTCTTGTATGCAGCAGAAGGATGGATTCTGTCTTCGTATCCATTCTGTTAATCTGTGTCTTTTTTATAGGTGAGTTAAGACCATTAATGTTGAGGGTGAGTAAGGACCATTGATTGTTGATGGTTGTTTGATTTAGGTTTGTTGTTGGCAGTGGTATTGTGAATATATTTGTTCTGCTTCACCCTAGGTTTCTGGTGTAGTTGGATTATCTGTTGCCTACATTTTTGTGGGCGTAGTTACCTTCCTTGGGTTGGAATTTTCCTTCCAATACTTTCTGTAGGGCTGGATTTGTAGATACATATTGGGAAAATCTGGTTTTGTCATTGAATATCTTGTTCTCTCCATCTATATTGACTGAGAGTTTTGCTGGATATAGTAGCCTAGGCTGGCATCCGTGTTCTCTTAATACTTTTAGAACATCTATCCAGGACCTTCTGGCCTTGAGGGTTTCCATGGAGAAGTCAGGTGTAATTTTGATAGGTCTGCCTTTATATGTTACCTGTCCTTT